>NC_134643.1:137900890-138581527 GCF_030463565.1 Pelecanus crispus | reverse complement strand
GATCTTCCTAAACATTAAAAATTTTCAAAATCTTAACATATCAACATTAAGGAAATGTTTAAAAATAGCCATGCTGCTATTTTTCATGCTGCCCTCTCAAACTGTGAGTGAAACAGTCCCTTAAATATTAATATGAAAATTCGCAGAGTGATGCAGCTGGGGAGAGATGAGGAGGAGAGAAGAGTCCTATCCCTGCCCTTACAGAATTTAACTCCTTCTTAGACTTAGATAAAATAGAAACCATTAGGCATTTGGGAGTTTCTTTTTTTCAGATTGGACTTACAAGAGTGTGTAAGACTTAGGGAGCCACCTCTCACTGAAATTTGCTGTGAACTGGCAACAACAATTTTTTTAACCTCTTCTGAAAGCCTAGCTTTAAGTGTTGTACCTTTCTTTCCTTTCCTTTCCTTTCCTTTCCTTTCCTTTCCTTTCCTTTCCTTTCCTTTCCTTTCCTTTCCTGTCCTTTCCTTTCCTTTCCTTTCCTTTCCTTTCCTTTCCTTTCTTCCTTTCCTTTTCCTTTCCTTTCCTGTTCCTTTCCTTTCCTTTCCTTTCCTTTCCTTTCCTTTCCTTTCCTTTCCTTTCCTTTCCTTTCCTTTCCTTTCCTTTCCTTTCCTTCCTTCCTTCCTTCCTTCCCTTCCCTTCCCCTTCCCTTCCCTTCCCTTCCCTTCCCTTCCCTTCCTTCCCTTCCCTTCCCTTCCCTTCCCTTCCCTTCCCTTCCCTTCCCTTCCCTTCCCTTCTCCCTTCCCTTCCCTTCCCTTCCCTTCCCTTCCCTTCCCTTCCCTTCCCCTTCCCTTCCCCTTCCCCTTCCCCTTCCCCTTCCCCTTCCCCTTCCCCTTCCCCTTCCCCTTCCCCTTCCCCCTTCCCCTTCCCCTTCCCCTTCCCCCTTCCCCTTCCCCTTCCCCTTCCCCTTCCCCTTCCCCTTCCCCTTCCCCTTCCCCTTCCCCTTCCCCTTCCCCTTCCCCTTCCCCTTCCCCTTCCCCTTCCCCTTCCCCTTCCCCTTCCCCTTCCCCTTCCCCTTCCCCTTCCCCTTCCCCTTCCCCCCTTCCTCTTCCCCCCTTCCCCTTCCCCTTCCCTTCCCCTTCCCCTTCCCCTTCCCCTTTGCCTTCCCCTTCCCCTCCCTTCCCCTCCCTTCCCCTTCCCCTTCCCCTTCCCCTTCCCCTTCCCCTTCCCCTTCCCCTTCCCCTTCCCCTTCCTCTTCCCCCCTTCCCCTTCCTCTTCCCCTTTTTCCCTTCCCCTTCCCCCTTCCCCCCTTCCCCTTCCCCTTCCCCTTCCCCTTCCCCTTCCCTTCGCTTCCCCTTCCCCTTCCCCTTCCCTTTCCCCTTCCCCTTTTTCCCTTCCCCTTCCCCTTTTTCCCTTCCCCTTTTTCCCTTCCCCTTCCCCTTTTTCCCTTCCCCTTCCTCTTCCCCCCGTTCCCCTTCCTCTTCCCCCTTTTTCCCTTCCCCTTCCCCCCTTCCCCTTCCTCTTCCCCTTTTTCCCTTCCCCTTCCCTTTTCCCCTTCCCCTTTTCCCCTTCCCCTTTTCCCCTTCCCCTTTTCCCCTTTCCTTTTCCCTTTCCCTTTCCCTTTCCTTTCCCTTTCCCTTTCCCTTTCCCTTTCCCTTTCCCTTTCCCTTTCCCTTTCCCTTTCCCTTTCCTTTCCCTTTCCCTTTCTGTTTCCCTTTCCCTTTCCCTTTCCCTTTCCCTTTCCCTTTCCCTTTCCCTTTCCCTTTCCTTATTGTCTTCCTACTACTACACCCCTCTTACTTTTTGGAAGAGACTGTGATTTGTACTGTCATGGAAGTGCTACATTTTTATGAGTTGTGTTCTCTCTCTGTGCATGTGTGAAAAGAAGGGAGATCATCTGGGAGGATGCATAACTTATTTTCTCACGGTTGCTGCATTTCTCTTTCTGAAAACTCTTTGCTTGGGCTGCTCTTACTGTGTGTTTAGCATCCAAAGTAAATTTCACACCAATTATTTTTGTCTAAAGTAAAGGTCCAGAAGAAATGTGCAAAAGTTTAACATAATTTCTACTCTCTTGCAGCTTAGATATCACACCTGAGAAACGAACCTCGGAAGCATCCGTATTTGATTGAGAGGCTAGGTTCTTTTTTCTGTTCCCTGGTTTTCATTTCAAGCAGTAAAAGTCTCCCTATAAGCAGACTACAAGAGCCAAGATTCCCTATGGCAGAGACAGACAACTTAATACATTTAGATAATTCGTGTTTCTTAGCTGACTGTTACTTTCTTCTGCCCCCAGTCAAAATAAAGACTGAAAAGATTTGCAAGATGAAATCCTGCCCTTATTTGAAGGCCACTGCGAACCTCCCATTGCCTTTAGCTGGGCTAAGTTCTCTCTCTAAGCATTTTTAATCATTTACACTTCTTTCTGATGTTTTCAAGCAGAAGAACATCACAGTCATTAAAAATGTCCCACAAGATTTGGAAATGATCTGGCAGCAATTCAATCCCGGAGAGGCAGGTGTTGATGTTCCAGCCTGACTACAAGCAGAGTCTGAGAGGGCTTTTTAACCTGCATTTATACACAGTGAATGTTGAGCACTGGTCTACCTTGCAGCCTGTTGTGAGTAATAGCAGTCAAATAGTAATTTGTCTCTTAAAAAATATTAGTTCAATTGAAACAATGATAAGACCGCTAACAAAATGCACAGAGGTGTATGTGGTCCTCTGCTATACCTACCTACTCTAACCACCAGTCATTTATATTTGCTTTCTTCTGTCCCAAGATGATGACATTAGGACCAGTCATGTCATGTGACATAAGGTTTGGTATAGTGGTCTTTCATAACAGGGCTACTGCCTTGTTTTTTTTGCAGATCCTTTTGCTAAAGAGTGGTGGGGACTTGGAGAAAAGGTCTGAATAATGCATAGTCACAAGCTGATGTCCTGGTCCTGCAGCAAAGATTCTTGGCAAGTAAAGATAGGTGCTGTGGGTGATAGAGCCTTGAGATCAGGCTCTGAGAAAAAAGAAGTGATTGGCAGAAATTATCTTTAAAATAGGGATTTTGCTGCTCTTTACCTTTCTTTGAATACTGTTATAGCCTAAAAAATCTATCCAGTGCCTGTAGCTGTTATTTCCCAATGGTCCTAGCAATTCTCGCCCTCTGTAAGCAGGATTCAAATTAAAAAAGAATGAACACAGGTTGCAAAAAAATTCTAGTGTGGGTGGAAACTATTGTTGTGTACCTTTTGGAGCCATATTGACATTTTTCTTTAATTAACAAAACATTAGTATGAGAAGTGTGTTGATTTCAGGGACTAACTAATTGAAAGATTTTCTGGAAGAATAAAAGATACTTTCTGCTTTAACCAATTGAAGCCTTGGTGCAGAGATAACAAGCTTGTCAAAGAGAACTGGAATTACAGAGCAGCGTGTTGCCATGCTCATGGTTGTGACCTGAACTCAAACAGACAAAGGAGGCTGATTCTGCTAATACGGGTTTTCTTCTTATGCAATCTTATTGGACTGAAAGTCTGTGTATGCTTCATATGCTGTTCTTCATGGCCAGAAAGAGGGTAATAGATGGAGGTCAGGGTGTTCAGTCAGTAATTCCTTTGGGATGGTGCAGCTCATTAAGCTTAAAAAGAGTAGGGGAGTTCCAGGCACGACAGTTTCTGACAGTCCCACTTGTGTTTGTCACTTCAAGAGCACTGGATGTGTTCGCAGTTGAACTTTCAATAGTAGTTAATTAAGTGCTGAATCAGTCACTAAAGCATTCAGAGCAGCTGGGCCTTTGGAAAGGAGGAAGTTGAGGTGAGAAGGACCCTGAAAAATAAAATAAAGGACGAGGGAATTCTCAATGTCTAGTCCCTGGCAGAATTAAGATTTAGCTCTGTGTGTGTGGCAGTTTGGAACGAAGCGTACTAAACTGGCTCCTTTTCTTGAAAACTCCTTACAGTCAATCCCAACTATGTGCTTGAGACTTACTGTTCTCACTGGATATGAAGTATCGGGGAAGGTCAAAAAAATCTGCTTGCAGAGAAGTGTTCTAATTAGTCACTTTCTGCATCCCCATGGCACTACTCTTGCAATGACATTAGGCAGGAGTCAGGTCTGTCCAGCAGCATCTTGAACCATCTGCTTTCATATGGCTGGTTCTGCTTCATTTATTTTGACTCCTCTGCATTCCATCTGACTTCCAAATTTGTCTTTAGCTCTGGCTATCCAAGCGCATGTCTAGACATGTGAGTGTGCTCTGGTAATGATGCATACCTTTCTTTGGGGATGATGTAATTTTTCCCATCAATCCTAGTTTTGGTGTAGAATTTAGTACTACCAACCATTCAGATGAAGCATCGATAACATCTGCTCATCCTCTTTTTTCCCAGTCTTGTCTCTCTTTCCAAGGACCATCTGTTTCAGAATACTTGCACTCTTCTGAAATGGCCCTTTTCCTTTCAGTTTTTGTTTAAGAATTTTATTGCTGTCTTTCCATCAAGCTCCTGAAAGCTATACATTATTCCGGTTCTGATGACTGTCTACCAGATTCGGATCTTTCCAAAATGTCATGTTTTTGTGGTTCTGTTGTACCTTAATTCTCTTTCAGTGCCTTGCCTCTACTTAGCCTTTCTTTCTGCTCCCAGAAACTCCCTTCAACACTGTTCATGAGACAACTGATCATAATGTTTTGGTCTAACAGTGACACTTGCAAAGTCTGTATGTTGACAGATATCCCCAGGGTGAAGTGTAAACTATATATGCTGTTATATTCAGTGAACTACAGTGTTGTTTTGGGTTTTTTTTTCCAGCTCTCCTATCTTAAATTAAATACATCTTTGTCTAATCACTACTAAAAGAATTAGTGCCATTCCACAGGATGCAGAGTCTTTTTTTTTGCGGGGAGGGAGGGCGGAACATCTGTTCTTCAGAAAGATTTTCAGAACTGCCTAAGTGACTTGAAATTGGCTAGACATGTTGTCCTAATATAACCTTGATTAAGCCAAGATATGACACTTAAAAATTTTTAATTTACCAGGAAGTTTGTATTGCCTGCTAAAAGCTGCGTGTTGAAGGCTCTTCATTTACCCATGAATCTTTTGATAGAGGGAGGAGCATATATTATCTGTTTCACATTTCACATTGGTTTTGCTCATCAGAGATAAACTAGGCTTCATACCCAAACAGGATGTTTGGAAATCAGGAGAATTAGGGCTCATTCTCCATGTAGCCTGAAATGTGCTTAGCCCTCATTGGCTTGCTATGTGCTAGGTACTACAATACTACTATCTTCAGCCATCAAATGTTCAGAGGGTTGTTTCCTAAACATTTGTAGATTCTGCGGTGGAAAGTCCTGCATGAAGCTTATGGTTAATGATGTCCAACATAAAGAAAAGATACTGTAATTCTACATCGTGGTTTTTTCAGTTGTTCTTGCAGGTAATGTCCTGGTTGCATCCCAGTGCAAAATCCTGTCTGGATTTCTCATGTTCATTTCAATTGGAATAAATGCCATGAGTTTAGTCACACAGAGGGAGTATTCACAGTGTTGTTCTTCAGGCAATTTATTCAGATGATTAAGTTAGGAGACTGGTCTCCTTAAACTCCCTCTATAATCAATCAGTGGAGTGGGAGGCTCCTCCAGATGACAACTGATAGCAGGAGCTTAACTAATGTGTCCCTAGCTGTACTGATAAAAAGGGGGAGGTAGAATAGATTGCACCCACATTGCTTGTGGCAGATTTTTTCTAGGACCAACTACGCCCCTTCTCATAGCATTGGCCATGGCTGGATTATCTTCTGGCCAGCATACAAGGGCTGGATTGTCTTAAGACATAAGAATTTTTTCCCCACAGTTCAAATTGCCTCCGATTGGCTGTGACCAACTTCCATACCGGTGCTTTCATGGGCATGTAGCATTTGATGACTGTTTGGTGGAGAACCAAAGTGTTAAAAAATATTATGCATGCTGTCCAGAGAGAGTGGCCACTAGCTAGAGTGAACCAACACTGGACTGCAACTTGGAGCTCAATCCAGAACAAGCCTGGGAGCAAACTGAAATACATGAAATAAGAAGGAACAGAACATTAGCCTACCCTTAATTGGTTTAGTGTGGACTTGGTAATGTTAGGTTAATGGTTGGACTGGATGATCTTAAAGGTCTTTTCCAACCTAAACAATTCTATGATACTATGATTAGGGTGCAGAGGTAAACACCCAAAGTGGATTTTTTGCGGTTTGTTTTTTTTCTTCCTTTTTCAGGGAAGCAACAACTGTATTAGGCTGTGATCTTTCTACCATTGCTAAGCCATGCCCAAGTCACTAACCCCTCTGACTCTTTTCCTTTGGTTCTCCACAGGAGCGCTGAACACCAGACTTCAGCTCTGAGGTACAGTGTTGGCCTGTTCTGGGTGGAATGATTAATGTGGAAAAATTATAAAATAGTGAGGAAGGCAGATGGAAACATAACAGGATACTTTTTATGTAGTTAAACCAAGGTTTTGTTTCCTGGCTGCCAACTCCCCTCTCTCTGGACTCTTGGCGCTGTCTCACCTCTCTTCCCATCTGGCCATGTCCTGATTTCCCTCTGGAGCTGCCAAGTTTCAGCCCAAGACTGGGCTGAGACTTGAAGCTCTTTAACATTTCCAGGCTGCCATGTGCAGTCATATTGGTGGGAGTAGGCTCTCTGTGGATTAACATCTACCTGCTGGACCGTTAGTCACCTCTTTGCTCCTTCATCTTCCTCATATGTCCTCAGAAGTGGTGCCTTGCTATGCAATACCAGGGTTTGTATGACACTCCACAGTGAAGGCTTTATATATACCAAGTAGCATGGAGGAAGTAGCATCTGTAAAGACATAATGACAGTTCTGAGCATGATTATAATGACCAATCCTAAATACCTGTTTGCTATTTACATATACTATAGCTCTTGACTACTACAACTGTCATGGAGAGCACCCCATTGTACTAGTCAGGGAATCAGAATGGTTCCTGCCATGGAGAACTTACAATCAAAGTACAAGACAGAGACAAGTAGCTATTGCAAGCAGGTAGTGAAAATACATGCTAAAAATAAAGGTGTGCATTTGAATGTATTTCCTTCTCCTCTTCCTTTTTTAGCCAAGTACAGGACTGTCAGTGGAAGGGTGAAGCAGTCCCAGCTTAGGTCATTACAGTGTTTCTGAGTTCCTTTAGGTAGCTATGCTATTTTTATTCTTAAAAAACAGCTGGTTTGAAGAGTACTATAGCAGGAGCTTTCATAGAATCATAGAATCATAGAATCATAGAATCATAGAATCATCTAGGTTGGAAAAGACCTTTAAGATCATCCAGTCCAACCATTAACCTACACTACCAAGCCCACCTAAACCAATCAAGGGTAGACTAGACTAAACCATATCCTGAAGTGCCACATCTGCCTGTTTTTTGAACACTTCCAGGGATGGTGACTCCACCACCTCTCTGGGCAGCCTGTTCCAATGCTTGACCACCCTTTCCGTAAAGAAATTTTTCCTAATTTCCAGCCTAAACCTCCCCTGGTGCAGCTTGAGCCCATTTCCTCTCGTCCTATCGCTAACTACTTGGGAGAAGAGACCAACACCCACCTCAGTACAACCTCCTTTCAGGTAGTTGTAGAGAGCGATAAGGTCTCCCCTCAGCCTCCTCTTCTCCAGGCTAAACAACCCCAGTTCCCACAGCCCAGTTCCCTTTGTTGTCCTTCACGTTGTAACTTTGCAGTTGATAACTGGAGAAGGGAAAAAATGGGCATGGAAAAGCCACCTGGGTCTAAGCACTTATGGAAACCCAGACAGATTTTTTAATAGTGGTTCACTAGCTTCTTGACTCTTCAGTGTTCCAAGCTTCAACTGAAGTATCATAACAGCAAATTCAGATTGCATGGAATTCTTTGTTTTACTCTTTCTCCTCTCTTCCTCCAGAATCTAACTACTCATACACCCCTCCTGTGCTGCTCTTTTTCTTTCCCTTTTCCCCTTCTCTTCCCTTCCCTGCTTCTTAGATCTAGTTTTAAAGTACTGGTTTGGTCCAAATTGACGTAGAAAGCAGGGTGCTTTTCCTCTCCATAGTCATCATGATATAAGATATATGGACATGGATCCCCCTCACTCCCTAGAGTTTCCTTCATTGCATTTTGTGTGAAATATGTGAGTAAACATTCAATGGGTCAGAGAGAGGTTCTATCACTCCCTTGCTCTGTGAGAGTCACACTCTGTCCATTCAGCCAAGGGTACATGAACAGGAAGAAATTACACCTCAGTTTTTGCAGCAAAACAATAATCTGTTTACAAAGATCAACCTGCGGTAAATGATGTTCATTTATTTAAAAGACACCCTGCATTTCTGAGTAACTTAGATGTGAGCACTAGCATATTACAGACCAGATGGAGCCCTCAGGTGAATAAAGCTGTGTGTGTATATAACTTTGAAAGGGGAGGAAATATGTTATCACCTTTTCATAGAGGCGGAAAGTGGGAACATGGAGACTATATTCTCTGCTTAAAGCCACTTTACTGAGTTTGCATCAGAGCTGGGAAGTTTCAACAATTTTTCACTCCTAGTCTTGTACTTTAGCCACAGGATCATCCTTTCCCTTGTTGGTACTCTGCCCTGTTATGCAGCAATGGTAATGTGGAACAGAGGCTCTAATTCTGGATCCTCCTAGATCCTCCTTTATGTTGTAGACTAGGTCACAAGTCCTGGGTTAAGCTCTCAACGGTTAAAGACCTTATCCAGCTGGATCAATGATGCAAGGAAATTTATTCTTCTGTGTGGCTTAGTTGTTGTGGAATGGTTTTCTTTCTCTTCCCACTACATTCCTTGTCTGTTTAAAATTTATTTTCTGTCTTGAGTAACATAATGATTCATACTTTATACTATACTAGGGCAGCAAAATTGAAATTTATTTGTATAAAATTAACAGTGACCTCATTGTCTTTTAGTGCTCTTGTGCACTTTTCAGTACCATAGGCATAGCATAAGCTTGTCTTCAAGAGCAGAGGAGAAACTGGTTTCACTGATCTGGCTGACCTGAGGTACTGCATGAAGGCCTGTGATGCCACCATGCTGAGTTTCCCTTTCTTGTGGGGGAAAGTCTCTGGAGGAGGAGCAGAGGATGGCAGTTTGCAGAAGACTTCCCTCCACAATTTACTTTTACACTTTTGGCTAATGGAGAGCTGATGCACATCACTGACACAGTACAAGTCCTAGAGCTTATTTGTTTGGAAAGTGTTTTTCACTCCAGCAGCTCTGTGTCTAGGTGGCTGTAGGGTCTGTTTCCTTGCAAATTGTCTCCATTTCTCTAAGGAATGTTTTGTAAGAATAAAGTATTCTCACAGTGGGAATGATTCAAGGCAATAACAATGACAATGCTTTTTCTTCATAGGGCACCCCAAGGCAGTTTCAGAACGCACCAGGAAGTCTGCTGTCCCCTCTGTACGACCTTGCCTTGGAAACCTCAGGTATTTGGTATGATACCTAGCTCAGGATTAAAAAAGAGGGCAAACTTACCACCTGTGCCAAAGTGGAAAGGCAAACTCATGGACTGTAAAGATTTGTAAGTTGGGTAATTCCCGTCTTGAAGAGGAACAGGTCCATGTTGAGTTAAATAAGACACAGATTTTCCTACTATTTTCTCCTATAATAAATTAAAGAAATAGAAAGGTTCAGTGAAGTAGAAATTATGTTTTTCAAAAGGCTTAAACAAATCAAGGTTTAAAACAAGATAATAAAATTTATATGAGATATTTTGACATGTTTTATAATGCAGTTGATGCCTACCTCCAGCAGATGAGCACATTCATATTTTAGCTTGGAGGCTTCAGTCCATTCACAGTTTGCATCAATAGCTTATAAAGCATGTACTTTCATATTGTTATTATTGCTTAAATGGGCCTTTTCCAGGGAATTTTTGACAGTATTTTTCTGAAATAGCACTAATTTAGTAAAGGTTACTCCTCTGGCTTATGGTTGAAGAAAATTGTCAAAAAAAGCACGGATAAAGGGTGGCATAAGCAGGAATAATTTCAAAGGAAAAAAAGGATGTGCCTTTATGGGGACAATAATAGATAGACTAATGGATGAAAGGATAATGGTGGTTCAGTCGGGTTTTTCTGAGTACGAGGGAAGAGTGAAGGTTCAATCTGTTGTAAGTGAGATCCAGCTGCCCGTTGCCCAGGGGCTTCTTCTAGCAGTTGGGAATTACTGGGACACAGGAGTGCTTCAGCCCGTGCCCTACTTACATAGTCTTGCTTTGAAGGCTGCCAGAAATCTGTTGAGGAAAACATTCTTCACCACCCAAGAATATCCTTCAAAAGGAATCATTTTTTGAAGGAGACAACCTTCCCAGCTGCCTTGCATTGCTATTTTGGTTTCTTGGTACCATGTGCTGAACAACTGTATATGCTGCTATTCCTGTCACCATGTGGGTACAGTTTTACCAGGGCCGATAAGAGCCTGGAGCTCCCTTGGCCAGCCACATGATGTAGGATCACCTTCACAGTTCCTCATACTCCCCTCAGGTTTGTGGCTTTGCCAGGTCGTTTTCTGCTTGGTCTCAATCTTCTCCTCTAGGCAGGAAGCAGCAGACTCACTCCTTTGTGACAGCTGGCCCTCCTGAAGTGAGTCCTTTGTAGCTCTGCTGTTTTGTGAGCTCTCTGGGATCAGGGAAGGGGACAGAGGGTTGTTTCACATTTGTATATCACCAGTTACAGTCCTGGATCTTCCTTAAGATCTATGAACCCTTAGAAAACAAAACAAAGGAGAGAAGCATTAGGGAGAAAGGAGGATGGTGAAAGGAAAACCAGAAAAGAAAGGAGAAGATTCTTGTGCCAGTAGAGCAGGTCTGACCCTCTGTCACTGCTCTCTATAGATACGGAAAAAGTGGGCTGGGGCAAAGGGAAGGTAAGGTGGTCTTACCTAGTATGGACAAAACACTTTGCTAGCTGTGGGTAAAAAGGTTTGTAGTAGGGATTTATTAATATATTTATTAAAGTATACACTGCTTCAATAATTACATGTTCACCAATAGCTCTGGAGTTAACAGCAGGGCATTCTCTTATAGGAGTGGACAGGACCATTATTCTTTCTGAATGTAGCTATAAGAATTGTTTTTAACAGATACAGTATATTTCCCCATGCTCAAATACAGCCATACTTTACATAAGTTCTGGAGAAAAAAAAAAAAGTGTTTATATAATCTAGTAGAAAAAGTGTTTGTGAAAAATTGACTGCTTTTCTTACCCAACAAATTACTTTTATGGGCATTCAAAATTGAACCTCCTTAGTGTAACCCACTCTTGCCTGCCCATGCACACACACTCTGCCAGGTTTTTAGTACTTTACACTCTGTAGCACTCTAGTCTCTGTAAGAGTTAACTGGGCTTTTTTTTGCTTCTTCCATTGTCAGCAGAATGGCAATGAAATATGTCTTACAGAACCTTCCTTTTTATTAAATGTTAGGAATAACTTACTTCAGATGGCAGGTTGAATAATCAAGAAATCAAATACAAAAATTAGGAAATGTTCCTTCCTATATAATTTCATTAAAGTTCTTGCATGACTGAACTTAATAATGAAACTCCTAATGACTTCAGTAAGGAGAGGTTTGTACCCAGTCTGGAATGTATTGGAAGAATAAGCCTAGAAACTGTGATGGATGCACTTGACCCCCTAACCAAACTAGTGGTAGTTCGGTACAGACTCCAAAGGAAGTAAAGGCCTGAGCTGTAATGGGGCCAAGAAATCCTCTACTTCCAATCTGTTCTCTGAAAACCCACAAGGGAACAGAGTGACACAGTGAGCATTGATGCATATGAGCTTGGAACATCGATCATGAGATTAACACATGAATAGCAGGTGGCTTTTCCAAGACCCATCTATTAAGGAACAAAGAAAGTTGTGGGTACAAGGGTGTCATGCATATCTTTTCCATTGTATGTAATTTGACTACAAGCCAACCACTTTATTCCATAAATATGACAGCCTAAGTGAGCCTGCTTTAGCTCTCCCTGCTAAACAGCTGGCTGCATGGCGGCGATCTCCCCTTGAGCTGGGATGCCTCTCAAGGTTGCTCCTCGATGTGGAGACACCTCTTACCAACTGGAGATCTTTGGTAATTGACTGATATCATACATAACCTTGTATTATAGTGCACTAAGATTTTGTCCTGGTAACTTTGATTCTGTCTTGGTAGTTCTGAATCATTGTTATATCCTTTGTGCAGTACAGTAATAGAGTGAACCTTGCCATTGAATGTTGTTAAGTCGAACCTTTATAACATCATATTTCAATAAAACCACTTTTGCCGATACCTTTGGCAGCAGTTCTTTAAGCAGTCTGAATTGCCCATTTGCGGCAAACTGGCATAGTCAGCAGGATCTTAAATCAGGATTCATGACAGAAATCCACAAAGATGTTCTTAGAATCTCTTCTTCAGAGAAACTGAACTTTAGAGATCACAGCTTCACTATAGTTCTATTTGTTCATGCTGTTTTTCTGTTGCTCAAAAGATCTGTAAGCAATTGGCATGTTCTAGTTATGCAGAAAAAAAGTCATCAGATCATTGGGTTCACATCAAGAACTCTTTACAGAATTGTTATATTATGAATATACATAATAATATATATAATAATACTATATAATCAATATTATGAAATATTATCTGAACTAAAAATGGGAAACTTCTAAAACTAGTTGTCACTCTAGAGAAGACACTTTTTATGAGTCTACAATCTCAATTCAATTGGAGATACCTCAGTGACCTTGCTGCTAGGGAAGTGTTTAATTAGAGATTGGAGGGGCTTGTAACTATTCTTTTTACATAAGTTACCATTACACTTTTTAGTTTTTCTTGTACTAATTTCTGATCAGAAAAAATTTTAATGGTTTTGAAAAATGTTGAAGAACTTTTTATCTTGTGCTTTATGCCCTTCTTGATGATAGTGTTTTCATATGGATAAGAAGGGCAATTATGGAAGTGTTCTGTATGTTTTGTGATTTTCTTTTGAAAGTCATTTCACTTGAGATAAGCTCTTTGTTGATCAAAAGAGACTGCAGGTTTGTGCATGATGCTTGGACAGCAAACCATCACCAATATTTTGCCTGTCTTCCAGCCCAGAACATGTTCAACACCACACTACTTTGTGTTTGAATAAGGCCTTAACCTGAGAAGAATGTCTCAACTAACCTTTATTCATTCCTTCTATTTTCATTCACAGATCCCTCTTCTTGCATTTCATCTTCATCTTCCATGCCCATTAAATCTCTGAGACTAAGGTGAAAGGTGCTGCTTACAGCTGAGTAGCACAACATCTCAGCTGTGTCTATGCCTACGACCCCATTTCAAAATTGTTTTTTTCTGCATTGAAAAATGTTGAACCATTGGCTTTCTGACAGTTTCAAGCTCTAACCTGAAATATGCTGGGGCAGGCCTTGAATTATGATTCCTTTTTGCATTACAAATTTATTGCTTGTGGATGCTTGTCATGTTGTAATGCATCTCCACACGGAAGACAGGATTCAACTTTTGCCTGTTTTCATTGGCTTCCATTGGTGGACTGAGCAGTGCTTTTTTTGTTTTCATGAAGGGCATGTGAAATGTGCTGAGCAGAAACAAAACACGTTACGCTGTAATTCACTGGAGTACTGTGTGCCCTTCATGCAAGTTGCGTGACAGCCACTGCCTTCTCTCCACTGGGCCACTGTTTGAATCTGTGCCTGCCCTCCATTCCCCTGGGCATTTCTTATTTTTGTTCATGAAATGCCAAATTTATTTGTAACTGCAAAATATTGTGCATTCTTGCTAACTGGGACATTAATTTTTCTGCCTGCCTTCCTGCCCAACCCAGTCAGGACACAAGTTTGTTCTATAATATGCTCTCCAGTGATATGTCTCATTCAATTTTAAATGTCTTATATAAAGCAGCTCTTCTTCGGAGACTACTTAATACTATTTGAAGGCCAGATTGTGACTTGGATTTTGCATACCTATAAATCACACAAGCTATCTGAAGCTTGGTTTCAGGCATACAGAATTTCAGCTGCTGTATTCAAAGAGCAGGTACAAAAGAAGTGTCAGAAATCTGTGAACTTTTTGCTTTGCTGTGTGAACTTAGATGCCAGAGTACTGGTGCAAGTGCAAAGTAGTTGCTGCAGAATAGGTCAGCAGTAAATGTGAAAAACAGGTATGCTGACAAAGAGATGACCATGACTTCTTTTACCCCCTGTGGCTTCTCTGAGGCTCTTGGTCATTTTTTGTGTTCAGTCTTTGTTAAAACTGACAGCTGTGGTGATAAGTAGAAGTTGTCCCTACCTATTTGTCCTCTGAATACATCCTCTGAATCCTGCAGAAAGTGTCCTCTTTCTAGTTATACATTTTCATCTTAGCTTGGGCATTTGCTGAATAAACAAAGGCCTTGCTTGCCTGTCCTAGGTTAAGCTGTGAATGAGACTCCTACAATATTTTAAGCAATCGTGTTACAAGATACAGACAGACTTTGTACAACCATGAGGTGAAAGCTAGTGCCAATTAATTTTTTCTTTTCCATTAAAATTTTGCGAACAACTGTGGATGGCCCGTAAGCTAAACTGTATCATCATGGTTCCTAGAAGGATACTGAAGTTTGTTATACATAAGACTAGGACTGGTCAATTCTGTCAATATGTGGTCATCATGGCTTTGACTCCAGGGCCTGGGTAATGTGTGGCCTCACGGAATGCAGTGTTTGAAACTGGACTGCAAGATCTGAGCTAGACTTTATTTGTGATAGGCTTTAAGGCCTAGAGGCCAAAGTTGACTAAACTTTGTTAATTTATGGATTGTGACAAGTAAGACTAAAATAAAACATGGTGTAAATTTATACGCTATTGGTCTGAATGGGGGGAAGTGCATTCATTGAGTCTCATCTGACAGTTCCTTCACCTTCTCCAAATTCCTGTGCACAGGAAGCAAATAGGACACACAACTTGTATTCTACTTGTGGCTACCGTTTGTTGATTTTCCTTGTCATAAAACTTGCCTGTCTTGTTCTCATAGTGGTTTGCTCAGGTGAAAAAAAATTAGCTTTTGTTTTTCTTTAGCTATGAAAACAAGGCTATACTGCATTAAGTTTCATTTGCCATACATAGTGTCAGCTTCCCTTATTTTTAGATATTCAGCAAGATCATAGGAAGTCAAACATCTCAGTAAAATCTACTTTTATGACTATGAATACTTCACACTGTTGAGATTTCAAACAAGCCCATAGGTAAACTGAATTTCTTCATATGGTCAATTACTTTTTTCCTTCTGCTACAGGAGGCTCTTGTGTATTTAAGGTCTCTTAAAGACTGTTTTGTCATTGGTGTTTCTTTTGCCAGTAATAACTCCACAGAGCTGCAGATAAATTAATTCTTTCCAGGTGGAACGAGAAGTCAGAGTGCTGATTATTGCCATTCTGGATGCGAGTGTAATGAGGTGTCAAGGCAAAATTAGGTTTGTGATGTTTCTTCTGAAGTTGGATGTATTCAGTTCAAGCATAGCTTCTTCTGGAATGAAACAAAACTGTTGATGGGTCTTTCATAAATAATTAAAAACTGACTTACCTACTAGTTTCTATATAGAAGGTCAACAAGCTTCCACATACAAAGAAACAGTGTTGGGAACCCATTTGTAAGAAAGAAATAGTGTAGTGGTTGTGCTTTTATTGCTCTGTTCCTTCATCCCATTTAAACATATCTAATTTAGGATGTGAAGACTTTTCTTCTGTCTTTAAATGTAGTTAGTGGAGGCTTGTTGATCATCAGCCCAAATTACTGCCAAGAATTTTCTGAGAACTAGAAGATTTATTTTAAGAGACTTTGAAAAATGATCTGACTGTCTATGAGAATTAGAAAGGAAACGTTTGATGACATTCAGTTGCTGTTCCTGAGCCCATTTGACTCAGGAGAGTCCATTTGGCTAAGGAGCACAAACAGTCAACAGAGGGTTTGTTCTTTGTAATGAAATTATAAGATGCTTGTTATCATAACACTTTTCCATCTGGCTTCCTATCATTAGACAAAGCATGATATCTGATTCTTTCTTCCTTTTTTCTTAGGGTTTTGCTAAACTCTAAAAACCTAATTGTTGATAATAAATAGAGTCAACTAGCCATGGTAGCTAACTCTAAAGACATAATGCAGTATCAATGAGCAGATCATCTTGCTTTTTTTTATGCTTCCTGGTCCACAAACTCTTTTTTTTCTTCTTTAAATATGTTTCTTCTTTTCCTAACAAGTGATGAGACCAGCAAATGATTGTACTGGCCTGTTTATTCTGTACTTGCTTCTTCCCAAGATGATAGTAAAACTGCTATTGAGTTCAAAGGTATAGGTTCAGGGTCTGTACAAACAGTGAACAAACCATCTGTGTATAATCAAGTCTTGTTGGCTTTGTACGTTAATACTGAAAACCAGAAGTGCTGTGTCTGCTTCTCTAGTTTGATTGGTTGGGGAAACATGTTTTGGCCTTGGGAAACTGCTGTGGTGAAGGCCCCGACAGCACCTAGAGGAATGCGAACAATATGAACGCACCATCACAACCTTTTTGTATCTGGTGAGATTAACCAGCCCCCAGATGTATTAGAACACCAGGCGGACGCATCGTGGCTCTGTGCTGTGTTGCACAGCTCAGGGCAATTTTGCTCTTGCAGATGTTTTTCGGTAAAGAGGACATTCTGTGAGCTGTGACTATAATGTTTTAGTCTACCTCTGTAACCTGTTTTTTACTTTTTAATAAAGACCTCCCTTAATAAAAATATGAAATTTGGAACTTTAATTTCCTGGGATTCCTGCACTCAATTTTATTGGCTATGCCAAATGTTTTTTGCTAGCATGCCCTGACTTTGGCAAAGCTTCAATATGTTGCACCTACCACACAGCTGAGCGTACCTGTTTCTCTTTCATTCTGGCTCTTTTTTTCCCATGTAAAATACTAGAAATTAATTACGTCTTTGCTTGATCAGTGATAAACTGCCTTTATCCAATGAACTTTGAGTCTGTTGTATTTAAATCCCTACAAAATTTAAACTCCAATCAGTACAGTAATTTGTGTATATGATCTCCAGAACCCAAGGCAAAGTAAATTTTTCATTTGCATTTTAAAGGCGGCTCTTTCCAGGACCATCTTAAAAGAGTACATTTGCAGTAAGGAAAGATAATTAAAATGAAAATAAACAAAGGCACTTGATTACTAGAAGAAGGCTGTCTCTGGTAAGATTCATGATAGGTAAAGGTTTACAGTTCAAAGCTAGTATAACTTGGATTATGGCATATGATGTGGTGCCTCCTCTTACTGACATGGTGAGCTGAAGTAGTCTTTCTGAATTCAGCTTCAAATTTGGGAAGAAACCTAGTAAGATTAAGGAAGATCAGGATTTGTGGAAGACTTCAAACAACAGTCCATTTTCAGAACTTGTCCAAAGTAAGAAATATGTCTGTGCTAATTCCACCAGATCCAATAAAACTATCTGTGGAGTAAGGTAGACTTCAATGTGTGTAAAGATGGCCACTGAAATTGAACATCAGAACTTGATACAAAGTTTATTGAAATCATTGAGAAGTCTTAAATTCTCTATTTTGATTCTTTCTCTCTTTTGATATACAATTATTCTTACAAATATTCTTCATTTTTCTTAAAACCCATAAGTGTGCATTTATTAAAATGCACCGGTCTTTGATAATTATTTTCAAGCTACTTTATTCATGTGACCTTGAGCATGCCTGGATCTTGGCAGTCTTGAGATCTGGATCTGAGTCTTCCTGCCTAAGGTATCTTTAATATGAAAATAGGGGAAAAATCAATGTTCAGTGAGGGATTTGCATGTCATATGAATGATGTTAGCAATTGTCTCATCTCACTACAGGACACTGCTGCAGGACAAACTCAGTCTAATGACCTCTCCTTGTGAGTGTATTGCCATTGTGTGGCAAATGCGTGGTAGAAAAAGAACATAAGGAGACTTGGTGACATCTCTTGTTGCTTATGATCATATCCTCGCATCCTCTGTGTCCATACAGCAAAATTACAGATCTTTTAGGATCGACATTTTAAACTCTCCCTATGTCTATAAATAATGCAGACTTCTCACAGCACTATCTAATGACTGGGACACATGGACATCAACCAAAACTGAGTGTCATATCTATTTTAAGGTGCATGAATACATTCAGTAGTAGAACAGCAGCAGATCTTGGCTTTTTAGAAGCATTTCAATTTTTTCCCCAGATGCTATCACTTTTTTTTTTTTTTCTTTAAGCTTGAATAAAGATACCAACTGACTACTGATCCTTGAATATAAAGGACATTCTACATATGTGTGTCCTTGATTCTAATGGGAAAGAACAATGTAGGATAGTGCAAGAAAGCACATTTATTTGGTATTGGTGAGTAAATATGAGTTTCCTGCAAATAACTGCATTTTCCTCACATGAGATTCCCCTCTTTCAGAGTCAGGTTTCAGGAACTTCCCCTTTACTAAAAGCAGAATTAATACTGTAACGTGAAATCATGGATTAGTGGGAATACATGTACAACTGCTTTTGTATCTGCATTATTATTCCCAGGCCAATGAACACTTGCATAGATGATGGCAAGAATATGTTCTTCAGATAAAATGTCAGTTCATAAAAATACTGCTGATTGGAAATGGTTACATACCTCTGCAGTGTATAAGGAAAACTGCAATGACTCAGAGAACTGGAGGACATATTCCCAGGGAAAAGTTTTCTTATCTGACATGACCTGTTGATGAAACATTAGAACCTCAAAAAATGTAAAGATCAGTTGCTGAGATTGAATTTTGAAAGAAGTATCAAAAAGATTTTACATTTAGAAGAGTTATGAAAAAGTTGTTTTTCACCTAAAATTTTGAAATGAAATTTTGTTTCTATTTGGGTATTACTGTGGAGACTGTATTATCATGTGATAGTGGATTAAGTTCATGCAGAGAATGACAACTGGAGCTAAGGGTCCTGGTTTATGTGCATGGCTTGATTCCTTTAAGGTTGGCTTGAGTCCAGAAAGAGTGTAACAGAATAACACCAATCTCCACAATCTCTGCCCAGGTATCATATAACCTGCATTGTCAATTCCGTCCCAGCTAACTAAGAGCTGACTCTAGAAGTGTCATCTTTTGTTCATACTGAGGTCGACCCTAAAAGGGTTCAGCCCTTGGCTGTGTGAGGGCTGTGCGTATGTCGGGGGTGGGGGGGCAGGGGGAAGTTTATAGCCCAAAGAATATGGAGTTCATCCCTCCTAAACCATGCAACTTGGCTGAGGCACTTCCATTCAGAGCTGAGATGCCTCAGTCTCCCTCTGTAATTACTGTGGGAAGAGAAAGGGGCAGCCCAGTGGGGAGAATCAGTCTTAGATGTGTATGTAGAAGGGGGATGGCAGACATCTGTTCATAGCCCAAGCAAGTGAAGGATCACAAGTGAGATACCAAAAGGGACTGCGGCACTGATGTAATTGAATATGGTGATATCATCAGGGAGTTTTTGTTTGTTTGTTTGAAGGGTCTTTGGTATCTTTTTTCTTATATTTCCCTGCAACCTTGTGTCTTTGGCTAGCAGTAGGGCTTCCTCCTTACTTGCTCTTTGGTCTGCCATTCGTGATAGTGGATAAGGAGGATCTGAATCAGTGGAAGATGTGTTGTGTGGCATCCCAGTAGTGAATGTTGCCTGGTGAAGAGCTGCTTCAGTGAGCCCATTTTTGGGGATAGCCATTTTCTCTGTACCTGATATATTTACCCTGCATTAGGAGAGTAAGGGAGTGGGTAAGTGAGGTGCAATTCGATGCATTTAATTGGTCACCATGACAAAATTGCTATAATTTCATATAGAAGTTCCAAATACAGGACAGCAGAACAAAATTGCCTTTTCTTCGAAGGAGGATGGGACTTTGCCCAGAAGATCTTGCAATTATGCGGTGTCCCATGCTGTGCTGCTTCTGCTGTCTTCAGTATCATCTCCTGATTTTTGTTTTATGTGACCCAGAGACTGTTTCCTTAATATTGGTGCTGAAGCTCAGTTCATAGCGCTACTGTCCCTGTTCTGCCTTTGTTACTGTCCAAATGATACAACTCATTTGCCCATCTTGCTTTGTTGCAGTCTCTTATCTTTCCCTGCTGGCATTTGAACTTACTAAACAGCTTCCCAGATCCGACCATCACATGTTTTAGTATAGCATCCTCATTAGCTTGTAGATTGCCTTTATCACCTCTCTGAGAGAAAGGATTGTTAACATGCTAGTGTGCATGTTCCACATTTCTAGGCAGACTAATTGCCACTTAAGAGAACATAAATAACACCATAATACACCACTCAGGATTGCGGCAGTGCAAGCTATCATGGACAAACAAGGTCCTGTCACAACTGTGTTTCTGTTAAACCAGCCTCTAAATTAGCAATCCATAACAAAATTAGATCAATAGCAAACCTTTTGTTACTGGTACAGAAACAGTTTAGAGATATTTTACAACTCCAGTGCTTAGTGCTTTTTCCTCACAGTCTGACGGAAATGAGAAAAGCAAGACACATGATAATGAGGTGGCTGTCGATCAGCAAACTTCTGGGTTTTTTTTTATTATTATTTTTATTTTATTGTTTGAAACAGCAGTTGGATCTGGAGCGTGGAAGGGGCAATGTGAGGAAAGTTGGTTTCTATAACAACACGGTGTACAAATGGAGTTCCCTCTCTCAGCTTCTTTCTTGAAGTGGAAAACTACCAGAGTTTATTTCAGATGCAAGGTACTGGAGAGCACTAGTGGCGTGTGAGACAGTAAGTAGAGACAGAAGCAGTTTAAAGCAATGCTTGTGTGTGGGGAATGTTGCTCTAGGGACATAAAGCTGGTATTTTTTTTCCTAAGCTTTTTTAAAGCTGCATGCCTGTGTGCTCACCTGCAACCTTGTTGCTGGCTCTGCTTTCTAACCCCTCTTTCTGCTGTTACTATTTTAGGAAGGAATCACGTTAGGGTACTGTACTGGAGTAAAGTCAAGTCACTGCCACCTTAACATTGAACAGCACTGGAAAAACATGTCCTAAAAGTGAATGGGGCCACCTGTGTTCCCAGTGTCAAAGCAAGAAGGAAACAGAATGGTTTGGGGGCTGTCTGCATGAATGTCTCTGAGTCAGCTGAGTTTATCACCCACCATGGTGCCCCTCATGGATGAACAGCTCTCACCTCCACATTCACCTCTGTCTCTGCATGCCCGGTAGTACTTCTTCATTCTGTTACCTGCAGGACGCCCAGGATTATTCAGTCAGAGGCTGGATTAGTCCTGTTCCACCTGGTATGACTGTGACAGAACTACTAGTAAGGTTTAGGAAGATTCACAGTATTGCTGATTTGATGTTACCTTTAATGCTGTCATCTCCTCTTGCACACATACTGGCACGTGGGTGTCTAACTTTCATTGAAATGTACACAAAATACCAATTTAGAGAAGCCTTTTCCTGGCTGCTGAAAAGCTGTGGTTTGGTGACTAAGTTAGGCTTTGTTTTTTAGCTGTTTTTGCATGGTTACTCAAATTCATGAGAGATATTTTAGGTGATGTACCCAAAGATTGCATTTCCAAGCCAGAGACTCCAATATATTAACTTCCTGTCATTGCTCCCATTACATTTTAATTAGTTCCTTCTGATTTCAGCAAGGAACTGCCAAATTTATTTAAACTGTCAAAAATGCAAAATTAGAGTATCCTAACTGTGATTGCTACCTGGGTGGATGGATATCTCTGTTCTCTTTCAGGTCTCCTCCAGTGCCTCTTTTTAGGTTATAATTCTTGTGTCTTTACCTGTTGTGTATAAGACTCTGTAATTTTCAGTCCTTTTAACTAGTCCCTGCAAGTCAAGCCAGCTGTCCTAAATGGTTTGGAGCTTATCCCATCAGGATTTACTGGCCAGTGTAGAACAGATAATCTTAAACCAAGTTATGTTGAAGAGGAAAAGGGGAACATGCCACAGTGCAGAGGACAACAGCCGGCCATAGTGGGGCAGTGGGGGTCTGTGCTAGTGTGGTGTGCAGCGCTGGGGCTTCTCCTGTTCAGAACAGCACCCTGACTGGGTGAGCTGGGTCCTTGTTTCTCCTCGGCAGGGAAACCTGTTTCTCCTCGGCAGGGAAACCTGGGCAGGAGGGTTGTGTGGAGGCGGTGGTCAGAGAAGGAGAAGCTGATGTTCTTGGGGGCTTTGCCCCAAGATGCAGTGGGGCTGTGGCCAGAAAACCTCTCCAAGCCTTGTGAGAGGGAAGGACTCCTTGGCCGACAAACAGCCAGAACCGTCTCTGGGGAGGAGCAGGTGCCTGTTTGGTCTTTTCCTCTTAATTGTCTCGCACATTCTTTGTGGTAATGGGTGTGCATTTTATCTAAGGGGTGAGGGAAAGAAGTGTACAAGAGGTGGGCGCACTGATCTTTGGTTTTGGTAGGCTGAACCCCATTCTTTTATCTGGAAAACCATTAAAATTATCTGCTCCATCAAAAAAGCATATATTTGTTTTCTATAGAAGGAGACCTCAAGCTTAGCTTCGCTTACTTAGGCACCGTTTCCAGAGAGATAGAGAATTATAGTGGACCACAGAGAGAGCTCCTTGTGGGGAGGACATAGTGTGCATGCCCTCAGGAAGAAATGATCTTCCAACCCCTGTATCTTCTTCTCCTGAGGAAGTGCAGACAGCAGTTCTTCTGCTGAGCTGCAAGCAAAGCTCGATACAAATAGAGGAGACTTTTCCCTTCCACCGTGGGAAAAAGAAGAAAGGCCAGGTATCTGGGAGGTTTGGGGTTTTTTTGTCACAGATGGGATGTACATCCTCTCTTTGGAATCCTAATTCTTCCTGAATGGTAAGACAGGACTGCATGTGGTTGGAACAGTACAGGCTTGCACACTGACAGGTTCAGCTTGCTCTTTCCAAATTGCTAAAGCTTATTTTCAAAGGTCTCATTACTGGAGATCTTCCATTGTGTATTTTAAGTCTCTGATATCTTGCTGTCAATTAGATGAAAACAAATTGCTGTTACTTTGTAATTTAAGGAGGTCCTCTCAATAAAAATATGTTTACCAACAGTTACACATACGGAAGTGTTTTAAAAATATTTTAAGTACACTGCAATTAACTAAACATGTGAAATGAAGTTGCCTGTGTTCACTGTTTCGCAAGCAAGGCCTTACATTCAATGACTATCAAGGTTGCTGGGCTGCTTTTCTATATATATGGCCAATAAAATTAGAAGCCTTGTCTCTAGGCAAAGATGTTTATATTTTCTTTGGTTAAGATAATTCTTTCAGATAGGAAAGATGTAGTGTGAGTAGCTTAAACAAATACTTATCTCTTTATAGTTGCAGTGAAAGACTGATATGTGAAACACTGATGCATTGTTCTATGCTTTTTAGCGATTACTTTATACAATATACCAGTGTATAATGCAGGAAATTTTGAAAAATGACTGTGGATTTCTGAAAATTACCTTTACTTTTAGTTCAGAAAAATGTTACTGTGCTTTATGCAGTCAAATTATAAAGAAATAGATCTGGTTTTAGTGGAAAATGCATTCACATTAGGACATGTGAGTCTATAATTATAAAAGTAAGCCTCCTGTGGTTCATGAAGCTAAAATACTCGTGGGTGCACAACTGTGATAGTTTTGTGCAGAAATAGAAGTGCTGAAGCACATGTACATTTCTGCATGTGAATCTTGGGTTCATGAAAGAAAAGCTGGTTAACATTTTTGTAACACGTGTCTGTGTTGTGGTATTGTTATTCCTCTCCTGATACTTCACAGCACTTGAAGATGGCTGAGGTGATTCACTGGCAGAAAAAAACCCCAAACATTTGGGACTTTAAGCATTTCTAATAATGGAAATAGTGACAAGAGAAAACAATTATTTTCAAACCTGTTTCATTGCACACCTCCTAAAGTTGTGTTTTTTTTTTTTTTTTTTAACATGCTGGAGCAAGATAATTGCAATAGAGGGTTTTCTTACTTCAGGTATGTGCCATCTAAGTACATAAATTAGCTAAGTCTGTCAAAAGACAATTCACGTCATATAAAAGTGTGTCTTATTGTTGGTGTTACAGCCATGGGCTCTACTTGTCACATCAGTCATCTCACTTCAGCTGAAACTGACTTTTTTATGTGAGAAGACTGAACAGATTCTGATGTGTCTGTACAATAATTTAAATACAAGTTAGAAGGAAAAGACTTTGCATTCATGATATTTTGGGCATGCTGGGAGACAGAAGTGAGGCTACCAGAGACTTTGTTCCATAAACAGGACCAGATGTAAGCTAAGAGACCTCCTGTATCTTCTAATGTTTCACATGATCTACAGGTATAGTATTATCTGATATTTCTTAGAAAAGCAGTAATCATGGGAAGTTTCTTCCTTGCTGCTATTGATAATGTCAGCATGGTTCTATGGTTCCTTTTGCCTTGCTGCTAACTTGTTGCACATATATTTTTGTACATCTTCCTCCTCTTCTTGAGATCACTTGGACATCTGAATTCCCATGCATGGGGCCCCACTAACATCTGTCAATAGCTCTGTTCCAGCTTGCATTGACATTGGCAGGTGACTTTGGCAAGTCAGGTGAAATATTATCCATCTCTAAGAGTTGTTTTTCAGATATCTTCTCCTTGTGTCCTTGGCATAAGTGGAACAGTGATCTGGACGAACCTGATTCTTTCATGCAAATTCAGAGCTTGCTCTTCTTTTCTTTCTCAGTGAACTCATTGCAGATGCAGCCAGAAATTTCTTAGTACATCTGGCAGACATGTGCTTTGAAAGTACTATGTAGAGTTGAGATAAAGACACTCTGACACTTTTCTAAGTCTGTTTCTGTTGTACTTCTAGTGAGAAATTGTAATAAGATATCCAAGAACTTAGGAGCAGTTTGCTCTGCTGCTCTTTGCCCATACTCGAGGTCTCTTTTGTCATTTGTGTTGCCATACTGTGTCTACAGACCCCAGCTGTGATCAAGTTCTCATTGTGTGAGGCACCATAGAAATGGATTATATGGCACAGTCCTTGCCACAATGAGAGCATAGTTTAATATGGGAAGACAAAAAGGGGTAGCTGAGGAAACAGAGACATGCTGTGACTTGTGTAGTCATCCAGTGAGCAGCAGGAAGGAGCAGGAATAGGACCATAGTCTCTAAGTCCCAGTTCCCCTGCAAAACTACTGACAGATGTTGCTTTTTAAAGGAGGACTCTCATTATAAAAATAAAATGATTTTTGGAAATTTTCTTGCTAAAGGACCTTTAGAAATGCCAGAGAGAAAAGGAGCTGAAAAATCCTAGATGGATCATTTGAAGAAGAATTAGGTAAAGATCTCCCTGAAACTGATTTGAAATAGGACTTGGACCACCTCTAGTGACTTTCTCTCAGTTATCAGAAGATTCACTGGAAACTTCCTATTCTTTCCCTACATTTACCTAATAACAAATCCAGCTGTACCCTAATATCCTGCTCCTAAATAAGTTATAGAAAAAATTTTCACTCACAATGACTTGTTTTTAATAAAATTATATCAGTATTTTTATTAGTAGCAATATTTTCAGTTGGGCTGGGAAATTTATTGATTCACATCAAAGAGAATATGACCCCCTATAGTCAATGTTAGTCTGTTTAACTTTTCTCTTATGAAAATGAGAATTTATTAGCAAATTGGTAAAACAAAAGGAGAAGGAGGATGAAACGCAAGAAGCAGTCTTGGAAAACTCTTTTAGGTATGTGCTACAAGTCCACAGCTTATAATGACGTTAAACAGACAGGTGAAGAGAACAGACAGAGGGATGAGAACAGAGAAATGGTGAATGATGTGAATGAGTCTCAAGTAAGCTTTTATTGACTCCAAGATCTGGTATGAATAAATGTCCAAATATCTATACACTTTCCCAGTCATCTGATTTATTCCCTAACTAGGTCTTCCAGAACAGCTGGGAAGCCTGCCTCAAGAAACAGGTCAGAGGTCCGGCTCATTACCTTCAAAAAGAGCAGGCATTTGACTCATTTGCAGGTAGTGTCTTTTTGACATATCCTGGTACAGACATTGGGTCCTGTTTTATAGCACTAAAATTGAGAGAAATTCTGTTGGGTTTGAGTAAATCCATTATTGCTCATACTTTAAACTTGTAACTTATACATTATGTAAGAGAGATATGACGTAATTAATATTGTACATCATTTCTGTTGAAAACAATGAATCTTACAGACTCAGAGTATTTCACTGAAGTGTGTTGACTGCCTTGGTAATTTAAACTAAAACTAAAAAGGCTTACCTGCTTCATTTTTTTAGAATTATATTGTATTCTTATCAATACAAATCAAAGAAAAGTTATTAGAAAATTTTCAGCTATGAATTATGAGTTCCAAGCTTGTATTCTGCTGGTTGATATGCCACCTGTCAGTAAATAAACCAAGCAGCAGTTGCCACCTCACTAAGAATGACCCATTTCTGTAATGATTACCCTTTAGGATATCAACATATTCAGTGTTCTTATTCAATATTCTTATTCTCATTTGATAGTGCTATATCATTGAAAACTCTTTTTAAAAGTTGTGTAGCAAAACTGGTTTTTCACAGAACAGAGAGAAGGAAATCACAAAAATATTTCTATCTTAAAAATAAGTCTGTGTCTTTGAAATGAAATGAGTTAATTAAAATATATGTATCTTTCCAGGGCAATATTAACATTTTGATTTAATTCTCCTTATTCAGAGTGCAAAAAAGATATAATTTCCCACCATATGGCAGTGCTGGCTTCTGAGCAGTTCTTGTGCTAGGCACTTTACTGCCCTTCCTATTCTGTCCTGAAGATGTTACAGTTCAGTAGAACCCCACTTCTGTTTGCTCCTCTAATTTTAGTTCAGACAAACAAGATAGGCAGGTAGCACAGAAGAGGGATAACAAAGTCTTGATATACAAAGGTGGGGGAATTTTTTTTTCACTTGCCCAGTTACAGTCCTCATTAACACATAGGACTGTGGAAGAGAATAAACTAGGGTAATACACTGGCCACAAGCCAAGTTTCCTCAAGCTACACTGTATAGCTTACAGTGGTCCTCCTGACTACTGGTGAGCACGAAATGGACATTCTCCTCATGGTGACAGTAAAATCCTCCATACCATGCAGTATAGCAGCTTCTCTGCTAGGCTTCAATTGTGCTAGAATGGATGTCACAGTGAGTGACTCATGAGACCATTAGTCTCAATCCCATTAGAGCTCTGCTTAGGACAAGATCTGGCCTAGAGTATGTATGTAGTTATATACCTGGCAACAATGTGTTTTCACTTTGGGTGCTGGGTCAGCTCTTCCTTTTGCCTCCTTTCAATTTGGCAGTTCTACCATTGAAGAGGAAAGGCATTGGTTGTTCGAGGATTTGACCTTTGAATATTATCCCTTTTTTCTGGGGAACCTCTCTTTTGAACATATTCTGTGATTGTGGTCACTTGTTTGATTGCAAATTTAAACAAAAAAAATACGAAGAGAGAGTAACATCACCCCAATATGTGAAACCGTTTAAATCCTGTGTATGGTCCCATGCATGTAGACAAGGAGTCCACGTAGCCCCAGGCTTCTAATTAATGAGTAGAACAGGCTTGTCTTTAGAAAGCAGTAGTACTACCTAGCCTAGCTGTCTGCTTTCCTTCACCGCCTTCTCCCCAGAGATCCCTGGTGAGATGATCGAGCTGCTCATGAATCACTTGCTGAATTGCTGCTATTGAGAGCCTGAGGTAAAATGCACCATTTTGGTGCTCTGTAGTATACTAGGCTGTAATTCCTGGTCATTCAATTATGGCATTACAGACAGCTTATGAGCTTAAAGTCCTTCAGGCTTTTGAATCAGAGCTGTTAACCTGGTTGGTATCCTGTTATCAGTGGAGCCAAGGAAACTCGGAGCCCAGAGCAAGCCAGCAGCAGAAGTACATGCTCAGGAAGGGTTTATAACTGCACTGCACTCTGTGTTACTGCTGGCACACTGCTGGAAATGCCTGAGCTACCAAGTTTGACTCCTGTGAGCAGCAATGTAAACAGCATCTGACTTGCAGAAGAGTTGTTTCACAAGGCCAGGCTTTCCAAGGTGAAAAGAAATTAATACTTCTGTCTAAAAAGAATTGCCTTGATGAAGACTCTAACTTGTAGAAAGTATAGATAGGTAGTTTTTATACCCTACAAATGCTTTTGGGAGGAGTGAGCATTTTCAGAGTCATGTACTAAGTAAGTGGTAGCAAACTGGAAAATACGTACTTCGTGCGGACTTCCTGATATGCCATGAAACTCTTGATTCTTGCCAAAAGTTGTGGTGGTTTCCTAGCACATAAAAGTAAATATGTGTATTGGGTTTGCATGGCAATGTTTTAGTAGCGGGGGGACTACAGGGGTGGCTTCTGTGAGAAGCTGCTAGAAGCTTCCTCTATGTCCAATAGAGCTGCTGGCCAAGCCCAAGCCCATCAGCAATGGTGTAGCACCTCTGTGATAACATATTTAAGAAGCGGGGGGAAAAAAAGCTGCACAACAGCAATTGCAGCTGGATAGGGGAGTGAGAATATGTGAAAGAAACAGCTCTGCAGACACCAGGTCAGTGCAGAAGCAGGGGCAGGAGGTGCTCCAGGCGCCGGAGCAGAGATTCCCCTGCAGCCCCTGGTGCAGCCCCTGGTGAGGCAGCTGTGCCCCTGCACCCATGGAGGCCCCCGGGGGAGCAGAGATCCACCTGCACCCGGGGAGGACCCCACGCCGGAGCAGGGGGATGTGCCCGAAGGAGGCTGTGACCCTGTGGGAAGCCCACGCTGGAGCAGGCTCCTGGCAGGACCTGTGGACCCGTGGGGAGAGGAGCCCAGGCTGGAGCAGGTTTGCTGGCAGGGCTTGTGACCCCGCGGGGGACCCACGCTGGAGCAGTCTGCTCCTGAAGGGCTGCACCCCGTGGGAGGGACCCACGCTGGGGCAGTTCGGGAAGAACTGCAGCCCGTGGGAAGGACCCATGTTGGAGAAGTTCGTGGAGGACTGTGTCCCGTGGGAGGGACCCCACGCTGGAGCAGGGGAAGAGTGTGAGGAGTCCTCCCCCTGAGAAGGAAGGAGCAGCAGAAACAACTTGTGATGAACTGACCAGAACCCCCATTCCCCGTCCCCCTGTGCCACTCGGTGGGAGGAGGTAGAGAATTCAGGAGTAATGTTGAGCCTGAGAAAAAGGGAGGGGTGGAGGGAAGGTGTTTTAAGATTTTTTTTTTATGTCTCATTATCCTAATCTGGTTTGATTGGTAATAAATTGAACTAATTTCCCCAAGTTGAGTCTGTTTTGCCTGTGACAGTAATTGGCGAGTGATCTCCCTGTCCTTATCTCGACCCACGAGCCTTTTGTTATATTTTCTCTCCCCTATCCAGCTGAGGAAAGGATTGATAGAGCAGCTTGGTGGGCACCTGGCATCCAGCCAGAGTCAACCCACCACAATATGATTCAACTTCACACTGACTTCCTGAGGCTTCTACAGATCTTGAAATAAAGATCATCTTCACATTCACACAATGCTAACATGTTTGTGTAATGAGTACTTAATGTAGAAGAGAGCTATGTACAGTTAAACTACGTATAAACCACTTAAAACGATGAAGGGTACTCAAAGCTCTCTGATAGCAAGCCTGTCATCCATGGTATTGCTTCAGGAGGAATCCCTACAGAGAACCAAAAGGAAATGGAAATTGTGTTTTGGGTAAGAAAGATGGGCATACAGAATATTCACTGTGATATACAGCTTTGCAGAATATGGTGGCAGTGTGAACTGTGGGAAGACCATTTAAAGTGAAGAACAAATAGTATAGAATTGTGAGCAAAAGAGCTGTAAAGTCAGGAAAATGCCCCTGGCAAGGCCCCTGCTTGCTGCATTGTGAGCTGAAGAGGTAAGAAAGGGCTTCCATCCTAAAAAGAGAAGGGGAAAATAAAGGCTCTGTATGTTCCCAAGTGCAAGATTCTTGGGGGACAAAGAAACCAGAGCCCTTTTGGTAGGAAAGTATAGCTGCAAACCAGCTTGCAGTTATGTATAGTTCCAGACATAAGGATGTCCTAAATATAAGCAAATTTTATTTAAAGAGTCATGTGAGGTAAGTGACATTCAAATAGAATTTTTTTCCAAAGGAAGGAGGAAAGGACTGACTTTATAGAGAGGCAAAGTAGGTGCTCCCTCTCCAGGAAGAGGCTTGAGGTGTCAAGAAAGCAAATGCTGAGGTTCCTTAGTAATTCTTTCCTTAGTTAGACTTATCTCAGCAGGTGTACAAGTAGTACTTTGCTGGATCTAGCAGTAGGATCCAGGAAAACAAGTCAAGCTGTGTTTTTGAACACCCTAAACTTCCCTTCTGTGCAGAGCTGGAGTTTGAGTTGAACAGTATTTCTACAGAGAAGTGCTCCAGGCACTTAAGTGGTGGAGAACTTCACTTATACTAGAGCAGAGGGTCCCTAGAAGGCCCAGCACAGAGAAGAGATTGAATTGGTGGGTGTTTCATTTGACAAGGATAAACTATTAGGGGACCTATATTTTTACTTGTCACATAATTCAATTTTATGTTTAATCTCATTTTTTGCATAATAAGGATATTATGATTAATGAAAAATAAATGGTCAAATGAAAAGGCAGCATGTTCTTCCTTTGTCCAAGGTTGAACATGATCAGAAATACTATTGATCTGACTGGACAGTTATATTACAAAAAACACAACATCATTGGTTACTTCAGAAGTGTAATTTTGCATTTGGACTGTGATCTGACTGGTTTTCATTTAGCTGAACTACCCAAGCCTGGAACTGAAGCTGTCTGCAGCATAACCCAGCTATTTGATTGCCCTTCGTGTGTGGTTAAGCTACCCAATCTTTTTGTGCTGTTCTTTCTTTTTCTACTCTTAATTAGAGTAGGTTCTATCTTACAATTCATTCTCTCATTCCTGTTTATGATTTCCAGTTCAGTAGGGTAATAATAAAAAATTTCTTTCATTGCTTCTCATTCCATGACTGAAAATAATTCTTGAGATGTTTTACTTCAAATAAAATTGATCAAAGCCACTGTTCCACCTCCTTCACTCACAGGAGCACTAAATTTGGTGTGAGCCTTGTGTTAAAACTCTTCTCTTCCAGGACATAGTTGTTACACTTGAGTTCTGGTCCATGCTCCTCAGGCTTTGGTTTCATTTATTTTAGCAAGTGGGTTTTTTAAATGTTCCTCTTTGCAAAGCGGATTTTATTTTGGTGAGTTGTGGGATTTTATCACTGTGTCTGTGGCCTGTCTACACATGATGCTGTTTCAGTGACATGCATTGATCAGCCCAGCTCTGCTACAGGTAGCCCTTCTGCTCAAAGCACCTGCTGATGTTAGTGGTCGATCAAACAGCTGGTGTTGCTAGAAGATCATTTTAGTTCACCCTCTAGGATGACAAGAATTCTCGCCTGCCATGCAAACAGACAATGATTTGGTGTTAGTGCATTCTAGGTTCCAGAATTTTTTAGCTTTCAATTTTTTAATCCAGTAGAATTTTTTTATCAAAACTAGCTAGCTGTAAGTGTGCATTAGCAAAACTGTATCTAAAATGTAGATGATATTTTAGGCTCCCTATGTATTTTATTAATGCTTGAAAAAAAATGAATTCCATGTGCAAATAGTCTGAGTCATTTTGCAATGAACAAGCTTTTATTTATGTATTAACATTTCCTGAAGAGACAGTTTCTATAGAACATCAGGAAGCAGCCATAAAAGAGAATATAGGAAAAAACTGGGACAGAAACAAGTACATGCATTTTGCAATTGGCTATACAGAAACATTCTATAGCAAAGGTAGGATCACATGCAGTACAAATCGCTTGCTTTTGTGAGTTGGCAGAAAATATAATTGAAATAAAGAAGAGACATCTTATGTGACAGAACCTGAGTAGGCAGCACAGCATTTATCACTGCCTGTTCACTAGCTTTGCTTTTTTAAAATTAGTGAGATTTATCTTATATGACGCCTACTCATGGTCTTGTTGGCATGAACGAAAAGAAAAAAAGAAATGTAGCAATGTAAAATAATACATGAGTTACTGCAGCCAACATGAAGGGACAAATTCATCCCTGATGCTATGAAAAAGAACCGTACAAGAGTGGATACAGGCCCCAAAGTGTATTACTTCCTTAGAAATTACAATTATTTTTGTTTGTTTTTTGGTTTTGTGCTCATAAATTCTACTTCTATCTAGGGAAAGCTGTATATTAGGCTATTTTCTACAAAATGAGGACTGGTGAGATCTTGATTTCAGCTGTGTAAATTTGAAGTTATTCTGCCAGAGTCAATGAAGTCATTCTGGGTTTATACCTGTAAGCCTTTAATCAGAATATGTCAGTGAGCAGGAAGACGTGACACATGAAAATCAATGGTTGATGCTGCTGTTTTTCTTTCAGGCTGAGTATTTTGACATCTTGCTTGCTTGGTTTTCTGTGCTGAGTTTTCTGATTCAGCCAGGCTATGCGCTGAGACCAATAATATTCTCTATTAGGAGGCATGGAATCTGGGAGGTTTCTGAAAACAAAACTGAACCAAATCAAACCGAACCAAACCTTACTTAACACAGTTTAATTTTAGAGGACTCAAACAATGAAGTATTTGGAATTCTGAGTGACATGACTCTAACAGAGAAATGAAAGAGTGCCATCACAGAAATCTGCACGTAAGAGGAGGAGCAGAGCAGGGAAGATGAATTATTTTATTAATATATTTATTAAACCAGAGCTTGTAAAAGAACTCAAGTAAAACTACATAGAATGGATGGAAGGAGTGGAAGCACAATCCATAGAGTAACTATATACATGGTTTTAAAATACTCCTTTTACGAAGGAGGTGAGGTGAGAGAAAAGGGTGACCAATATTTAGATTTTAATTTTTTTGCTGTTTCTGATGAGTCACTTTCCAATACTCACACTTCAAGAACGCCTCTAAATGTACACCTGGGGTCCATGGAAGCACACAATTACAACCTGGTGGTGATGCAGCAGTGCCCTCCTGGGCAAATGGGCTGGAGGCCAGCATCCCTTTTCCTCCCACTGTCCTTACATTGCTAGTTACCCCCAAAAGTAGAGGCAACCATTACCTGCAGTCCAGGGAGAGCAAGAAGAGCTGTTCTCCCTTGCTCCTTTCCTGCCTGGGACACCCACAGCATCTGACCTGCAGTTGTTTGGAAACAAACACACCAAATTGGTCCTTGAATTTGTGCGAGCTTTGCAGGGCCCTTACATGGAAAGCAATGGCTTGGGCGGTATGTGGGTTGTTCTTTTTCAAGCTCTTTTTATTCCAGCAACAACTATCTGTGGTGTGAGTGCACCCAGTTTGTCTGCATACAGTATCATGTACTGCACATTGTGTTCTTTGGTATTTCAGTAAACAGCATCACACAGGTCTAGAAGAAAGGAAGGTGCATGAATACAGCAATGTACCTTGTACTACACCGTGGTACACATTTCACTGTGAAAAAGGAAAGCAGCTCAGGTGACAGGCTCGGTGCTGAGGAGTTAACTGCGTGATTTCACTCTGTGCTGGGTGCAATGAGAGTTTTGGATGACTGGTGACTGTTCTGTTGTTCAAACCCATTACCTTTTGTTCATTATCTTGCCTATACTTTCTACTTATTAAGTGAGCCATCCTCAGATCATCTGGGTTTTTGTAGTAGCACCTTGCGGCCTTGAATGTAAACCTCATAAAAGCATAGTAAAATGCCTGTGGTTGTTTCCTAGTTATCAGGACATTTTAGGATATTAAACGCCAAATTGGGTGGATACTACAAGGTCATGAAATGTGTAGGACACCTATCACAAAGTTTAAGGTGACTGAGTATCCAGTAAGATCCGTTGTATAGCAGTGCTATATATATCTTTTAATGGGTGTCCCAGCAGTGAGCTGAGTGCTTTACATATAGATCCATGACACGCAGCACTGCTCCTGCAGGTTACCAGTCTTAGAGTCATTCACATTCATTCATGTTTTCATGATCAGGGTATTGGCAACAACAATGCATTTGCAAAAAAAAAAAAAAAAGAAAGAAAGAAAAACATTTGCAACTGAAAGTTATTAACTGACACTTCTCATTTAAGCACTGTCACTTACAACCAAATATTTAGACTCCAAATCAGGATAATGAAAAAACATTTTCAGAAGTGTGATGGAGCTTCTGTGTAATTGACACTTGTACTTCCTTGCAGCTGAGGAGGATAAAGTTTCACAGAAGTATGAGCAGTTAACAGCCCGAGTTCCTGCAGCCTTGACACACTTTTTGTGGACAGTATTTAAATCAGTAATGTTTAATTCTTGCTAAATTCTCTGCTTTTGCTAACAAGGAGATAGGTGAATACATGGTTTGTCACCTAGCAACCTCAGATGAGTGGTCTGAACAGTTTTTGAATGAATAGTTGCTGACAGATTCTTTAAAATAGCTGATTTCTTTTGTTTTGCTTGTGCAAGTGGAAGGTGTGGTCCCCCATATGTGCTTGTGTGAAATGATAAGCAGGCAACTGAAGGGAGAGCAACACAGAAGAGGAAATAAAAATGGAATCATACGGTGTTATTGGCATGCATATATATAGAAATGCTGTTTCTATTCTTTTAAGTTGGCTCTGCATAAATTTGCATGACATATCTCAAGTTCCCTGTCTGTTCCATGGCATGCTAGTCAAATTCTTTCCTATGGAAGAAATGGGAACATAGATCCTTTGGTATGTTAAACAACACCCCCCTCATCCCTCAAGGTAGAAAATTGAGTGCAGGGACTCATTATTTGCTTATGGTAGGTTGTAAGATTGTTAATTCTTGCCTGCATTAGACTTCACCAGTGGATCTCAGACTTAAATAGCAACTGGTAGCAATAATTGAAATTGCATTAATGACAACAGGTGGGTGGATGGGACAAGGGTGGATGTGGCCAGCTGCAATCTGGTGAAGGGGGGCAGCTGTGGGCAGTGACAGCTTCTGTATCATGTTCTCTAAACAGTGCTCACAGGGAGGGGGCTAGAGCCCCTTCAGCCCATCTAGTCAACTTGCACCTGGACAGGGCAGAGTCACTATTAGCCCAGAGCAGGATAATAATCTGCAGCAATTTAAAACCCTGTTAGCTTTTGGTGACTGGGTTTCCTTACTACTCTCTCTATAATGGCCAGTGCAATCACGCAAAGCACCTACATGACTACCAGCGCTTCAGCTGACAACCAGTGATTCCCTTCCCAAAGAGTAGCCTCTTGGTGACAAAACCAATTTTATGTGGCCCTGTGGCCAGCTTACATGTCATGGGATGTTCCTATGAGAAAAGGAGCATGGTTGTACCATAACCAGCTTCTGTTTGTATCTGACTACTGGAAAGGTTTGTCTGGGACAAAGAGTACCCCACCTCAACAGCTTGACAGACTGCGGTAATAAATTAGACTAAGGTCTTATTGTAAGTCAGCCCTACGCTGAGGGCGTAATTCTGGATGACTATGCCCAGCAATGAAGAGAAAGGTTGATTTCTTTAGAAACCAAAATCATCTGATTTTCCCAAACTTAAAAGCCAAAAGTATTGCAACAGCTATTTATTTTTGTAAGTGGAGGCACTTCTTTCATTCATGTGATAATTTAAAGCACATTATTTTTGAAGACTGTAGGCACTTTAAGAATAAAGACAGCACTGCTGAATGCTGCTGAGTTCTTTAAAAGCTTTCTTGGCTTTCTCTTTCAACTTCCAGTATTTTGTTTAAAAAATAAGAAACACATTGTCATGATGAAGCCCATAGTATGAAGCCTAAACAGGAGCACAAAGGAAATTTTTACAGAAAGTGTGAGAGAGGTCAGGTGGGTTGGTTAACAACAAGCTGTCATTAATGTTTTTTAGCTCACTGTCTCTGGGATTACCCTTATCACAGTGTAGAGCTTGTTTTTATTTAGCTATTTTAATCATTGAATAAACCGGTTGCCAGGTGGCTTCAGTTAATCTGAAAAGGCCACTCTGTATGCTGTCCACACATTTATTCCAAGCTGCATGTGCGTTACTGTCAGCTCTTAAAACGGTGGTGCTGCCTGCGCATGTGAGGCGATGTGCGTGGCTTGTGCATGCACACGCCTCTTGGGGTCCCTGGGCGTGGAGGCAGGAGGGTCCACCTGAGGCATGGGGAAGGGCACGAGTGAGCTCAGGCAAGGCTTGTTGCGAGGCATGGGCAGAGTCACCCCAGAGGTCACGAGGAGCTTTGAAGCTGCTGGGAGACTGGTCCCACAATGCGGGGGCAGCCTAAGAATGCCTGAGGTTCAGGACAAAGCCATGAGATGAAGCCCAATGAGCCCTTGTAGCACATTTGCTACCGTCAGGAACTTGAACTAGAAATGGGAATGTGGCCGTCTCCAACCTCATTTTCATCGGAGGGAAAAAACATTTGACTGGTTTGTGGCAACTAACAGGAAGCAAAATCTCAGCAAGGCTTAGGCAGTTTACAAAAGGCTCTTAGCAAAATTATCAAAATAAAAATTAACTTCCTGTAGAGGCAGAAAATGCTTACATCAGGGTGTATCTCTGAAGTTGCTAACTGTGTCCTTTCATACATTGAAGACACAGTTTCTTCTGAAAATTATGCTGGGCCTTTTTAATATACATTTTAAGGCCTAATCAATTACTGTCCTATAGCACAGTGTGTGCCTGGCAGTAATGAGATGTTACATTTCATCTAAGAAGCTAGTAACAGGCCACCTGTAACTGATAGGTATGAAGAGTGAAAAATGTTAATGACAAGGAAGTTAGTGTGGTCATTTAAACCATGACTTTACGCCGAAATATATTTATATTTCCATGCAAATGTGAAAAGAAGCAAAGATGTAACAGTGAGAAGCTAAATATTTCAAGATGTCTGGTATAATAATTTTGTGCTGTCTTTTGGGTCAGGAAGGAATGACGGATTTTCTTCATTCTTCTTTTCTGTTGCATATTTTTCACACCCACTTCGCTGTCCATTTTTAATTTTATTTTTCCATATTTATGTTGTTATTATTCATTCTAACTTTTGTAAGTGATAGATTTCAGATTTTCTCTAATTCTGCCCCATTATTTCAGATTATTCTTGTTATTTTAGATTTTTCTCTTCTTTTTCTCCTCCTCTAATACTTTCAGAAGAGAAGTAGACTTTCACAAGCTAACAGGTCTCTGTGCACTGTCAAAAGCTTTTCTACATGATTTTCCTCCTTGTTTATCCGTGCAGGCTGCAGTCAGACTTTCCATCACAGTCACTTAACTGTATGTTCTCAGAGACATTGTGTTCATAAGGACATTGTACTCGTGTGTGTATGGATGTGGGTATACAATACTATACCCAAGGCAGGAGCTTCAGTCCTCCAGGTTGAGAAGATCCCCAGTAGCAGCCAGTGAAAGCATTGCCAATGTCTTATGTGGTATGACATTATATGTCATTTTCCTGTGTGAAATGCATATGGAATGTCAGAATTTTTCACCCAAGCTCAGCTTTGGTCTTTTACTGCTTGGATGCTGAGCTGCTCAGGCTGCCTCGATGTTGGAAAAACACTGATTGTAATCAGCGTATCTTAAGATATCATGCCTGTGCAGCTGGTTTGCTGTTGTGCAGTGTTTTTCAGTGACATTGCCATGTATCTGACTGGCCTCACTCACTGAGCAAGGGATGTGAAGTCTTTTTTTGGAAGCAGTTTCTTGCTGTGTGGTTGGGGGCTGCCCCTGCATGGAAAGGTGCTTATGGCCTCCAAAATCCTTACCATGGCTGTGGTAATAGTGTAGCATTTCTGACTCCTGTCTGTGTGTCCCTTATCCTAGCTATGGCTGGTGCTTATCATCTTCTCTCTTTTCTTCAAGCCAATTAATTCACCTCTGAAAACCGTCTCCTCAACATGTGAAAATCCTTCAGTTGCTAATCCACCAAAGAAGCTAAGTGTATTTTTAGAAATCCCAGGATCTCACTTGTTCCACCAGTGGATTTAAATTTTTAAAAGCTAGCTGATGTCTATATTGAATTGTGCAACTAGGTCTTCCTCTTCATAAAACACAATGCTGAATATGCATTTTTTATTGTTATAATGTGGAAATAGTGTTAATCCAATATTTTGACAGTTATACAATGATAAGAATTGTAGAATATAAGAGCTGAGTATTCAGGCCCGAACAACAGGCAGGAAGGTAAGCATTTAGGTCTTTGAAGTTAAGTCATTTGAGTGCAAGAACAGCCTTACTGATTCAAACCAGAGGGCCACCTAGCCAAGTACTCTGTCTTTAACACCGACCAGTAGAAAACAGAGAAAGAGCAAAAGATAAGCATATTCCCCTGGGTACGCCTGCTGACCTTCCAGGGACCCATGGCTTAGGCATTTCTTGAGCTAGAGTGTCTTTTCATGCCTAGTAAGCCTTTGTGGATTTTTTCCTATCCAAAAATGTGTCTGAAAGTTTCTTGAATTCGTGTAGACCTTCTTGTACACTGTACTCAGACACAATGAGTTCTGAGTTGAACTACATATTATTCAAAAAACTACCTCCTTTTTCTTGGACCTGTCCTCTGGACTTTTTATTTGATGCCCCTACTTTTTAAATTACGATTTTGTAGACCTCTATCACATCCTCCTTTGATTTTGTTCTTCCAGGCTGAAGACTTCTGGTCTATATACTGTTTTCTTGTCCAGATGCTGTTTCTGCCTTGAGTGGTGTTGCTCTTCTCTGCATCCTTCTCTGTACCTGGTTCTACTGTATCCTCCTGGAAACAGCCTATAGTCGTGATGAGTGATTGCTGCTTGAACAAAGATTTCTCATTCATACATGAAGTGATTCATCTTCATTCTAATGAGTGCTTTTCCCTTTCTCTTTGTGGCTGTCATGCATTTTGCATAAATAAGTTTTAATCTTAATCTTTCCTACCATTTATAACTGTATTTATTTTCTATTTGGTTTATTTGTATCTATAATAGTGATCTAGGACTGTTGTGGTTTAACCCCAGCTGGCAACTAAGCACCACACATCCGCTCGCTCACTTCCCTCCAGTGGGATGGGGAGAGAATCAGAAGAGTAAAAGTCAGAAAACTCCTGGGTTGAGATAAAGGCAGTTTAATAGGTAAAGCAAAAGCCGTGCACACAAGCAAAACAAAACAAGGAATTCACTCGCTCCTTCCCATCGGCAGGCAGGTGTTCAGCCATCTCCAGGAAAGCAGGGCTCCATCCAGCGTAACAGTTTCTTGGGAAGACAAATGCCATCACTCTGAACGTCCCTCACCTTCCTTCCTCTTCCCCAGCTTTATATGCTAAGCATGACATCATATGGTTTGGAATATCCCTTTGGTCAGTGGAGGTCATCCCCTCCCATCTTCTTGTGCACCCCCAGCCTGCTCGCTGGTGGGGCGGGGTGAGAAGCAGAAAAGGCCTTGGCTCTGTGTAAGCCCTGCTCAGCAGTAACTAAAACATCCCTGTGTTACCAACACTGTTTCCAGCACAAATCCAAAACATAGCCCCATACTGGCTACTATGAAGAAAATTAACTCTGTCCCAGGCAAAACAAGCATATGGATGTACATTAGCAAACAGGTAAGCACCCAGGAGACAATGAATAAAGAATTTTAGACTTTTCTTGGCAATGTGGATTTTCTTTGTAATGAGAAGTAGTGATCACTTCTTAGTATGGAGAGGGAGCTAACAGCAGTATTTGACTTAGTTTCTGTTTTGTGGTTTGCAATGGTTATTACAGAATAATCATAATTCAGACTGGATCAAAGATAAGTTTAATGAACCAGGGACTTCATTAACATTTTGCATTCCATATCTCACCACTGGATTAAAAGGACTTTCATGTTCTTTAAGAAGGAAATGTGTCGGCCCTCTATAGGACAGCCTCAGAATCCCAGTTGGACTTGGTACAATAGGACCACGATTATACAAAGCAACAAAAATCTTTATTCCTTCCACTTTGCCTGCATCTCCACTTCAAAAAAGTTTAATGAGTCATATATTCGTGCTTAGCTGTGTAAACTGATTTATGTTTTTATCCTTTTTTCCCCTGTACTCTGTAACTACTGGGTTTGAACATGCTTTGAATTTTCTTTCTCTTAGACCCTTGCAGTAATAATATTGAAGTGTTATAGGGGTGTGTATATATATATATATATATATATGTATGTATGTTTTATCTTTTGGCTTGAGAGTTTAAATAGCAGCACACATTTTGTTCTACTTCTTCTGTCAGGAAACAGCTGTTGTTTTTGCTTTGCAGTCCAGCCTGATTTACACTGGTGTGCAACAGGGACTTGAGGGAATGGGAGGGTCCCAGGAGAGCCCTGAGAGACTAGGCTCATTTTGCCACTGTTGACAGAGGAATAGGAAGGGTCAGGATGGAAACTGCTGTTTCTGAACATGATTTTCTTGCACCAACCACCTCTTCAGGACTAGTTGCCACCCAGTATTTACCAGTCAACCCTTGACGGCAGAAGCAGCAGCCAGTCTGGCTCTCCAAAGCTCTGCTGGAGGGAACGTGGGACCAATGATGATCCATTTTCACCTTCTACAACCTGTTACCCTAGGTGAGAACTTAAGCGGCTGATGGCTCAACCCTGCAACACCTTACAAGAACAGATGTGATGTATTCTGCAGCCCTTCCCCAGCCAACCTGGATCACCTGAAAATATAAGGCAAGTCAAAACCAGGATTATGAGTGAGGAAAAGCACATTTTGTGAAGTTTCTAGTAAAAACTGTAATGATCCCATGGAAGCTGATACAAATTACTCTGTACTTCTGTTGGACTTGAAAAGAGAAACATCAAACTACTGCATTTCATACACTTGCTTGGATGAAGAAAAGTGAACTAGGTGATTGGATGACTGTAGAGAAGCTGCTTTCATGCCAGTTGACAGTAGAAATTAGCTAGGAAATTGCTCAAAGGACTGGAGTTTAGTTACACAAACTTAAAATTAGAAGAACGTTCTGTACTGTGTGAAGGAAAACATATCTGTAACATTTGGTACAAGCTAACATTAGTCAGGGTAATTAAATTCAATGTTTTTTAAAGATTAATAGATGTTTTACTTCAAGTGCTTTAGCAAGCACAGAAATGGGAGGAAAAGAGTATTGCTCTACCACGTTTTCTTCTTTCATGTGTTCTGGTACGTTAATTTGCCAGTATCAGAGAAGTGGCTAGCTGGGTGGAATCTCTTGATTTCAGGTAGTTTTCAGAAGCAAGTTGCTGCCTGGGAAGATAAACCGCATTTTTGAAAGTCATATAAGAATTTAAAAATAGAACTGACTGAAAAAGGATTTTCAGTTCCAAGAGAAGTATTGATTGATTGTTTACCTTGGAAATCACCAGGAAGATTAAAACAAAGAAAAAGAAAACCTGCACCCCTCCCCCATGTTATTTCCAGAAGATTGAAATTTTTCATTGCAAGGCAAATTCTAGACACCTCTGCATAGGGAGAATTGAAAAAGAAGTTGTAGAAAGCTCTTTTCCTGTATTTCCTGCCTTCCAGGGACTTGGAGAGTCAGGTACCCATCAAAATGTTGAGGCCAGCAGGAATGGTGCCATGCCTGCTTGGTCAGCCAAGCTCTACAGCCTGTCACCTGAGGACGGGACTGTGACCTCTGAGATAGGTGAGGCAATTCTTCCAGTCAGGTTTGGGAAATGGGGATTTAAGTGCCTTTTGGAATCTTCAACATCTGTGCCCTCTGTGCAGCCAAGCGGGACTCTGCAGCTGCTTGAGAAAAGCCTTACGAGCTAGCCTGCTCGCACCAAGTCCCCAGCACAACAGTCAGCACAGTTACAGTGAAAGCAATAACGTAACTTGCACTGATAAGCATATGGCCCATGCTGCATGTGAGATGAAACAGTTTCTTTGCTGTTTCATTTTGTTATTTTAAAACATGGCTGTATTTTTTATTTAGTTCTTATTTTTATGAAAACATTGTGTACATATAATAGCTTTGTGATCATCGACATTTTGAAAATGCTGAAAAATAGTTTGGTCTTTGTGGGTCTAGAGGGACTTATACTGACTCTGTCAGCTCTTGTGGTAGCATCACTTTGGCTGATGTCTCACAAAATCATCTGGTTACATGAAGAAACACTGAAAACTGTGATATGTCATTACATGGCATTGAGTATTCCCCTCAGCCATGTGGTAATTGGCCAGGTCTCTCCTTTTACTTAAGAGCTTGTACTATGTCAGGAAAACCCCAAAGCAAAGCATACCACACAGAATTCGGAGATGCACAAGAGCAGACTGGCCTTTTAGCCCCCTCTCTTCAGGTGTTTGTAAGAGCCAAGCACAAGCTAGCCCACAGTATAGCAGAAGTGTGTGATATTTATTCACATAGATACATAAGAAGAAAAATTTCTGCTCTACAAAATTTACTATTTAAATTAGACCAGTAACAGTACGAATACTGACAATAGGCCATGCTAGATAAGTTGGGGTGATTATGGTGAGTGCTTTTGAAAGTAATTTTATTAAAAGAAATGGATCTTATGATTAATTTTCTGTTATGTGGCATATTCATTTTTTCGTAAAGGCAATTATTCTTTAGCTTTCTGTTTTTAATGGGCAGGCAAGAGAGTGGGAGTAGATCATGCTACGGTAGAAGTGAGCAGAGGAAAGCTTGTTCGCTGGAAGCAGTAGTTGTAGGGGGATCAAGCCAAGCTACAGAACTCATCCTGGCAAGTGGAACTTGTTCTCACACAACCCAGTTTTGTGAGTGAAAAGTCTTTGCATTTGGAGTATTTCACACATGTTGTTAAATGGTGAGGTGACACCTTCTATATTTGGCCCTCTAACAGTACACTGATGAGTTCAGAAAGGAGTCAGGAGAGGTGTGTGCAGCAGTCTTTGTATAAGGGCAGCTTAAATATCAGGTTTTCTGGCCCAGAGAATCAGCAAAAGAAGTGACAAGAAAATGTTTAGTAGAATGTGTGTAGTGTTACTTAGGGCAATCTCTGTTAATCAACCAGAAAGTGAAAGAAGAGTAATCATTTGAGATTTAAACAGCAAAATCACAAAATAGAGAAGTAATTTTCTGGCCACTGGGTACTGGAGGGAAAAGCAGGTAGTTGGTTAGTAAGCACTAGACTATTAGAAAAGGTAGGAACCATAAGCAGCAGTTCCAAAGAGATGGATCAGACACTGCCAGCTAATGAATACCTGCAGATATCATCTCTATCCTATATTTAAAATCAATTCACCTTAGCAGAAAGTGTGTGTGGATCTTGAAAATATTTTTATGTAGGCAGTTCTGAGAGTGAGATTGAAGCTGTGTGCCCCTTACCTGAAACTATATAAGGCTAATCACTAAAAGAGGTCAAAGTTGATGTCTTACTCATAATTTTGGATATTAACATTTTTATTCTAAAAGGTTTTAGAAGGGTTTTAGAAAGAAGTATTGATATAAGTATGTGAGTTCACACAAATAAAAACCTGATGAATATTTGATGATGAAAAATAAAAAAATCAGACTAATTTTCACAGAAAAATAGAAAATGATCTGAACTGGATCAAAGAGATCTTTCAAAATTTCAGTGCATTTTCAAAAGGAGTAGTTTTAATGAAGTAGCACAATAGTGAAGTGAGCACAACTGTGGCTGAAGATTTTTGAGACCTGTGAATTTAAAGCTGCTTCTGGACTTGATTATATTCTTGCGGTGTTCAGTAAATTTAGTTTGGCATTCAGAGCCAAGGGGTGGTGAAAAACCTGTTTGTTAAAAATGATTATTATGGAGAATGAGAAATGACTACTCATTACTGAACTCTGGGAGAAGATTAGTCAGCATGAAGCTGTCTTTTGACCTTGAAATGCAAAGAAGACACAGGACTGTGTGGGAGTCAGGGAGAAATCTATTGTGACTTGACTGACATCAACCTACTTCCATAGATGCATTTTAGATACACATTCTGTCTTCCCTTGGAAATCAATCTTTTGAGGGGCCTGCTTCCTTAAAATGCAGTTAAATTGCTCTGCAGGAAGGGGATATGCTATGAGGAGCAAATGGGATATTTATAAGATCATTTATGTTACACAGCAGTCAAGAGACAGAAAAATACCCATGTCAACTATTATGAGTTTATTAAACACCTAATGATTGACTGTGGCATTGATTTTAATATGCAAATTAAGGTACACGTGTTTAGTGTCAGCAGAGAAGAATGACAATGAGAATCAGTGACGATTAAAAATCCCATACTATGTCTGGAAGGAAAGGCATTCTGCTCTGTATGATAGGTATGGCTGACAAAGTGTCTAAAGAGCACAAATGAAGAAGAAATGTGTATGCTGTGTTTTTTGAAGAGGAATGAGACATGGTATGAATATAAAAAGAAAAATGTAAGAATTGTTTCTTTGGACTAACATACATGATACTGGTCTGTGAATAAAATAAGCTTAGTATAGAATATCTGTAGCTTCATTACATTCTATAGATATAAGTATTCAAGTGACAGAGTAAGTCACATTGGAAAACAATTGCTTTTTAATTTTCTGGTTTATGTACTGTAACTATTCACATAAATGCTATTGGTTCTTATTAGAATTTAGATATATTTCCTATGGTGATGTGAATTTGTTATGCTGCCCTAAGTTTGCCAAATGTGAATTGCTGTAAAGTTAAATTAAATTTGGTTGCTTTGAAATATCTCAAAAAGTAGAAATGCTGGAAATTATATTGTTTCTGAGCTACTAACTGGATTTATGTTGAGGAACTTTAAGCGAGTACATGTAAATGTCTTTTATGACATGATGCATTACATAAAGCATCCCTGTTCAGTATAGGTTTTAATTAACCTTAATTAATGTGGATCATGGTTAGCCTTTACCCTTCTGCAGAACAGAGCAGACACTCCTACATCCTGTGACGGGACAATCCTTATGCTCAGGCTTGGAAGGGCTATGCTTCCTAGCAGCAAGTCAGTGAGATGGCAGCGCCCTGTTTTCTACAAGCTGGTCATTTGTATAGGGCAAAGGACATAGACATCACCTCCAGGACAACTGAGAAGTCAGGTGAGACAGAAGAGCACTTCTACTCCCTCCTGCAGGACACTGTGACTACAATGCTTACTGCAGTTTGTGGCTAAATATCATGGTCTATTCGTAAGAAAGCACTGCACATTTGCCAGGCAGATGGTGACTGCTACAGTTAGAGTGATGATTCCAGTTAAGATATTTCCACAGATGTTTGTGGGCAATGCAAAATATGTTGTGCTTTTCATGAGATTTTTCTATTATCCAGTAAAAATTGCCTTAACTGCTTGCAGGATGGTAACAGAGATATCTCTTTCAAAGGTTTTAAAGACTCAACTGCCATACTGTTCTAGAAAACACTTATCACAGAGAAATTTCAGGTTGGAGCTAGGATGAGGAACATCTGTATTTAGACTGTCTATTTTGAAGTAATTTCTTATTCTTTTGTATAAAGTATCTGCGTTAGTGATGGGCTGCCCATCACTAACACATTGCTGCACATTCAACATCCAGGATTTATAGCTTCCTTTGCTATATTTCATGCCACCAGTGGGACTGCACACATTCTGTGTCATGCCTTTAATTAGTCTTTATCCATCCTATTTGGGGACAGACAGAGGAACTTAATATATTATTACTAACTAATGAGCAAATTCTACTTTCTGATGATTAAATTTTCAAAAGTAATTTGAAATATAGATTGTACGTCCTTCACAGGGAGACATCATCAGACGGACTTCATTAATTAATCAGCAACATTCAGTACATAGCATGGCTATGTAGGTGCTACAGTAAAATAACCATTATTTGAAGTTGTTTTTCACATTTTTCATTGTTTGATAGGAAAATGGCTCAGGGCTTATTTTCTCTGTGATGTTAGCTCCATTTATAACTCAAATCCCATACAAAAGGAAAATGCTTTAACCTTAATGCGTGTTAGTAATTCCACGTTGAACTGTTAGTCTGGATCTGGGTGTTAAACTGTTAAACTGATGTTGCCTCAAGTTAGTACAGCTTATTAGACTGTGTGGATGCAGCCTGTATCTGTGTTGGTGCTGCAAGACATATGTTGGTTTCCTGTAATTCCCCTCTTCCCCATGCAACAAGACAGACAGTCAATTTCTCCCATAATTCATTTTTGGAAAAGAAAAAATTGTGGCTTAGTTTATTGCAGCAAAGAACATTGTGTGTTATACTTTTAGAAATCTTTGTGCTAGATGCAACCAGTGGTAGTGCTATCCTTTAAGTGCTATCCTGCAGTGCAAATATTACAAGCTAACTCTTGCAGTGAAGACAGACTCCCCACTTTGTGCTTCCTCTCATGTCTGAAAAAGTAAGGAACCAAACTTCCTTCCTTCCTTCCTTGTGAGGCTGGCGTAGGTGTCAGGACTCTGGTCTCTGTGTTTGGAGAAGCCCAGTGGCTGATACAGCAGAGGCTGATACCTTGCAGAGGGTGAGGCATGAAAGCAGCACAGAGTAAGGTCTGACACTTCCTTGCTGTGCTGTGGTTAAAAGAAAGGACTAGCTTTACACTACAAAGCATCGTCTCGGATGTCTGATCCCCATGGTCCTTCAGCCTGGAGGACTAGGACCTCAAACCGGCACTGAAATGATGGCTGAAGTTCACGCCATGAAAATCTTGCCTGCTTCATTGTTTTGCAAGGCTTCTGTTGACACAGAATCATAGAATCATAGAACTGTTTAGGTTGGAAAAGAGCTTTAAGATCATCCAGTCCAACCATTAACCTAACATTACCAAGTCCACACTAAACCAGTTAAGGGTAGACTGGACTAAACCATGTCCTGAAGTGCCACGTCTACCCATTTTTTGAATGCTTCCAGAGATGGTGACTCCACCACTGCTCTGGGCAGCCTCTTCCAATGCTTGACTGCTCTTTCTGTGAAGAAATTTTTCCTAATTTCCAACCTAAACCTCCCCTGGCGCAGCTTAAGGCCATTTCCTCTCGTCCTATCACTAACTACATGGGAGAAGAGACCAACACTCACCTCAGTACAACCTTCTTTCAGGTAGTTGTAGAGAGCGATAAGGTCTCCCCTCAGCCTCCTCTTCTCCAGGCTAAACAACCCCAGTTCCCTCAGCCGCTCCTCATAAGGCCTGTGCTCCAGACCCTTCACCAGCTTTGTTGCCCTTCTCTGAACACGCTCCAGCACCTCAATGTCCTTCTTGTACTGAGGGGACCAAAACTGGGCACGGTATTCCAGGTGCAGCCTCACCAGTGCCGAGTACAGGGGGACAATCGCCTCCCTGCTCAGGCTGGCCACACTATTGCTGGTATAAGCCAGGATGCTGTTGGCCTTCTTGGCCACCTGGGCACACTGCTGGCTCATGTTCAGCCAGCTGTCTACCAGCACCCCCAGGTCCTTTTCCACCAGGCAGCTTTCCAGCCACTCTTCCCCAAGTATGTAGCGCTGCATGGGGTTGTTGTGACCCAAGTGCAGGACCTGGCACTTGGCCTTGTTAAACCTCATACAGTTGGCTTCAGCCCATTGGTCCAGCCTGTCCAGGTCCCTCTGCAGGGCCATCCTACCCTCGAGCAGATTGACACTCCCACCCAGTTTGGTGTCATCTGCAAACTTACTGAGGGTGCACTCAATCCCCTCATCCAGATCATTGATAAAGACATTAAACAATGCTTCAGGACCATTTCTAGGGAAGTGGCCACAAGACTGGTAGAGCTCTCTCCTTTCCCTGAAATCCCACTTGCTGGCAGGGAACCTCTGCAACTGACCATGAAATTCGTACTTCTGATTATTTATCTGTGTACTGAAGTAGAAAGTCAAATTATTAGGGACAGAAATGAATATGAACAGAAACATGCTGACCGAAGAAAAAGCGTGGAAGAGGAAGATGTGAGTTTTCGTCCTGGCTCTAGACTACCTGTAATCAAATAAGGTAAGTATGTTAAGTCCGTTGAGAATTAACACAAAGTCTCTATGGGTTGAAATTCTTCTCTGAATTTTGCCCGGTTTTGTGACAGTGATAAAGACATCCTCATGGAGATGGCAGAGATCATGCTGACAGAAAAGACTAGCATCATGTGTAGCCCCAAGAGAGAAAAGTGAAAGTCATGATGGGATGTGTGATACAGAGAATAGCTTTTAGACCCTGGAAATGACTGCTTTTTAAAGCAGTCATTGGAAAAACATCAGAAGAAACAAGTCTTGAATTATCCTGACCCATGACTGACTTCAGAATGTTACTGCTAAATAGCCACAATACAATAATTATCACAATATACTCAGATTTAGCCCTTTCCCCACAATGATAGAGAACTACATAAAAATCAAGAAACTACTTCCAAGAAATGAAAGGGAACAGCCGAAAGAAAAAAAGTGTTTGTGGCATAACATGGAGATTACTTAAATATAATATACTGGAACCTCAGAATAGATGTATTTCATTTATGGAAAAAGAAAACTTGGGAAAGAACTCCAAATAAGTCTTCAGAGTTAAACATCAGAGTAAGGGGGATTGCTAGGCGTTAAAAGACCTAAAATGAACATCACATTCAAATGGAAAAAGAACATAAACAAGTTAAATGTAAAATTAATAAGTTAGGGAAAAAAAAAAAAAAGACTTTGGGGAGCAATTTTCTAAAAGCATAAAAATTAAAAATATACTTATTTGTCAAACATATTAGGAAGCCTGCCAGAAAGACTGTGGAACCAATAGATGATCATGGTTTAATAGGAGATCTCACAGGGCAAAAATGCAGGAAAATTAAACCAATTCTTTTCACTGGGCGTCACCACCAAGGAGACATTGAAACCACAGGGCTTTGTGTTACATGGATCGGAGTTTAAAACAGAACTTCCTCAAACAAAGGTGTCTAAAGAATAAGATTTAGAAGAAATAGATGGAGTGAATGCAGACAAATTACCCGAACCAGGTCCTATTTATCTGGGAGCCCTAAGGGAACATAAGTATGAAAAGGGAAGGTTTCAGCTAAGCTATGGAGTCTATTGATTAAATCAGTTGTGGTACTAGATGAGAGTGAAATGGCAAATGTAAATTCAGCTTTTAAAAAGCATTTAAATGGAATGGGGAATTCAGAAAGCTTAAGACAGTCTGTAAATTTGGTGGTGCATGAACTGTTAGAAGCTATCCTAGGACTAATAAACAAAGGGCAAGTACTATACAATGAGGAAGAACCAACACAGCTTTTGAAAGGGGATTAGTACCTTGCAAATCTATTAGAGTTGTTTGATCATCACTGAATAGACAGAAGAAGTGATCCAGTTGATACTCTGCCAAAAAGCTTTTTGACAAGGTCCTTTGCTGAACGCTCTTAAAGAATTAAGTTGTGGTAGGATGGGGAGAAGGTCCTCTGCATATTAGTAACTGTTTAAAAGGTAGGAAATGGAAAGTAGGAATAAATGGTCAAATTTTACAAGGGAGGAAGGTAACAATGGAATTCCTTTGGCTCTGTGCTGAGGTCTTGACTGTTAAATATGCTAATAAATAATTAAACATTATATAATTAAAGTGCATGTGTGTCTGCATGTATAGTATACATATGTGTATACTCATACCTATATTTTAATATACAGATGACAGCACGACATGAAATTTGTATTCTGTATCTACAAATGCACAGTACAGCACACAGGAAAACCTATCCTAGTTATACGCCCACAGTGAAAGGATCTAAATCAGCATTACACTACCGTGCAAGACAAAGAGCCCGGAGTCAGTGGAGATTGTTCTGTAAACACATTGGCTCAGTGCTCAGCACTGTTCAAAAAAGCAGATAGAACATTAGGAACTATTAGGGGGGAAAAAAGTGATGTTTACTGTTTTGCCTTTCATGTCACCGTGAATAATCACTGTTCATCTACATCCTGAGTACATTTGTGGAGGTCTGAGCATCACTCCCTGCATTAAAAAAAAAAAGTGTAATATAATTATAAAAACATTATAGCTCTTTCTCCTGATAGATATATACTATATGTTACATATTGTTGTAAGGATTGCTGGGGTATAGAGCAGCTCCTGGTACAAGGAGACATTAAATACCCTGATATGCTTCAGGTAGGAAGGGAAAGGGTTGAGAAAGCAGACACATCATCAAGCAGCAGGTTTCAGACATGCACTTTTTCATTCAGGATGGATGAGGTCCCACTCAGCTTGCTTGTGTTCTTATGACTTGTATTGGTTTGTTGGTAAATCTCTGTTAGGTTTAGCTTTCCTGCTGCCAAGGAGGCAAGCCAGACTTTTCCCATCTTGGAGAGATATCTGCAGGTAAATTAATTCCAGGCCAGTGTAAATATAGGGCCTAGAAATTTTTTCAGACAGTACTTTTGCCTCATCTAGGTTGTTTTAACTGTGGCCAGAAGGGACAAGAACCTGCAAGGTGCTCTTACATTCTTGTCTAAATATAAGGCTATACATTGCAGTGTCCCCTTTCATGGCCCTGGTTCTATTAAGGGTAAGATAACACATTTTGGGTCAGATTTGGCTGGTCTTAGGAGTCATGTCTCAAAACTGTTTCTTCGTATCTTGGATCTTCTCTCCCCTGAGAGAACTATTGCTGCTTGCTTTATCTTACCTAAACTGAGGTCCAGGCTATGAAGGCATGCACCACTGTGTGCCACACACCAGCGACGGTGGACCCAGCCTTACTTACTGACTCATTTGCAGCCCAAAATAGTGTCATCTTACAGAGAACACCTTGCAGATAGATATGATTTGTCAAAGCATTGTTGGCTAATTGGTGGCTTATGATAAATGCATTTGGGAAGAAACCACACACTTTACAAATAGGTATATCTACAATTAAAAAAAAAAGTGGGAATGCATCAGAGCTGCTTGTTGCAAACTAGTCTCTCCTCTCTTCTGAGAGCCAGGAAAATTCAGAAACCCTATGCAATTTCTAGTCTGCAAAATTAAACAAATAGAAGGATTAATTGAAAAGACGATACAGTAACTGTCTTGGTATCATTGAAGTATTATGATCTTCTTAGAAAGGCTGATGTCTCTGAGAAGAAATATTGCTGCCTTGCATGAAATATAGTGGTTTAACATCAACGTTAGCACTCTATCTGTGTTAGAGCCAAAGTATTAATTTCCCAACCTTTGGAATATCATAATTTTGCACTGTTATGTAGTAGTCAATTCAATAAGCATCTTTTTTTCAATAATAGAGAGGTTTTAAATAAGACTGAGAGAGGAAATGAGTGTTTACACAGACCACTAGATTTGAAACCATGTGCACCTATTTCTGGTCTCTTGTTTCCATAAATAATGGATTGGCAGCTTCACGGTTTCCAGAGGATACATGGTACATATAAATGTCAGACAAATAAATTCAAACATTCCATTTTTTTCTGTGATGAACAGCTCAGTGTGAGGTTTTCATGGTTCCAAATAAAACTCATAATTTAATTTTGCCTGGTGCTTTAAATGAATCTGAGGGTACTGGGACAAAAAAAGGGAAAAAAAAAAAAAGAGGGAAACAAAAAAAACAGTGAGTCTGATCATTCCTCCTGAACAATTACAGTTGCTACATGTCTAACAGAATGTTTCCGGAGCAATACAGGTTTATTTGGTGGAAATATTTAACTGATTTCTATTATTTGATGGAAATATTTAACTGATTTCTATTACTTACTGTATCTTATACCAAGCCCAAGTAACTGCTTTAATACAAGAATGTTTTTTTCTGACTGCTGAGTGTGAAGAGATAAGGACAGTAAGCTTGAATGTTGCTCACAGAAGAACAGAAGCCAGGTTATAAGGCATACTAGGATGAAGGAAAAAGCAGAAACCGTGATAACATCATCTTTTCATTGTGCACTAGTAATCTTCAGGAAGTAGTTTTCTCTTTCTGATCTACTACCTACAACTGTTTTCCAGTGGGGGTATGGACTCCAAGTTGACAGTGAAAGCCTGACTGACAACAGACGTGTTTTCCTAATCTTTCCTGGATTCCTTGGAAGGGAAATATGGATTTGTGATAGCCAGTGCACTTGATGTACTTATTCATACTTTTTAATGCTAATTTTTAATGATTAAATAAGATGACTGGTTTTCTATGGAATCTCCTGGAAGGCGGTCACAGGGACGTGGGAGCCTGCTCAGGGAGGGAAGCAGCAGGGCTGGCAGCGAGGGAGTCAGAGCCCAGGGCTGGGCTCCTGCAGGGAGTGGAGAGGTGTAATGAGCAGGCAGACCTCAGAAATAACAGAATGGGGACTTTCTGGGGGTCGAGGGGCTGTGCAGTGCTTGGGGCAGTTCAGAGAGTCACTGCATTTGCTAAAACTACTCCTAGAAGCAGAGATACCATGGACAGGGAGAGATTGGATTATAAAATTTCATTTGCACTCTGAGCTAGTGGATTTGAGTTTTTTTTCTGTTAAAAACCCTCATATTTCTGCTCTAACAAAATACAGCTCTATTTTTTTTTTTTTTTTTTTCTCCCCTAGCTGAAAAGTCTTTTAATCTGTTTTGGGGAGCTCACTTTAAGATGATGATCTATGTAGATCCTCCTCAAAGCTCTAGCTGGCCTGGGGGTCCTTCACATACTTAGCTTTGCGTGTTACAAATCTCTGCGCTAGTTGGCATTGCAAAATGTGTCTCATACTTAACACACAGGTCTTATAGTTACAACTGATTAGTGAACACTAGAAAGGACACATGCAAGGTTATGATATCTAGTTGCAATCTGTGGTTTTGGGTGATGTAGCATTGCAGGATCTAGGAGTGCTGGGAGGAACTGGGCCTGTATGAAGCAGAGGAACTGTTTCAAATCCTGTTAGACAGGCAGGGGTTTTAGTAGGAAATCATGATCCTAGGAATCTCCTTCCTTTTTTGGGAAATGTTTGCTCTGAGCATCTCCTTAACACAGAGAACTCATGGCGTGTTCTGTGAATGGCCACAGAGAGAAGGTCTCTTGTTTTCTTCTTTGCCTCTTCATATACCAAAAAAGGAAGTTTTGGGATGGAGTAAGGATAATGATGAGATATTGCCATGCTTGTTGTAGACCAAGAGTTCAGAAGTGAAGCCCTGTCTGTGAAATTTGAAAAGGACATTTAGAAAAAGAAACTAACCAACTTTTTACGTACACACAGAAATGTTCCATAGAGCAAAACAGGCTATGCACCATCTGCTTTTAATTTTTGGACAGAACTCTCAGTACTGCCTAGCATTCCTAAACCCAGGCCCTCTGAGAGTTCACTTATAAAAGCAAATAAAACCAACTTTCAGTGTAAAACATCCTCTCCTTTATAAATTGTTTGTAGGCCAAAACATTTCCATGGAAACTAAAAATGGGTCTTCTCCCCATGTGTCAAAATGAGCTCCAGTGTTACCCACAAAAAAGTTTGTGATGACATCATATTTGGCATACTGGTATATTACTTGTGTAACAAAGGCACAGCTTATTTCTAGGAAATTTATTGTAGATACATTACTGCTGGCAGCACTTTCATCTGAGTTATGCCTGTGGAGAAACATCTACAGGTAACCTCTTATTTGATGAGAGGGACAAGAGCCATCTAACATGTTTGTGAGCCTAAAAGAGACGCAACCAAAATCAGAAACTGTAGCTTAGTGCTAAGGGAAAATATTGTCTAAGAACTTTCTAAAAGCTGACACTAATGAATTAGAATGGTGTTTGCCATCCTGTCTTGTGCAGTACTGATTGATCCAGTAACAGATACTAGACCTGCACGAGTTGTTCAGTGTAGATTAAACATGTAAGTTGGAGGAAATTTTGAGTCTGAGTATGAGGCCTCTTACAAGTATGTCAAGGTTGACAGTGACGGTAATAGCTGAGTGGTTTTGGCATTTTCTGCCTCCTCTTTTAAACCATACCTTTATTATAAACATTTTTTATAACACATAACATAAAAATAATTTGTACCCTTTGTCTCCGGTACTTAGCAATGATGATTATCCAAGAGAGATGAATATTTGGCCTCCTACTAGTGAGAATAAGGCTGCTTTCAGAACATACCTTGTACTTCCTATTTTTTTCTCCCTTTTTCTTGTATTATTTTATTCATCAGATACATGTTTTGCCTGGTTCCCAAAGTCATGACTGATTTGCATTTTGTATTGCCTCTGTCTCTGGAGTTTAGGGTGCTTAGGCTAAAGTATGCTGTACTAAGCATTTCCAGAAATAACCAAAGACAAAAGCAGAACTGGTGTAACAATAGCTGAGTAAAAAAACCACTATCCAGGAGGTAACTCAGAACTCCAATGCATTAAAATTGAGAGCTTTCCAAGTGAGAGGTTGAAAACCCCTAAACTCAGCTTTGGTGCACAAATCAATGTAAATTAATACAGTATTTTAATGAGGTGATAAAATGTTGCATTAAGAAGGAGGGTTTGGTAACTCTGAAAATAATTTTTATGGGGGTTGTGGAAGAAATGGCTATAGAGGTAGCACAGAAAGTGTGAAGGTGATAACCACAATCAGAGCATAAGAAAAAAGCATATCCAACCAACGAATATCAAAGTATTGTGAAACTCACTATGAGTGCTATCACTATGAGGAAATGCCATTTAATACTCTTAGTAAATACTAAATTAACTTTGCATTAGGTGCTGACACAGGAAATAGGTAAAAAAAGTGTCTGTCAGCTTCTCTGTAGAATCTCCTGCAATGAACTATTGAACAATTCTTAAGCGTTTGTGGGTTTTATTTCTCTGTGGAAGTACGTGTAAACTGAATTTGTGCTGATGCTTTGAAAGTTTATTCTGACCTATAGAGCATACTCCGATCCAATTGAAAAGAAACATTAGATTTCAATTGTCTATTGAGGGATGAGGAGGAAAATGGGTTTTTTCCTTTTTCCAGTCTTGTATTCAGGTTGAAAACTGTCTTCACAAGCTAAGGGCATTAGTGGGATTGTATCACAATGTTTACAAAACCAACTTCTCTCTAGCACCCTGAACTATAACCTACTTATCCCAAAAGGGATATTGGAAAGTTAAAGAATTATGTGACAGCACAGCACAGAAAATGGCCACTGTCCAGACCATATTGTCCTCAGTTGGAGAGAATCTAGAGTTGATATTTTCCAGTATTATGGCTGTAGGAAAGGAAGCAAAACTATCCAGAGATGCTCAGAGATCTGTACACAGATATTCTCAGTGGTGGTTCCAGTCTGGACCTTTGGAAAGATACTTGAGCTGTAACATGAAGATCATGGCTAAAGCTGAGAAATGTTGAGAGCTGGATTAATTTGCACCTCCTTGTTGTAATTTCATGGATATGATGTTTCAGTGGCATGTTGAATAATCACTCAAAATCATAGGCTATCGGCCAACCAAAAGGAGACCTTACACTGTCAAGCTGCAGAGAGATTCAAAGGTGCTACACGCATATTTTACAAGCCGCTAGGTGACTGTATGTTAACAAAGCCATCAAAATGCTATTATTATTACTGTTGTTGTTGTTATTTGTAGAGACCACATAATGTGCTATTTTGTGCCAGGTAGCTGCTGTTAAAGAGCGGTATAACTTTCAGAAAGATTATGCCCTGAAGGTACACAGCAATGCAGTGTATTATATCCCCTAAAAATAATACAGGCAAGAACAAAAAAAAAAAGGCAAATAGAACAGGATGTGATTGCTGTGTAGAAGGTTTGCTGCAGAACAAGGGCTCACATGATGCCAAGCCTTCCCAAGGCAAACTTTATTACTGCAAGTGATCTCAGGGAGCAGAATGGTGGCTAGTACTGAGGCTGGTGAGGGTGGGAGCCTTGCTGGCTCTTTGCAGGATCAAGCCTCAGGCTTCTAACAGTATTGTAAGCTGCAGTGTCTCAGCTCACTGCTGGGGACTACTGTCACGTTGCTGAACAGGGTGCCGCCGCTGGGAGGGTGGGGTGGCGGGGGTGAAATCCTTCCATTTAATAAGCTTGTTTGACATCAGCAGTTATCAGCTGCCCATGGTCTGTGAAGTATTTCCTCTATTTCAGCAGCTGGGGTGGCGTTTTCCTGGCTTGCTGCAGTGCAATGATTAGATTGCTATCTCTAGCCAGCTAGCACTGAGATGCTGCAGGCTGAATGATAACTATGGCAGACAGAAAGGGTTATTCCTAAAGTGCTCCTGAGAGTCTCATTGATTTATTTATTTATTTTCCCTCTCGCTGCTTGCTGGTAGAAGGCTTGTAACGGGCGCAACACCAACAATTGCTCTAGGTCAAGCCGCATTAGCCCTAGTGCTAACCCTCTAAAAGATTCAGATTTATGAATTCAATTATGGGAGTTTACAGCCTGTTTAGCTTTGTTGTTGCTGTTATTATTGTTATCTATTCCTGTCTGTGTTCACTCCAACCCATTGTTGCACTCCAACCCATTTCAGGGTAATTAGGGAGGTTCCTTTTGACAATGTTTAGGCTGAACAAGATGACAACAGGACTAGAACAGAAATATTTCATTCTGTCCTTCCCCATCTGACAGCTGTTGGTGTGAGCATGGGGGCCCTGCATGTCTCGCTATCTTTACTTCTTCGTGGCTTTGACTGCATTATATAACTTTTTTTCTTTATTCTTTTTCCAAATAATTCTGATACTAAACAGTAAAGAAAGCATTTGTTTTATCTAATTGTTATCTTGACATTATAAAACAGATCTTATCAGAAACAGGATAACAACCTCTACACTTATTCTTTTAAAATACTGCAGTTTCTTTTCTTCATTCAAACATAATTTGACGGCTTAGGGCTGACTCATGATTTTCATACGCTTGGGACTAGCAAGAGAGACTATGTCTGTACAAAGGGCAGAGAAACAGATAATCAGATTTATGATGTGTGCAGAAAAAATCTGTAACATTTAAGATCTTTAGCAAAATACCCCAGGAGTCCAAGCAAGATACAGTAAGCAAATTATCTTGGAACAAATTATCTGATATCTAATTGAATTTCCTACCATGGCTCCCATCAATCTTGTGTGCTGAAGACTACCTGTAGTGTGTACTGCGCTTGATAACAGTTACAGCTGGTGATTAATTGTCAGACATAAAGCATCTGAAAGACTATATATACAGGCATATTATAGACGATATTGCTAAGTTTTTCTTGTTGCAGTTCTGAATGTTACCAAACAGTCAAGTTCAGGTCAGAGAACATTTTAATCTGTCAGGAAAGCCACACTAAGGAAATTTAGGTAATGACGGCCTACTGTTAGTGGGAAAAAACAGTTGTTGTTGGTTTTTTTTTTTTTCAGTTTTTCATATACTTGTATGGTATAAACCCTTTCCTCCCCTTGGCCCCCCTTTTCATTATAAGTATTTCTAAATAGCCACTCTGATGTTTTTGAACTCACTGAGATCTGTTTTTGATGCCATCCTCTGCCTTCTTGGTCAAAATACTCTATACCTACCTAATGAAATTCACCTGTGTACTCACTTCCAACTTTGTGTGAATTAGTTCAGTGGAAACTAGGACTGCACCCAAGTTTCTCTCCCAAATTAAAAACAGTGGGTTGAAATTGAAAGGTTGGAGATATGTTGTCCTTCACTTCTGCATTTTTTCATCCTTCTTTTATTTTGAATAGGAAAATAACAAGTCCAAAGAACAAACTGGCTAAACCTTTTCTGCATTTCCTTCTGTATTCATATATGACCCTGTGAATTATGAAGCATCTGATAAGAGATTATTTTCTTCTGAGATCTCCTCGGTGGAGTCACGCAACTTGGATACATCAGACAAATACACTGACTGACATGAGAGATAAGACTTAGTAACATGGACAATCATGTACTAATATGCCTAAACAACTCTGAGATTGAAGGTGATTCACCTATTGCAGTCCTGGAGAGCAGGCAGCTAGGACATAACCATCTGCTTCTTTTTGCATAGAGATGCACAAAAGTTCAGAGGGTTTCTTGGGCAAAGCTTTTCTCTAGTCTTATGGAACTAAACACTTAATGGATAAAACACTTAATGGAGAGAACGGCAGTTTAGGACAGGCAAAATACCACATACCATTTTTCTGAAAAGAGGTGTAGAGTTCACAGCAGAATTGTACTAAATTTTAGCTGTTTTGGTAAATAAAACATGAGGGAATGGAATGAAAGATGGTTTGGAGTGTTTCACTAAATAAGCAGAGAAAGGATTGTGGGAGTATATAGTCATAAATTGTCTTCCTCTCTTCAACCAGTTTCCCTAGTTGTCTATGGCAATGTGAAGGTGGCCGTATTGTTGATACGGGCATTTGTGAGTTCTGAACATCTATACACCAAAGATCCTCAAGCAAAATTAACATTACTGTTTAAGTTCTTCATCTTCCTGGAGAAATAAACTCCATTTACAGAAAAGCAAAGTCCTTTCTCTTTGGTGTGGTTGTAATGCAGGAGCTGCTGAGGCTAGTGAGGTTGGTTCCATGATTTCGCCCTATGGGTTTTGTTGTTAATATTTATTTAGCTTTACTTTCAAATGAATAATTGTTCAGCAATAGCTCTCCAAAGCAGAATGAAAACAATTTCTCACAGTTCTCTGGGAGCACTGTTTTTACATATGGCAATCAGCTTGCACCAATTATTTGAAATTGTCCCTATTTTCAGAGCCAGTAGAGTTAAAACAGTGTGATTACCATGACAATCAGCACTGCTAATAAGCAATGACTCCACCATACCAAACCTTGCACTGTAAGTTAGTTGTAGATCAAGTTTGTCTGATACAGTATGTTATCAGTCCAAGAGAGTACACATTCAAATTCAATCAGCTCTCAGACCTCAGGAGATTCAGCTGCAAGTCAATTACCTGTGCTGGATCTCTGTTGCAGGTTTGTTGGGTTTTTTTAATATCTTGAGCACAATTTGGGTGAAACGTCATAGGTAAAACACTTTAAAAAAAAGAGTTCAAAAATGTTCTTGAGCAGCTGTTGGAAACAGTGTGTTTGGGAACTAGTACCAGTTGCGTAAGATGGCTCTTCAACAAAAGATAAGTCATTATCTTCCTACTAAATCCACATTCAGCATTATTCCTTGCAAGGCATCATTTCCTTAATATATTTCTTCATTTCTAGGGCTGACATATCTTGACATGATGGCAGCTGATGGTAGGATTAGTCAAGATAGTCTAGCATCTGAATAAAGCTTTGACAGGGAGCCTGGCCCGTGCATGCTGATATTGCACAAGCCATCTTGATACATGTTAAGTTATGAAATACCATTTTTCTTACATTTTTGATAAATATAACAATAAAAGACAAGCTAGGTATTATTTACTGCTTCTTCTTAGCAACTGCTCTTCATGGGGTTTCAGCTGAAACGTGTTCATCCTGCTGGTAGGGAAGCAGGCCCTATTTCTGCGTGGGGGAGATCACAGTTTCACTGTGCTGCCTTCCAGAAATAGCAGGGAAATTGGTCAAGGTTTTCTGTACATTCTCTCCTTTTCTCCTACATGTAAACCCATGCAGTCTTCTGAGGATAGCGAGCAATGCCAAAATGAACAGGGTGATGTAATGGTCTGTGATGCCGGGGTGAGGCAGGACTGACCCTGCATCTCCTTACAGCAGTACACAGTCTGCTTGTTACATGATAGACCTGTAAGCCTACCCCAGTCACGATCAAATACATACGGCCAAATACCACATCATACATAGGGTATCTGATGACACACGGACTCTGCCAGTTGTAAAGGATATCAAGATATCTGCTGTCTTACAGCAGAAATGACTGAAAATAGAGTATGCTTGGTCCTAGGTACATGGCACAGGGGATGCTGAACTGAGACGGTGAAGGCCCTAAAAATATGAAGATGATATCTCCTGTTGGAAAATATCTCCTTACAGGACTATGTGAAATTTCACCAGTGGGAGATATAGTTTAAAACATAAAAATACCTGTGTGCAGAAAATTAAGTCTATGTCAAAGATAAGCTAGAAAATATTATGCTCCTGTGTGTAGTACAGGATGATATTTTCTGTGGGTTATTTTCAAGTGTATTTTACTGCAAAATAAATTTGGTTTTTGTTTTTTTTTTAACTGGGATTAGTTAAATGATGAGGCAATGGTGTATTAACAGTATCTGACTGGCTTACTTAATTTCTGCTGAGATCTAATTACATATTCCCCTGCTGGACTTTGCTTGAGTGAAGGATTTCCTTGCATGCTGTTGTGTACAGGGAGTTGTGGTTAAGTGTCAAGTAGAATCTAAATCAAAGTAATCGTCAGGCTTTTTTCTACCTAGTTCTCTGGGTTAGGCAGAGCCTTCGATTTCAGTAAGTCTAAGATGCTAAACCTAGGGGGCCTTCTGTGGTCTGTGGACTTCCTCAAAACCTCTGTGTAGAATGCATTCCTCTCCTCCAAATGTATGTCAAAATGTGTGGAGAAATGTGGCATTGTCCCAGCACTGTGGCTCCTCAATAAGTACTGTGCAAGGTAGTGAATTTGAACAGGGTGAGTTTGCACTGACTGAAGGTAAAGTGAGGTTAGGAACAAGTAAGTGCTAGTTTTCTTGCTGTCCCTAAACTCATGGAATTTGTTAATGCAATGCAATAAGCGTGCAGGGCCTTCTCTTCTAGGAACCTCAACTTAAGTGGGAGCATTGCCTGGAGGTGTCACTGGACTTGGAGCAAAAGGCAGTTTGAATGTCAGAGAGCTTCAGGGATGCCAGAAGTTAACGTCAGACTGGTCACTCATCTGAGAGGCCAGTGTTTCTCCTCCCTAATCGTTATTACAGGCAGTTAAAACAGAACTCCACAGTATATCATTGTAAGGGGGGAGTAAGGGAGGGAGATCCTCCGCTGTTTTCTAACCTTTGGTGAGGTGAGAATCCTATGTACTTTTGTGACATGAGCAAGGTCTGAGGCATGAAGTTGTAAGGTGCCCAGGCCATGGCCACTAAGGTTTTACTGCAACATCTTAACATTTGTGTATTTTTTAAAGTTATCACTAGAAGGTGCAAATTTTGTATAGTTTTAACTATAAACCATATTGTCATTTATTATTTGAATTACCATAATAGCAGATGTTTTCCATGCTGTGGTGGCAGTGCAGATTTTATGTCCTTAACACATACCAAGGCAGCCGTAAATATTTGTACAGCTATACTGTTGTTCATATGCAGCTGAGGAATCCAAAGACTAAATTTATTCTTCATTATCCATGGAGACTGTATTTGTAATAGTTCACAGCTAGATTAGTGGTCCAAATGGCAGCCATATGCAGTGCTGGGTTGTTTGCTGAGTTGTGGATTACTTTAGAAACAATTTATGAAAGACAGCTGATTTATCCAACAGCTGATGACAAGTGCAGACTTATCAACTTACTTCTAAAATATTTATCAAGTGTACCTGTGGCTAAGGTACATTCTCAAAGAACCAACTCCTGTAATTATGGGATTTATACTTCTATTTGCAGCTTGGTATTTTGGCTTTGCTAAATTTGCCCATGGTTTCATGTTGCCACTATTCACCATAATATCTGAGCAATTTTCAGACAATGATAAATTCCCAAAACCAGGAACACTTGTAGGTTGTTGCATTACAAATAGAAGCTTGCTTTACTTTAAATTACTCCTCACTAGCCTTTTAGATAAAATTCCTAAATCCTCAAGGATCCATGTGCTGCAGGCTCACAGCTGTCGACTAGGAGGGCTGGTTAGAGTTTCTGTCCCTGTTTGATGCAGGAAGTTTGTTTTCCCTTTGCAGGTAGGGGTTAAATATTTGCAAAGTGAAATGATGTAGATGTCATCTGAGATATGTTTAAAAGATTTTTGCAGGAAAAAGATTATGAGCAAGCTTACTGATGGGAAGACTCTAGGACTCTAGAAGACTACCTTCTCTGGAAGCTCAGTTTGTGAACAGCTGTAAAATTTTGTCTTGACCTCCCAACGCTTTCATTTTAGGTTCAGCATGAACCCTGACAAGCCTAATTGATTTTGTGTTTGCAGTTGGAACAGTCTAAGATTGCACCAAAAAAACTCTTAGCTGAACTTTGTGAGAATGCTATCTGGTAACAAATCACACACAGAATGAGGAGATATAGGTAAGTAACAAAGACACTAGTAAAAAAAAAAAAACTTACTGCTACCAGAATATTGTTTTGAAATGTTTGTGTGCAAGCTGGGAGGCAAAGGAAATAGGTCTCAAATGCTAAGAGTTTTTTTTTTTCCTACCACTATTCCGGAATAGAAAATAATGAAAACCAAACAAACAGACAAAACCCTTGTATTGAATAAGGCTAAGGTTGCTGTCAAAGAAATGCTATTCAGAAATCAGAAAGGAAAAAAAATCTATCTGGAAGAGCTGTGTTGTAAAGGAAATGTGTTTGTTAGCAGAATTTTCAGGGTAAGTTCATACTTGTGTGTGGTTCTAAGGTAGAATATAGAACAGAGATCTGCAGCACCAGGAAGCTATAGTGCTTTCATACCCGTACTGTAGTTGTGTTACGAGTCTGAGTCAGAGATTGTTGCAAACCTGCAATTTAAGGCTACTTTCTGTCCTGAAGAATTTTGGCAGGTTAGAAATTATCTTAAGATTAGATAAAAGACCTGGTCTTTTATTGAATGTTTCCAGCTTCAGGAGAAGATTTTGAATACTACATAGGTATGTTAACAACACAACTAAAGAAAAAGTACAGGATCTCTCTGCTTTCTCAGTACACACAGGGGTTATGCCTGTACAGTGTCTCAGGCATAACTGTGTATTATGTAACCTGCATTTCTTAAAAGTACGTCACCAAGTCAGTATTGAACTGCTTCACATTGACCACAAAATCCGCTAAGTTTCATCTAGCTAAGAAAGGATGTCTGCTTCCTTGACAAAGACATTTCTTGCTTGCATGAGGCATCGCTTTTAGCCTCTTAATCTTTAGGTGACTCTAGGGAGGCAAAGTGATGTTCTGCGTCAATAACCCTTCACATTAAATATCTATCAAGAGTGGTTCTCTGTACCTGAGGTGTCTGTTCCTGCTGCAAACATTCTTTAGCTTTTCTGTCCTTGACTCGGATCTCAAGGTCCTTCGGTGAGGGCCCTCTGCTCATCTTTGCCCAGACGTAACTGTTATGGTTGACATTTCCAAAATTATGGTTCTGTAATAGGGCTTCCATGGAGGTGTGCACAGGGATGGTGCTTGACTTCATATTGTCCTCTGATAATAGGCTCAGGTTTGGTGGATGTGTGATGGACCCATGCTATAAATGAAAGGGTTGTATTCCTGCATGGTGTTTTTCAAGAGGCATGCTGTGCTACTTAGCAGTGCAAAGTGGAGGCACAGCTGTGACCCACCACCTGTACCTGGGGAACATGATGGTAAACGGGGCTGCTCTAAGAGCAGTAAGCTCAAGTGCAGAATAGAAGGGTTGCTAGAGGACCAAGAAAATCCATGATGATTCTGAAGTTCCTCCTATTCCTCTTGGACATGCTTATGGTTCCCCTTGGGAGACTTCAGAGGCTAGACAGCAGGCGAAATAAAAGAGGTCAGTCACCAATGTACTTTGGGACGCATTACACTGGGATAGCATATGCAAAGCCCACATGTCTGAAGGAGTTTCTGAAGGCCTTCTGCAGTGCTAGGAAGCCAGATGCTTTCCTGTATCTGTACAAAAGCTACCATTTTATATCTTCATTTCTTAAGATAGCTACATTCCAGTCAGCTTCCATTTTAAGAGAACTTGCCTCCACAGTTTTATTCTGTTCTGTTCATATGATAGGTTATGTGAATGAAGCCTTCCTCCCACCTCCCTGCCCTGACGCCATCACTTTTCTCATTATTGCTCTTTCTGTCTTGAAAGAGTATTGGTTTTCAATTCTCTGCCTGTAAAAACTGACTTTGTTCTATTTTTGTTTACCGGGTCTAACAAAGATGTGCTAGTACTACCACAGCAAATGCAGATTCTTATTACTTATAATAACAACATCTAGGCATTCATATCCATTAAATGCTACAAGAATAAAATAAAGGAAAAAATTATTTTAATGCATTAAAAAATCAGTGTGAAATAATATTTGTTCATTTTGCTTATGGTACTTTTGATGCTATCCACATTCATGGAAAGACACTGTCTTGGATCCATTAGATCATTAGCAAAATTCCTAGTTAATTGAGGTGATCCAAGATTTCAGTTATCACTCATGCCAAATAAAAAAGGAAATGTAGCGCAAGTGGGAGAAACAGGATCAAAATACATACGTATTTTCCTTTAAGTTTGTAATCAAATGTAAGGATTTAGTCATGAGTGGTTGGATTGGAATATTGATGAAAGGAGCACTTTTGCTTTAGCTCCTTTAATGGGCATTGATGCTCATCAAATTAAATTCCAACACAGGGAATTTGTTGTTACAAAAGAAGCCTATTTGAATAGATCATCTACAATGGGATATTTCACAATAACTAGTAACAGATAGTATAGTGTCAGATGTTCAGCAATGTGCAAAGTTATTAGAATGATAAAAGGAAAACATTCAAGGGAATGATGTACAGGCCGTGGGTGAGAGATAAAACTAGAACACCCTTTAACTGGATGTACTTCTTATACATTCCAGTGATGAGAATACCTTCATTTAACAGTCAGATGATCTAGAATGCTTTACATCTTTAATTTATTACTTACACGTTCCTCAATGCGTTGTTACTTACTTCATTATAAATAATTAGACAAGCAACACTAATGAAGAGTTAAGTAAATTGATTATGTGTAGAAAGATTTCATTTTGTTGGATGAAAAATGATTCACAAGCAAAATAGTGATGAACTGGTTGGCTGTGAGCTTCACAGTCCTATTGCCCCTAAAACAGTTGAAGAACACCCTTTGTGGAAAAAAGATGAGTTCTATTTCTGTGTCTGAGCCTGCTATATCATCTGGGATTTAGATGCCATTTCACCCACTTTTCTTTGGCATGGGATTGGTTTCCAGTGATTTGCATGAATGTGAAGTTATTTGCAAACTTTAATTTTACTTGAGGTTTTTTCTTAAACAAGTGAGTGAAAAGCATTTTTTCTTTCTTTGGAGGCTGATGCAAATATCTTGTGTAATTCCAGCCAGTATAGCTTTCTTAATAAGCATCGAAATATGCATTTGCAGAGACATTTGAGGCAGGGGGAAAGTAGTATTTATTTAATTTTGCATTGGTTGTTCTAGAACTACAGTTTAGGTGCCATCCAATGTATCTATTCAAGAAAACAGTTCATGCTATTTTACACTCATGCAAGTCCACAGAATCCATCTGTACACCATGCTGAGAAGACCATTTCAGCTGAAGAAGACTTTCTGAGTCAGACTTTGGAAAGAGTGCAAGACAATGGCTTCAGTGGCAAAACATATACATTCATTTAACTATTTCATTAGAGAGACACCTAAAAAGTTACATATATGCATGTGCACACACACGCACAAAAGGCAGTTCTATCACTTCTTTGCCTCTGTGTTTAACAGCCAGACCTGTCAACCCCAGGGTACTCAGCCCCCTGAGCTGGAAGACAGGGACAGGGACCAGAATGGAGCCCTCATAGTCCAGGAGGAAGCAGTTAATGACCTGCTAGGCCACCTAGACGCTCACAAGTCTATGGGGCCAGATGGGATCCACCTGAGAGTACTGAGGGAGCTGGCGGAGGAGCTCGCTAAGCCACTCTCCATCATCTATCAGCAGTCCTGGTTAACAGGGGAGGTCCCTGATGACTGGAGGCTTGCCAATGTGATGCCCATCTACAAGAAGGGCCGGAAGGAGGATCCAGGGAACTACAGGCCTGTCAGCCTGACCTCGGTGCCGGGAAAGATTATGGTGTGGTTCATATCGAGTGAGCTCAATAGGAAAGTGCAGGTCAAGCAGGGGATCAGGCCCAGCCAGCATGGGTTTATGAAAGGCAGGTCCTGCTTGACCAACGTGATCTCCTTCTATGACCTGGTGACCCACCTGGTGGATGAGGGAAAGGCTGTGGATGTCATCTACCTGGACTTCAGCAAAGCTTTTGACACAGTCTCCCATAATATTCTCCTAAGGAAGCTGGAGGCTCATGGCCTAACCAGGCGTACTCTTCGCTGGGTAAAAAACTGGCTGGGTGGCCGAGCCCAGATAGCAGTGGTAAATGGAGTTAAGTCCAGTTGGCGACCAGTCACGAGCGGTGTTCCCCAGGGCTCAGTTTTGGGGCCAGCCTTGTTCAATATCTTTATCAATGATCTGGATGAGGGGATTGAGTGCACCCTCAGTAAGTTTGCAGATGACACCAAACTGGGTGGGAGTGTCGATCTGCTGGAGGGTAGGATGGCCCTGCAGAGGGACCTGGACAGGCTGGACCGATGGGCCAAGGCCAACTGCATGAGGTTCAACAATGCCAAGTGCCAGGTCCTGCACTTGGGTCACAACAACCCCATGCAACGCTACAGGCTTGGGGAAGAGTGGCTGGAAAGCTGCCTGGTGGAAAAGGATCTGGGGGTGTTGGTAGACAGCCGTCTGAACATGAGCCAGCAGTGTGCCCAGGTGGCCAAGAAGGCCAACAGCATCCTGGCTTGTATCAGCAATAGTGTGGCCAGCGAGAGCAGGGAGGTGATTGTGCCCCTGTACTCAGCGCTGGTGAGGCCGCACCTCGAATACTGTGTCCAGTTTTGGGCCCCTCAATACAAGAAAGACATTGAGGTGCTGGAGCATGTCCAGAGAAGGGCAACAAGGCTGGTGAAGGGTCTAGAGCACAGGCCTTATGAGGAGCGGCTGAGGGAACTGGGGTTGTTTAGCCTGGAGAAGAGGAGGCTGAGGGGAGACCTTATCGCTCTCTACAACTACCTGAAAGGAGGTTGTAGTGAGGTGGGTGTTGGTCTCTTCTCCCATGTAGTTTAGCGATAGGACGAGAGGAAATGGGCTCAAGCTGCGCCAGGGGAGGTTTAGGTTGGAAATTAGGAAAACTTTCTTCACGGAAAGGGTGGTCAAGCATTGGAAGAGGCTGCCCAGAGCGGTGGTGGAGTCACCATCCCTGGAAGTGTTCAGAAAACGGGTAGATGTGGCACTTCGGGATATGGTTTAGTCTAGTCTACCCTTAATTGGTTTAGTGTGGACTTGGTAATGTTAGGTTAATGGTTGGACTGGATGATCTCAAAGGTCTTTTCCAACCTAAACGATTCTATGATTCTATGATCATATTTATATTGCATACTGTCAAGAAAAGAAATAATTTGTGTGTGCTTATGCATTCCTCAGGCTGTGGCCTTGAATCTTTGTTGTACATCAGCCTTTCTGCATACAAAACCACCACAAACAAGGTGCAGAGACAACACCACTAACTTATCAACATTCTACTTGTGTTGCAAAGCACCATGAAGTTTGAGACCTTGTGATGCTGGATGAAGTGCAGGCACATAAAAAATAACAGTCTGGCATTCTAATTAGCAGAAGCTATAATTGGTGAGGATGACAAAAAAAGGATGAAAGAGCAACACAGGTAAAGGATGCAACGGAGTGGTTCTAAATCATTTCATGGGCTGTGGGAAGTTTTTCAGTTGACTGCTGTTTGATTGATACTAATAAGTATTACAGCAAAACAACCTGAAGAAACAATCCTGGAACAAATTGAAGAAAGAAGAGCTAATAGGTAGAGGACAATTACCCACAATGTGCAAAGGAATATTTTATTATGCTAATGTTTCTTTGAAAAATGATTGTGCTAAATAAGCTATTGGTTGAAAAACAATGACAGATAGGAATGAATACTCAGACTAAGTACACACAGGATATAAGCAGCCCTTAGCAGATTTATGTGTTGAATCTTCAGCTCTTCCAAGTGACCTGGCAGGAGAGACCCCTAAGAAAATAGTTACTTCCCATGGTGAGGTAGTTGGGGAGTATCAACCAATATGGAAAAATCTCTTCCTAGTTAAGCAAATTATAGACAAATCCTGCTCCAGTGTCTTCTATTCTTTCAAGCTGAGGACTTCACAGTGCAGGCAGTAACAGATGTTCTGATCTGTAGATTTGACAGTCAACATCACAAGACTACAGATCACTTCCACACCAATCCATCTGTTGAGATAAGAATTTGTGCTTCCAGTGGTGCACTGCCTCTGCCGTAAGTGACTTCAGGAAATTTCAAACTTCATTTTGAGCCAAACTCAAATCAGAGGGTGGATCAGACCTCCCTGGAAGACTGAAAAGGAGAAGAAGATCCTGTACTTAACTTTCTTGTGCAATTTTAAGATTGCTTACCTGCCACCAAAGACTGTACACATCAGTAAGTATTTTTTTGTCCTAAAGGATGGTGTGATTCTAGAATCCAGTCCTGGAAGCAAGAAGAGGCCAACAGATACATGAGAAATGTGTGAAATAGGGAACTCAGTGTTAAGTAATCTACCAAATGAATAGGACTGACAATAAGGCAGCAGAAGTTGCCTTAAGAATTCTGGCAATGCCTAGGGAAGGAGTCTAGATCCTCACTTATAGGATGAATGCAGGCTTCCTGGCTTGTCCAGTGAGAGCTTTCTGGAACAGATCCAACCTGGATGGAGGGTGATTACCATAAAGAAAAGATTCTTCTAGAGTTATCCAAAATCAGACAAGACTGTCATTTTGAGCTTTCTCTCAGACAGGAATTGTAAATAGAAGAATGGCCCAAATTGCAATAGGGACAATTTTATTTTCATTTTTTATATTAGACTTGCAATGTCTTCAGTTCATACCTGAGTATACATTTATGGTTAAATACTGTCTCAAGGACTCAAAAATAGTATGTAGGATGTTAAGGATGAATTATTTATGTCTTTCTTTTGGTCTGTTCCAAGAAGTACTTAGATTGTCATTCCTCTGTGCTTGACACAGTTTCATGAAAGTATCTGACAGATACTTCCCAAACATAAACTTTTTCCCATGTTCTAACATCTACATATATATTATACTGGTAAAACTCCCATTGACTTCTATGGGAGCAATGAAATTCTGTGTTTTGAGGAAATCTCAGCTTCAGAATCATATTCATGTGGATTAAAATCTCAGACTCCCAATGACTCATTAAACGTAATATCAAACCTTCTCAGAGGCTTTTCAGTTTTTTAGACTCATAGCATGTGCACATATGCTTATGGGGGTGAGCCAAATGCTCTAACTTTTGAATATTTAGAACAATCTTACTCTTGAACTATGGAAAATTTTGACATTTAATTTTCATTTTATTTAAGACCAAAATATAAAGAGGGAAAAGTAAATAGAAACAGAAAAGGAGTGTTAGATGTGTCGTGCTGTGTGAAATGCATGTATGTGCCTAGAATTTTGTGCTAAAAGCATTTGACAAAACCACCGTGGAAATTTCTGTCAGTGACTTTATGCTCTTCCAGCCTCTTGGAGCCACACAAAGAGCACTGTCACTTAACAGAAATGTCATGCTTGGTGTTCACCAAATACTATTGTACTGTCAACTATAGCTCAGCTTGGTTTGTTTATTTTTCTGAAGAAGCCTGGAAAAACTTTCTGTTGGGAATGCATGAGTATGGGAAAGTTTTAGTATTTTTAAATTCAGCCATTTTGGAGTTACGTGGAAATTTATACAGTGTACCGGTATCTTAATTAGTGTAATGTGGATCGGCGCGGTTGCTGGCCTCTGCCAGCAACTCACAGGTGAAACTTTTTATCTGTTTGTCACTCAAAAGACAAGTCAGCCAAGGTAAATTAATTTCATTCTACTCATCCACAGGCAACCTCCTTGGAAATGACTGTTTCCTCCTGCTTGAGACACATTTTAACCTTGTCTATATTTTTTGATTCCTTTGCTAAGTTTTATAGATTTATTCCCAGATCTGTGTGCCACATGCCACTTACTTTCTCAGCCCTAGAACTGGCAAATAAAATACAAGCTGAGTCATCATTTCCCTAGGGCCTTAAACAGCTGAAAAAATGCCTGACCCTTGGTTTTTGGTCTCCTATTTTCAAAAGAGTGTGTGGATATTTGAAGGAAAATTGGCTGCCTTCTATCTGATTCACTGCTTCCTTCCAGTATAATGAAGGAATCTGTTTCCAGCACCACCTAGCTTCTGAGAAGTCCTCCCAGCTGCCTTTGGGCTGGGAATCCCACTGGGTGCCTTTGCGTCCCAGTGACAACCCCCATCAGCACATGGCTGAGCAGACCCAGGCACTCCTGAACACCCTAGGGCCCATGTTGTTCAACAAGACATGGTTTGTCGGTACGTTAGAGCAGCTCGTAGATGGGTGGCTCACAGGTGAACACCTGAAGTTGCAGCTGACAAAGGTTCTCCACCAGGTTCCTTTTGTCTCTGCGCCTGTGGATGGCTTGACTCCTCCCAACACGAATGGTCCTGCTTTTTCTCACGAGGAAAGTTCTGTCATTTCTCCTCTTGTTGCTCTTCTTTTCTCTCACTTTCTCTTTCCACTTCTTCCTTCTGAAACCTGTGGGTTTTGTACTCCTTCCCAGCTTTTTTCTTCTTTTTCCTATTTTTTCGTTCTGGAAAATATATGCTTACATTCTCAGTTGCTTGTTCTTCTCTTCCTCCATGTCATAGTGCCCCTTTCTGAATAAAAAATATCACTGTTTATTTTCTGTTTCCCTTTTCTCTCACATTCACACATTTCCCTAGGTACCTATTGCTTCTTTCCAGGATTTCATGCCCACAGAAGTAGCTTCATATTCAGGTCCAGAACAGAGAGCATTTAGTGACCTCGCATGCTGCTGGGCAAAGCCAGATCACAGATGCTGGTATAAGATGTCAGCAAAAGCAACTGAATGTTATAACTTGTTTAGTCACCTCAGGCAAGTCATCTCTCTTTGTTTCATCTCTAAGATGGCTCTAATCGTACTTAATGCCTTTGTGATTTATAGATGGAAAATTCTATGCACAATCTGGTTTTTTATTATCATCATTATTGTTGTTGTTATTATTACTATTACTATTTCTGCAGCCTAATTTGAGCCTTTAGCTCCTTCCAGTTAAATTATTGAGTGTCTCAAGATCCTAAAAGTACATACAAGATTATAAATAAAGAGCAATTTGTTGTTATGATGCCTATCTTTCACAATACAAGTCTAAAGTGTTAAAGGAAGGACTGCCTTTCTGAGACTTTGCGTTTAAGGCACATAGTTAATATGCAGAGGTCAGCTATGAAACCTGCTAGTTGGTCAGACAACTTTTTATTCTGAGAATGCTTTTTGCAAGCAGTTAGGAAACAATGAGACATATACAGGGTATTTGGAATAATGCTAAGTGAATTCTTTCTGGTATAGTGGTAGTTTGTTTCTCTTTCTAATCTGATGAGATAGAGAGCTGTACCCAAGAGGAATGACCAGATACAGACTCCAACTGACAAACATTTTTTAAGAGAAAGGAGATCCTGTTCCATGTCAGTGATGGGCATTGAACTGCACTGAAGAACTGAGGGTGTAATTCGTACAGCAAAGAGCTGATGCACTGAGCAATCGTTTCAATGTACTGAGGACTGGGCATTTTCTTTTAACAAATTTGGACGGCAAAACCACTAAAAGCAGGCCAGATATTTCTTAATGCAGTCCTTCTGCTTTTCTTTCATTTGATTTATCCCTGCTTTCCCAAACAGCACCATTTGTACTCTTGGTTCCTGGCTGGCTGTTTGGGAACATAGGGTGAGGTCCTAAAAAATCATTTCCGAACAATTGATGTAGAATTTAGGTGCCTACATCAAGGCTATAATTCACAAACAAATGGGCTAAACCACTAAGGCTTCAGAGAGCTTTTAGCTGCAAGAAGAACCTGCAGTTCTGCTACTACACATGCACCTCGTCTGCTGACTTAGATGTGAGTCCCATGTGGGACTTGCAAACTGTAAGTACCCCCTAAGCCCTCTGAGTGGCCTAACCTGTGATGTGACCCCCCACAAACAATTCAAGGTTTTTGCAAGGGCACTGACCATTCACAACTCATATCCCAGAGATAAAGTCTAGCTGCCTACTAGGGTCAGAGCATGAACACCCAGGGAATGGGAGGTGCAGATTCTGGTCCCTGCTGCTCGGGGTACACTCCCGATGAGGTAGACTCCCTCTTGATCTCCTGGTTTAATGATTCTTGCATTCTTGAATGCGTACCTGCAAAGAAGCTTTTAAAGGTGGTTTCTGTCTGGATTTGTTCTACAGGAGCTGTAGATTTGAATGGCCTTAAACTGAAGACTAATTGGACTTATGTTTCACATATACCAGCTGAGGGGTTCAACCAGTAGGTCACTACCCACTAGGAAGGAAGTCACCATCACTTTTGGAAGTCTCCTGAAATGGACATCTAAGGCACCTCAGCTCACACTATTATTTTCAGCTCAGCACCTCTGAGTCTCACAGAAGGACACCATAAGGCTCCAAACCTGTGTCCTCAATGAGGAGATGGACAGATTTTCATAGAATTCCTTCTGTTTGGATTTTTGCCTGAATTGTGGTTTGATTTTGACTTTTAGGTATCTCCCCACTCACTATGTAACATGCTTAGGGTGTCTAATTTGTTTTTTTGGATACACTCCTCCTGGATTTGGTATCCTGAAAGAAAGAGTGAAGACACTACATGTCATCCTGCCTAAATACCTCTTTTATATTTGGTTCTTTAATATGAACAACTGAGAATATATCTTTAAATCAATTTGTTACAAACCTCTTAAATTCTACATCCCATATAGTTCATTAGATGCTGAGTGATGAACACATCACACATTTATCCAGCATGGCCTGTCTAATTAGCAGCTGTAAAAGATAACAAATGGAAAGAACTGTCTGATCTCCTCCAGCCATCTAAACGTACAACAGTGTGTGCCTGTGCTCTTGTGTCTTGTTAGTTCTGTTCAAAACAATTTCTTCAGTCATCAGTGAAGTCAGCAGGAATGAAGGAAGCTCAGCATCTTTAAAGATCATGCTTCTCCTTTAGGTGCTTAGATGTGGCATGCACCCATGTTTGACCCAAATTCTAGAATGAAAGCCCTGCTAGCCACTCCTCTTAACCCCTGCATATACCATTAGAAATAAGGCAGAGCTTATCAGCGCTCACAAAGCTCCCCTTTAGATTGTTTGTGGCTTTGGGCAGTCCTCCACCTGCCTTGATGAATGATAATGCAATAACACAATAATTAATATTTATTGTACAACTGATAAATCCGATTAAAAAGGAGACACTGAAAAGCACATGCCATGGCAATGATCCATGTGAAAGGAGCATGTATAATATGTTACTTAAAGAAACTGTGGGATGAAATTAGCTGACCCATGTATATATTTCTGAAGAATCTTCCAGATCATACTTGGCTGAACATGAATGGTGAGAACACACTGCTATTCAACAGGTAAATATACACATTAATTGTCATTGGAAGATTTAAATACATTTACTGACCAATGTAAAATACCATTTGTTCTTTAAATGTCAATAACAAGAAAGGATTAACTGTTGGCCTTTTGTGGTTTTTCTCCACACCTTTGATTAACTCAGAACGTCTTTGTTTAGCCCAAAATATTTTCTTCTCTGCAGAAACATTTACTTCAGCTCTTCTAAGTTTATCTGTTTTGTTTCTCAGATAATCTTTGGAAATATTTTATCCATGCTATCTTAAAGAAATTAATTGTAACTAGTACAGATGGTTTGTATTCTGGAAATAGTAAGCACTGTGTTTCTTCAGATTAGAGATGGAAGAAATAGACTTTAATCCACAGTTAAAAAGGGGGGAAAAAAATTCTTTTCATTTTACCTCTTCCATTGATCAGACATTGAGGTGGTGTTAATTTTAGTTAACCTCAGCTCTTTAAAAGGCAGATGTCTAGTTTAGATTGCCCCTACAGACAGTGGAAACAGACATGAAAAATGTCTCCAATGGACAATATACATCACCTGCCTTAAACACTGGACTCACCCTCTGTAAGTGCCCATATCCTTCCACTAAAAACCAAACACATCCCTAATTTTGGTTTGTTAAAATTAGGTAAAATAATGTTATCACAAGTCTTTAATCCTGTACTGATCTCAGAGGCTTTGTGAGGCTCATGGTGGTCCAAAAGGTTTAGATTTTCTTGCCTTAATTCATTAGCACATACAAATCAGTATTTCTATGCACTAGAAATAAACAAGGAGCTATCAATGTCTAGAGGTAATACATTTTATTCTTCCTGTATGTTTGCCAAACACTTTGTGTCATTCCATATGCATTATTCAGTCAGTTTTAAATAAAAGTTGAATATTACTTAATCTGTTAATTCAACATGTTCAAAATTCTTTCCTCAGAGATGGTGGCTTTTTCCTTTGCCCATTGAATCATAGAATCGTTTAGGTTGGAAAAGACCTTTAAGATCATCCAGTCCAACCATTAACCTAACATTACCAAGTGCACCACTAAACCAATTAAGGGTAGAGTAGCAACCCCACGCCTCCTGGTTTGGTGGCTGGATCATTTATAATGAAAGTAAAAACTAAGAATCATTAAGTTTGGAAAGGATTGCTAAGATCATCAGTCAAATCATCAACCCAACACCACCATGCCCACTAAATCATGTCCCAGAGTGCCACATCTACACGTTTTTTGAACTCTTCCAGGGATGGTGACTCCACCACCGCTCTGGGCAGCCTCTTCCAATGCTTGACCACCCTTTCCGTGAAGAAATTTTTCCCAATTCCCAACCTAAACCTCCCCTGGCACAGCTTGAGCCCATTTCCTCTTGTCTTACTGTTATCTACTTGGGAGAAGAGTCCAACAGCCACCTCACTACAACGTCCTTTCAGGTAGTTGTAGAGAGTGATAAGGTCTCCCCTCAGCCTCCTCTTCTCCAGGCTAAACAACCCCAGTTCCCTCAGTCGCTCCTCATAAGACCTGTGCTCCAGACCCTTCACCAGCTTTGTTGCCCTTCTCTGGACATGCTCCAGCACCTCAATGTCTTTCTTGTAGTGAAGGGCCCAAAACTGAACACAGTATTCCAGGTGCGGCCTCACCAGTGCCGAGTACAGGGGATGATCACTTCCCTGCTCCTGCTGGCCACACTATTCCTGATCCAAGCCAGGATGCTGTTGGCCTTCTTGGCCACCTGGGCACACTGCTGGCTCATGTTCAGCCGGCTGTCTACCAGCACCCCCAGGTCCTTTTCCACCAGGCAGCTTTCCAGCCACTCTTCCCCAAGCCTGTAGCGTTGCATGGGGTTGTTGTGACCGACCCAGCACTTGGCCTTGTTGAACCTCATACAGTTGGCCTCGGCCCATTGGTCCAGCCTGTCCAGGTCCCTCTGCAGGGCCATCCTACCCTCGAGCAGATTGACACTCCCACCCAGTTTGGTGTCATCTGCAAACTTACTGAGGGTGCACTCAATCCCCTCATCCAGATCATCGATAAAGACATTAAACAAGGCTGGCCCCAAAACAAAGCCCTGGAGAACACCGCTCATGACCGGTCACCAACTGGACTTAACTCCATTTACCACTGCTATCTGGGCTCGGCCACCCAGCCAGTTTTTTACCCAGCAAACAGTACACCTGCCTAGGCCATGAGCCTCCAGCTTCCTCAGGAGAATGCTATGGGAGACGGTGTCAAAAGCTTTGCTGAAGTCCAGGTAAATGACATCCACAGCCTTTCCCTCATCCACCAGGTGGGTCACCAGGTCATAGAAGGAGATCACGTTGGTCAAGCAGGACCTGCCTTTCATAAACCCATGCTGGCTGGGCCTGATCCCCTGCTTGACCTGCACTTTCCTATTGAGCTCACTCGATATGAACCACACCATAATCTTTCCCGGCACCGAGGTCAGGCTGACAGGCCTGTAGTTCCCTGGATCCTCCTTCCGGCCCTTCTTGTAGATGGGCATCACATTGGCAAGCCTCCAGTCATCAGGGACCTCCCCTGTTAACCAGGACTGCTGATAGATGATGGAAAGTGGCTTGGCAAGCTCCTCTGCCAGCTCCCTCAGTACTCTCAGGTGGATCCCATCTGGCCCCATAGACTTGTGAGCGTCTAGGTGGCCTAGCAGGTCATTAACTGCTTCCTCCTGGACTATGAGGGCTCCATTCTGGTCCCTGTCCCTGTCTTCCAGCTCAGGGGGCTGAGTACCCTGGGGTTGACAGGTCTGGCTGTTAAACACAGAGGCAAAGAAGGCGTTAAATACCTCAGCCCTTTCATCGTCCTTAGTGACAATGTTCCTGCCCACATCCAGCAAAGGATGGAGATTCTCCTTGGCTCTCCTTTTATTGTTGATGTACTTATAAAAACATTTTTTATTATCTTTTACAACAGTGGCCAGACTGAGTTCTAGCTGGGCTTTTGCTTTTCTAATTTCCTCTCTGCATAGCCTAACGAGATCCCTGTACTCTTCCTGAGTTGCCTGCCCCTTCTTCCAAAGGCGGTAGACTCTCCTTTTTTCCCTGAGTCCCAGCAGAAGCTCCCTATTCAGCCAGGCCAGTCGTCTTCCCCTCTGGTTTGTCTTATGGCACATGGGGACAGCCCGCTCCTGCGCCCTTAAGACTTCCTTCTTGAAGAAGGCCCAGTCTTCCTGTACCCCTTTGCCCTTCAGGACTGCCTCCCAAGGGACTTTCCCAACCAGTGTCCTGAACAGGCCAAAGTCTGCCCTCCGAAAGTCCATGGTAACAGTTTTGCTGCCCCTCCTCTTTATATCTCCAAGAATCGAGAACTCTTATCATATCGTGGTTGCTAAGCCCAAGATGGCCTCCAACCACGACATCTCCCACAAGCCCTTCTCTGTTAGTAAACAGCAGGTCAAGCAAGGCACCTCCCCTGGTAGGCTCACTTACCAGCTGCATCAGGAAGTTATCCTCCACACAGTCTAGGAACTTCGTAGACTGTTGCCTCTCTGCTGTGTTGTATTTCCAGCAGTTGTCCGGCAAGTTGAAGTCCCCCACAAGAACAAGGGCTAGAGATTGGAAGACTTCTGCCAGCCGCTTGTAGAACACTTCATCTATCTCTACATCCTGTCTGGGTGGTCTGTAGCAGACTCCCAACAGTCTTTGACTGCCACTTTATATCAAGATTACTAAATCTATACAAGGCAGATATTGAAACTTCTGTATATTAATCTATGATTATTTTGGTTTTCCATGGCAGTATAATGATAGGCAGCATATTTATAATATCAGAAGTAGGCTCTAGTTCAGTAGCTCACTCCCTCTCTGCTTAGCAGTATTTATTTTAAACCCATGGTTAAGTTCAGTTGAACACATTTATTGGGAACTTTGTGAGCATCTGTTAGAAAGATGTTGCTGGGTCTAGCTGGACTTCTTATCTGACCATTCATATATTCTCAAGTACTTTTCTAAATCAGGACAATGAAATGTATTTTATAAATACCATATGGACCCGCTATTAAAGCCCACAATTCTTATTTAGTAAATACAAACAAAGCAGTTCAATGTCTGCTTTTCTTAGAAGAAACACTTCTATCCATTGTTTTGTAATTTGCTTTTTTCTGTAGAAGTTTGCATTAAGTACTCTGTAAAATGTGTTGTCAAAGGCAGATGACATGATGAATCCTGCAAATCTGGCATACAAAATTTGCTGCCCCTGGATCTCTTCCATTTTTTCATGTTTTTGGTAAATCTGTGAACAATATTCTGCTGTGAAATACTGCATGTGTTCTACATGTAGGTAGCAACTGGATAACAATTACAGGAGGGCAGCTAGCCAACTCAGTTGGCAAGTGCTAAACTGAACTGGATATTCAAAAGCAGGAATGCAAATATTTTGGTTCAAAGTTTAATTTATCGAAGTATAATACTTGGCATCAAAAGCTTTCTTTTAACTCATTTTCGTTATTCTGCAGTCATGAATCAGTCCAGTGGTGGGTATATGCATGAGTGATTCCAGCTACAAACTGCTGATATTTGATGTTGGCTGATGCAAAATTGTAGCTATTACAATGATTTGACATCTAGCTCCACATCTTGAGTAGACACCAATACCTCATTTAAAACCAATTCCTCAGGAGTGACATCTCACGCGCAGGGATTATGAGTCATTAAATAATCATTTGGTAACACACTGCACCCCTTGCCTCTGGAAGTGGTGTTCAGCATGGTGCATACTCAATTAATCAACCTTAAAATAATACTTTCCACTCTCCTAAATTACACTTCCTCTCCTAAGTTTGTAGAAAAGGCTCATTTAACTAGAATATGATTTTAAAGGTAGAAATGAGCCTGGGCAATGTAACTGGGATTCAGATCTGAACTTTGTCAAAGGGCTGAGTGATTTGATCTGGTGCCAAATGCTACTTTATGGCTGATTTGAACTGCTCTGCTGGTACAAGTCGGAAGGAAAATCATCCGATGCAGCTCCCTGATGACTCCTTCTGCAGAAGAAAACTTATGGAGCGTGGAAATGGCTGGTGGTGTGGGGAACTTCAGCTATTCTCATTTGTTTTAGTGGCCTTTTGGGCCTCTGAACATCAGTGTGCATTCTGGTGCAGTTGGGGTATCCCTGATTGATGACCGCTTCTGGACAAGGCTGTGCTTGTCCCAGAAGGAGGAGAGCATTTAGTTCCCATACCCAGTCTGCTTGTAGCAAATACAGCCCAAATAATTTAGAGCAGAGATTTACAAACTATTTTTATAGGATATCATGGTACTGGGGGTGACAGGTATTGGGAGCAGCAGTATGAGTAACGATAAGAGCAGATCTGGCTCTGTGTCAGTTTGTGTATTGCTCAAAATAGTTCATGCACTATTAATGATACATGTATTACAGCTGATAACTCCTAATAGCCTCCACTTTGCAGCTGAAAACTCCTGCAAGTCTGGCTCCTAGCCCATAACTATTTAATTCATGTTCTACAAATGTAACATACTATTCAGGGCTGAGTCAAAATTCCTTTAGATTTGGGGCTTACACCTTAACTCAGCCCTATTAAAAATGAAATTTGGAAATATGGAAACATGGAAATATCATACTAACATTTTGTACTGAATTAGCATCATACATATTTGAAGTAATTTTGATTTGAGAAAGCATTTTTGTTAAAAATTATGATTATATAATATATTTATAAATAAAAGAAATATGCACTTTAAACTGTATTTATTAGCTGTTTTTTAAATTCTATTCATCATCCTATGATCTTGCATGAAATTACAGTGATTTTAGCAGAGCTTTGCTGCTTTATCTCACCCAAAGGCTTGGCCCATAGGCTGAAAGAGTGTTAAACCACTTATGTAGGTGAAGTTACAGGATATGAGCAAAGATTGCTGTTGCCATAACAATGAACATTGCTATTGTTCCTTGTGATTGAACTAGGCTAATGACAAAATCTTTTAAACACTTTTTTTTTTGTAATGAAATTTTGAGTGCTGCCAAAGTCTTGTGGACACTGCTTCAGCAGTTTTTGATAACATGAACATAAAGGAAATAAGAGATTATAAAATGACATAATTAATGGCAAATGGTCACTCTAAAAATTCTCAGTCCATGAAAACTATTTGTAACTTATTCAGTTATTTTGGCCTTTATGAATTATTTAATGCAATGCAGTTTTGTAAAATTAAATTTAACAGGAAATTACAATCATTCATGTGACCTACTGTTCGTTTGCTATTGTGGTGGGACTCTTTTTCTTAATTTACCTGCTTAAAAGTAGTTATCTGGCTGTCTATACTTACTCTGTAACCAAGGAAAAAGATAGATGAGGTGAATGCTCCTCTGGGGACATTTATCTTTTTTCAAGTGACAATAGAGAAACCTGGAGGAGCCATCTAGTTTAGGCTACCTTCTGGCAATTAAGTTAGGAAAGATAAACCCCACTGTAAGGTACAGGTCATAGTCCATCTGCTCATTGGCATTTTGCTCTTCCAGTGGAACAGGGCAGAATTTTGTCTGAGTATTTTTCATTCTAGTGATGGTTAATTCTTCCTGTACCACTTGTAACCTATAGCCAGAGAGGAATAATGTGATCAGCTGTGACCTCCTCTACAGCAAGGACATGGGAAGTGAATTTGTTCAAGAACTAGACCACACCGTTTTGAAAAACTACCCAAACTTGAGTTGAAGGTGTTAAAAATATGCACCTGACATTTTTTGCCTGAATGGCTTGAGTCTCAGTGTCCAGCTGTAGTATCTTTCCAAACCTTTGTCTGTTGGTTCAGATGCCCCCCCATTATCTACTTGTTTTCCCTAATAGATATATTAAAGACTGCGTTCAGCTCAGCTCTTAGCCCTTTTTTTTTATAAGCTTAATCAATTCAGGTCTTTGACCCATTCATTATAAGACGTGTTTTCTGATCCTTTAATATTTCTCATGATTCTGGTCTGATTCCTTGTCAAAATGTGGATACTGGCACTGGACTCTATCCTAGTGCCAATTATGCAGATGATAGAGCTTCCCCAGTGTGTTATCCCTCTTGGCTACAACATTTTACTGTAGCTCATATTCAACAGATTATCCACTATGGTTTGCAAATTTATTTCAGAATTATCATTTTCTAAGATGTAGTTTCCTATCCTACAAATATGACACCTGGCTTCTTGTCCTGTTTTTAGATTAGGCCATTTTAAATTGCACAAATTTTGCCTTCACCCTTTTTTACCAGCCTTTTGTACATGATCTATTCCCTGCTTCATTTGAAATTCCTCTGGTATCTGTACACCCACAAGCTTTATCAGTAACACTTTCATACTGAGTCATCAATAAAAATGTTACGCGGTATGAGGACAAAGACAAATTCTGGGAAAGACAAACCAGGACACTGCAACTTAGTAGGTTCTTTGTTTACAATCCGAAACCTGTCTTTCAACTCTTTCTATAATTTCAGATGTGTGATTTATGAAACGGAAGTGGCTGTTTCAATAACACGAAGTTCCCACATTAAAGTTGTATCAGCTTCTCTTTGCATCCAGTTGGTCATTCATGGCGTATGCCTTGCGAGGTGGACCTTTGTCAAAAGGACGTTCAGGTATTTCAAACAAACAGTCACCTGCAATGGGTGGATGTAAGGGGCAAATACCTGGCTATGTGCAGGTTACAGGCATCAAGCTTTGTAGTCCTTCTCCTTGTCATTGCTTGGGATGTTATGCGTGCAATATAAGTTACTGGGCATATCCAGCTGCAAATAGAGCATTTTCTTCACAGAGGATACTGGGTAAGTTAAATTCAAGTCTATTGTGAAATGACTCCAAACATCTTTTGGGCTTTGCTGCAGCGTCCCTGTGGTGAAGCACAGTGGGCTCTTGCATGGCTCGTATAGCCTGTAAAATAACCACACAGGAAAACTATGTTTAAAGATGTGCCTGTCTTACAGATGCTGTGTTCACATTTAAAAGGTCACAAATCTCAGAGGTTTTAAGTTTTGGGTGCTGTTTTGGGCTTGATTAACTAATATGTACATTCCTCTAGGGTCAAAATCAAACCTGTTTTTACCAAATGAATGGTAGGGAAGAAACATTCAATTCATAGAAAGGCTGACATCAATTCACTATAAACTCCTTCCTTATTAGTGACATGATAAAAGATCAAAGGGCTACTGCTGTATGTTTCCCTTGTCAGTTTTTGCTGTAATAAAGATAGATGGTCATACTGTTGTGCTGAAAAATGTCTGGCTGTTACACAAAATTGTTAAAAGGAACACCTTGTGTAAGTTTGTTTTATTGTGAAAAGATCTGTCTGAAAAATATAGCAATCCCTCATTATCCAGAGAAAGGAGGAACTTTGCAGCCTGCAGTGTCTTACATTTCATATCTCTGTTTAAAGCTCCACACCGGTGACTGGCAACATTTATTTTGCTCTGTTTTAACACATGCTTCCTTTCAGCAATGCTATCTGCCCATCAGGAATCAAGGCAAATCCAGATGGCTCAAGAACAGATGGCTTATGGTTTAAGAAGCATGGGTCAGATTCAGCCATACAGCATACCAAGTTCACAGGAGTGCTCTTCTTGCTTCCAGAGATTTTGAGTTGCTGAATAATGATTTTTCTTTGCTTTGCTATTGTTGGGCTGTGAAAGTGAGCATGCATGAGAAAGTGAAACCAGAAGGTGCTGTAAGAGGGAAAGTTCAACATGCTCCACTCAAGGGAAAGAATTGATTTCTCATATGGTAAAAAGGCACAATGAAGTGGTTGCAAAGCCAGAGATCTGAGAGTTATTTCAAAAATCTGTTTTGCTTTGAAATTTGAAATAGGCTCCTGGAATAATTCTCATAAGCAGTGCTGGAGATGGCCATGGTGTGTTACCAGGGAAGAAGAGGAATGGGGATCTAGCAACATCATAGCAACTTCCCTGTTACATGACCAGAAATGTAATGTGTCTCTTGCAGCTAGAGGAGACAAATTTGTGCCCGATTATGTCTGAACACAGACCTCTTTGCAGCCGTATAACTGTGATACAGAACATTAGCAGCTATTGCAGGACACTGCAGTTACATATTACAGTAATGACTCAGGGAAAAATTCTGTTTCAGAGGTCTAAAAGACATCTCATGCAGACCACAGCAGACAAACTCATCCTCTTATCCCAAATTTGTAGGATGATAAGTCTTCAAGGCAGTGTTCATCACTACTCTTCACTGCCTGCCACCACTCTAGAGGGAGAGAAAAGAGCGCAATGATATGAAATGTCCACACGTGTTTCAGGAGTTTCCACATCCAGGAGATAATGAAAGAACAGGACTTGATTAGCACAAGCAGTAAGACTACTACACATGATGTATGTACATACTGCCAGTAGAGATGAAGTGCCTTGTTTCTGAAATACACGTAAGGGTGGAGTCCACATAGTATTTTTTATCAGTAAATCTCAACTGTAGTACGAGGTCAGAAGTATTATCCCTATAATACAGATGCACAAATAAGCAGAGGGAAGGAAAACAATCTAGTCTTTCAAGATCATGCAATAGAACAGTATTTGAAAAAGAAGCCAGTGCTCTTAAGTCTTACTTCAGTGCTCTGTTTATAGACCATAAAAGGGAATGAGTGGGGTTTTTTAATTCTCAATACCTGTTGTAGAAAGGGAGAGTTTTGAGAAGAGAGCTTAATGAGTGAGAAGATTGAAAGGTAGTCTTACTGAACTAAACTTTGCATATATTTGGCTTCTCTGCTTTCAAAGACTTTCTGTTGTCCCCTTTGTTCTGGATCCTTCACCTAAAGCTTGGACTGAAAAGACAACTACTGAAGGATTTTGGAGATGGATGTGTGTGAATCTGTATTTGTCCCTCATAACTGGGACATATCAATGTGGTATATCCTTCCTACACTGCATATTCTCTCGTCATGTGGTATCACAGAATCACAGAACAGTTGAGATTGGAAGGGATCTCTGGAGGTCATCTGGTCTAAGCCCCTGTTCAAGCAGCGCCACCCAGCTTGTCCAAGACAACGTTCAGGCAGCTATTGAATATGTCCAAGGTACCCTCACCCTCACAGTAATAAAAGTGTTTCCTGGTGTTTAAGAGGAACCTCCTGTGTCTCAGTTTGTGCCCATTGCCTCTTGTCCCGCCACTGGGCATGACTGAAAAGAGCCTGGCTCTGTACTCTTTGCCCCCCCTTCAGATGTTTATACACATTGATGAGATCATCCCTGGGCCTTCTCTTCTCCAGGTCAAACTGTCCCAGGTCTCTCAGCTTTTCCTCATATGAGAGGTGCTCCTGTCCCTTAATCATCTTTGTGGCCCTTCACTGGCCTCCCTCCGGTATGTCCGTGTCTCTGTTGTACCGGGGAGCCCAGAGCTGGACACAGTACTCCAGGTGTGGCCTCACCAGTGCTAAGTAGAGGGGAAGGATCACCTCCCTTGACCTGCTGGCAATATTTTGGCTATTGATGCCCATAGAATCATAGAATCGTTTAGGTTGGAAAAGACCTTTAAGATCATCCAGTCCAACCATTAACCTACACTACCAAGTCCACTCTAAACCAATCGAGGGTAGACTAGACTAAACCATGTCTGGAAGTACCACATCTACCCATTTTTTGAACACTTCCAGGGGTGGTGACTCCACCACCTCTCTGGGCAGCCTGTTCCAATGCTTGACCACCCTTTCCGTGAAGAAATTTTTCCTAATTCCCAACCTAAACCTCCCCTGGTGCAGCTTGAGCCCATTTCCTCTCGTCCTATCGCTAAACTACATGGGAGAAGAGACCAACACCCACCTCACTACAACCTCCTTTCAGGTAGTTGTAGAGAGCGATAAGGTCTCCCCTCAGCCTCCTCTTCTCCAGGCTAAACAACCCCAGTTCCCTCAGTCGCTCCTCATAAGGCCTGTGCTCCAGACCCTTCACCAGCTTTGTTGCCCTTCTCTGGACACGCTCCAGCACCTCAATGTCTTTCTTGTATTGAGGGGCCCAAAACTGGACGCAGTATTCCAGGTGTGACCTCACCAGTGCTGAGTACAGGAGAACAATCACCTCCCTACTTCTGCTGGCCACACTATTCCTGATCCAAGCCAGGATGCTGTTGGCCTTCTTGGCCACCTGGGCACACTGCTGGCTCATGTTCAGCCGGCTGTCGACCAGCATCCCCAGATCCTTTTTGGCCAGGCAGCTTTCCAGCCACTCTTCCCCAAGCCTGTAGCGTTGCATGGGGTTGTTGTGACCCAAGTGCAGGACCCGGCACTTGGCCTTGTTGAACCTCATACAGTTGGCCTCGGCCCATTGGTCCAGCCTGTCCAGGTCCCTCTGCAGGGCCATCCTACCCTCGAGCAGATTGACACTCCCACCCAGTTTGGTGTCATCTGCAAACTTACTGAGGGTGCACTCAATCCCCTCATCCAGATCATTGATAAAGATATTAAACAAGGCTGGCCCCAGTACTGAGTCCTGGGGAACACCGCTCGTGACCATGGCACCATTAGCCTTTTTTGCAACAAGGGCTCATTGCTGGCTCATGTTCAACTTGATATCCACCAGGACATCCCAGACCCTGTTCTGCCAAGCTGATTTCCAGCTGGGTGGCGCCCAGCATATATTGGTACCTGGGGTTTTTCCTCCCCAGTTGCAGGACTTGGCACTTCCCCTCGCTGAACTTCATGAGGTTCCTGTCAGCCCATTTCTCCTGCCTGCTGAGGTCCCTCTGGATGGTAGCATGGCCCTCTAGTGTATCAGCCACTCCTCCCAGTTTTGTGTCATCAGCAAACTTGCTGAGTGTACACTGCCCACTCTGCCTCATCACCCAGGTCCTTAATGAAGATGCTAAATAGGATTGGACCCAGTATTGTCCCCTGGGGTACACTGCTAGTTATTGGCCTCCAACTAGACTTCATGCCACTCTATCATGTTTTTGTCATGTCTGGATTGCTTTTAATACTTACCTGTAGACCTTACACTAACAAGGAAGACTTAAGAAGAGAAAAAGGGTGGAAAAAAAAGTAGCTCCCATATAGAAACTGAACATGATCATTTTATTCTTTATTGCATTGTGTTTGTTATCTGGTGGACATTACTTAATATCTCCATTTGGTTCCTGCCTTCTCTCTCCCTTTCCAGTCCTGTAGTAGAAGAAGAGACATAGCTGGAAGAACAGTGCCTCCAGGAAAATCTTTAGGGATCAGAATAGTCAGGCATAAATTAGGAGGAGCTTTAAGATACTGTATTTTAGAGTGAGGGTCAGACTAGCCCATCCCATTACTAAAGACATAATGAGGATGATTTAGTTGCATCAGGTTCTCAGCTGAGCTTGAGAACCAAGCTTCTGATATTAGTTCTTACACACAACATTGCCTTGCTACAGCCTCTTATCTGACTGAACTTTACAAAATCATCTTATCTGGCAGGAAATGCAAGGCATAATATTAAGCCTTTAATGGTTCAGCTTCAGAAATCTTGCTCTTACTGTACCTGTAATCAACACAACTGTGACTACCTGCTATCGTCCTGAGTGCATCTTTTTCTCCCAAACACATAGCCAGAACAAATGTTCATCTGCTGCAGAAAGGCTTGGTGCTGGCATGACATGGATTTACAGGAGCAGACCGGGTAGAGCAGCATGAGAAACATGTTCTGCCTAGCTCTTGCTAATATTTTCAGTCTCCTGGTTATTATAAGATTTCTGAATGTCATCTCAACTATAAATTAGACCACTGAGAGAGTTACAGATCCCTGTATGTTCTTCCTTCCTCTCTGCCAGTCATTTTCAGCAACCAAAATTAAATCCTTCCAGGTAAGAGTTGTAACGTATTACATCCACTTTACATAATTTACTATAAAAGATGTAGGGCCATGGAAAATAAAAAGTCCAATGATGGCGTCATCCAAAACCCCTCCAAAACTGATACTACAAACTGATTTTAAAGTATTCCCATTGTCTTTGCAGAAGTTTAAGCCTTTTTTGATTAAATAGGTCTATTCAACAGGCACTTTTTTTCAGGCCTTTGGTATTTCCTTAAATACCAAGTGAAATATTAATGATAATTTTCGTTACAGATAATATAGTCAGAAGGACTTTTATGATGAAATAATCTGACCTTTTGGATGCACAAGCTGTGGAGTTTTCCTTGTAAATTGAATCGAAACATTCCTTGTGTGGTAAGTCTACACTGAAAGAGTATGTGTGGTGCAGGGTTACCTAAACCAGCTCTAAACAAATTAGCCTGGGTACCAGCTGCTGTGTAACTACGTTAGCTGAGAGCTCCATCAAGGCTAATGAGTTCTGCTGAGAAGCAGGCAGCATTAACTCAGGTAAAGCACCCTGCTGCTGTGGTATTGTCTTACTCTTAATTTCGTAATTTGGCTATTGTACTGATTTTCAACAGCTAAAGATCTGTTACATATATTTTGAATATTGTTTGTAGGTATTTAGGCTTTGGAATTAAATAATTCCGAATCAAATTTAACTCTACTCTGCATATTTATTTATATGGGGTATAATGAACAGAATATATTTCACTTTAACAGCTGTTTATCTCAGTGAAAGTATTTGTGCTGCATGTGAAGGGAAGTATGGAACCTGAACTTACCTATCAGAATATTATTGAAGATAATGTGGAATTCTCTGGCAAACTCACAGCTTTCATAAATACACTTCCTATTGTATTTCCCAATGAGTGGCTATAATTTTTTGGAGGGGAAAAGATGAAGTAAAGCCTTTCTCATTCTAAGATTTAGCCTGGCAGGGAACTGAGATAAGTCGTTACTGACTTGTAAGCAGATGCATGTTGTAACCTTGCTGCACACACAGATTGGGGACATTGTAAAAAGCCAAATTTTCCACTGAATTTTCTTAGATACTCAGTGAGAGTAGAGTATGTGTGCTGCAGACTTTCCAGGCTATTCTTTGGGTTTCTTTTGTGGCTTGTTGTATCACATCTATCCCAGCTTTTTATCCCAGTTGAACAGCAAAAGGTACATCTGCGCCAAAGATCTAGCAGAAATGTCTTTTTTGAACTTCTGCTAAGGGTGGCAAAATCCAGTGGGTCCTGTATCCTGTGCAGGTCACAAATGAAAGCCATTTAGTAGAAACTTTGTGGAGACTCATACATACATAGATTCCATTTTTAAAAGGAAGGGCCTTTAAACTACAAATGTTCTACAATAATTTCCTTGGTATTTGATTTCTCTGACTTTAAAGTTTTTGGCAAACGTTTTGTGGATCAGCAGGAAGGAAGCATGTGTACAGAACGTGATTTCTCCCAGAGCTGGTCTAGTCTATAGATTCTTATTGAGCATATAGATATAGCCTACAGATTCTCATAGAAAATGTCATTGACCATAGAAATGACCAATATAAAGGACATCCCTTTAATATCCTCCCCTCTTACACATACATATCAGAAATAAAAACTTTCCTATAACAAGATGATATTCTTCTCAGTAACAGGAAAGGAAGAGTTATTAGTTATTTCTATTTTTCACTAGGTGCACTGAGATACTACAGTGACAGTGGACAAAGAGGGGCCCTGCTAGATGTAACTGCATAGTTAGAGATGGACAGACTTCTCTCCCAGATGGCTCAACCCCCACAGCTACTAAATGTCTGGCCTTATGACAAAATCTAAAGCTGTATGGGTGTTATATGCAGAAACATAACACTCCATGTCTTCTCTGCCCCAAAACAAAAAAATCTACTTATATCTAAAGACAAAAACACATTGGCATGCATTTGAAATTGAGTGCTGAAAATCACTAGTCTTTTGGAAAATGCAATTATGTGCATAGAAAGTGCGTGGGGGTGTAAGAGCTTGAGAGACAGAGCCACATGGCATGGCTGTTTGCAAGTCCTCCAAGTTTTTTTCATTCGAATCCCTTTTACTTCCCAGAAACTGTTCTTCATAATAAGTGTCACCTCCTCTGGGCATTTCCAATTTGTCAAATTGAAAACACCACCAAGATTTCCATTTTTTGGCTGATATTGAAAGGATGGGAGTTGCATTAGCTTCTTATCCAGGACAGTCAGCTGAATAACAACTTTCTGCACTGCAGCTTTTTTAACTTTATCACAATAAACTCCAGTGAAATAATAGAATTCTTTTCTTGAGCTCAAGCAATTTATGTGTTATACGTTGAAGTGTTGAGAATAGATTAATAATTTTCGGGAGAGGGACCATAATAACCAGCCATTCAGCTGTATGAACTCTCAAATAGCACAAGCTGCAGAACACACCCTGCAGTCCTATGTCAGGTCAGGTAACACCAAGTTAAGCTAAAGCATACCTTTTAGAGAGGTATCCTCTGATAGGTTGAAGATTTTGAGTGCAAAAAATGCCATACAGTCCTTTGTAAAGTCTTCCAGTGCCTAATTATAGTCTACTTTCCCCCATTAAAGATTACTGCAGTGGAATTCCTATTATCTATGATCTACACTGTTGTCCCCTAGGATAAGAATACCTCATAGAATAAGGAAAATCAGCAATTCTGCAAATCCTGCACAATTTTATAAGCACCCAGATATTGTAGTGATGGGCACAGCAAAAATATCCAGAGACTGTGTCCAAGGCACCCCCAGCATATCTGTACATATGACTGCAGCATATGCTAGCAAGCTTCGCTGTCTGGATGTAGGTAGCACGAGCAACAGTAACAATTCAGACACGACGGCACAGGCTGCGTCCAGGCTTTGCCATTCCTGAGAACACATACCCTGGGGCTCTGTGGAGTCCCTCCGCTGGGTGCCAGCCCAGACGCAAGCCTGCGCCACTTTATCTCACTGAAGTTGCTGCACATGCTGCTCAGCTGATGGTGAAGGGATGCAGTGCCAGGCTACGGCTGCTCTGCACTTTGGGCAAAAGTCGGTGGTGGCATAAAAGTTCAGAGCACAGACAATGAGCAAGCAGTCTTGTTCTGGGAGCCTTGCTGACTGCTTGTACCAGTGTGGCTGAAATAACCGCTGCCACTGACTGGAAGGAGAGCTGGGAAGTGACCAGCTTCCTCTCCCTCCTCTTCGACTCATCTGCTTGCCACTGCTTACTTAGCTTTCTCCTGGTGGAGGAAAAACATGGACTCATGAAAGGGCCCTCTCCTACTGGAGTGACTGGGGAGCTGACTGCTCAAGTGTTATGTGATGCTGCTGGTGCTGCCCTTTAGGCTGGACTCGGAGCTGTGTTAACTCTCATGAAAACTGGAGGAGCTCTTGCTCTTGTGTTTGAGACTGATGTTTGCCCTAATCTGCTGCCCACTGCTAAGGCATACGTTGCCTAACCCTAAACATGTTGCATGCCACAATTACACCTTGTTTTGCCTTTTGTGGCAAATGAGGTACTGTCATGCTCTGAAGCAGAAAGACCTGTGCTTTTTGCACAAGGAGATGCTTATTTCTACATTGCATTGAAGGAAAACTAGAGTCACAGAGTTGGTTACATTAACTGTTGTGAATGTAAGGAATGCTTGAAGGGAATTTAATAATTAAGCTGATTTCAAGGGCCTATCAACAAGACTGTCTGCACTTCAGCTCCATAGCGGGGCCACTTGAGTAGAGAGTGTTCGCAAATATACGATGAAGTTGACAGATTAGAACATGGTTGAAATTACTATAGATTAAAACAAAGTAGGCAATAAAAATGCAAACACTCTGAAGCATTTTAATAAGACTACACTAAATCACCCTCCAACAGCATTCAGCAACACAGGCCATGGGGATTCGGGGCTGCTTATCCAAACTGTCCTGTGCAATATTGCCCTTTCCTCACCTTCTCTATAAAAAGGCTTAATCTTTGCTGAAAGATTCAGATTTGCCCCTCTCTAACGCCTCCTGTATGTTCCCTTAGATTACTGTGAAGAAGTCCTGTGTATTTAGGCCTTACTAGACATGGAGCTTGACCCGAAGTCATTTGAAATCAACTGCAATCTGTGGAGATGGATGAATGTTTGGCACCATGGAAGTCATTAAAATTAAAATGCTGAATGGAGGCTACACAGCTAAATCACCGTGCATTGAGTTAAATGCACACCACCTTCTTGTCAAGGAATTGAATATGTATTGCATAGATAACCATGGGATTTTTATTTTGGGTGGGCATTTTAACAAATTATTTTGCATTTTGAACAGTTGCCAAACTCTCCTTTGGCTCAAAACAGTGCAGGCTTTTGGGCTTTGCTTATAGGCTCTTTGGCAGCAGGGTTTTTTTTTTCTCATTTCTTTTTTCACTGAAGGCAAAACTTGATCAATTTATGATCTTTAACAACAACAGTCTTTGAACGGATCTTGCTCTTACTTTCTCTAGCATCACTGCTAGGTGCCAAATCGTGTACAAATGGTTCCCCTTGATTTCTAATATCTGCTGCACACAAAAGCATTAATTATCTAATAGTGCAACACAAATATGGACAACAGTTTTGTCAGAAATGATCTTACAATTTCTTTATTTATTTATTTGCTGGGGGCTTTTGTTAGCACCTGGAGGTGAGTTGCTTCAACATATTATGCACCAGCAGTCATGCCGAGCAAAGCGATGAGTCAGTCAAGCCCTGAAAGGTTCCTACAGGGTGACCATATCTGCTCACAGCCGTCACTGCTGTTAATGGCAGAAAATGAGCTAGAAAATGCACAGGCCAGGTTCTCATGCCAGCCTGTGTAGGGTCTTGCCACCTGTCTCGGCCTTTAGGGCATTATTTCTCAAACCAATAGCTAAAAGGTGGGCTGCAAAAGGACTGCAACTTTTTAAATGCTTCATCCCCACTCTTACTCCCATGCTTTCCAGAAGGAGGCAAACAGTCAGCGGGGAAAACCAGAAGTAACAAATTCACTTGCAGCATCCCAGCAGTTAAATGATTGACAGTGTCATTATAGAAGATGAGCACTGAGTTTTTAGACTTTATTCCCTCTAGAAGAAATCAATGGTCTTTGGGATTTAAAGGACTTTAAAGATTAAATCATAATCTCGGGGGGGGGGGGCATATCTCTAGAGCAAACATTTGGCAACCTGTTTTCAGTAAATATTTTTGAAACATAACAAAAGTATCCTAAAAAATCCTCTGCCCCTCAACAGGTTTCTGATAACACCTGGTACACTGATAACATTACTGTATCAGTAAAGTGAAGCTACAGACTGACCCCAGTTGCAGGATCATCTACATGCTTTAAAGCCTTAGCATGGCTCTTCTTCTGCTGATGTAGCAACTTTCAAGATCGTATTTGTCATAACCAATGAAGCATGGATTTTTTTCCTCCATTAGTTTTCCCAAGAAGCCCAAATCTCCCTGTTTCCAGTTTGAGTGGTTCTTCAGGTTGCACATAATTCAAGTATTCTATTCATACTTTTAGCACTTACAACATTCAGAGCTTCTGATGCAATGTGTATGAGTCATGTATCTCAAAGTCTTTTTTTCTGGGGATTCTGGCCAAAAAAGGAGATCTTTCTTTCTTTCTTCTTCTTCTCTTCCCCCCGCCATAAAAAGGTAAGTCAATATCTGAAAGGAAAATACCTTAAATTTGAAATTTTGCCCTCAGGTGAAGCTGTTCCACTATTGAAAAATCTCGTGCTTTTAATTGCTTAAATAATAGATTATGTGAAGGCCTGCATGTTTCTTAGAAACAGAATGAAAAATTTGGGTGTCAGCACTGATTCCAGAAGGTTCAGAGCCTGAAATGACTCACAAAAATACAGGATGAGGAGATAGGAGCAAGGGCAGGTTAGGACCATGAGAGCGCTCCATCATAACAGAGCAGATCACTTCACTTGCATTCTGTTGAAGGACACTGGCTGAAAAAAAGAGAGGAAATTCCAGTTTGGTTTTGGAATACTATGTCTGAAAACCAGAAGTTATTGTTTACATCACATTACAAACAAATACAATGGTGAATTCCCTGCAGCCATGATAATAAAGAATCTTTAAAAAATGTGGATTAGTGAGAGGAGAAAGACACACTGAGCTAGTGAAAGGCAGAAGATGAATAAGACTTACTATGCAAAGAATATTTCACACCTAATAATCCTGTTTTGTTCAATACAAGCTCTTGTGGTATGTCCATCATGATGTTATAATGGGAAGCCAAGTCAAAGGGGAAATTTCAGGTTTGTAAATAACTAGTAAGTCTTCTCCATATTGCTTAATAAAAAGTTTTTTTCTTCTCTTTTATTAGTTTATTTATATTGTGTAGTTATGGTACATTTGAAAAGAAGATGACTAGCCAAGCTTTTAACACTTTAAGTACATTTAATTTTTAATAACATTCAGACCTTATTTAACAGTACGTAGAGAAAGATACATAAAGAAATCATGCGGGACAATTTAATGTATTCACATTAGGAAATTAGGAGATCAAGGCTGGATATATATCTGTTTCTGGTGCGTCCAGACTTTTTGAAGGCAATGGGAACTCTATTTGAACTTCAACACAAGAAAGCTTGAAGTATTAGCTGAGCCAAATGTTTATGGACATTAACATATAAATGTGAATTTTTTCTTCAGTTTTCATGCTAAATCTAAAATTGGGAAGGGATCTATTTTAGGTTATTCTTGTCAACAGAATATTATTAAATACTTGAATCTCTGAATAAGTTTTGGAAACATTACCCATTACACTTGGTGATTTGCCAGATCAGGAGCTATGTATTTCAGTATTTGAATTAAGTTCAGCAAACATATCAAGTGGTAATATATCCTATACTTACAAAAGATAGCCTGCCACTAAAAATAAAATTGGTATGATAAAGCATTTTTGTAATTAAGGAAAACTGCTACAGATACTGTTTTTCTGGAATATATGACTTGACTGTGAGGCTTCACCTCTATCCAGCTTCTTCTTTCTACACATCCCTCCACCCACCCACCCACCCTCACTCTTTTCCTTCACGCCAGTCAGCATTGTTTTGTAGCTCCAAAGGCTGCTGCAGTCATTTGGGGTGATGCAAATGGGCCACTTATGAGAGCAGCTGTCAAGCTGTAGCTGCAAAGCTTCTCTAGCAGTGATAGACAGATGTCACCTGGGGAAAGACTGAGATCCAGCAGGTCTCTGCAGCAATGCAGTGTGATGTTAAACACAGTTGTAACAAACATGAAAGGACTGCTGATGAAAGCAGCACTATACAGATAATGGTTTTAATTCAGACAAGTGCGGCTGGTGGTAAATGGGTATCAGCCTCAGCAAACCAATAAGCCAGGTTCAGCTTAAGCATGGGTCACAGTCCAGTTGCACATCAGATGTGAGTAAGTGATAAAATGCCTAAGTGGCTAAGAGGTAAAATGCAAACTAGCCCAATATCTAAGGGGATGAGGCCCAATTGTATACATAGGGATGGAGGAAGAAGAAGGTGTCAGCTGGGGAAACAACTGGACTGCTGTTGTTAGCTGCACTCCTTTTCCAACTCTGAGATATCTGCCTCGAAACTGTAGAGCAGATGTCAAAAAAAAACCCATGACCATAATAATCTGGTACACCAAAGCAATGTATTTTCCCCTAGTCTCATTCTCAGAAATGGCTGAACTTGCTTTTGGTTGAAATTTTAAAACCACACACCCACAAAGCCAGCCTAAAGTAGATATGCAGCTTAGGAAGTTTCAGCACAGATGACTAAAGTTAAAATATGTTTAAAAAATTTAGAATAGGCTCAGGTGCTTTGAATGCTGTGAAGTGACACTCTCCCCACCAATAATTAAATAAGGTTAATTATGTTGTATTTCCTGTGTGTTGGCCTGTGTTTCATATTTGCGGGTACTCTAACAATGCATACAGTAGGGAACTGAATGACTTTTTAAAAAATAAGCTTCTTCCCTAGGAAGTAACTAAAAAACTGATACCGTGGGATTTGATGTTTATTGTCTACCTTTAGAGGAAAATTGAACCACAAGTGACAGGTATGATTTTCTTACTTTATTCATACTAGAAGGTGCTCTGTTCCAGTGTTGATAAGAGTAGGAAAAGAAATTACACAGAATAGAATAGATTTTTTTTTATTTTTTTTTTTACAGAAATTATGCTTATTTTCACTTCTTTTTACATTTAAGTTCTAGTTTCCAGCTCTGGGAATTCAAGCAGGGAATCAGACTGGGTCTTAGTACATCCTCAGAAGTACAATGCTCTGTAATTCAGATCATCTCCTCATTGCACATGGGCAAGTCTTGCTCTCAATGATAAGAAAAGAGTGTCACAGAAAATGCAACATCAAGATGCTATGAGTAATCAGATTAATCGGTGCTGGCAGCAGTCAGTAGCAACTCAAAGAAAAGGAAGCATTTTACATGGAGAGGCTTTTCACGAAAGCGCACACGTTCCTTTTTATCTGCACGCCCGTGGATGGAGCCATGTATTTATAACGCCACGCCAGATGTAGGGAAAGAAGATCCATTTCCCATTTTATGAGTTATATCTAGCTCAGAGCAAGGAGGATAGAAGTGGAGGAATGGAAGAGAAAATAGCAGTGAATCTATAGTGCGTCCTCCGCTTCCCAGCCAAAATTGCCTGTAAACTAGGTAACTGATACACCACACTTACCATCCTGCCTAGCAATGACTTACGCCTTCATCCTCTGTTGACTTGAGAAAACATATCATTACTTCACTTCTCAAATATATAACCCCTGATTCTACCATTGCTTTCTCATGCTGGACTCTACCTGTCCCAAAACCCGCACCACACCTGTAGACCTTAAAGAAAATCTGTCTCAGAAAACTTCCAGGAAGATATTACTCATGTCATAGCTAGGGCAGATAAATAAATCAAATGACTAAATTTAGATGTGGGAAAAAATTGTTGTAGATAGTGGTCCAAGGTGGCTGTAGCTCATCACAGTCTTCAAATAACATCCAGAAGCCTATAGGAGGCTAAATGCTTGCTATTTCACTACCAAGAGTATTTTCTGAACTGCTGTATTATGGACACGTGCATAATTATTTATAAATATAAATCACTATGGACTCTTAGTCTTTTTGTTCTAGTTCCTGCTGAAATCACTCACTGAATGAATGAAGTCTTCACACAATGGGGAAAGTGATTTTGGTAAAACTTATGCTGTAGAGGTCTGTGACTTCAAGCTGACTTTCTGGATGAAAAAGTTTACATGAAAATACAGGCCTAGGATAGATCTGAGTTTCAAGGTAGACTTCAATTTTGCAATAAAGTTAGAAAGTACCTTTGTGCTGTGATTTACTGAAAAGATAAACCTGTGACCTTCTATTCAGTTAGGTTGTACCAAATTGTTCAACTCAGTTTGAAAAGATAAAGATGTGACATTTGTTTTTATCCTGAGGTGTGAAACATGGTTAAAGATGCTGATGGATGCATGACTATCATTCTCTAGAAATCCACAATCACTTCAAATTTTTAGTGTTGTGTGTTCAGATGACATAGCTGGTATTTAAGAAAATGCTAGGACTTTAGGCAGGGATTTCCTAAATTAATGTTATCCTGAAGGTACTGGCAGGGAGACTTTATATACTGAGGGTGTATATCAATATACATCTGCTCTACCAACTAACCAGAGAGTGAGCTCCTCCCAGGTGGAGTAGGCTCAAATTGCCAGCACTGGAGGTGAGAGGAAGGATATGGATCTTGCCTTTCAGCTCAGCAAACTACCTCAGAAAGAGTGAGGTCCTAATATCCAGCAATTGACTCCCTCTGAGAATAGGATTTGCAATATAAATGCAATTCATGCCAGCATTTGCAGTTTTCCTGCATGTATGGATACCTGCTGGTTTGAAACACTAGGTTTTGCTGTGAATTTATCATCCAATTGCAGAGGTCCATTCCTAACCCCTACAAAACTGAGAACAAAATGTGTTAAGGAATTCAAACCCTTCAAAGAATCTTCTCTCGCATATTTTATCTTTGTATTCCTACAGAGATGTAACATACTTTTATTATTGTAGAGTGTGAAAAAAATGTGTGCATGTATGCATGAGTATATGAAAGCATGTGAAAATGTGTCAGGAGAATAGAGCCCCCAACTAGATTGAGCCTAAACTCTGTCCTGAAAAATTATTGAATGCTTAGTCTTGTTTTCTGAAAGACTTCAGAAGCTGAGCCACCACCTAAGTGTTGTGCCTCATTTGAAAGTTTCTGCTGAAGTCTTATCTATGTTCAGGGTGGGAGATGGGGAAGAAGAGAGGAGACTGGTCACCACAGAAAATGGCTGTCTGAATGATGGGATGTTAATAGCTTTCTGTCTGTGGCTTTTGAGTACAGAATAATTTGATTTCAAAAGTTAAATACTCTGATGACATAGATAATTTCCCTGCCCCACATAGACTTTTCAAACTGGGCCTGAAAATCATTATCTATATTTATATAAGCACCAATTACTTTTAATTAAATAGTGACCTGACAGTTTTCAATCTTACTTTCGGACTTTTATAGATTCATTTTCTATCATGTCTGTCTGATGATTGGACTAAGTGACGACTGACTCAGTAGTAACTCACTAATTTACTGACCTGTTTTTATAACTGTCTGTTTTAATCCTTAGGGCTCAGATGTAGGATTTACTGTTCATATACACACTTTTGGTCAACAGGAATACAAAATGCTGCAAACTTCATTTCATCATCTTTCACCATCACATTTCTTTCTACCAGCTTCTTTGCAGATCTGAGTGTAAATCATCAGTCCAAGAGCTAGATCCCTTAAAGTATTTATCCAATGCAGTGTAAACATACTAGCAGAGACCTTTTCAGTGTCCAGCTCTCAGGGTGGTGTCCAGACCCCTAAGTTTATGTTCCCTCTATAGTGCCTAAGTAAAGCCAAGAAATGAAAATGCTTTCCGAAAAGCAGCCGTGTTGAGGATGGAGCTGTCTGCGCTAGACTAGGGCTTCTATTTACCTGTAATATTAGTTAGCTGAATTGTCATTCAGTTAATGACTGAACGAAAACATCTTGAATGTTTTACCTCTTCTTCATTCTCAGGGAGAAGTCATAATATGATGCCAACTTCTTACAAGATGGATTGGATTGCCAGATTGACAGTGCATTAGGAAAAAATGCAGAAATACAATCAAACCCATCAGATGCAGAGAACAGATGTAATTAAGTTCAGCATATATGTAGGAATCTGGGACTTGACCTTTGATCAGTCTAGGGGAAATAACAGAAAAAAAACCCTCTTCCACCTGAATCAGACCTCCATTACCACCTGAAGTAAAGACCTCCTTTAATGAAGGGTGGGTGCACATGCAAGGTCCCAGTTCTATATGAAAATTCCTGATCTATGGCAAGCAGTCAGATGTATAAAATGACTTTATAATTTAAATAACAAAATATCATAAAGCACATGTGAATAAAAGATGAACAAGCTGTAGCAATTTTTCCCTTTCTGACATTATGCTGTTAGCTGAATGAGTCTTGAATTGTTCTAATAGGAAGTGAGGAACAAACAAGCACGAATCATCCCAATGTATGGAAGTAAAGTGATTTTGGTTTATTGAGCAGAATATCTTTTTGAAGTACAACCAAGTAAAGTCTATGCCTGGTATGGTTTGGTCAAACTTTTGTTCGCTCTTCTTTGACAATAGGTGCCTAACCTTCTATCAAGCATGCACAGAGATTTGTGTCTGTAATTTACCATAACATTAATGGGAGTTCTTCTGGAAACACCCATGTGTCAGTGGGCTTGGATAAATGCTGACTGCTCATGACCCTGTGCAGATTCTTTAATGCATAAGAAATACAGACAAGCATTTTATGCTTACTTGCTCATAGAAATGAGGCAGATTCTTTTTTCCTTTTTTAATCAATGTATAAAAGAAAGCAGACATACTGTCACCTCATCACCTCTCATTCTGTAGAGAACAATAAATAGAAAAAGATTTCAAATAAACACACATCAGTTGTTCATGTGAGTCATCCTTATGAATAATGGTGATAATGAGAATGGTGTATTGCGTATCTAATGTGGTATCTCTATTTCTGAAGGAGGTTATTCTTTTGCTTTTTTATTTTTTATCTTTTCTTTATCTATGTGGAGTTTACAATGGCTCTATCATAAAGTTCCTTTGTGTATCTGTTATAGAAAAGGTGTATAGAAGGCAAAAAAAAAATTAGATAAAATTCAGCATTTTAACTATAATCTTGATGCAAAACCATCCTAAGCAGTTGCTAACTTTCCCTGGCTTTTGTGGGCTTTGAATCAATTCTGTATAGAGTTCTATAAAAAAGACAAATGAGTGTCCCCCATTCAAAAAATTGAATGGAAAAAGCATTGTGCAAAATGTCTTTTTGCCAGAATAGTAGATAACAGGACTTCCTAAGTAAAAAAAATAGGTTCCCTTTTTTAATTTCTGAAAACAATTGTATTCTTGCTATGAAAGTTATTACCTGACATAATTAGTAATAGAAGCCAGTATCAGAGATGAATTCTGCTACCTATCATGTACTTCAGTCTGCTCTAGTCTGTTCTGGTACAGGCAGTTCAGACAGAGAGGCATATAAAAAGGGGCATGTAGATGCTCACACCCAAACACGCACTGCATTCCTTTCTCTGAGCATGCTAAGTTAATGATCTCCCTCCATACCTGTTCAGGAGCAAGAGGAAGATATAACTGCAGTTAAAAGAGGGATAAATTGGTTCAAATGCTACTGGATATATCTTTTGGCTTAAATGGCCTCCAGTGAAATAAGTTTTTTCCTTCCCTAAGGCAAATTACATTCTCCAAAAGAATTCATGGGGAATGTTAAAATCATTCTGGATTGACAGAAAATCACCTCAGAACAGATTTTGACTAGTCAGTATAACAATAAAAAAGGTTGAACATGCAGAAACATTTTAATTTTACCTGTTACTTACTGGAGAAGAAGCAGCTAAATCTGCTTAGGGAAGCATTTATTTTTTGCAAATAAGGATTCTTGTACCAAAATTGTTGCAGAATATAATAGAAAACATTGGTGGTTGTTAGTTGTCACAATAGTAAATTTTTATCAGGAGAAACAGGAAAACAGAAAAAAATAAATTTGTTAATAACTGTATAACTTTGAAATTCTCCTGACCCAAAGACAGCGATGTGTAAAATCATTTGTTGCTGTAGCAAAATGTCAGTTTGGTACTGGTAAGCATTTAATCAGCTTTCTGCTTGATACATTTAATGTGACTTCAGTGTTTTAGTTGAGATACACGGTTAACTGATTGACAATGAATTCAGGAGAGCATAAGTGCCAGTCACAAAGAATCAGGTCTGTTCAGTGCCCGCATTAGCTTAGCTCCCATGAATCATCCTCTGTCTGGCAGAAGATGTTAAGTAACGGCCGTTAACTATCCTCAGCAGCTATGGATACCTTCCAGCAAACAACAGAAACCAATAAACACAGGTAGTATACTTTAATACATTCAGTCTAGTATAGAACTTTCTCATATTTTCTAGGCTTATTTATGTATGAAAGCAAACTAAGTTCTCTGCTGTCTTTCCCTCTTCTAATTCAAAACTGAGTATTTTACTGCCTCATTTTCTGTTTCCTATTTTCAGACCGCATTATTCACAAGTCAGGCCTAGACACATCTCCCCAGATTAACAGAGGACACCAGGCACACGCTCAAAGGAGAGCGGCACCCTCCAAGGCCAAAGTGGCACCGCTGGTTGACATGAGCTTGGCTAGACCCAACCTGTGCCACCCCTGTTTTAGAGGTGGGTTCACCAGGAGAGAGGATATGTGACTTAAGGCCACAGCAGAAAGTGGTGGTGGAGTCAGAAGCAGAGTGAAATTTCCTGGCTCTCGGCTCCATGCTGTCCTCTCACATCACCTATTGCTCAGGGCATGCAGACCTGCTGCAACCTGGTGGTCTCCCTTGCACTACATAAATAAGATAAAAGCAAAACTGTAACTGTTGCAAAGCCAAGCACTCCAAAGTGAGGAAATGCCAGAATTAAGGTATCCTTTACCAGCAGGATTAGATATCTTACATGCACATAAACGTGCTATCCAGCCATCTATACAGACATAAGTATGTTTGTATTTATGCTGTAGCACTGACTTTAATTACACTGTAATATATCATTTTTGACAGCATTCCCTAATTATAGAATGATTAAAAAGCAATAGGCTGGAGATAGAACGCATAGCTTACCCCTGTGGCCTCACGTCTACTTTGCAGGGGTCACTGCAGCACTAGAAGGTTATCTACTGCTACCTTGATTAAAAGGCACTTAATTACTCTTAACAGGGTGTAAAGGAGCTGGGTGAATTAAGTTATTTTCTTTTTTTTGAAGGCATTTTCAATCTCTAACTGCGTTGTCGTAGTTACAGCTGGGGAGTTTGGGAAATGTACTGGTGAAATTGATTACTCAGACATGTGTGACTATGATTCATCCTAGAGCTTGGAAAAGAAAAGATGCACAACTTCTTCCCCAGCCCAATCATTTCTTCTTTCACCACTTTTTTTGAAACAAAGCTTGGACAACACAAAAATAATTTGATTTTATGATAGCCGTAGGCAGAATAAAAGATGTTCTTTTATACCTACCCATGACAGAATTGTAGGCTAAAAATTCAATTTGAAACAATGGTTTTCCTCACTTCATTTGCTAACCATTCGAGGCATTACATTCTCATTTCTTTCAGGCAATCATAGATTCTGGGGACTGGAAGATTTGTTCTGGTATTAAAACAACAGGCCAGCTACTCTTAACATCTTTGTCTGGCAGTAGCTAGTTATCAAGTACTCTAAGGAAACTTAAAAAGATGATTTTGCAATTGAGAAACAATCCACCCTTGAGGGTTTCAGAAGATTTTTGCCTAACGGGTAAGTCTAGCTTGTGGAATGGCACATCAAGGCAACAGTACTGCCAAAGCACTAGTGTTTTGTTTTCTCCTGAATAAGAGAGTTCTGGATGTTTTCATGATGCATAAACACATCAGTTGCTCTTTAAAATCTTTTTAAATTCTAGAAACATTGACACTTCTAAATGCCCACTTCATAGGCGTCATCGCAGTTAACATATGAAAAGTATCCTTGAGTTACCCAACCTTGTAAATAGTTTTCTCCTCCTCTTCCTCCTAGGTCTTAGCCATTTTCCGACTCAGATGCTAACCGTGCACTTTCCCACATACAGGCATGACCTTGGACATGACTACATGAAGTTGTCATTCCTGGCTTGTAGCTCTTAGCTATTAACTGTGGGGTCTTCTGCATGCTTGATGGCAGCTCCCATCCTGAAGTGCCATTCCTTCTGAGGGCAAGGGTAGCGAATAATGCAATGAGTAGGCAGTGTCTTTAAAGTCTGTTTTTCAGGGCAAAATCACTACTGGTAAAAAATACCTCTTTAAAACCAAAATAAATCATGCCCATTTTTAAGGTGCCTGTCTGCCCCCTGCACGGGGACCTTGGAAGGACCATCTCCCTGTGGGTTTTCCCACAGAGCCTCCCCCATCAGCTCGTCTCCTTGCAACAGCTTTTGATCTGCCCTGGGCATTCCTCAGTGACTCATCACTATTTAATGGGGATTAAGATTTTTTAATTGTTTAAAATCCTTTTGACCTTCTGCCTCAGCTGAGAACCTGGAAGCATGCCACTGCACTTAAAGCAGGAGCTGTGGTAGTTGAGGGCAAGGCAAGGTTTGTAGGCACAGGTAATATATTTTTATTGGACCAATTACTGTGATTGGAGAAAATAGATAACTTTCAGGAATGCAAGGCCTTGTGCAGGTCCAAAATGGAAGCTGCAGACTTCAAAGACAAGTGCTAGTAGAGATTAATTACTCTGAACTTAATTTCTTGTTAATGTTAACATGTTAGATTACCAAAAAGAAAAGGCAGTTGGTGTCTGTGAAATGGAGACAGTGTGTTAGTAGAGGGAGGGGGTGATAAATTGTTAGCTCAAAAAAATGACCTCTATGAGGTTATTTCAGGAGCATAGTAGCCTTTTAGAGGATGTGACCATCAGTAATGATTTGACTAAGATTCACTGTTCCAAATATGCTTAGAAATTATGTATGAGAATGCTAGAAAAACCTGGAAAATAATTTCCTTTATCTAACTACTTAAAAATAATGAACTAAAATAAGAAACAGACTAAAATGACATGCTTCTGAATTTTCTCCAACCATTTTGTAACAGACTCCAAAATGCCATCAAAATAACCATGACAGGCACTGAACACAATGACTGAATAACTCAGCAACAGCTGCCCCAGTCCCTACCTGATAAAGAATCATTCAAACACCTTCAGTCATTGAAAAATTCTGTTAACCTAAGATGAACTGTCAGCTCCAAAAGTCCAAATGTCTCTCTAGAGGAACAACCAGATGACATACTTGTACATGGGGAATTAGAATGACTCTTTCCTTCATACTTCTTCCTTAACAAGCCAGAAGTTAATCCCAATACCACTCCTCCTATGCCAACTTCAAGAAGAAGACAAGGAAACATATTGGACTCGAAGTCTCAAGACAAAAACCCATCTTGGACCGCTATATTGACTACTTCAGGAAGAGAACTGGGAGAGAAAAAACAAACCAGGTGACACTGCAATTTTTTTCCTGTCTCACAAAGAAAGTCTATCCTACATCACAAGTAGTGCAAACATGCAACTAGATAGCACTATGACTAATGAAGCCAAGGAAGACCCTGTGCAGAAAACAGTTATTGACTGTAACTACCTCCCCAATGTAGTATCATCATGTCCATCAGGAATGTCCCTGGCCTGTCTGGTTTGTCCTCAGTATGTCCCCAAGACAACCTTCTGTGCTCCAGCCCATACAAATCAAAAAATCATGTAGTTTGTCCTCCCCTTAAACAGCTTCATGTCAGTCATTTTTTTTTCAGACAACAGGCAGACTATAAGCATAAAGGTTACTCTATAATATTTTGACTTTATTGTGAGCTGCTTCACCCCCCCCCCCCCCCCCAACCCCAAAACCAAAAACTCCAACCCAGGAATAAGGAAAATGTAAAGGAAAATAAAAAGAGATTCTAAGGTTTTACTAAAGATTACTACACCTGTTCTCTCTCTTATATACTTAAGTGAAAGCTTTATCATTTACACTGAAACCATGAATTTCCTTATTGATTTCTATCAGATTCAATAACAACTGTCCTTCCATCAAACTCTGTTGAATATCACTGCACTGAAATCACCTTAGATAACCTGATCAGTATAAAACTACAATTTACCAATTGTGGTAAGAGACTCACAGATAAATCTGCTTGCCTGAAGAAAATCAGCTACTGTTCGAAAGATCTAGGCTTTTCAGACCCCACCTCATTTGCTCTGAAGAGATGACTCACGGATATAACTTTAATTATTTAGATGTCCTTTATCAGACAGGTGTGCTCTCCTGGGCAGGTGGATGGCATTCGTGAGTTAAAAGGACCTAAAATACTGTCAAGCCCTGTTGATACCAGCTTAATCTGGGACCTATAGAAACAACCATTAACAACTTAGAAGATCCTAAACCAAAAGAAATTCTGTCAGAACTGGAACTCCTATCTTTCATATAGCTCCTGTCTCACTAACTTCAGCCCCAGAAACAAATACTTGGGGCTAGTATGTACCAAAGAGAATGTATTTAAGCAGCAAACACTGAATTTGGCAACACATCTTCTCACAATAACAATCATCCTTGGAGCCTTTACAAGACATTTCTGCAGCCCATCCACTGCACCATATCCCCTCCTGGAAATTATAGCTAAGACTAAACAACCGTGACACACCAGGATGAGCTCACACAGCCAATGATGGACAGAAACACCCAGCTTCCACTGGGAGATAATTCTCCCAATGCAGCCACACCACCTCTGAGATTTTTGGTGTTATTCACACAGAGACTCAATGGAACACCTCCAAAACAGGTGGACAGGTACTAAAAATCATCTCTCTTAAAAAATACTAACAGATTAAAACTTCTTTTGAGGCATGTTCTCATTTAACACCCTCCACCCCACGCTAACCTCTCTAGACTTGAAAAGGGATAAATGTATTTATCATTCTTTTCCAGAGTATTTAATAAGCTTATTGTCTCCATAGGTACTTACTACTTTTTTTTTGTTTCAGGCAGTCTGATGGGTTAATTCCATCTTTTGTAGCTGCTGTTTCTATTTCAGACCTGAAGAGGGGCTTGTGTGTCCAATCACTTCTCTGTTGTTTCCAGCGTTAGCAAACTAGTCTCACTTCTCCCCCCAAACTTCTGCTCTTAGACCATCATGGCTATACTACTACTTCTGCAATATTCACAAAAAATTGTTAGATCTCTGTGTTCGTGATATTCTTACATTTCAGCTCCATGTCTGTCACGCAGAGTGAACTTCTAAACTGAATTATTTATGGAATTACTGCTGGACTTGGCTCCTACGACCACTGCCTGTGTTATCTGGGTTTTACAGGCATAGGAACTTGAATGTTTCGGAGCCACCTCTTCACCTGGGGTAGCACTGCGCAGCCTTGGGCTGCAGTGCAGCTCTGCCAGTTGACAGTGGTACCTGGCTGCAGGCTGGGAATCTCTGCCCTCAGAGCAACCTGTGAAGCCAAATTTGCTTACTGCCTTCTGGAGCCAGCAGCTGTCAGAAACATGTTCATTGCAGGAGTAATGAGAAATTAATGACATCTGGCATTTATTTAGTGTTTTCCTAAGTAACAAACACTATTCTCATATGAAGCTGGTAAAACTGTTATGATCTCCGAAATGGGAAAACCAAAGCAAAATGCAGCCAGAACCTAAAAAAAGAGCATGAAATCGCTACCTTTTTACCCAAATGGCTTGATTTTCAGAGATAATAGTCATTCACACCTCCCACGGAATTTGCTTTTCAGATGTGGAAGTCAGAGCAAGTTGCAGGTGCTGAGCACCTCTGAAGATCAGGCCACCCGCCTAGCTGACTGATTGGGAGGGGGGAGTATTGGGGGGGTGGCAGGTTGCATCTTGTTGAAGTTCCTGATTTTGCCAGTGTGGGCCAGGTACATGTGACATTTCAGTAACAGTCTGTTGGATGAATTACTTCTCATCTCAGTGTCAATTTGTAGGATCACATTACCTTTCAAAGCAAGATTTTATTTTCCTAAAGAGTTCTGAACACAAGCTTAGTTAAATCAATTAACATACTGTTCTCTGCATACACACGAGAGCTGAAAATCCCTTACATCCCAGAGGTTTTTCTAATTACATAAAACCAGCATTCAGGAACTGTAGAGCCACGTGGTTCATGTGAAACTGAGTAAGGGGGGCTGTGCATCTTAATGTGTGAGAAGGGAAATGGCAGCCTGACCTCATGCAGGCTCACGGCTCTGTGTGACTTCTGCCCATTTTCCTGGGGGCATTGAGCCTTACCCCCTTCTTCCTTGAAATGGGTGGTAGCAACGTTACTTTGACATTGCAGAGAAGGAAAATGCTTTTGCTGTTCAAAGCAAATAGCCAAGAAAACTGGGAGGCAGGTCTGTATCTGTTACCCCTGCTGCCTGGCAGCGAGGGATCTCCCCCAGCCAGCCTGGTCCTAGGTGCGAGCAGGACTGGGGCAGGGCTTTTTCCAGCAGAAGAAAGTTTCCAATTTGGCACCTGGATCCAGCCAGTCTCTGAGTTTTGTGGTTTGGAGAGTATAATGCAAATTTGATGTGCTGTGTTTAGCTTTTGATGGATTTGGTTTTTGTTTTGTTTTGTTTTGTTTTGTTTTTCATTGTAGTTAATTTGACTGTCAAGATTTTCAATAGCATCAACAGCAGTAATTTAACTTCTGTTACCTGTTGTGGGTGTCTTATGTAATGTTAAATTTTTACTTTCATGCAAAGCATCCAACTGCCAAGATCATAAGCATTATATAAATTACTAAATTAAATAACTAAATGAGAGGCTTTTCAAGGACTCAGAGGAAATTCAGAGCTTTGGTATAGCTCACAAAAGAGCAGAATGACAGGAATAAAGCTATTAGGATGAGATTTCCTTTCAAAGCAAATTCCATGCAAATACTGTCTCCTTCTAGGAGTGTGTAGATGCGCCCACCAAAGTCACGGCCCCTTGCTGCTAGGCTTCGTGTATACAGGAAGAGAAAGACAACACCTGCTTTAAAACACTGTCTCGGCTCCAGGAGACATTATCATCTCTGTTGTACATAGAGAAGTCAAATAATTTGCCCAGCATCAGGAATCAGTTCCTGAGCTAGGAGTTGGCCCCTACCTCTTGTGTCACAGCTCACATCTTGTTCTTCCACATGGTCTTCCTGCTTATGCACATCCTCTTCTTCCTTTACACAGAAGTGTACAAACTGAAATAAAACCTGAGCCCTTTTTTATTGCAGGACTGCAAGCAGTTTTGAGTTTTTCTGAAGTTTTGAATTTTGAAACAAAAATTGTGCCACTCTTCATTTGACATTGCTGTCACGTTAGAAGGATGCAGAATCAATGCAAGTTGTGGCAATTCCAACTCTGGGCTCTCTGAGAGCTTGTAAACTGACTGTAGTTTTTTAAACACTGCTACAGCCTGCTGTCCAGTTCTGCTGGCCACATAAGGGTATCCAACATGTTTTAGCTGATGGCACTGTTCCTTAACAGACCTTTACATGCTAGGACACAGTAGGATTTGGAGTGAGAAGTGAAACTGTAAACAAATCCCACTGTTCCCAGATGGCATGACTTAAGACTGTCATCTCCATCTTGTCAAATCTCATTTACTTACTTCAATGTTACAGCAAATACATAATTAAGAATTTCACATTTATGGAAATAAGAAGGGAAATTTGGTGTTTGGAAAAATTACACGACCCTGTATTAAACACATGAAGGATCCACTAGTAGCTATAACAATAGAGATAGGGTGAATTAACTCACTAGAAATGAAGAGATATTTCATGTACAAGGGCATGTATAGTGGAGAAGAAACCTATCAATAAAAGGCAGCCAGATATAAAACATGATGGAATGTCTTGATTACAGTCTTTATGGACTTCAGCTACTAACCATGCTATATAACAGTACAGATAACTTTTCTGCAAAATTGTAAATCAATTTTGTGCCATTAGAGGAAATAGTATGTGATATTTTGAATTAGTCTTTAAAATGACCCTGCTCAGATATGTTCATATAAGGGATAATGGTAGAACTCTGGGTGAGATGATGTTCAAGGAAAATAAGAGATAATGACCATGATCTCTTCAATAAACCTATGGTTAAACCACACACAGATATATGCCAGATCAAATGTAGCTTGACAATTAAGTCAGCCATGGTGCACAGTGTGAAGAACATAGCCATTAGAACAGCAGTCAAAAAATGACTACCTTTAAAAAGTGCTGCCAGATAAGAGGAGAAAAAATATGGGCACGGCATATCTGTCATATTAGGTCACCATTTATTAATATATCTTTGAATGGAATGTTTGGAAACATCACTGTAACTTATAAGAGAACTGAGCACAGAATAGAGGTTTTTCAGTTCTTGCTCAGCTTGATTTAAGCAATGGCAGGGACAGTGCTGTTATCCATGCTGCAAGCTGAAACACAAATACGCTGAAAGCCTCTGAAGTAATTCTTTCACTGTATGAGTTGATGAGGGAAGAAAGCCAGTTTCTCCCTACAGTTTGATTATGGTGTCAGGTATGGGGTTTATATCACTAGGCATTCAAGTGATGAGGATAAGTTAGTTAACATCTTGTTTCAATCTATCTTTCCAGACTGGTACTTCTCAAGCATTTGGAAGTGTAACCTTCTTTTTGCTCATGCCTGTTCACCCCTTTTTGTTGGCAGCTGCTCATCTCCAAGGCAGGGCAGTGGAATTGGCTGGAATTACTGGCTGCAAGCACTGACGCCCATTTGCTCACTCTGGTTAACCTGAGCTGCTGCTGGCACTTAGAGGTAGTCAGCGGCTATCTAGCTAGTTGAAACACTTGCAGCACAGAAATAAAAATCTGTTCATGCTAAGAATGGAACTGCTACCAGCTTAGGAGGAAACTAAATTGTTACAGATATATCTCATCTAGCACTTCATGAGCTATTTCAGCTTTATGTGTTGCTCATCCAGGGCAGTTCTGGAATTGAGGTATAGCCGAGGGGGATACAGACCTGGAAGAGACTTCCTGAATCATTTGCCCTTACGGAGAGCAATTTTGACGCTTTCATGCACTTAAGAGGTTATGCTCAGAAACAGAAGTAGTTCTTTTGCTATCACTGGAAGGTTGCTCCAATACCTTCGGCATTAGAATCCTATTTCTAATTTCCAGCAATTTGTTCTTGTGCCAATACTCCAAAATTATTCTCAAACTTGGTTTTTTTTTGCATTCCTGTAGGCCCCCCTCTCTCTTCTCTCATATGTATTTATAAACAGCATGCCCTTTCCGCCTTCATTTTGCTGACATAAATAAATAATAAATAAGTTCTTCTGTCATAGTCTCCTGTCTTTCCATACCCCTGAACATACTTGCGGTGTTAGATGTCTGTGACTTTTTCTTGGATTCGGCTGGCCAGAATTTGATATAGACTTCTAGGGGAGATTTCCACCTTTTTAAAGCAGTCTTGATATTTTCCTATTTCCACTGGAAACACCACACATGTTGTGCCCCAAGGCTGATTTTCACTCTTTGTTGGTTGGTTACCTTGGTGAATTATAATTATTGGTGGTCACCTGGTACATCCAGGACTTTGTCTGTCACTTCCCAGTTGGGAGCCCAAAGGTACAGCAGAATGTCTTGCATGACCTTATACTTGGTCAGATGTCCTGGTTTCAGCTGGGATAGAGTTAATTTTCTTCCTAGTAGCAGGCACAGTGCTGTGGTTTGGATTTAGTATGAGAAGAATGCTGATAACATACTGATGTTTTAGTTGTTGCTAAGTACTGCTTACACCAGTCAAGGACTTTTCAGCTTCCCATGCTCTGCCAGGTGCACAAGAAGCTGGGAGGGGGCACAGCCAGGACAGCTGACCCAAACTGGCCAAAGGGCTATTCCATACCATATGATGTCATGCTCAGTATAGAAACTGGGGGGAGTTGGCCGGGGGGCAGCGATTGCTGCTCAGGAACTGGCTGGGCATTGGTCAGCAGGTGGTGAGCAATTGCATTGCGCATCTCTTGCTTTGTATATTATTATTATTGTTATTATTATATTGTTACTATTATCATTACTATCTTACTTTATTTCAATTATTAAACTGTTCTTATCTCAACCCAGAAGTGTTTCTCACTCTTACTCTTCCAATTCTCTCCCCATCCCACCAGGGTAGGGGGGGTGAGCAAGCGGTTGCATGGTGCTTACTTGCTGGCTGGGGTTAAACCATGACATCAGGTAAACTTCCAGCGGTTTGTGGTACTCCTGCCTTTAAAGTCAAGGCTTCTTGCTGGTAGCAATGGCTTGCTCCCTGTGTTAGCAAAGTATGCATGCTGAAGCTAATGTTTTTCAGTTTAAGGTGTTTAAAATTAAGAAGCTCATCTATGTGTATACTGTACAAGTAAGATTTATGGCAGTAGATGAGGAGTGATCTTGCACTAGGAGCTGCACAAAAGGGAAAAAAACCCCAAATAATTGGCAATTCATAAACCTCATTATTGCAGACTCTGCTTTCCCATACTTATGATTGTTTCCTGGGTGGCAGGTGTCACAAAGCTGCTGAAGATTAAATTGTTGCTTGACAGAAGGCCCATGGTCTTCAAGAAGGTGTTGTCCCTTAACTTGATTGTATTGCAAAACCCAGTGTTTTTATTTGACATGCTGGACCTGTTTTCACATTCAGTCTGAGATCCCTAGTTTCTTTTTACCTTTTCTTTTTCCTTCTTTTTTTTTTTTTTTTTAAACCACAAATGTAGCATAATTCTAATTTCCTTTACAAAATGCAGTAGATATTCTTGCAACCCTGAGGGTACATGGCTAGCCATAAAAGGCCACAGAAAGAAAACTGGCTCAATTCCACAGCAGATCTGCATAATAGACCCTAAAAGAGGGAAACACCTTCTCCAGATGAAATAGATCAGCAGGAGTATTGAGTTTCATGCAGAGATGAGATAGTATTACTTTGAGGAGTAATTCCTTTTTATGCATTTCGCAGGAACAGAGTATATTGACTAATGTTTTTATTTCAGGCTTCACACTTTGTTTTATGAAGCACATTGAATCATTATGCCTTGGGGGAAAGTTAGCTTTAGTTCTTCACTGATGGCAATTCAATGAAATCACTTTGAGCAAAAGGTGAACATTTGTTAGCAACACAGAGGAACTTATGTGACACTTCTGTATGATGGCATTTACACCTACTAAATCCTTCTTGTGATGCCAGTTGCTGGCATGTAAACTGAAGCTCCACCTGCTGCAGCTGGATTCATGTCTAACTTTCTGGAGCAGACAGGATTTCCAGAAATGTGACTGACAAATGAAGCATAAACTATGTTCTATTACTCATCCTGCACCATAATGGGTATATTTAAACTTCTTTCTTGGCCTGTGTCGGCTTGAGTCACTCAGATGGACAAATGGCTCTGTCAAGACATACCTGACTGAGGAAGGCAGCAGTCGTCTAAAACTAAGCACGTGTCCACATGAACAGATGCAGTTGGGTGCAGAAGCTTATGAACTCTCTAAATTGCATTACCAGGGTGATACATATAAATAAATGTAATGTGACTCTGCTTTTAGCATAGGCAGAATCCCATCCTAGCGTTAGTCAACGGCTTCCCTGCTAGAGATGGCCGATTTTCAACCCACTTGTAGCAGGGCTGAAATTCGTCTATCTTCCTTCAGCTGTACTGTTAGGCGAAGGTGTGCAAACACAAGGGTAAGCAGTTAAAATTTGGTGTGAAGATGTTCTTGAAAGTTGAGGACAGGGATGTCTGAGATGCAAACAGTCAAAAGGGTTTTGGAGGAAGCAGTCTGTGTGGGACAGGGGGTGAGTGTCAAGGAAACTACAGAAGAGGAAATTGAAGCCATCAAAATGGGAGCTGATTGAGAAAGGGCCCTGAGCTTTTTTGTTTTGAGATGGAGGAAAACAGCTGGAACTTCACTGGGAAAGAAAAAGAGAGCAAGATTAGGAAATGGCTGGGTATTATGGGAGAATGAGAGAAGTGTTTAGTCAGACACGAGGAGGAGAGGTGATGTTGTCATCACACCAGAAAGGTTGTCTACAGGAGAGAGTGGCGGGTGGAAAAACAGAGATTAGTTTCAAGGCCATTAAGCTCAGAGATGTCAGAGGCAGGCTAAAATGTTGATTCAGTCTGAGAAAAGGAGCTCCAGATTGAAGGAGCTGATTTATGAGTGCTCCGCAGGGAGGTATAGAAAATGATATTAAAGAAGCTGAAAAGACACTTGGAGCTTGTGTGCCTGTCTCCTGTGTTCCAACGTGGGAGAATGCTGTAAGCCCTTACAGTAGCAGAGCCCTGGCCTGTCCCCTTGCCAAAAGTTTCCATAAGACTGAAGTTTCATTTCAGCTGCACACGGGATGGTTTGGGGTCCTCTCCTTATTGAGGAACATGATATACCATTGTATTTTGTCAAAAGCAGTCAAATGCATTTTATATTTCTGGAATGGGTCAAATCCTTTGGAGAGAAGTGAATAAAAATAAAGGCTAAGCAATCCTAGTCAATTTTACAAAAAGTGTTTACAATCTTGGGCAAGGAAGAAAAGAACATCCTATTTTAGGACTCCTAAGTACACTCCTGGTAACAGAGTGTGAGCTCAGACACCATATTAATATTGAAAGAGGTGATGATTTTAGCTTATTCAATGTCAAAGACTAACTGAAATAAAATATCAGTTTCATTCCTTGTTGGTTTCACTTGTATCCATCTGTCAATCAAAGACACAGATGAAAATGCACAAAATATTCTCCATGCTCATATGCTTTTATGATCATGCAGGTATAAGCCTAGACGTATAGATCTGCAACCGAATCCTACCTTATTCAAAATAAAGCAGAGAATTTCAAATTGTCACTTATTTATTGTGTCTCTCAAACAGCTGTTCCCTAGATCCAAGCATTTGCATAGTCACTGTATACATACATCTACATGAAATAGCAATGGAAATTTTATTTAGAATTTATAGCAGTCCTACAAAGCACTTCCATTTTGATGAACTTGCCTTTTTTTTTTTTTAAATATAAAAAGGATCCTTCAAAAACTGCTACACCCATTTTGGCCAGCTCTGTTTAGATTCCTGAGTGCTTTACCAAAGGACTCAGTTCAGCTGGAGGGTGGCACAGCATTGTGCCCACAAAAGACAAAGACCTGGTCATAAATGTCACCCAAGGCAATGATAATGAACAAGCAACTCACCCAGCTACCTGCCACACAAGCAGTGTTCACACTCGTAGGGTCAAGAAACGTCCTTGACCCAAGCAGACACATGGCGTGACCCACTGTGCTGTGAGATTTTTGCTAAGATCCAGTACACGGCGACCTGGAAAGACACACAAAAACATCCTGCTGCCCTTCCCATGGGACCAGTACTCCACACAGAGGAAGAGTACTCCCCCCGTGCAGATACTGCACTCTATATTTGTGCTAGCTGTCTTCTTCATTGACCTTCACACACCCTAGGAGCACAAATTCTTAAGGGTATAAAGCAATTAAAATGTGCTGTCTGCTCCTTATGGAATGAAAGAAACTCATCAGGTTTCAACTAGCCCAAAAAACCAGACACATCTGCTCCTGTCATCATCAGCTCACGGGATGAGCAGCTGGAGGATTCCCGATTCACAGTTGGGATTGTTAACATGGGGGAATCAGCCCATGGGAATTAATGCAATAGAAAGTTGCAGGGGAAGTGTGTATTATATAAGCGCTGGGGAAAATCTAGTTGCATTTATGCTTGTTATTTTCTGTAATCATGCAAACAGCTGATAAAACCAGAGGAGGCCCCACGTCATTTCTTGAGTAAGTGCAAAGTGGTCAAAGGAGTTAGATCAGGACTTAATTTAGCCCATAATATTTTGAACAATTGCCATCTGATGAGTAAAAGGAGTATGGTCCTAAAATGAGCTTAGAATAATGGCATTTATGAGCCAAAAAAGGGCGTGGACTATATGGACTTATAAGGAAGTTGTAATTAGGAAAGAAAATTGTAATTGAGGACCACAGAGAATGTAATGTACCGAAAGAATGAATTATAATTGTCGTGAAGCTTACCGAGATGCATAACAGGGACATTCAGCTTCCTTTCTCCAGACTATTTTCAAAATAGAATGTGCTATAAATTAACAACTGTTATGTGTAGGTGTTCCAGCCTTAGAAATGGTTAGGAATGCTCTGTAATTTATTTTCTTCAAAATTCTCTGGTTTGTTGAAATGAAAACCTTTTACAGATATGTGTCAGGTATGACAGAATTTTTATTGCCTGAGGATAGAATTTCCACTGAAGAGAGCTGGTATCCTGATAATATCCAGTGGATGTTTCAAGCAAGTTTATCAGGAACCTACATTCAATCCTCCACTCTGCGTGCTTTGAAATTTCATTTCTTTTTCCACTGCTGTTCATGAAAACTCTACTTTTCATACTTATGAGGAAAAACATTTCTGACACCTCATCATTTTCACAAAACACCAGAATTCTTCTATTTCTACACAAACTTAAAATACTTGGCAGCAACATTAATTTGCTGCTAGTGATGCATTAACAACATAAAAAAGAGGCAATTATTAGCTGCATATCTCTTGCTCATTAAAAAAAAATCAGAAAATTTTCAGAAAAAAGTAATTGCTGGCCACTTAAAACTTGAAAACAGTTCTGGTTGTTTGCTGGACTGGCTGCTGCTAACAACAAAAGAACCTTCACTGATGCCTCAGTTAGAAATGATTGCTAGGAAGGACACAAATTTTTCCACCATACATCACAATGTCTTCCAAATACTTACAAATTTCAGATTAGGATTGTGAAAGTGCTTGATCTGCATTTGTTTAAGCATTTCTAATTTTTATTAATGTATGAAATAAATAATGGAAAAAGTTTAGGGAGAGAAAACTATTTTCTAAAAATGTATCCATCAAATGATGGATATGAACTATTAAGTCTACACTGTAGGTACGATGTCAAAAAGCAGGTGCCTTCAGATCTTGTGTAGGAAATGAGGAACGGGTTTTGGGTATCCTATTTTAACTATAAAACTGCTGGTTTTCAGGCATTTCCATTCAGAAGATATAAATGAACCTGCAGAGTTAATCTTACTTCTATGCAAGGCAACCTGGAGAGAGGCAGATTGTGGTAACACTGCTAAACGGAAGAGAGCCAGGGGTTGATCACTGGTCACCTCCATTTGTCGTAGAGCTAGCTCCTTAAGGCTGAACAGATCAGATATAGCTGAGCAGATATAGCCCTTGGCTCTGAGTGGTGACCTCAGAGCCATCTGTGAGGCTCCGGTGGCTTTTCTGTGGCATTTCTGCACATTTTTTTCCAGCTTGGGGTCTCCACGACACTGTGAAAGCTGTGGTGTGGTCCACCACAGGGGTTTCCATATTGCAGGACAGTGAGCTACATGTGGCATTTCTTTGGGACAGATGGGAGGAGGTTCTTGAGAGTGCATAGGCTGAAGGGGGACTCTTGGAAGGTGACTCGGGCAGAGAGCTGAGCTGGGCATAGTCACATCCACTCTGCCTCTTGAGAGAGGTCTGAGTGACCTCTCGCCCAAACATGCTTGGGTGGTGCCTCAGAGAGAACTAGCTGGTGGCCTTCAGGAAAAGCCAGGGAGTGAATGGAGGAGCAGACATCCAATACTCAGGTCTCCTCTTTGGTCTCCTTTCATTTCGCAGTATGTACTTATGGAGCACAAATAACAAATAGACCAGATTTTATATCCTCAGCTCTCCATTTTCATAAATTCAATGAACTGTTGCAGATTGCACACATGTGAGGATGAAATAAGGCCTGTTATGTTTAGAAATCAAGACCATAAGTTCATTCACTATATCATTTGGTGCTGTCACAATCTGTGACTTACATGAGTGTTTTGCCCAAACTGTTTCAGAGGACTAGGTTCATTAAGAGCTATCATTATATTCCTTATTATAAGGCATCTTTTCAAGATTGTTCATTTTGAATATTCTAGCTCATTTTCTCTCTCAGAAAAGTGTAAGATTTTGCTATAGAGACATATAGAAGTAATAAAAAAGTAATGAAAAAAATAGAAAGCAACTGAAAGAGATCTGAGAAGTCCTTTGCTTTAAGGCACATCAGCTGTACTTAACTCATTCCTGGCAAACATTTGTGTAACCTGCTTTTTAAAGGGTCCCATGGTGTAGATTCTACTATCTTTTTCCTTCTAGGAAGCTTTCTTATTTAATCTAAATCTTTGTTGCAATTTTAGCCCACTGATTCCTCGTGCCCCCCATGGGTCTGTCTGGAGAACTATTTTTTCCCCTCCTATTAGCATCCACTCATTGCAAAAGTAAAAAGGCTTCATAATATGCCTCTCAGATTTTCCTAAGTGAGTGTTTTCAACCTTACAATCATGGGCTTTGTTTTTCTAGATTTCTCTTGAAGCATGGAGCTTTCTGGGCACAGTACCCCTGTGGAAGCCTCATGGGCACTGGCAAAAGTGGAGGGTTTATTTATGTGCCTTATACTTGACACTCCTGTTTATGATGCTGCACCATCATCCCACACACAACGCTTCTCTGTTGCTGTTCAGCAGCTCCTCTGAGCTCCCCATTGTCTTCGACGTCCATAAGCAGGGGTTTTTATTCCCTCATCCTGCACATGAATTCTGTGCAGCACCAGACTCCAGACAGGACATTGCCAAGTCCCTCTCCAAATACCCTCTGGTTTGACATGAGCTGCCAACAACTATTTTCACAGTGCTGTTTTCCAACCAGTTTTGTTGCTTATCATGGTTCAATCATCTCCAATTTCCCCAAGCTTGGTTACAAAACTATCATCTGATAGAGTCAAAAGGGCAGTGAAAGCCAAAATGTAAATCCTGCATGTTTTTTCTTCTAACCACAAAACCTGCAATGCTACCATTGAAGAGAAGTTGGTTTGTAATCTGTTCCTCACAAACCCATGCTGACTGTTGTTTTTCTCCTTGCTATTTCCTAGTTGTTTACAAACAATTTGATTGATGAATTGTATCACCGTATTTCTGGGAACTGACATTAAACTGATTTGTCTGTGAAACCTTTCAGTCCTCCTCTGTTTTTTTCCTGGTTTGGAGCTAAGTCCTAGTTTCTTCTTTTCTATGGTCATGTAACACCTGAACTGCCCTCCTATGTATTTCTAAAAGCAGAATGAATTATACTAAGGGTATCACAGCCTCAGCCTTGCAGCTTAGTTTTTAAATGTCAAGACAATGTACAAAATAAACTCAATTTATTCAAAAGAATTTCAGTACTTGTGCAGTGTTCATTCCTCAGCCCATCTGATTGGAACATAATCCAAATACAGCTAAATGGACCAATATTTGAATAACCTTCCCTTTCCCTCTCCTTTGGTGAACAGCCCTCCTGTCTTGCCCTACAAACTCAACAACCACGAGAAAGTAACAGCCTAAGAAGAGTTTGTTCAGTACAACATCATTGTAGCTTTGACAATAGAGGTATCTACTGCCACAATGCAATGCCTTCATTCTGTAAAAATTCCCAAGTAATTGTGGTTTTTTTTATTGAAAACAATTTGACCCTCTACTATAGTATTTCTAGGTAAATAGTTTCCATGCAGCAAAAAGAGTCAATTAGATTGAACACTTTCCCACCAGAGTGCAAAATGGCAATGCTCTGTTGCATGCTGTTGACAAATGAAAAAGACACCCACAGGCTAACTGTGTACAAAGTTAAAATACAATATTGAAGTGCTGGGGAAAATTGTGCCTTTTCAACTATGCGCTGCCACTTCAGCAGTGTTTGTTCAAAAGTCATTACTAACCTTTGGCATCTCATCTGGGCTACTGAACATTTGCCACTAGGCTTGCATTAATATCTGAGCAATGGTAGAACATAAAAAAGTCAACGAGTCGTGATTATGAAATGGAAAAGCCAGCCAAAATCTGTGGCAGTCATCAGCAAAATCAGTAGCGTATTTCAGATATGTATGAAAAAATACTGTTTAGTGGTACGCTGCACAGACCAATTTTATGCCACTACCTTACAGTCAAATTAATCCTTGTACTGAAGTCATTTCCACATCTGTTTTTACCTTCTAGCTTAACCTTTCCTTTGACAAGCTGTTTTGTTTGTTGAGAGAGATGGGATAGAGGAATCAAATTGCCTATCACAGAAAAAAGTCAGCATTTTTCTCGATGAAGGATTTATCTGTACAGAGATGTCTACATTGTAGGCCACTAATCTGACCCCACTGTGTAGGTCTCCCACTAGAGTCAGTGGACAGAAATAGGCACTTCTGCTGCAGGATCCATCCGATGTATTTCAGACCCCCTACCTTAGGATGAGAGGGATGAGACCTTCAGTGTGCCCATCACTCTCCATGGACCATAAAGAAGTCCAGCCAGCTAGCTCAGAGGTAAATGCTCACAGGGTAGATATTTCTGTTAAGAGGAATAAACACTTCCATAAGCCTGACAATTATCTTCTGACCATTTACAAATAAAGGGGAAATATTTCTAAAAAAGCATCTGGAACATATTCCCAGAGCAGGTGCCAAAGCAAATCATACTGCTAAAAAGGTGATTTGTTTTGTTTTGTTTTTCACTTACATTTCCTTGTTTGTTCACCTTTGATAGCTTAACCATTTGTCATTCAAGCCCAATTACAGGGAGCCCCTTTCCCTGGTCAGTTCACATTAAGCATGATGGTCTGTTTGAGACAACTCAGTTCACTCAGGTTGTGTAAGGTGCTTTTGTTGTTGCACTACCACAGATGCTGCCTGTGTCCAAGCTCAGGGAGGTGTGGGGAGAGAAGAGTCTCAGCAATGTGGCTGTCGCCCTTCCCATGCAGGGAGGCAGCCCAGGACACAGTGTGGCCAGAGCCTTCAGCAGCAGGAAAGAGGAGAGCAGTCTCTGCTAGCCCCCAGGTGGCATTTGACTCGGGATGAAGTCCCCAGGGTGAAGAGTCAGAAATTCAGGTATGTTGCTCCCGGTAGGAAAGTTAACCTGGTATTCTCTCCGTGCTGTCCCATTGAAATGAAGGTTGTCTTCCTTTCAGTCCAAACAGCTGAAGTTATTCTATTGCCTGGGGGAATTCTGGGGGCATCCCTTTGTGCCCGTTAATCTCCTTTCACATTTTGAGGCTGTAGCCCTGCAGCTGAAGAGGCTAGATGTACATCCATCAGGTCTAGATTTTGGTTAAAAGTGAAGTTAAATCCAAATGGTAAATTAAGGGTTTAAGTCCTGGATTTGTCACTGAAGAAAATCTGACAAGCCATATCTGCATTTTCCACTGGTTCTGAACCAGAAAAGCTGCTCCTGCTGTTTACCTCCCCCGTCCCAGGGTCAAGGCCAGGAAAGTGTGTATTTACAAATTAACGTTACCCATTCTTCACAAGCTCTGATCCCATTTTTGACCTATTTTCAATACCAAAAGATTATGACTTCATTTTTATCTATCTGAAGACACTCTTAGGAGATGCAAAGCACCACAGCAGCACTTGCAGCTTCAGATAGCCATGGAAACAGGAGGCTGGGAGCAGGCTAGAAATGTGCCAGGGTAACAACTGAGATCTTTGATTTCTCTTTCTGTGCTTGTTTTCTTGCTTAACAGGTTCAGGAACAGATTCTGGCTGGATCTTAATACTTCAAGAATTGCACATTTATAAACAGAGAAAGAATATTAAAAATATACACGTAGAAATCTGTATTCCATGTAGTGAAAAAAAAGTAGCGGTAACCTCCTTTACTAATCATAAGAATGATCCCAAATACTCCTTTTTATGTCAATTGTTGATGTTTATGCAATTTGATGATGCTCAAATATTATAGTAAGATAAACAGTTCATTGCAAAATACCATTGATACAAAATGTGTGTCTAGGGTATATCTACATGTCTCAGTGCAACTCTATCTCCCTTTTATATGAACAATATGCGTGTGAACTGTATGAACAGTATGAACAATATGCTATGTTTTTATATGTGCAACATCCCACATAACAGCATTCTGATTTCCAGTGATTAATTTTCTTTGTCTCATTTTTATTTTTAAAAGTGAAATTGTTTTTTCACAGTCAATGTTGCCTTAACATTTAACATCTTACTCATGTTTATTTCACTAATGCTTGCCCTATAGTGACACATTTTAACTTAAAAAGTTAATATTATTAAAGGTCTTATAAATTCCTGGGTATAAAAAAATATGATTTTTGAAAATGGTCTTAGGAATTTTGTATCTATGATAAAACTCTGCTAGACAGATTGTTGCTGTAAGCCCTGGAAATTTGCCTAATAGGAAAGAAAATATAAAGGTGACTTACACGTCAAAGTTTTTTTACAAACTCCAGAATGAGTATAAATGTAAAGTATTTTCTGGCCTTATGTGTAAAATGACTCAAAGGTCATGATTCTAATTCTCTCCTTGCATAGGCAATTAATGACAATTTGCTTAGTAACCCAGCATTGTGATTAATGAATTGCGCCTTATTTCATTCACATTTTACATATTCTGTCTCACTCCCATCTGAGGTCAGGAATAAAAGAGCACTTGGAGGATCCTAACTGCTGTGCTTGTGTTGGCCTGGCTGATGACAGGCGGCACCCACTGAGCAGCCCGGCAAGGTGCAAACCAGCCCGCGGGTGCCGGGGCTGTTGTGCCTTCCTGGCTTCTCTCAGCATCTGCCACTTCCACAAAAGGAGGTGTCCTGTGCAGGGTGCTGCGCCTGCAAACCTTGACCCTTCTGATGCGTGCCAAGGTATTTGTCGCTGCAAATATTTTTTATGAGGCTCTGGTCCTACCGTGATGGCTTTGGCTCCTTCTGCTTTTGACGCTTTTTTAACAGACTGCAAGCCTGTTTCCACCTGGGACCCAAAATGTGTCCACAGAGTGAGAAATGGGAAAAATCCAGCAAGAGCGGGCACCTCAGCAAGCCTGAATCATTTAGACGTGCAGGTTCCCAGGTGATGAGGATCATCCCGTGACAGGGCTGCTGCACTGGCTGTTGTGATACATGGCGGGTCTGCATTTGTTTGCTTCCTAGGGATGCAACAATAGTGTAGAAAAAGGACAGGCTTGTGCACTTTTTTCCCTGAGACATGTGCTGATAAGAAGCTATGGGGGATCCTTAAATTAGTTCTAGCCCAAAACATAAAGATGCAGGTAGTCTAACGCTGTGTTCAAAGCTCTGGTGATATTTTTCCAGGACTGAGAACATAAAGCTTTTTTTCAGTTTACTCTGAAACTTCTGAGAAGCCACAAATATTGGCTGATATTAGCTGATATTTCTCGAATACATATTAGGTATATTTCCATGTATTTTGTTCATGAAGGGAATACAAACCCCCTACAGCTATGGAGAAAGAAATGGTGGTGAGGTTTTTGAACTATTTGTCCATTGTTTCTGAAGTATTCATCTCCCTCAGTGCCTGGGCCAATTTTTCTGCCGTGGCTGCAGATATAAATCTCCAGTGTCATTGGAGCTAGACTGGTGTATAAAAGCAGCAAGAAGTGAGAGGAAATAAAGCCTGTTCACTGAAGCTGAAATTGAGTCTCTTTCTTTCCCCTTATTCTATATTTGTAATCTCAATTTTTAAATTCAGTGCAACAGAGCACATTACAGAAGGGTCATGAAAAGATATTTTATGATCTTCGAATGATAAGTAATGAAATAGAGAAAATTACACCTAGAAAAGAGACTCTCAAGCTGGAACAGGCAGTTCTTGGTTCCCTTTCCAGTTCATGACTTGGACATCAATTTAAAAAATTCATAGCAGCATTTTAGTATAGATGGCAAGACCATTTAAAAAAAAAAAAAAATAAAGCATATAGGGAACTCTAAAAGTAGAAGTACTTTCCCAGTATAAAAAGGAGAGACCTTGGACCTTATAAGATTTCTGTCTGCATGTAGGCGGTTGCTATGCTGCGTTCTCCTCCGTGGAGCAGAGCCCATGCTGGTGATGCTGGGAGGCCTTGTGGAAAGCACGACAGAGGAAAAGTTCATGCACTCCCCGTGACTCAGCTTATTGTCCTGTTCTAAGTGTCCTCTTCCTACAGTCACACTCTTTAATTTTTCATTATTCATAGCAAGACACATCCAAGATTGCCAAAAGAAATACAAAAAAGTAGATTTTCAATATAAAAAAAATCACATAAACTTAAAAAGATTAGGAATAACAGCAGTCTATTAATAATGGAGAAAGAGAACAGTTATTTTACAGATGAATTCTAGGTCTCTCTGACAGAATAAGTGTTACCCACTGTACATCTTTATTGCTCAAGCCATAAAATTAGGATAATTTCATAATACTTCAGCTAATAAGTATTAGTCTTTCCCTCAGGAAATGTTAAGTAGTACTCTGAAAATAATAAAAGCAGTTAAAAAAAGTCACATAACCCAAATGACCTGTGCTTGACTTCACCATGTTGTCTCTGGAGATTTTGTCACAGCTGGTCTTTTTTCCCTTATTAGCATTTTCCCTGCTTAGGTAAAGAGCTTTGTGGGTGAGTATCTTCTTGTCGTTCCCACCTGACCACACAAGATTACATAGAGCCAAGGTGTGTCCACCTCTGAGCAACGTGGACATCTGCTCAGATGGTAGCAGAAGGCCTTTCTGAGGCTCCAGCACCAGGGCTTTGCATCAAGTTCGTGTCCCAGAGCTCACCCAGCAGCTACAGGAGAAGGCTGTGCTCAGTGCTAGGTGGTGGGTTTGATGAGTGAGGTAGTCCTGGAGAGTATAGGAGCTGACATGGGCAAACATCATTTATCATGACTTGAGGTGTATCAGAAATGCATTACAGAGTTTATGCACTGATTAAGTATGAAAGAAGCTATGTACAGACCTGAGTAAGATGCGCAAAAATTATAGCATTCAGTAACGGATGGCCACTTGAAAGATTTATAAAGCCTCCCCCAGCTTTGAGAAGAGAATCTTGAATGCACTTATCCAGTTTGGATGACAAGTTCATGGTGCCAGCAGGTTATGGCTTCAGTTTCTGGGAAGAGGATTGTCTCCTTCTTGCCCCTACTAAGAAATAGTACTAAGTCATAGCTAACTTCACTTGTCATATACCTTGTGATATCCTTCTTGATTTCATCTGGCTTCTTTGAATCTTTCCTCTCCCATTCCTGTTACTATTTCTCTCTGCTCTCCAGGGGATTGTTTTATGTTCCCTCCAGCTCCTGTGTAGGGGGTCCCTCTGCAATTTCTGTTTGCATCATACTCTCCAGAAATGTTCCTGCAGATGAAGAATCGTCTTGGTTGTGTGGGTGGGTAGAAAAGTTTGTGTAGTAGAGAGGTTAGGGCATATGACCTAGAAGTGTGATTCTCTGTCCCAGACCTAGCCTGTCTTCCTGGCATCCAATTTTGGATATTCCACTGCCAGTCCAAGCTGAATATTTTAAAAGAAAATTTCTTATCTCTCTGCCTAACTCCTCTCCATTGCTGTTTTCTCCCTTGCTTTGGACAATCCCATTATCCTGCCTATCACTTAGCCTTGTTACCTGGGTGTTACCTGAATTCTCTGTCAGTTCTCACATCAAGACTAAGCAAGACTCTTCCACACAATGTGTCAAAACTATAGCCTTTCTTATCCACCCATGCAACTGAAAGTGTTGTCCAGGGTCTAAGCTGTCACCTCACATCTCAAGCAAAGGCAGCCTTTCTACCTCTCAACCATCCAGAATAATGCTGTACATCTGAGTTCCCCAACCTGCCACATTAACAATAGCACTCTTGTCTTTGTAAGTCCATGTTAACCCTCTAGCGTACCAGCATCTGCTTTTTTCTCAAGGTCTTTCCCTGTGACCTATCAATTCTTGTCCTCTAAAAAAGTCAACACTCTTCTGATTGGCCACAATACCAATCTCTGTCACCTGCCTTTCACATTTTCAAACAAATATTTTACTTTTTTCCCTATTCTAGTGTTTGGAAAAGGCTACCCTGCAAAGGTACTTTTATTATTAAAGTTATTCCCTTTCAGATCCTACTTCACCATTCTCCTTGTCTGTAACACCTACAAAAAATTACAAGTACACTGCTCCCATGCTTGTACCACTGCTTATGCCGATTAATATTGTCTCCTGAAGTCCTTCTGCACCTCCACTTACCTGAATTCATTTGTTCTCTCATCTTAACTTGTAGATCCAAAGGGCTAGAAATTTTGGCTTTATTCTGTGTTTGTCCATGCTGCAGTGTGTGCTCAGAAAGGAATTGACCCTTGTATCAGCATCTTATCAACACAATTCTGAAAAGGGCAATTTCAGTCCATCCCTTATCTCCAGGATTTTTATTGCAATTAATAGCTGAGCAAGAGAACTACTAAAGCAAGAACTGAAAATGGAGTTGGAGTTCTACAGTGCTGCCTCAGATAGTGTTAAAGAACAAAAGACACGTTATTCAATTGGTTTTCCTACTGTGAAGTAAGACAGGTATACCTAGGCCAGCACTGGAAGTTAATTCCCAATCAGTCTTAAAAGCTTCCTACAATATCACCTACCCCAATGAAGATATTCTACAGTACAGTGCTGAACTATTGTCCCTTTGTTTCTATTAATATCAAATTTGATTCTCTCTTTCTGCAAATTAAACCAATAGCAACTTTTCCTGTCTCCTTCAACTGGTCAAACAATTCCATTGATTGTGGTTTTTGCAAAGGACTTTTTTATATATTTGAAAATGGTCTTTGTTCTCACTAAAAACTAAAGATTTATTTCAGTCTTGCTTTATAGTTGCAGTTCTCTAATCTTTATTGTTTCTTTCTTCAGGGCTGTTTTGCTCTTTCACTAAATTTGCTGTCCAGAGTGGGACACGGTAGTCCAGCAGTGACCTAACCAGTACCAAGTAAATAAGAGCAACTACTTCTGTAATAACTTATATTAATACATCTGGGAATGTCATCAGCCATTTTTAAGGCAGGATCATATTGCTAATTTATTCAGCTCATGGTATACAATGCCCCCAGGGCCTCTTCTGGCAGAGTTGCTGCTTCACCAGTTATTCCTCATTTTGTATTTGTGCATTTGATTTCTCCTTGCTAAGTGTATCACTTTGCACTTGTCTTTATTGAATTTCATCTTATTGACTTCAGTTCCTTCAATTTATCAAGATCATTTTGAATTCGTATCCTGTCCTTCGAGGTGCTTACAACCCCTGCTAGCTTGGTAGCATGCTCAGATTTTATAAGCATACAGCCTATTTTATCATGCCGGCCATCATTGAAAATATTTCATAGACTCATATTCAGGACTGACCCCACAGGAAATGCCCTCCCATGTTGACAGTGGAACATCCATAAATACTCTTTCAGGAGGGTTTTTCAACTGGTCCTGTATCCATTTTAAAACACTATTATCTTGACTATATTTTCCAAGATTCTTCTGAAAATATTGCACGAGACAGTCAAAAAGCTTTAACAACTTCAATACCGCATTTGAGCTTTGGTTTGGCCTGTTACCCCATTAAGGGGTAATTAGACCAGTCTGAAATTGTTTGTCATCATGAAAATCCTCTAGCTCTTTCCTACCATCTTATTCTCCCCTAAAAGGACTTTACAAATGGACACTTTAAGAGTGTACTTGCACTCAGACATGTGTGTGCAAATGTTTTGGGTGTGACACTGTGAGCGCAGGTCCCAGCCAGGCAGCACCATGCTGCATGCACCACCAGTGAGGCAGCAGCCAGAGGGTTTGGCATTGCTGACCCCACGCTGCAGGTGTCCCACCCTTGGCAGCCCATGGGAAGGTGTCCTGGTTTTGGCTGGGATAGAGTTAATTTTCTTCCTAGTAGCAGGCATAGTGCTGTGTTTTGGATTTAGTAGGAGAAGAATGTTGATAACACGCTGATGTTTTTAGTTGTTGCTGAGTACTGCTTATGCTAGTCAAGGACTTTTCAGCTTCCCATGCTCTGCCAGGTGCACAAGAAGCTGGGAGGGGGCACAGCCAGGACAGCTGACCCAAACTGGCCAAAGGGCTATTCCATACCATATGACGTCATGCTCAGTATAGAAACTGGGGGGGGTTGGCCGGGGAGCAGCGATCGCTGCTTGGGAACTGTCTGGGTATCGGTCGGTGGGTGGTGAGCAATTGCATTGTGCATCACTTGCTTTGTATATTATTATTACTATTATTATTATATTGTTATTATTATTATTTTACTTTATTTTATTTCAATTATTAAACTGTTCTTATCTCAACCCAGAAGTGTTTCTCACTCTTACTCCTCTGATTCTCTCCCCCATCCCATCGGGGCAGGGGGAGTGAGCGAGCTGCTGCGTGGTGCTTAGTTGCTGGCTGGGGCTAAACCACGACAGAAGGACAGCACAGGACCAGAAATGTCTGTTATATCAAACCAGTCCAAGGAAATTGCAACTCACCTTTTGCAGCACCAGAAAAGCTACGAAGAAAACAGAGTGGTGAAGTGGTGAAGCACACTCAGTACCCTGGTGTGCAAAGATGCATCCCAAGAGTGACATTGTTGCAGCACTGCATGTGGGCTGATAGTCTCTCTGTTGTGACACAGGTGTACCCGCAGTGTCACAGCCCTGACCTTGTTGCAGAAGGGTAACTGCTTTCTCAGCCATGGTTGTGACTCAGTTTACTTCTTCTGCAGGTATCAGGCTGCCTGCTTCAGCTAGTAACATGCAGGATGGGATGGAGTCAAGACTTTCCTTATTCATCACACCTTTCTCGCCTTTCTTCTCCCACAGATAGATATAGAGATATAGATAGATATAGATATAGATATAGATATAGATTAGATATATATGGGTGATGTACCCAGTACACCTGCCTGACCCTTAAGAACCTTATGGCCCAGTGAGGGAATCCAGCCTGCAACAGCATTGACCGGAATGTGAAGGAAAACATCTCTCAATATTTCTACAGCTAACATATTTTTGATATTGCATATAACCACAAACAAAGGCTCTCTGGCTCTCTGTAGGGGAGAGTTCAATAGGGCATCTGCTGAAAAGGCACTGGAATAGCTATTGACCAAGGGCCTAAAAACTCTGTCTACCTCCTAGAAAGAAGAAAAAAAGAGAGTTGTAACAAGTTATCAGAAGGGAAAAAAATAACAATGTCCATTTGCATGTGATGCAAAATTTCAGAAAAAAATTCCTAGTTTAACTGGGATGAATTAGAAAAAAAGGAAAGGTCAGGAAATAGTCAGGAGCTGCACTCTGTTGCAGCCTGTTGGGAAGAGTGAAGGAGTAATTAAGCTATCAGGCAGATAGGCTGATGAGAACATTAAAAATTTAAAGAAGTTATAGTGAAATTAATGCATTTCTGAGATTCCATGCAAACCCCAGCTTTGTGGGAGGGATGACAGAAAATGTCCAGCTTCTTGATTAGAGGTAAAATAGAAATAATCCATATATTAAACTAAGAGGGCTTTAAGAGTTATAAATAAATATTTTGCAATTAAAACTAAGAACCGCTGAAAACATACACAGTCACATTATAATACATGTGCTTTCAAAAAGGTGTGGAGAGTTAAGCAGAGACAAATAGAAGGAAACTCCTTGACGTTTTGCATAGCCACAGAAATGGCCACGAGAAAACCCTCAAGCAGGTTCACAGAACATAAGCTTGTCAGGGCCCAGGAGGTCATCCAGAGCATCCCCTGCCCCAGAGCAGGATGTCTACCAAAACCTGTTCTGAGAGATGTTAGTCTGACCTCTTCCCAAAACCCTCCCATCCCTTTGGGATCCCCGAGCGATCGATCGACTGTTTCACTTCACCAACTCTAGTGCTGTAGAGTTTTTCCTAAGGAACAGCCAAAAGTTTCCTTTCTGCAATTTTAGCCCACTACTTGCAGTCCCAGTCCCAGCAGGCATAAAGAGCAATTTGGGCTGGATACGGCTGCCAGCCCCTACGGTAGCTGTCAGTGCTGTGCCTTTCACAGGCACGCTCTCAGGAGGAGTGCTGAGCGTGGAGTCGGCATAAAACATATCATCACAGGGGCACACAGCTCTCTAGATTGGTGAAAAACACTGCAGATGCTCCTATTCTGGATCACCCCAATCCTAAATGCTGAAGCTAATTTGATGACATGGGAACAAAAACTCCTTTATTCTGGTCAAAATAAGAGACACTAGTACAGGGCTAGTCTGAGCTTTTTTCCATGTGGGACCTTATGCTCTGGTGAAATGTCATTTTGCAATGTCTTATCATTGATCCTTCCTCTTGTTATTTCACCATGGCAACATTTTGGCCCCATTACTGAGCATACAATTAAGATTTCAGATTTCTAATTTCAGACTGCAGATGTACTGATGGATACGAAGCACCCACGCCTGAGATGTAGTATGTGTGCTACACAGGCAGATCCTCTGCAGCAGAAACGTATGCTTGCTTCCTTGGAGATTACACTGCCATGGTAATATTTTCCTCAAACCATGGATCAGTCAGAAGAGAAGTGGAAGACAACAAGGCAAGGAAGAGAGTGGGGGTGGCAGCAGAAGGTCAACTAGGGCAGGAGGGCAGGTGTGGGTAAGGGTAGAGGTAAGTCAGAAAGGTGAGCAAGGATGGGAGAGTGGCAGAGGGTCTGGAGAGAGCAGAGCAGAGATGGAGCAAGACAAAAGAGTGGGATATGAGATGGAGTCTACTGGGAACACAGCAGGATGGAAAGGAGATGATGAGCGCAAGGTAAGAAAAGCCTTCATGTGAGTGATGGCAAAAAGGTGGCTTGGGAGAAGAAGCGAGAGTATGAGACTGGGTAGAGAAAAGAAGGCAGGTGAGGGAGCAAGCAGTTTGGATGGAAAGGTGGCTGTCAGGTAAGGGAACAGAGCAGGGAGGTGAAGAGTGACAGTTTTCTCCTCCCAGCTGTAAGCAGATATTAAACACTACCAACATCTGAGTTGCCAGTATCTGCTTAGGCATCTGACTTTTCAACCTGAGATAATTGGAGATGATGGTGGCAGGCTTCCTCAAATATTACTATGCTTATGCAATATAACTCTTCGCAATTTAAAAATCAGCCACACATCTTGAGGGACAAGCATTATCCTGGGAGTTTGCAAGATATGAGGTTGGCAATAAGACTGTTGGCAGAGAAAGCATTTCCTCCCTGCTTGAATTCTCCTTTTTCTTTTAAAAAAAAAAAAAAAAAAGTAATGGAAAATGTAATAAAATGCACCAAAATGCATGAAACCTAATCACATAGCTACTTATTTGTATTCAGCAACCAAATCCTTCTGAGGGAGCAGTTATTAAGTGCACAGAATCCCATAATGCTCTTTAAATATCATGTGCAGGAGAAGCAGCAAAGCGCAAGGGAAGTGAAACTGCTGTCTCATGGCTCTCTCTTGTTTTATCAAGCCAGTGCCTTGTGCAGATTGCAGTTGTGGTGTTTGAATTGTGCTTGTGGATCCTAAGCGGCAGGAGAGTGCCTTCTTGCTATCCTCGGTGTCTGTGGGAGGAAGACAAGCAGACACCACAGCCAGTTCTAGGGGAAGTCTGGCTTGTTAATAGTGTGGCCGCTTTCAGGCTACGCTTTGGAAAGCAGTGTGTTAACAATTCAGTCTCACCATAGTGGGATTGCTGAGGGATAGGGAAGGCTGTAGGCAGAAAAAGGAAGTGGAGGGAACAACAGAAAAAAAAGAAAAACAACTAAACACCCCCTTTTTTTCCATACCAAAACCATACCATTCTTTTTTTCCATACCAGATCTCAGGTTCCTTTAGTCTAGTAAGGAAAGAAACAGAGGACCTATGGGGTCAATGATGTCCATGAAAGCCTGACTTCCACCTAGGCAGGATTTCACTCTGCAGTTCGCCCTACACCCTTTGCCATCTATTTTACCATGAACCATTTTGATGCTACTGTATTGCCATGAGACAGCCTAGTCCTTGATCCCTCATAGACTTAGGGCCGTACTTCAGACGGCGAGGGACTACACCGAGGCCCTGCCTCTGTGCTGGGGGTGAGGAGGCAGCAGCGGTTCAGCTGTGACTTGGACCCGAGCATCCGCACTGCGCTTGGGAGGACAGGGGGCAGGGACACCTGCTGAGGGGCTGGCACGGTCACCGCTGCCTCAGCCCCTTTTCCCACGGCGTCTCTGAGCTGAAGCCAAAGAACCACAGCCGATGTGCTCTGCCTGCGGAGACCCCCGGGGTGGGCAGGAGGCTGAGCCCCATCCTGAGGGAGCTGGTGGGCCCCTGCACTCCTGGGGTCCTGGGTGCACAGGTCTCTAAGGTGCCAAAGCTTCTGAGCAGTGGAGCTGAGGGCAGCGAGGGCCCCATGGGGCTAGGACAGGGGAAGGTCCCCACCCTGCAAAGGCTGGTTTTGCCTTAAGAAGCAGCAGGGGGGCCTTTGCCAGCTGCCCCTCGTGTTTCTGCTTCGTGGGAGGGAAGGATCGAGGGCAGCCAGCAACTCTGGGATAATCCCTGGTACAGCGTGAGGGGGCTGGGGCATGGCTCCTCATGTGTGCTGTGGGTAAGAAGCTGACAGCTGTCTGCTTTGATAAAGCTGAATTTCATAAAGTGGCCGTCTTTCTGCAGGTTGCCACTTTGTATACAAAAGTGTCAACAGCAGCTAAGAACCCTTTGCCTTCCAGACATACGAAATACTAGGGCTCCCACGTTTATATGCTCTTAAAAAAATGGATCTCAATGCATAAAAGAAAGCTACAATCCATGAAAATTACTGCCCTGAATTTTGTGTCCCCATATCCTATTAAACTTAGAGGCATACAAGAGCTTCTTTAGGGGAGGGCAGGAAAACCCAAACAAACAAGCAAACTCATAGATTGCCTAGATGTGAATTGCACTTTCTTTCTTCTTGATTTTGTGAAAACCTGCTGTAACTGAGAAGAGGAATAGTTTATCTTCAGCTGCCCTATTTATGTTACAGGAGTGTGACCAAGAAATCAATGCACTTAGCAGAAGAGAAAGGTACCATGTTGTAACTAGGTCATAAACCCACTAGCTCTCTTTTGCCTTGAAGCCCTGCTCTTATCTTTTCTATTTTGTGTTTCAATACAAAAATACATTGCTCTTTCAAAAGCTCCATTCCCAAACTTCTCCCTGACGTGAGCTTTTCATTTTAATTTTCGTTTCTGAGCACTGGTGCATTGACTATTACAGGATACGTATACTGTATATAAAGTCAATCAGAAAACAAGAGAAACAGAGAGTATCAAGGCCATGTCTTGCAACATCCCCTCTTGTCAATAATCCAAATAAAATATCATTCCCATGTTTCATGGTGAACATTTAATCAAGGGGCAGATAACCATTACTCATGTCATATTTCTTATTGATACTTCATTGATAAATGTGATAGCTGTTTTAAAGGGCTGAACACACAAAGCTATGATAATGTGGGTGAGGATAAAGACAACTTGACCTACAACAGAGCAAACCACCTACCAATTCCCCCAACTTTTCTTTCTCCCAAGAGCTTTCACAGCCCCAGTGCAAGGCAGTAGATGGGTCTCAGTTCAGACCACTGTGACTCTGTTCCCACCTGGCCCCCCCATGACCATTTCCTGTTGGGTAACTGCCATTACTGGAGGTAACGCATGGCCTGATGAAACCCTTCCTGGACAGTGAGACAGGCAAACAAAAATATTCAGTTATTCCACGTGTTTCGATTATTCTGGTCATCTCAAGCAAGAATAGTGGTAAACAGTGCGGTAATTAAATTCCCAGAAGGTTGTAAGTCAAACACTGCTGCAGAGGACTGCCATGGTATCAAAATGCTGCAGCAGTGAGATCAGAGATTAGATGGTACTTCCAGAATGTAACAAAATGAAATTCAGTTTCACAACAGGAATGCTAATGTGTCTGAGCAAAAGAAATCACAAACAAGGATAGTCAATGCAAGGGGAAACCTATGTTTTGCAGCAGTAATAACAAAAGAGAAGTTAAAGTTAATGATATGAATTTCTAATGTGAGACATCCGCAACAAGGCTGCAGCTGAACTGACAATTCATTGCTCCTTTGCCCACATAAACTCTCAGTAATTCCAACAGTAATTCCAACTTTCCTTGGGCACCTGGCTTGGATGGCAGGCACAGCACCTTGGGTAGAGTTACAGGAGATGTTGCAGTTCTTGACAGCAACAACCTGACCACTGCCAAAGTCAGGGTTTATAGGTAGGCAGGGAAGAGGACGCGGAGGAGGAGGAGAAAGTCGCTATTTCCTAGCAAAATGTTCAACACAGGTTCTTTCTCCAGTTTTGACAGAATATGTGTTTCTGCATAAAAGTTCGTAGGTATGGAAAGAAGCAGACACATTTACATGCACACTTTTTGTCATTGGTGCAGTTTATGATTAAGTGCAGACAAGCTGTTCTTATTTTCACAGTGGAGGCCATAAATGAGAGTCCTGCAGTTCAGTGAGGGAAACTGTATTTTAAAGTTTTATGTGGGAAAGATCTGAGGTATTTTGTTACACGCTTCCCTTAAAACCTTCTCTTTTTTTAAAGGGAAAGATATTTATTGTTGCTGAATTCTTCATACTTGACAGGAATTTGTATAAACCTATACAAAACAATTTTTTTCTCCTGGTTTATGCCACTAATGGAAAAATTCTACTGAAAGAGGTGAAGTAAATTTTGTGGAGGAAGTAAATTCAGACCTCCTGATCTAATTCAAACTGTACTGTAATTATAAAATGTTTAAATATGGATTGTTTTGAAAGAACTGTATTGTTTACAGTACTGTTCATGTTGTCCTTGCACTGCAGCGGTTTTTATGATACAAGTGCTGTTCCTACCTCAAGTGTTGAGCAATTGTGTCAGATCATGCAACCTCTCCTCAGCCGGCAGTCCTTGTGTCAGGTCTACAAAACTAGTGGCACAAGGGGGAGGCAGGTAAAATTCCTGCTTGGTCACCTTTGTGTGGCCCCCCGCCCAGTTTGAATGTCCATTTATTCATTTACAGGTACTCACTTGCAGCTGGACTGACTGGGACTGGAATTTATACCATAGGGACCCATAACAAGAGGCCACTGTATACTTGAAATCAGGTTTTACTTGTTTTCTGAAGTTGCATTATTAAATTGCGTTATGTATTTAAGCTTTTCCCCACAAATCTGAGAACTAGAAACGTACTTTAAAAACTGAAAGTCCGGTAGACCAGAGGTCTCCAGGAGCTGTGGCCTCAGTGAAACACTGACATTGCAAGAGCTGTGTCATACCTTACCTAAAGGACTGGCTGGATGCATCTCCCCTAAGTCTGAGCTTGGGTGTGATCATGTTAATGACATTTTCTTGGCCCATATTTTCCTCTGACTGGGAAAAATGAGACTTTTGGTTAATAAACCATCTTTTGTTGTCTGTCTCAAAACCCAAGTGATGAATGACCTCCAAAGGTGAGTGCTTCTGATACACAGGCTTACTCTCATCATGTGAAAGGGTTTTCAAGCCTTCCTTTGTAGTTGCAAACCAAGCAGGTGGAGATGGCGGTGCCAAGGGCAGGTGGAAGGGGAAAGATGGTTTGTACACATATGCAGCCTAGAAGCAGTATTTTTTAAAATCAAAACAGACACGCAACTTTTAAAACTGTGGTGAAAGTGGAGAAAGGGCTTTTACAATGATATATGATGTTTTGCTAGCTGCTACAGATGGAAGCTGGAAGGGGAAAGAAAATAACACTCGTATAATAGAAAAAACACATATATTCCATACAAAAAAGGTATCTGAGGGAAGGAAGGGGAATCATACTGATAAGAACAAAGCAGAGTTAAAAAGAGTTGCCTGTAAGGATAAAAGGAAAGATCCCAATCCTAAATGGGTATCCTGGTGTGCTCAGCATCTAACCTTTGCCTCCCACAGATTTCAGATGGAAATACAGCAGGTAGATCTGTCTCTTTGGGATTTCATATTGGAAAACAGGGTGATATCATCTAATTTTCAGGTTCCACTGCTGAAGAATGCGCAGAGGGTTTGTGAACACCGCCTACCTCCCTGTGGCTCTGCTCTCACCCCTGTGTGAGCAGGGTGAGCACGTGGTGCAAAGCTGCAGCCCAGGGCCCCTCTACATCGGTTTTTTTGAACTGTCAGGGAGGAGAAAAAGGAGACTGGAGTTTTGCTTACTGACGTGAACCTGTAGATGCTTAAGGAAAAGAGTTTTGTGAGATTGTACTCAGTGGATGTGCACACATGCACACTTCCATGTGTACCTCTCTCTTCCTGCATTTGAATCCACTGGTTGGCTTCATTCAAATCTGATATTGCAGAGAGGCCAAGTTCCCATAACTTGTTAATGAGTGCAGGAGAGAGAGCAGGAAGCAGTGGCCCTTCGGAAGGAAAGGTTGCAGTCCCTCACACACTCATGTCTCAAGCCCTTACTTACCAAACAATATGCACAGGAAGAAAATTGTAGCAGCACTGCAATGGAAGATGGAGCCTGTGGAGCCTCTGGACCCTGTTGGACACTAAAGAAGCCACTCCAGCTGTACAGCTCCATCAGAAACATTTCTGTTGCGGTTCCACCTCACGCAGCTCAACCTGTTTTCCTCTGCAGAAGAGGAAAGGGACCAGAACATGCTTTGGTGTGTTGATCTTTGTCCTTTCTTACATGACAGCAACTTGGCAGGATCCAGATGTCTCTGGAGGCCTGTCACGGCATGACAACTTTTCACTAAGAGACTAGTAAGGGAGCATTGTAGCATCATATTCTCACTTGTGCACTGGCCAAATACCGTGAGTTTTATGTTCACCACAGGTTTCATTTGTGCTGTCTAACCACTTTAAATAATTGACCCCAGCCTACTGCAATTACAGCTTGTTCCTACATGATTTTTCCTTCTTTTTGGGCATACCCTTTCCCTCATGTTTTCAGGTGCCTTCATTTTAATTCTTCCAAACTCAGAAAAATTAGAGCCAGGGTTTCCATAGCAACTTTAACTCTAATCCTTATTTGCATTACAATAAAATTATTCATTTGATGTTCATGAGGCCTTACAATCTAACCTCAGTATGAAGACCCTATTGGTCTGTTGAAGTCCAAGTCCATGCCCAGATCTCTGGAGAGTTAGGTGTATGACACATATATATGTTCTTATTGTATTTCCAAGGGACAGAAATTACTGAGTGAGTCAGGGATGAGATTGGTTCAATGTTCAAATAATTATAGCTAAAAGGTATGTTTTGTACAGTTAGTGATGCTATTTAACCACTGAGGAGGAAAAGGAAGTTATTTAAAATTGTAATTGCTGAGGAAGTCTCTGGAAAGAAAACAGATACTGCTATCAGATAATTGGTTTTGTTGGTATACTAGGGTCCTTGGAATTTTATTGGAGCTAGTAACTGCCTGATTCAGTCTCATATAACAGCCTCGTATAAGTCTCATACAACAGCCATATATTATATAACAGTCTCATATAACAGTCATATATATATATATACACCCATAAATTCAGTCTCATATTGCAGTCATACATAAATACTCATATACTCAGTCTCATATAGCAGTCACCATGTGTCAGTTTGAGAGTTTAAGATTAAAAACTTTTTTTTTTTTTTTTTTTTTGCTAAGCATGCAGTCTTCTCATTTAACTGCATATCCAGCCAACACATCCATAATTGTCTCCATTACAAAAGTATGGACTGGCTGAGCTGAAAAATATGTGTGTTTGGAGACAGGCATCTAAGCCTATAGTCAGACACTTCCAAAGAGCTCTGTTTTTCAAAACACTTACTGGCATTTTAGCAACTGAGTTGAGGCTATTTGCTTCATTTGAGCTGATAGGTATTTAGTGCTTTAGAAAATTAAAGCAGTTATTTGAGTGCCTAGCAGGGAATAAATGACATAATTTTAGACAACCACTTTTAGAATCTTGTATCTTGGTTTGAATCTTGTTCTGAATATAGGAGGGGATATTAAAATAAACTTGTAGTTTGCCAGGAAAATTACTTTTTAATGAGGACTTGTAAATTCAGGAACTACCTATGTCTTTCTGAAAACAAAAATATTTATATATTTATTAAAAAAAAGCAACCTTCTATATATCCTACAGGAACACAAATCCTTATGTCTTGGAGAGCATCTTTGGCTGTAGAGATGAAATGGGATCATAGACAAGTGCAGTTGCCTAAGAATCACATAGCTGTTACTTGCAGTGACTTTCTTACTGGTTGGTTGGTGGGTGTGCAGAAAGTGGCAGGGGTCCCACAATGGAAAACTGTTTTGCTTGGCAGTGGGGATTGTATCCCTGACACTCTGTTGCTAGCTCAGTCTGATGAAATTCTATGGCAGCCTGTGCGTTCAGGTTGCCAGGAAGGCAGGCAGACTAGCCTGGCTGTCAATCCCGGCAGCACTAAACCCCTGTCCATAACTATCATTCCAGTTCCAAGGATGGATTTTGACCTGTTCAGTGCTCACCTGTTTTAATATGTTATCATGAAAATGTTGGCTGCTAAATACATGGCAAACAAAGCAGACAGTGCTGGAGGGTGTTTGAAAGATGGGATGCTTGTGTCACTCATCTACAATCACTTCAGCAGCCTGAAGTGTTCAGAGACATCGTTACATGATGCTTTCTGCAATGTGTCTAGAAATCTACAGTTTTGTCAACCTTGGTGGTTGGTAGTGAATCGTGGCTGCTGAAGAAGGCTGAGGAATGGCTGGATGGTTGGTCTAATTCTTGCATTTTGGTCAGCTGCCACAGATGCTCCTCTCTGAACCGAGCCATCATGCCTCTCACAAGTTTGTTGGCTTTCGCCATTCCTTGGGCTCATCCATTGGATGTAAAAAGAACAATAAATCGCCCCTCCTCCTCAATTCTGAAAATAGCTTTATGCAGGAATGCTGCCGTGCAGTAAGTGATCATGGGATTGCTAGTGATGCTGCAAAAAGACTGCCAGCAGTGTATCTAATAGCACATCCCAGCAGGCTGAAGAGCCTAAAAAGCCAGCTACAAATTGACAGGATAGCTTTCAAATGGCGAGCAAGCGATGTTGTTTTGGGGCTTGCCATGATGGTTGTGATTTATATCATGTCTGTACAACTGCTATCAACTTTCCAGAGAGAGCTGAGAATAAAACACTCACAGGGAAAGGTACTGCTGAGACCAGTAAAAGGAAGAGGAGTGGGCTCTGGGGAAGGAAGAGAAGTCAAATGTTACAGCAATTTAATTAAGTTTCTCTACAATGTTATGTAAGTAATAAACAGAATAAGAACGTACCTTATTTTTGTAATATTTATCACTTTACTTTCTGATACCAGAGTGTGGTGGGTTGAGCTTGGCTGGCTGCCAGATGCCTACCCAGCTGCTCATTCACTCCCACTCCCACTCCTTAACAGGACAGGGGGAGAAAATAAGATGAAAAAGCTCCTGGGTCAAGATAAAGGCAGGGAGATCAGTTACCAGTGCGTTGCAGAGCCAGCAGGAACTGGCTGTGTCCAGCAAAGGGCAGTGCCTGACCTCCTCCCACAGAGGCCACCACTGCAGCCCCCCTGCTGCCAAAACTTTGCCACCAACACCAAATACACAGAGGCATTAAACTATTTCATTTTAAAGAACAGTTTTCAGCTTCATATGCATAAACCTCATTTACTTGCTAGTAATTATCCTTTTCATGCGTAATTAAAAATCCCACCCACCTTCCCCACCAGTGTATCACATCTTTAAGTAATTCTGCCAGCTACATTTCTGGAGGGCTGGACTGGTATGTATATATATATTTTTTTTTTTTTAATATTTATGCCATGTGGTACACCGGTTTAATAAGTGTTTACATGCCAGTGCTGGAAGCAAGAAAATTATCAGAAGTGTGGCTAGATAAAAGCTACTTTCTCTGCATCTAACCAGGTTCTAATGCTGCATGATGTCTTCTGTCTGGACCTCCAGGACTTTATCTTGATTTCTCTACCAATTGAAATGAGAGCTGCATGGCACCATTCCTTGGTCAAATGAAGTGTGTCGTACAAGCTGACACAGGATAGATGAAATCTTAATGCATATATATCTGCAAAGATGATAGAGGAGATCAGGAAAACGAGTCTATAGACTTCTTCATCTTCTCTGCTAAAGGAGATGAGCTTTCAGGGTCTTTATTGTTGAGGCAATCAGTTTTCATCCCATCAGTGTTATGACCCCCATTTTCTGTTCCTGCTCATTTGAATCAGTACACTCCTGCAGTCGAAGGAAAAGGTGGATTTACACCAGTTACAGAGCCCTTGGGCAAGTTCTTCAGAGATCAGCAACCCAAAGCCTATGAAGCTATTGACCTCAAGTTTATCCCAAAGCATATCTTGGATATCTAACAGAAGTTTTTACCCCACTGACATAGTGCATTGGTCAGAGAACTGAATCTGTGTTAACAGGAAAGTTTTTCATACCAGAGTTGTCAGTACTGTCACTTCACTTGCCTTTAATGACAGAAGTAGGTAGTGTGTGACCAACCCTATTTTAATTTCATAACTTGCTGACTTTGAAAAGTCATTATTCTCTGGTCTTTTTTTTACTGTTTTTTCCCATAACAATTACAGTTTGGCTAGTATAAATTATCACTTGCTTAAAGCTGCAAATTGAAAGTTATGTACTCCCCAAGCCTGCTTTGCCTAGAACACTTCCAGCTTGAAAGAAGTTTCTCATTTCTCATATCACAGTCAGTGGTGACACAGGAAAAGAAGAAAGCTACTTCTGCCTGTAAGTTTCCATAGACCTCAGTGTGTGGTAAATCCTTTGACATCTAGAGATTAAAAACTGTATCATAACATTGATCTTAATTCTTGGTGGGTTTTACACACTGAAAGCTGTTTTGCTTTGGGTTTTGGTTTGGTCTGGGGTTTTTTAATGATTTTGCAGGTAGAGTGTTTTCATTAATTTTAACCAAACACAGCATTGTGGCAGGAGATGGAGAAATTCACTGCAGCATCCACATCAGTCACAGTATCTTGCTCCTCAGCCCTGTGGTGAATCTCATAACTGTGAACATGGGCCAGGAATGAGACGTCAAGAGGAGGAGCTCTCCAGTCGACTGACTGCAGGCCTGTGCTGCAGAAAGTCTGCACAAAACAGGAATTTGAAGTGACAGTCACATAAATTAAATCATTGTGTATATCTTGTCATTTCTTGTTCAAGTGACATTGAATATTTTGGGTTTTAGTTACTAGTAATGTCAAACTTAACTGCTCAGTGAACTGAACTGTGGTCTAAAAGTGCCAAGGAATACCCTGATCGGACAGTGACTTACTATAGCTACTAAAAAAAAGAAGGCAACACATGTAAGGAAAGTTCATTGAGGGAATGTTCTCCTTAAGAAGTATATGTATATTCCGTATACTTTTAAAAATGTTATTTCTTCTAGCAAAATATCTGAAAGGCAGAAAGTACCTCTATGAGAAAACAGTGAAGTTGTCCTTCTCTGCATAAGGCAACACTATACTTGGTAATACTGACTAACTGTTGAAGTGGGTGGCCATTTGACATAGTAGCTATAGACCTCTGCCCTCAAAAATTCCCAAAACGTTAGCAGTCTTCCAAGCATGGTGTTCAGAATTGGAAATCACCTCGTGACTGCAAGCTGCATATAGCACACAGCTATGAAAATACCATTATCATTAACAAAACACAGCTGCTGGCTGATGCAGATCCAGCCTTTCAGAGTCATCTATTTTTCTAGAGGATTTTAGTTTAGAGAACCAAAGCTCTTCTGGCTGTCACCAGAGTGACTTTTTTCTTCCAGTTGTTGTATGTGTGTGTCAGAAAAGTAATCACCTAGAAAACCCAGCACTAACTTTAAAAGCCTGTGAAGTGTCTCCTTTTTTCTCCCCAAGTAACCAACTGTTGGAATCAAAGTTGTCTTCAGACTGCTCATTTCCCACCTAGACGTTGCACTCATTCTTACTATGGTCCAGCAAGACTCCCATAGGTTGGCTCAATACCACCTTTCTTTGTACTGTCACTTCTATTAACAACAGGTGTTTAAAGTCAAATACCCTTTTTCCTAATAAAAGGGAAATTTTAGAAGCAGTACTTAGCATTTTCTGCCTATATTGGTGCTACTTTCAGTACAGACTCCATGCAGTTCCCATAGAAGTCTGCCAATCAAAGAAGGGTGACCCATTTTTAAAGCAAGGGTGCACCACTAAGCACTACTAAGGCTGCAACCTTCACGAGGGGGATGCTACTGAGTTGCCAAGAACTTTCCAGCTTCTAGCCTATAACTTTCTTGGACAACTAGGTTTCTGCAACTGCTCCTCAAGCCTTTCACACAGTTACAGTGCATATTTCATGAATTTCAATGTTACTTCCATTACAGCTCAAACTTAATCTGTTTTGAAATTGGAGCAAGTGCATGATTAATCCTTTCAATGATTTCACTGCACTATAATGAAAGCTGCTCATTAGTCCAATATTTGCAGATGACAAAACACTTAGCACAAGCAAATGCCTTTACTTAAACCTTACACAGGTAACAGTTAATGTATGGTCATAATGTGCCTTTGCTTCATTTACAAAAGATAAACAAGGCAAAAAAATCCTTTAACAAATATTGGAGTGTTCTGACTTCATTAATATATCCTCAAGTGCATTTTTAAAGGGTTTAACCAACAGAAGTATCTGTAACTTTTCTCCGGTGCTTTTGTATTGGACACCGTGCCCCATCTTAATAGTAAGTAATTACATGCCACAGCATCCAAAATAAATAAATGAAGTTTCAGGTACCAGATCTGGGAATAGTTAATCCATTTCCCCTAGCTTGTATCCACACACTTCTTGTGCCTTTAAAAACATACTGTCCAAGTGACTGGGAGTAAAAGAAGTCATCTACTCACAGGCATAGAACAACTCAGAAAAACCCTTCAGAATCTGGGAATTTCATTTTGTTAGTGCTTTTAATGATTTACCTTATTGAAACAGCAGGCACTACCTCATAAATAAGATTTTGTTTTAACATGTCCCTGTTAGACCTCATTTTCCCCACACTCTCATATTAGTTGACAGTGATCTATAGATAACCTTTCCACAGCAGGGCTGGGGACTACTGATATCCTTGATGCCCATTGTTAAGATGTTTCTTGTATCGCTGGCTGACAGTGGCACAGTCTTGGGTGGAAGAAGAACAAAAAAGACCATGTGCTCTAAGCTGCCCTGTAAAAGCCTGTTTGTCCTTCATGTGCCCCATTGCTTCTGCCCCAGATGACTATCTGTATGCTTCCACCCTGGCTGTCTCAGTGCAACAGGGAGGTTAGTCCTCCATTTATAGCAGCTCTCAAAGCCTCTTGGGAGCGTTAGCTAAAATTTTCCAAAGCATCCCAGATTTAGGCTTCACTAAGTTTCTCCTTTCCAGTCTGAAGTTGGGGGTTGCTCTCTGACCTCCAAAGAGATTCAGGTATGTGCATGCCTACATCCCTCCAGAAAATGAGACTGAGGCATCAATGTGACCGTGGCACTTTTCCATGCTTTTAACCATTCTGTTTCAGTGTAAATGCCATTTAAAAATGTTTTAATGGCCACTGGATACTGATATGTGTCTTGTGACAGAGGTAGTCTTTTATGTCATATTTCTTTCAGACTTCAATGAACTGTTAATTATTCCTTGCACAAAATCATCTGGCAAAGTGTTTCTGAGACAAGGCACATGTCATGGCATTACGGACCGTCTCTGCTAATGAATGGCTGAGTAGCTTCTGGGTTTCCCTTGAAGAGATCAAATTACATATTCTTGGCTGAAATCAGGATCAGAAGACTTCTTCCACTGGAGGAAAGAGTACAGCATGTTTTAGTTTTCTCATTTTAACATAATTTATACAGCTTCACAGGCACAGGAGTGACAGGATGAAGAACTAAAGCTAGTGAGGTTGCTTTTTAACGTCAAGTACAAATTCCCTTAACTGAGTGCTCCTTAAATATATGGCTTTTAGGGATTTTGAAGGAAACAAGTTTGATCACAGGTGAAGCTTTTCCAAGGTCTCATTAAAGAAATTAAGATCTCTTTAAATCCAGTGCTGAGGTGAGTGGGCAAGCATTAGACTTCACTACCAGGACAGTCAGGCTTCATTCAATTTTATTGTGACTCAACCCACCTTTTACATAATGGAAAGGTGTAAGGTAGTTGCAGTTGTAGATAAATGTTTAAAGGTGCCATACCTTATAATTTAGAGCTTGTCCTATTCTTGGTTTTCATTCTGGAGTTGCAACACATTGGTGAAAATGGCAACATTAAATCTCCTAACAAGCTAATTTTCACAGTATGTTAAAATGCTTACACAAGTGAAAAGCACATTGATTCTCATGCCCGCCCCTTCTACTGTAACTGCTGCCATTTAAGGGTTTGATGAATTGCAAAGCTTTTGCTTTGATTTCCTTAATGGTCTCTAGAAAAGGTGGAGCAATAAAACAATTTATCAGCTGTATCTGTGAGAGAAAAGGAACCACTGACAGTCTGTCATGTTGGAAGATGTTAAGTGGTATGGAAAATAGGTGCTTAAATTTGGATGATAAACTTTTTATACTTAGGCCTATCATTTATTATTGTATTTGTAAGTCATCTGCCACCCTAGAGTTTACATTCTGATTTGCCTCTAGGCTGGTATTTTTCAACCTGTTCTGTTTGAAGGTCTTCCTTTCTAGGAGAAACCTTTGTCATTTGATGGGACAGGGGAAGGGCGCCAAAATGTTATATACTCACTGATAAAAGTGGAAACATCAAAAGTAAAAGATGAGGTCACTTTTCATCTGCTGGCAAATAACAGCCAACTTTTCAGAATATCTGTATGTCTGTTCGTTTGTTTTATTCCCTGTTATCTGGACTATCACCAGTCACTGGACCACAGGCGGTAAAACACTGCTCTAGTGCCAGCAAGTTACATATTTTTATAGAAATAGGAATGATGACAAACTAATAGAGGAAACAATGGGTGAAAAAGGGAGACAAATTTTTTTACTGCTGCATTTCTGTTCTCTTTCTGGTTGCAATCACGTATCAGATTGGGGCAGGGTGCTGGTTCATCACCAAAGCCCAAGCTGGGCTGGAAGGAATTGCTAAAACTAGCAGTTGTGAAATAGTCTAAAAGGTAACTGGCAGTACTATGTTCCAGAGTAAACACATGTTGTGTGACTCTTAGTTTTGTATGCAAGCAGCCAAGTGGGACTGCAGTGTTCTCAGTCCTCCCTTCCACAAAGGTCTCTAAGATTGGAAGTGGGTATCTTTATGTACCTATAGGAACTGATAAGATACAGGGGACTGGCAGAGCTCTGACAAGAAAATGTTAATTGCTCAGAGGAACCTGGGTAAAGAAGGTGATGTCTACACAGAGGCGGAGGAGGCAGTAGCCCAGGTAGTACAACTGCTGCACTGGGAGTCTGGTGCTTCCACAGACACTGAAGTGATGGTGCGCCTTGGCTGCACAGCTGGTGGGGATGCCTGCACGGGGCTGCGACAATTCTGGACAAGCCCAGTGGGGAGAGGGAAGGAGGTGGAGAAGGCGGACTGCTCCTCCTTTTCATTTTTGTTCTTCAGGGCCTATCCTAGCAAAACAGGTGCTGAGGAAGGTCGAAGAAGGAACATTTTGCAAAATAAAACTATGAAAATATTCCTTTTCAAAGTGTTAGTATTGTATGATTTACTGACCATCTACTTTGGAAATTTTAATGAGCTTTTTCCACCAACCTTTACGCTTTTTGAAGAAAAGGAGAGGGACGGGAAATCAAGAAGGTGGAAACACTCTCTACATCTCTTTTAAGAACATAGCTTTCACTATAACCAGCTTCTGTCATGAACTACCCACCAGATCAGAAAAGTGTCATGCAAAAATCTTTCACATCTATTAATTGAATTAAAATTAAATTTCCAAGGGAGGTTTTTAAATTCTGGAGGACATGGCCTTACCCAGAAAATTTTGTTGCACAGATTCCTTTTCAAGTGCAAATATAGTACTGTGACCAAAAGTACAGTCTTTCTACACTAAAGAGTCAGCATTCCCCAGGAATTAAATTGAAAGTGAAAAGGCATTTCAAGCAAAAGGAAGCAAAGGAATAAATATCTTAATAGGTTTCCTCTTGCTTGTCCTTTTATGAACAGAGACAATAAAATGATAAAGAAACTCAGAATTTGTCAGTTACTGTTAAAGTCAGAAAGCAAAGGAATATTATATAGATGGTGTATTGGAAAACTCATTGATATCATTTAGTGAATTGATGAAACTAAGGTGTACACTGTGAGTATATGAAAAACAATCCTTTTTCTGGAATTCCCAATCCAAATCATTTCCACGAACTATGAGGTTTATTAAAGAGAGGTTTTAAAATGCAGGGTAGGTTTTACTTTTCCTGAAGTACCTCTTTAAGCTAGATACAGAAAACAAATGGCCAGTTTCCACCTTCCCCATTCTGAACTAGCGGTTATGCTTGTTCATCGGGGCCCTGCTCTGCACAGTCCTGTCTCTGTTTCTTCAATGAGACCACTGCTGGCCAAGAAGCAATGTTCAGTGGGAAGAACCCTCCTCACTCATCTGTTCAGACAGCATGAGGCTCTCCTGCTGCAGAGGAAAAACCTGGTATATCTGCCTGATAGGAAATGCAATGCCTTTTTCAGGTTGAAGGGACAAATTGGGATTATTTTACCTCCCTGAATATTAAATATCAGTTTATTTCTATCTTAAAGTATTTTCATTTCAAAGGACACATGTGAAATGAATGATATGATGGAGGACCTAAATGATTCATATGGAATGATACAATTCAGGGCTTTTGGATTGCATTTACCTTTTATGAAATTCTTAAAAAAATAACTAGTAATAACTAGTTAGATGTGGGAATACTTGCAGGGAGGTACTTGTTCCTTGGTACTTGCAGGGAGAGGGAAGAAAGGACAGAAGGACAACAGGAAAGGTACATAAAAGCATTCATGTTCTCAAAATCAGACCTCTTTTTGGTGTCTCAAGGTGGATACCCAGAAACTAGTCTTTAAAAAACTGTTAATTTCCTGAAAATCAAAGCCACAAAAATCTCGGCCCATATACACACACATGTCTTTTAAGAACACAGAAAATTCCTGCCTTCTCTGAAGTCTGTGCCATTAGTCCATCCTCCACTTCTCAAACTAGAGTTTTGTTCATGATGTTATTCACGATTCATTACTTTACCACATACTGTAATGATGGAGGGCCTCAGTCTCATGTTTTGCCTTGAAGAGTTCAGTGGAGAATACCTCAGTGAATTGCAGATACTCCTAAAAGTGTGTGGACCGCTTATTTTATGTAGAAAGACTGAGCTGTTCTACAACAGATAGGTGATGGTGGGTCTGGATACCTTATGTGCAATTTATGTGATTTGGCAAAAGCCTTTTGACAGACACAATCACCATGAATGTCATTTTAACCCTTCTGCCCCTTCTGGCTCAAGGAAAGTCCTTTATATTTTCTTGCTCACATCGGTTAATCTGACCTCATTCCATTTTCTTTATCCTTTTTCCTTGGAAAAAGATAGTATTTTTTTATCTGACATTGAACCTTTTGTCTGTAAATTTTTCCCTGAAGGAATCTCTAATGGCTCTACGTTGCTCTTCATGTAGCTAGGATTTTGCATGCACGTGCCATTTGTGACTACCTTATGGGAATGTGATATGATAACAATTAAATTTTAATCTGATCCCAGCCTGTACTAATACAATAGCTGCTTTTCTTTTTTTTTTCCTAATTATGATATTCTGTAAAAGGCTTTACTAGAGAAGAAAAGCTTTTAAATACTCCATAAAATCCAGGGCTCTACTTCTCTAGCTCCACAAACTCAGCTCCCTGTCTTCGAGAAAACTCATGCACCAATAACTCAGTTTTTCTCTTTTTATGTGTCTCTGGTCACACAGAAGCAGTCTGACCTGGTCAGGATGATCAATCATACAGTATAATGAAAAAATCTAATACAGTAGTGGCCACAGCCTGTGAACAGCCCCAAAGCTAAGAGGAGTTTACAAGCCTTCTGCATCACTTAATTCAGCAGAAGTTACTAAAAGTCAGAGTCTGGGAGAAGGTGAGGAAATGGAATAATGAAATTATCTAAATGCCCTGTTGACTGCAGATTGTTTCTTCATCTTCACTCATGAGATCACTCAGTAGATTGGATAAATGTGAAAGATTAATCTTTCAGAGTTCAGATTCATGATGAAATTAATCCATGAGATACCTACTAGTGCATAGCTTATTTCTCAGTGATTTGGCTAATGTGGAGGCAATCTGTACACCTAGCCACATTAAAAAAAACAATGCATCTGTTTAGTTTCTGGTTTTACTGCAGTTGCTCTAGCCAAAGGTATTTTTCATTCTCATGATACTTCCTGTAGCAGGATTACTTTTGAAATAGTAATAATAGCCTACTTACCTTTAAAATTGTTAGGCAACATCTCTCCTGACAGGCAATATATGTCTGCTTTCCTGAAACCAACAGTGAAAAAGAAATCTGCCTGGGGGCATGAGTCCCAAGCAGGGTCCAGTTTTGTAAGCCTGTGAAGCCCTTGGACTCAAGCAGTGCTCCCTAGGGCAGGTTGTTTGCTTGTGTTAAAATAATACCCCAGCTGAGCTCATTTGCTCCTCAACAGCTTTGCTGTCTTTCAGATGGATTCAGTAGCTGTCTGAATATAATGGCGAGGTCTTTTTGGACAGCTGGGAGCATGGAATTCATGTTTGTTCAGGATGTACTGACAAAATGTTGGTTCTACATAAAAAGCTCACTTACACAAGGACTTGGAAACAGCCTTGTAGTTAACCTGGGTACAGGGTCCAGTTGTCTAGAAAAACACACCTAAGGACTATCAGTCAAGGTTTTGTACAAAACACAAGCCATTAAAGCTTTGGTCAAAGGTTTTCCTACTGACTGGGACTGCTATCTGATATGAGGGAGAAATGTGTGAGAACAGGAAAAAGAGAGAGATCCAGATTCTTGCAATCAGTGTCTTCAGGATTTTGGTACTAGAGGATGTATTCAAGCCAGTGCTTTTAATATTCAGTGATGGATATTCTTCATTTTGGCCCCTGCATGGTCCTGTGGGAATGCATTTCTGCAGTTTAATTAGGTGCTTTGGGGAGTGTGTGCATTGGAGAAATATTTTGATTTGTTTTAAATCTGTGGCCTGATTATTTCAGTTCTTATTCTGTGAGAAATACTTCATAATCATTTGCTTTTCACCTTCTCCATGTCATTCACAAAGATATGCACACAGCTTTTACAGCCTCCTCCTCCATATACAGTCCTCTCTTTGAAATGGAAGAGTCCTTTTTTTCTTTTCTCTTTTTTTTTTTTTTTTTTTTCTTTCCCTGTCATCATGTCTGACTGCTTTAGGGAAACCTTTCACTGTAGTAAATCCACAGAATGACATCTTGCCCAGGGAAGGACCATTATCCACCCCTTGTGAAATAGGAACAACACTTCTACTATACCTGGTTATAGCTAGGAGGATATAAATTGCACATGGCTTTGAAGGTGTGGGTGCCACTGGAGGCACACAGGGACATAATTTCTAGCTTTTCCCCTCAATTCCTTTTTCCCTACTGTTCTAGTTTGATTTTGAACCCTGCTGACTATCAAGCTGATGTTTTCATAGAGCTGACCACAGTGATTCCCCCCTCTCCCTCTGGAGTTGTAATTGCTCATTTAGAGTTCACAATTATGCAAGTGAAGTTATTTTTCTCAGGTACATCACTTCACATTTATCAACATAGAATTTTACTAACCATTTTATTGCTCACCAATGAAGTCTTGCTTTAGTTCTTCACAACCAGCTTTAGTTTTTATGATCCTGCCTAATTTTGTAACACCAGCAAACGTTTGCCAATTCACTAGCTGCTCATGCTTTCAGATCTCTCAGGATGATATTGCAAAGCACTGATCTTACTGCATATCACTGTAGCATCCTACCCGTGACCTTAACCACTGTAAGGCTGGTGACTAGTCCTACCCTTCTTTTTCTACCTTCTAATCAGTTATTAATCAATGTCAAATTAGCTTCTTAAGAGTTTTTGATGAGGAACCTTGCCAAAAGCTCTTTAAAAATACAAGGATGTATCTTGACAAGATTATACCTCTCGCACAGTCACTGATTCCTCTAAAGAGATTTGACAGATTTGTGCAGCATGACTTCCCTTCACAAAGACGTACTGGCTCTTCTGCTGTAGACAACAATTTTTCCATGCTTTCTCTAATTCTCTCCTTCATTGAAGAGTCTACTGATATGCCCAGGACAGCTGTCAGATATACTGTACAAGTAATAATAACAAGTATAGCAGTAGTAGTATTTTTCAGCTATGGATTTTAAAACATTTCTCAAGTCAGCCAGCACTAATTACAGGTGAGGAAAGTGGAGGGCAAAAAAGTTAAAAGAGTTACAAGGTTGTGCAGAAAGTAACTGTTTGAGGTGGACATGGAAACAACACTCTCTTCTTCCCTGTCTTGATCCTGTGCTTCGTTGTACTGAGGGACACCCCCAGCCCTTCAGAGCTACTACTGTGGGTTTTGTAGCACTCCTAGAGAAAATACAGAAGTGTTCTGCTCTGGTGCCTGTTCGGGGAGCAGTGCCTACTGCTCTTTTGATTTTCTATTACATAGTCACAGAGTCACAGAACAGCTGAGGTGAGAAAGGAATGCTGGAGGTCATCTGGTCCAACCACCCCCACTCAAGCAGGTCCACCCAAGAGCTGGTTTCCCAGGACTGTGTCCAGGCAGCTTTTGAATATCTCCAAGGATGGAGACTCCACAGCTCTTACTGCCTTCTTCTGTGAGCCATGTGTCTCCCTGGTAAAACAATATGCAGTACAGTTTCCCCTCCCATAAAGTTTGAATTTTTTGTCCAGGCATGGATTTCATGTGTGACTTGCTGCTAGTTCCTGTTATTTCCACTATCTAACTTCAAAAAAACAAGCTTAACTGCTTCAGACTTGTGTCCTGAATGTCTCATCCCACTACCAGGGGTATTGACATTTCAGTCATTTATCATCATAACTAATATATGAGTGATAAAGCAATACATAAAAGTGACATGAAAGTTTTATATGAATAAGTTTAGGACAGCATGTTATCAAAAGTAGAAAACTCCAAATAGACCTTGCCAAATGAATGCGTGTAAATCCTCTACTACCATATTATATATTCAGGATATGTCAAAGTTCACAGTAAAACTGGAAATATTGTGCAATTTTAGAATATTTTACTGCTATTTCTCATACCTCATTTGTTGTCTGGCTTACTTACCATGAGTTCAAATGTACAAAGTCTGAGAAGGAAAGAACAAATAGTTTTCAGAGTTATCTTCTGTAAAACAACAAGAATTGGTTTTCCACAGGCTTCAGTGATTTGGGACCTGGAAAACCTAGAGGCAATATATTGCATATATGATTAGAAATACAGGAACCTTCCTTTAATTTTCGTACCTTGTATTGGGTTTGTGTGGCAAGATTTTGGTAGTGTGTGTGGGGGGCTACAGATGTGGCTTCTCTGAGAAGCTGTTAGAAGCTTCCCCTATGTCTGATAAGCCAATGCCAGCCAGCTCCAAGACAGACCCACTGCTGGCCAAGGCTGAGCCCATCAGCAACAGTGGTAGCACCTCTGGGATAACATATTTAAGAAGGAGAAAAAAAAATCAGTGGGACACAAACTGCAGCTGGAGTGAGGAGTGAGAATATGCGAGAGGAACGACCCTGCAGACACCCAGGTCAGTGCAGAAGGAGGGCAAGGAGGTGCTCCAGGCGCCAGAGCAGAGATTCCCCTGCAGCTCCCAGTGCAGCCCCTGGTGAGGCAGCTGTGCCCCTGCACCCATGGAGGCCCACGGGGGAGCAGAGATCCACCTGCACCCGGGGAGGGCCCCACGCCAGAGCAGGGGGATGTGCCCGAAGGAGGCTGTGACCCCGTGGGAAGCCCACGCTGGAGCAGGCTCCTGGCAGGACCTGTGGACCCGTGGAGAGAGGAGCCCAGGCTGGAGCAGGTTTGCTGGCAGGGCTTGTGACCCCGCGGGGGACCCACGCTGGAGCAGTCTGCTCCTGAAGGGCTGCACCCCGTGGGAGGGACCCACGCTGGAGCAGTTCGTGAAGAACTGCAGCCCGTGGGAAGGACCCACGTTGGAGATGTTCATGGAGGACTGTGTCCCGTGGGAGGGACTCCATGCTGGAGCAGGGGAAGAGCGTGAGGAGTCCTCCCCTGAGGAGGAAGGAGCAGCAGAGACCACGTGTGATGAACTGACCAGAACCCCCATTCCCCATCCCCCTGCGCTGCTTGGGGGGAGGAGGGAGAGAAAAATCAGGAGTGAAGTTGAGCCCGGGACGAAAGGAGGGGTGGGGGGAAGGTGTTTCAAGACGTGGTTTTATTTCTCAATACCGTACTCAGTTTTGATTGGCAAGGAATTAAACTGATTTTCCCCAAGTTGAGTCTGTTTTGTCCGTGACGGTACTTGCTGAGTGATCTCCCTGTCCTTATCTCGGCCCACGACCTTTTTCATTATATTTTCTCTCCCCTGTCCAGTTGAGAAGGGGAGTGATGGAGCAGCTTTGGTGGGCACTTGGCATCCAGCCAGGGTCAACCTACAACATACCTCTATGCTAACCAGAAGAATAAATGTTATGGAAATTTCAGATGGCAGTTGAGAAAGGACAGAATACTTTCTGCCCTAAAATCAAGACTGTGACTTTTTAAAGACTATTGAAGGTCTTTCCTATAAAAGGTCCTTCCTGTACCTTGTTTAGCTCTCTCTTCTGACTTCACATATGTTAAACTGAAATTATTGTCACCTTTTTATTTCCCAGTTTCTTCAGTTTCTTCACAGTTTTTAATCTGTGCTATTGGTACAAGGAAAGAGGAATGGCTTTCATCATATTTTGTTTGTTCTGATTTTCAGAACAACGGAAAGAAAATCAAATACCCAGAACCTTTTATGTAGAAAGTAATAAGGAAAATGGTAGCTGTCTACATAAATACACGCCTATATACATACCCAGACAAGTGCACCAGACTCATTGCAATTAAAACCTAAAAGAAGTCATTTTTGTTTTGTTTCACCCTCAGGTATGGAGTTGGAAAGTTTCTACCAAATCATTCCCAGGTCAGCTCTTTGCATGGGTGGCTGCTCAGGAGCCCTCAGGTGGCTCAGCAGGCCCCCAGCAAGGGCTGCTGCCCCCCAGGTCAAGACAGCCTGGGCAGGCAGGACAGAGCTGAGGTGGAAGAACAGAGGACCAAGGGACACATCCAAGAAGGGAAGTCTCTTTAGTGCAAAACTGCCATGCACCTGTGAGATCAGGTTCTTGCCCTCCAGACCTCAGCCTACCCCAGAAAACTGCTTATAACAGAGTCCTGACCAAGGAGTCCTGCTGTGCTATATTTAAGAAGTTTCTGGCCTGTTTTTTTGGCTTGACTATTAAACCACTTGGATCACCTGCATAACTTCAGTAATTTAGCATGAATCTATTTACTTTGCTGGTTCTGCATGTCCATACCTCTGCAGCAACTTTTACCCATTGCTTGTGAAAGCCACTGTCGTGTATGCTTCTACTTCAGAAACTAAAGTGGGTTGAATTTTGGTATGGACTTGAGAGATTTGGGTTTCAAATACAGGACCTCTTTCACATCATAAAACAAGAAAAAACGTAGAAGTGGCTGACAGAAAGTCTAGCTGACAAAACATAAGAGAGAAATGAAAGGAAAAAGAACCAAATGCACCCATGACCAGGGGATACACAAATCCCAGGTTTCATCAGGGAGGTTTATTAAGGAACAGATTTAGACCCTACAGAAGGCAATGGAAAGACTGCTACAGACTTCTGTGGGCTTTTGGTCAGGTTTTAAACCTTAAACTCTCAGTATCCTGTCAGCTCCCCTGTCACATCAAAATGTACTGAAAAATCCATCAGAAGAGTGGAAAATACTTCAAAGGAAGTATGCAAAGAACCCCATAGGGAAAAGTGTGTTATAAATGTGAATGCCCAATTTGATTTACTCCTCTCTTTGATATTAGAAATACACCGTAGCTGAAAACAGCCGTTAGCATACTCAAATATGGAAATACACCATTAGTGGTCTCCTTGTCTTTGGGCTGCTAGTATACATCGCATCAAAGATTTCTGCTAGTCATACAGGTAGGGATTCACTATCCTCTTTGTGCATAAGATTGAGAATAAAAAGCCATTACGCTGGTTTGCTTTTCTTTCTCCTAAAGAAAGGGGGGTTAATTTAGAAGGTCAAGTGTTCACTAGATTGGAAGGAAAAGCTGTAATATAGAGGTAAATTTCAGAGGTCAGCTTCCTCTACCTCAGAGACTTTATTAAAGCACATACATATGGAAGATCTCCTGGTTCATTTGCATTGTCTGGACATGTTCTCATGGCTTTTAATAAAGGCCATGGTGTTCCTCACTAGCTGTGCACAAGAAGGTGTAAGGCACACAGCAGGTTACACATGAAACAGACTATGTGGAGATGGAAAGTGTGATGGAAAAGATTCCTACCATCACATAAACAAACAGAAAAACTTACCAGAAAGTCAGTAAAACAATGCACTATATTGAATAGACATCAATCTTTCAAATTTTTACAAATAAATACTAAAGAAATGGGAAAATCTTGTGTGCAAACAGTACACTCTCTACCACAGGAAAACACTTTTGAATGAAGGTATCAGAGAAAGCTCTTGGAGAGCTCATCTCTCTTCTTTGGAAAGGTTATCCTGTAAGACGAGATTAAAGGCATGTGTGCTTTTAGCCCAGCAAGATGAAGGATGGGGAACTGCATGAATATGTATGCTGTTCATGGATCCCTGAGGGAGGGAAAAGAACTGCTTAAAGTCACAGTGGCAGAGAGGTGGATAAATTCTCCATGGGAATTCAGAGTCTGCAGCTCTCCTGCTCTGGGACAGCCTTGCAACGGCAATGCTAAAACCTGACTAGTTGTCAGGTGTAATTTGACTGAGTTAGAAGGAAGCTATTTGGTGGGACTGACGGAGATGGATGATCTCACCTAGCCCAGTGTACAAAACACGGAAGAATTCATCTGGGCTTGCAAAACTACCTGGGCTTCATAGAATGACTTTGAGTAAGTTTCTCCCATCCCTCTTCTGAAATGTCATCTCTCAAATCCATGTTGTGCTGCAAGTCAAAGACTGCTACATGTGAACATTGCAGATTTAAATTATTTTTTGACCGATTTCAATATTTTTCATTTTATGTGCTCAAAGATAATCATTGTTGCAAAATCTAATAGACATTGGAAGTCTATGATCTGGGATAATACATCCAGTCTATATGAAAGCTCACGTTTATCTATAGAGAGCTGTTATATGTGGTGATAAATAATAGTAATTTTGAAAAGAATTAAGTTTATGAGTATTTCCCAAAGATAACTATACCCTCCACTAATTCAAAACCATCAAATAACTTTTAGGTGCTGCTACAATACAAAGTAGCATTAGTGATTCATTGCTGTAATTGCTGATTTCCTTAAAAAAATATAATATATGAATCTTATTAATGTTCTTGACTATTTTGGAGGGAAAAGTATCAATTCTATCAGTAAGAAAGATATTCCATTTCAAAGTTTCACAACTTGCCAAAAATCTTTCTTCACTTCTCTAAATAAAAAGAATTATTTGAATTTCAGGGCAGAGTTATGCAACACAAAACATGTTAGGAATAGCTGACATTGCTGGGAGGGGCAATGTATGGTGAACACTGCTATCAGTTGATCAAAGCCTCTGCAACATTTCTAAGATACCAGAGGTCCTCTTGAAAAGTAACTGGTTTATATGCATAATGTGAGTAAATCATTGAGGCTTTCAATGAAAATCTTGGAGAAACTCCATACAAAAGGGGGGAAAAGTAATGCAAATGTAAACAGAATAAGGTCTTTCAAAAAGGAGATCCTTGTTCTTATGAATAGCCAAATGCTGCTGTGAAACAAAGAACTAAGAACAGTGACAATAAACATGAAACAAAATAATCTGAGCAACTTAAAATGTGTGCAAATGGGAAAGGAGATTAAAGCTGGCTGAACAGCAGCCTACCTTCAACTCCACAGGTCTCAGAACCTCAGCAAGACCAAAATTTTCAGACAAATATGTATCATGACGAGATTCTGGGAACTTTGTAGCTAGATCGGTGATTCTGTGCCTTGCTGCATCACAGGCTACCTGCACATGGAAGGCACAGAGGAATGCTTTGTTTCCAAGACTGGACTGGGCAGAGGGCAGCACACAGACACATGCATATACATGTACATATATACCCATATGCATGTACAATATATATGTAAATATACAGCCTGCCATAGCCTGGGCAACCTGACTCTACAGTGAGAGAAATCAAAAGCTTGTTTTCAGAATTGCTTGCTCCTTGGAAATAGGAACATGTGAAACTGGTTAGTTATCATTAGCAAGGTTTCTGAACCATCCTGCAAAACCTAAACTAAATTGTTTTGAGTAATGGCTTATGCGTAGCCATTGCCAAGATAAGCATGTTTTGTGAACCCATTGCTGGTGTCCAGTTGCAACCCAAATTGCTCATCTCCACACGGTGCTCCTGTCATGGTAAGTATCATGTGGAGAAGTTGAATGCCTCATTCTATTACAAAATCTGTTTCCTCCTTTTCATAGAGGATATATAAGGCCTTTTGGATTGCTGTCAACAGCTCATTGGTGCCACTGGAGACTAATAATCTCTCAAGTAGTATGAAGTGGAGAAGAATGTTCCTTCCTTTGATAGAGCCTGTAGCCTTAATTTTCAAAGCTGCTGGTGTGACTTTTTTTTCAAAATAGGCAAACTAGTTAGAATTATAATTTATTTTTTTTCCTGGTCAAACTAGAAGCAAGCAAGAACTTCAAAAAATCTTTTTAAAAAAAGCTCTTTTTCATGTATACCCAGCTCAGTTGTTAAGATTGCAAGGTTTGGCTGGACAAAGCAAGAGTCTTCACGCATCCTCAGATTTATCAGATGGAGCGTTTGTGCATGAGAAATGCTCTAACCTCCCCCCCTAATGGCCACAGAGGTGTAAAATGGCTTATTCACTCTGTGTCTTCAAAATATTTCTACTTCAGAGAAGTCAAGAATAGGCTCATGTAAATAATTTATGGGAGAATAATTAAAACTGCAGTTCTTCCCTTCTATGAAAATTCTGACAGATATCAATTTTTAAACAAAAGTTATGTTAAATAGGCATAGCACTGAATGAAGTGGTGGGTACACATTGCAAACCAAATGGAATGGGGATGGTTCTGCAAACTGAGTACCTAGCCCTGAAATCCCTTTCAGGTTTCCTAAATAAGAAGTAGAGCATTCGATGGGGAATGCAGTCATTTTAAAAGTAGGATTTAATGCATAACTTTCAAGCAATCACTTTTTTGAAACTGTATCTTGAATATTCAAAGACATTTTACTCTGCAGAGCAGCTTTTAAAAGGATTGGTATGCCAGAAACACTTCATGTTATCCTTATCTTTACTTAAACAAATTCCCAGACTTGGTGCTCTGAAGTATCAAACTAAAATCTTCTGAGCTGAGACATGCCACAAAAAGAGTTGTTTGTACATACAAATAGCATCAGTTGTAGCAAGCACAACAGAAAACATAGCCCGCTAGTTAATATATTCCACTATAAAGTGCAAATTTTTGGCTAAGGGGCTTTACATTTAGGAATGTTTTGTCCAGAATAGTTGAGTTTAATTAACACTAACTAAAGAAATAAATCCTGTAAAGAAAATCAGTTTGATAGTGTGCTCATATTTATTAAAAAAAAAAAAAAAAGAGACAACCATTTTGAATATAATTAGATCTCACTCAGCAATATGGTCACTAATTAATAAACTGTAAATTGACATGATGAGGAGCCATAGAATGACTTCTGGAGCACTTGGCAATATCTTGAATCTTCAATGGGCCAAACGGGGAATTATTTAGGTGCTTAGCTCTAGGTTTCTTTGGTTAAAAGCTTAAGGAAAAAAGTATTGAACATATACTGATCAATGCTGTAAGTAGGAGATTGGAGAGCTTAAACCCAAATCTTAGCTAAAAAATCCTCTACTATTTCAATGTAAAATTACAATAATTAATTTTCAAATTATATTTTATGTTTTAAAAACAATAAAAAGAAGTTTCCATTCCAAGACTTCTTTGGACCATCATACCGTCAATAGGAAATAGCACAGCTAACAGCAACTAGTAGCTTGTATTCTAGATTTTTGTTCCATAGTGACTAAAACATACAGACTTTGATCCACAGCCTGACATTAGTGGAAAAACTCCCATTGGTTTCAGTGGATTTTGGAACTACCTCATAGTAACTTTTGTCCCTCTTTTTGTTAAAACTGAAACAGAGTGATGCTTGTGATTGCCTATCAGTGGCACTGGTTGGATCATGTATTCCTGTATGTGAAGAAATACCAGATCACACAGTTGCGGAGTTCAGACCCACATGTACTTTCTAGAGAGAAGGGAAAAGAGAATAATAAAAGGCAAGGTAAGGTGAGACAAGTCAAGGCCAGGCAAGGCAAGGTGAGTTAACTGAATGTACAATTAAATGCTTGCTTTAAGCCAGTGGTTATAGAGGTTAGGTCTGCAGATCAGTGATATACTGTCACCATAATAACTATAGTGGACTATAAAATGTATTTAGTTGGTTCTCTGTATCTGGTAGTCTGCAAGACAGCTTGAGTGTTAAAAGTCATTTGCTGGTCCTGTAGCTTCAGAGACAGTGGACTAAATGCATGAAAATGTATTTGAAGTTTACTGACTTGGACTTAACAACAGGTATTTCACCTACATGTATCTTTACTGCTTTTCCGGATCGAAATGGTGAGGTAGATCTGGAAAGTGCACTTTAGACCACCTAGCATGTGAACTCATCAGGGGCCAAGCTTGTCTGGTAGTTTTGGGCATTTAAAGAAAGAAAAATGTATAGTGAGAGTAAAGCTACCCAGGGCTACCCAGGTGTTATTGCAAATGATATTATGAATCATTAAACCACAATGGCATATGAAAATCTTTGATGATAGCAATGAATCCACCAAAAAAGGCATTAAATTATTTTAGCCTTGCAGTGTCCTTTAGTGCTTTATCGCCAAGCCCTGTTTCATCTTCCTTTTTCTCCATTTGTCAGGATGAGATAAAAAATGGATCTTCCCTTTACGTACCCTGGAAAAAGCTGCACTTCCTTGTCTGACACACACAATACATTTTATGGCTCATAGTTGTTGTATAAGGAGAAAATTATTACCATATTTAAGCAGATGTCAGCAGCTATTATTCTGTGAAGATTCTCCTGGAAATGCTGCATGAGCTGTTTAATGCTTTCTAGGAAGATGACAATTATGCAAGACACACAACAATGAAAGCATCAAAAATAGTTTTGTTTCAGATTCAAGTGTTAATGTTCAGTTGTTTACTAAATTCCAACCAAAACAGGGGCCTCGTTGTGCTATGTGTTGTACAAATAACTGGCAAGTAACAGCCTTTGACTGAAAGAGTTCGGTAGGATGAAAAAAGGAACTTTTTTTTCACCTTCTAATACAGAAAAAAATGGAGTCACTATATGGAGTGATCAAACCTGCATAAGAAGTGTGTAACAAAGTTAAAGGTGGAATTTGAGTCTTGGCCCAGAATTTTAACCATGAGGCTGTCCTCATTCTTTGACCTGAGAAATTGAATAGTACAAACCCAAAGTCTCTCTAAAATGGTTGTGTTGGGTTTGTTGGTTTTTTTTTTATTTTATTTTTTTAGATTTGGCAGGGAAATGTTCTTCTTAATACTATTCTTAATAATGATAATAATAATGATAATGATAATAATCATCATCATCATCATCTTGGCAAAGCCTAATATTTTGACATCAATAAATTAAAATAAAAAAAGATTTACAAAATTCAACAGCAAAGTTAAAATCAAGAAGCATATACAAAAGTCATTCTCTCGACTGTTTCAGGCATACTCATTTGTCTACAGTTTGGGTATTTAAGTGACTATGTTAAAGTAGAAGGCCGGGGGTAAAAAAAGCAGTTTATTTTTCATACAAACTAATAAAGCCTTCAGAATTATTTGATTCACGCATAGTCTCAGGAACACCTTAATGGGGTTAGCATGCTAGAAATAGAAGATGCAGTCTCATTTCCACAGAGGCCAGTGGGTGGTTTTCCCATTGGCTTCAAAGGCAGCAGCACTGAGCAGTAGATTACTGCAGAAGATGAAGCAAAGCAAGATGCTGCTTTACTAAAACAAAATGTTTGTTTTGTGCCAGTGCCAACGCTGCTACTATATTGATCTAAACTTAATTATATCCCATACAGCCTGATTCAAATTTAGCTTAAAAATTAAATAGCACATAGGCAAATTCTTCCAACACAGCAGAGTCATAGATTCATCATAGGTGATCTTGCTTCTTTGAATATCAACTACTTGAAACTACTTTCATACTCTCCACTATGGCCATGTTCCCCCCAGCAAAAAACACCAAAACAACAATAACAAAACAGAAGAGTCCACCTTTCTTTGCATCACATTCTTCCTGATGATGACTGATTTTCCTTGGGACTCTGTCATTCTGTACTGCCCAGCACACAGAATGAGTCAAAAACCTTCAACATTGGAGCTGACTGTAGATCAGTGGATTTATAGAATCAAAACCTGCAGCAATCTATCAAAAAAAAAAAAAGTTCCTTTTCTGAGATCCTAGGCATTAAAGCCATGACATTTTAGTGCAATGCTCTGAGTCAGAGTTAGCTCTTGTGCCACAAATGCAAAAAACTAATGACTCGTCAGAGAAAGTCTATGATATATCTGTATGCTCCCCTTTGTAGACCAGGTAAGAGCTGCAACATGAGGCAGACCTTGGTCCATGTAGCTTATATTCTAAACTAAACTTCACACAAAGTATTATTTTAATGCTGGGGAGACAAGACACACATGTAATAAGAGTTCTGTACTGCAACATTGCTGTTGCAGTCAATGATGTTTGACACAAATTGCCATATGCAACCCCAAGTTTGTTGTTGTCCCCATGCACTGCTGGTGTAAGCTGGCAAACCCAGTCTTCTCATCTCCTGAATAAATAGCAACCCTCCAAATAACATAGACCTTCAGCTGTACACAAGGATGCTGTATCCTAGGAATTTTCTTATCAATTCAGAAAAATGCCACCTAACCTCTGTCCTGTTCATGTGGACTTTTTAAGACTCTTCCCCCTGTTACTAACTGGAATTGGAGCACTGCAGGCAGGCCAGCAGTCTTTTTGTCTCTCTCTCAGCCCAAATTAGATCTCTCCTCTGTACAGACAGAGCATGTGGAAGAGAGAATTTCCAGAGATGGCTTTATGAGCATCTTTTTCTCTCTGACAAATGAGGTTCTCTCTGACAAATGAGTTTTAGTTTGTGACTTGAATTGGGGGACCCTGGGTGCTTCTGGATCCCCAGGTCACAGTGCATATTGCAGCTCTGTACAGGCAACTAAGAGGGCAGAGACTCAGGAACACGGCAACCCTCTTACTGCCCCCCTGCACCCCAGCTCTGCTTCTTTGCACCTTCATTTCTGCAGAAACCAAATGTGGACAGGCCCAGGAGCTGGGGAGTGCTACAATTTTATGTATGATGTTGATGATCAAGGGAGATGAATCCTGCAGTGTCACTGTATATATTACTGTAGAAATTACTTCAGTATATTCTGGTACTAAAGATGTGGTTTACGTGGACTTTAGTAAAGGCTTTGACACCATTTTCCACAGCATTCTCCTGGAGAAACTGGCTTTTTATGGCTTGGACAGGTGTACTCTTCACTGGGTAAAAAACTGGCTGGGTGGCCGGGCCCAAAGAATTGTGGTGAATGGTGTTAAATCCAGCTGGCAGACAGTCACAAGTGGTATTCCCCAGGGCTCAGTGCTTGGGCCAGTTCTGTTTAATATCTTTATCAATGACCTGGACGAAGGGACAGAGTGCACCCTCAGCAAATTTGCAGGTGGAGCGTTGATCTGCTTGAGGGCAGGAAGGCTCTACTGAGGGACCTGGACAGGCTGGATCGATGGATCGAGGCCAACTGTATGAGGTTCAACAAGGCCAAGCGCCAGGTCCTGCACTTGGGTCACAACAACCCCATGCAACGCTACAGGCTTGGGGAAGAGTGGCTGGAAAGCTGCCTGGAGGAAAAGGACCTGGGGGTGTTGGTCGACAGCCAGCTGAATATGAGCCAGCAGTGTGCCCAGGTGGCCAAGGCCAATAGCATCCCGGCTTGCATCAGAAAGTGTGTGGCCAGCAGGAGCAGGGAGGTGATTGTTCCCCTGTACTTGGCACTGGTGAGGCCACACCTTGAATAGAGTGTCCAGTTTTGGACCCCTCACTACCAGAAAGACATTGAGGTGCTGGAGCGTGTCCAGAGAAGGGCAACGAAGCTGGTGAAGGGTCTAGAGAGCAAGTCCCGTGAGGATTGGCTGAGGGAACTGAGGTTGTTTAGTGTGGAGTAAAGCAGACTGAGGGGAGACCTTATCACTCTCTACAACTACCTGAAAGGAGGTTGTAGCGAGGTGGGTGTTGGTCTCTTCTCCCAAGCAACAAGTGATAGGATGAGAGGAAATGGCCTCAAGCTGCACCAGGGGGGAGGTTTAGATTGTGTATTAGGAAAAATTTCTTCACGGAAAGAGTAGTCAAGCATTGGAACAGGCTGCCCAGGGAAGTGGTTGAGTCCCCATCCCTGGAGGTATTTAAAAGATGGTAGATGTGGCACTTAGGGCCATGGTTTAGTGGTGGACTTGGCAGTGTTAGGTTAACAGTTGGACTCAATGATCTTAAAGGTCTTTTCTGACCTAAATGATTCTATGATTCTATGTTTTGGCATTTTTTAGGGCTTCTGTCTCCTTTAAGTGATGCCTTACACATGTACCTGGACGTATCTTCCCTATGCACTTAAGCACCTAGGTCTTAACAAACCCAGTCTTTCCAGGAAGTTTGCTAAAGTCACTTTGACTTCCCTTTTACATTACCATGAAGTTTAGCCAAAGAGGTTTCCATAGTGTTCTCTTAAATTGTCTCCAATTTCCTCAAAACTAATGCTGCATTTGCTGCCAAGCAGACTCATCTTCACCAAATGCTAATACTCTGGATTAACAGAAGATCCCACTGTTTTCTCTACCTCTTTTGAAATGTCTGCAGTCCCCAAATCCATTTGACCAAAAAAACACTGTATCAAGTATTTTATTTCTTTATTATAGAATGGTAAAGGATAATAGTAGAGAAAGGTTAGAGAAGTAAAATGTGTGTTTGAAATTGCCTTTGAAGATATCATGTGCAGCAGCAGAGCACTTCTGTATGTTACAATGGGGCATGGTTTAACACCAGCATATTCTGTTTTCTGCACAGCTGAAAGCATTTTCTACCTACCAATTACTTTCTGACTTACCCAATGCATATCATCGGAGAGAATTAAGGGCATTGTTATATAACAGCCTTAACTCAAGATTGCTAACTCAATAGCCTACCTCAGTAACTCAATCGTTTGTCTCATTTACAGTTATTCATTTTCACTTATTCATTTAGTGAACTTAGCTCTCACTTACTTATTACACTCACTTATTTTCAGCGTGATTTCACTGACTTCATTTGTAATGTATGTGTCCTGACTGTTGGCAGCTCAAGATGGTGGTTCAGAAAGTGCCCATGCTCATCTTAAGAACATTCTTTCTCCATCAATTCAATATTACAGTTCACTTAGTCAACACCTAGATGATTTTAAATCCTGCCCCCTCCCCCCCCCCCCCCCCCCGTCATCAATGTGCTGGCCTTTTTATAGACTCCTTAGTTCACTTCCTGCCCCCCTCCCCCCCACCCCCAGGAGGTGTAGCAGTAGCTGACTCTTCTCTCTGCTTTCTTTATTCTTAGTGTCAGTGCAGGTAGGCTATATGTCAGCCAAAGAGATAGTTTCAAGGTACCCTAAACAGCCCTCAAAGAAATGTTTTGCTGTAAATGCAATTTGCAAAGTCCATTCCATCTAATTAGATTTGTAAATATGTAGGAGAAGTAAATGGTTTAGGTTTCAGATATATTAAGGGAATCTCGTTCTACAGCCAGAAAATATAAACCCATCAGATTTTAAGCAAACATGAGGGAAATTGTACTATGTACAAAAATCCCAAAGATGTTGCTAAAGGAGAGTGAGTTTCTCTCAGTGAATCTGTAACACATTCCATGACAAAGTCCAAGATGCCTAGTGAGACTTTTGACTCATATGTTCAGCTGTCAGCCAGACCTTTGCCTTGAGCCAGCTTTTTTTGAGGAGATTGGCAAGACTGAATAAGCTGTGCACAATACTTTGCATTGTCTTCCATCAGTCCTTTCATGTGGTGCACTCACCAAGCGCTGGCTGCCTCCAGCGACTGCCAGCCTCCCAGGGAGGCTGGTATTATTGGCAGAAAACTCCTCAATGGGACAGGAAGTTTTATGTGAGTTAAAGGAAGGTTCACAGCATGGTTTCCTCTTGTTTCTGCAGTCACACTGCATCACACTACCATTTTTTCAACACTAATTCTTTTTGGTTGATTGCTAAGGGGGGAAGATACATTTGAAGATGACATTAGCTTGAGGATGGCTACTTTTCCTGGGAATCCAGAACGTGTTGATGACACAGTCCTCTTTGCTGATTTTCTTAGACAAGAAATAAGGCATATCGCTCTGGTTTCTGAACAAGACAAAATTAAGCAGATTAACTGCCTAATACACTGGCAATAACTTCAGAATATAATGTCCTCTGTGTTAATTTACACAAATATGATATCGTTAACCAAGGATGGAATATCAAATCATCATGAAGGGTTATGATGCTGCTGTTTAAACGCTGTGCATACTTCTATAAGATCAGATATTACTAAACATTAAGGCTTAGTTAGCCCTTTTTTGACAAGTCACAGGAACAGGATTTGGACAAGGTCTATTGTCTCCTTACTTTGTTTACTAATTAGACCTTGCTTACCACACACTAATTTTTGCCCATGGATGTCACACTTATATTTATGTTCAGCACAGTTTTTGGACTGTATCAGTTGCCTTTTTTTTCTTTGACTAATTTAATGACTCCATCTTCAGCTTTGGATTACTAACAAAACAATTTAAACAACTTTAGCTCACTTCTGTTAGTTTGGATAGCTTCAAACACAAGGCTTGCAGATGATGTGAATGGATAAGTATAAAACACTATATTTTTTTTTTCAAGGAGCCTTTTGACATTGCTGAATAAGAAATGAGGTTTTATTGTCCCAGCTGGGATGGATAAGGTCACTCAGCCATTACTTGTTGCCACAGTAATCTAAGGCCTCTCTTAAAGAAGACAGAAAAGAAGCTTGGTCCAAACTGCTGTGGAGTTATTGGGACTATTACCCCATTTTACTGATGTATAGAAGAGATAACCTCCCTGTTACCTGTTTCCCTAGTTAAAGTTAGATCTCAAGTGAGACCCGTTCCTCTAAAAATGTTCCCAAGTCTATCCATTTGTTCCCAAAGATATCCAAAGATACAATTGGTATTTGCTTTTTTCTTCAGTTAGGTAGTAAGGAATGGGATCTTTGAAAGCTGACTATTTATTCATATAAATAATTCCCACAGAATTTCATATTTCCTAGATTATAATTTCTGGTAAACCTATTTTTGTCATTTTTATTTATTGTACCATTTAGGCCTTGGCAGGAGGGCAGGCATATGACAGGATTGAATGTGCTGAGATATATTTCAGTCATGATAGAAATAGCATGTCAAGAGGGAATGGGATAATGAACATCTTTGACCAAGAAGTTGCCCAGTCTGGACCTAGTTTTGGGTCCCCAGACATTCCACGAGTTCCACTTGGCACTGTCAGCTAGAAACAGCTTTTACGGCTAGACCTATATCTCATCTTTAGCAGTAGTTCCTCAGCACAGTCATTTATGGCATCCTAATTCTCCACTTTTCACAAGAGTCACCTCTGACACCCAAATGCACCCTGTACAGAAAGTTCAGCTACCTGCTTGCTTTCTTCTCTTTTTTTTTTTTTTTTTTTTTTAAATCAGCCACAATAATGGGGAGAATATAGAGATTGCTTTTCAGACTTTTGCTGCCCACCAGGTTCTGAGTGAAAATGGAGGTGTTGATTTAGCAAGTGTAGTCCCACATGGTTGAGGTCCAGGCTTCTTTCTCTGTAAACCACACAAAAAATTGACATCAGCTGCGGTATTTTTGTGAAAAATCCCTTGCATTGTATGGCCAAGGAGACTGGAGGCCAGGAGGCCACCCTCCATTGGAATTTGATCCCTTCATTGTTCTGTGCAAGCCACTGTCTTTTGACCTTCGGAGGCACATTATAAATCTCTGTTATTCACTCAGGCCTTTGCTCTGGAGCATTCACTGTGGAGAGAGTACTCTATGTTGTTTCAATGAAGTTATTCAACCTTTTTAAATTTTTCATACACATGCATAAAGCACATCGCATGAAAGCATTTATACTCTGGTAATACTATACAAATAAATTCTGAGGATGTAAAAGGTGAAAATGGGTTTGATTTTATCCTCATTTGCACAATTCAGAGCAACACAGCTCAGTACACAAGTTAAAAGCACTTAATTAGCATATAGGGTGGTATTGCTAATTTTTGCTGCAAGGGATGCTTTCCTACTTTTCTTTCTATGTTGAGAGGCTCTCCCTGTTGATGGTAGCCAGGAAAAGCATAGTTCCACATGCACTGTGCAAAAGACCTGTCTGAAAGCTTTCTGCTCCTTTTGCTTGTGATGCCTTAAAAAAACCCAGGTTACTTGTGCAGATGTTCATACTTGGGTGACAGATCAAGGGGCATCTTGCAGCTCTGTATACAGTGAGTAAAGAGGGCAGATTTCCACCCATGAAAGATGGAGCTGCCAGTGCAGTATGTCAGTAAACAGTATCAGTTTCTTTATGGCACAGGGGTCAGGGTGAGAATGGATGTTATGATACGGTGGCTGGTCAACATTTTGAAGTGAGGCGGTGTCAGAACATCCTGTAACTATAACAGAAGTTGTTAAATCAAAGCGGACATTGGGGTTTTTTCATCTAATCATATCTGCAACATCCAGTTCACTAGGTATGTGACCAGGTCAGAATGTAGATTTGTATTCCTAACAGGCTTAAGTCTGGATGACACTTAAGTTTTCGGTCTCTAATTTTGTGTCTATGTTTCAGTGCTCCCGCTCCTTGCACTTCTTTCTTCCTCTACCTCCCTGTCTCTCATAAGCACACATGTACATACATGTGTGCATGCAGAGCTAGAAGCTCTGTGAATTTAAGAGTTGTTTTTTTTTTTTCAGCTTCCTCTGTATGTTGTTATTAAACTAGAAAAGTATCTATGTTAAGATTTGTACTGGTTTGCTCCATTTTTGTGTTTGTTTAAAGGTGTTAATGGAAACTACACTGAGTGCTGAAAGGAAGAATGCATTCTGTTGTATTATAGCAAATATTTAAAGGCCACCTGCAGGCTTACAACAGCTGGAATGAGTATAAAACACTATTAAAATTAGTGCTTTATATAATTCATGAAAGCTACCTCTGTGACATCTGATAAACTTACCTTGTTATGGGCCAGCTCTGCCATATTTCTTGTTACTGACCTTAGTCCATAGTGTTGCACTGAAGACCACAGAGACAATTCTTAGATGAAGGTATAGCTGAAGCAGGCAAAACCCAGTCTGTCCCTGTACTGACAAATTAAAATTTTTAGGGACACACTATGCTGAGGTTGTTCATGCTTTTTGTAGGTTCATGGAATAATCTAAATTTAATAAATGGAGCAGTTAATCAATAGCTACTGCAGTGAGTTTGCAGGCAGTGCATCACTTCAGCAAACACATTTTATAACAGTGGGAGTTCATAGAAGGCATTATCAGGGAAACCAACCAGCAAGGAGTTTGAATAGTCTAATCTTGAGGTAACAAAAGCATGAATAACCATTTCAGGCTCTGGATCAGATACAACTGGCTGCAGAATGATGATATTCTTTAAGCGCACCCAACAGGATTTGGATTGAAACCAGGAAATAAACCAAAACCCTAGGCAAATTACTATTAAAATACAGACAACATCAAAGGCAATAGCAAGGAAATAAAAAGATTGAAAGAAATGTTTTGGTGCAAGGATAATTTATTTTCATTTTATCAACCTTTGCACAGAAGAAGATCTTTTAGTTTCCAGGAGTGCACATTTGACAGCCATGATTATGTTAATATCAAAACAGCAATCCATGTTTTTCTTTTCCATTGATCCTAATTTCCTTCTGTTAGTTGAACAATTAGATGTTTCTCAATTACTGAGTCCAGGTTTTCTTTTGTTTTTAGTTTTTCCTCCTTCTCAAAAGCCCTTGACATTAGGAGATGGGAGAGAGAGATGTTCTCCCTCTCCTCCCACATCAGTTCAAAGGCAATCAGAAAAGTAGAAAGACAAAATTTATTTTGTCTGTTACCAAGATAGAAAGGATAAGTGACTTCATTAAAAATTTTTGTCTGGAGAGAAATACAGATGGTTAAAAGTAGACTTGCCTGTTATACAACAGTTCTCTCAAAGGTCATTTGATGCAGTGCCCCTTGAAGTTGATCTTACCATATGATCTTAACTACAAGCAAATACAAACAAAAAAGATCAGCCCAAAATTTGAAGGCCCAGCTCTTCTGTATATCCCCAGAAAATTTCCACTGACACAAAGCCCCACAATGGTGTCTAGAGTTGAGATTCACCCAAAGATGATCAGAAATCTCACTATGCTGAGACCAGGGTTGGCAGAAACAGAATAATGAAGTTTGACAGACCAAATGACCAAAGTAAGTACAAACAGAAAGTCAGAAATATGAAGATAGGATCATAAATAGATGAAAAAAATCAATTTAAGAAGTATGAGGCACACTCGGATACTGAAGTTAAAAGCCAAGTGTCTAGTCACTGTTAAGCCTACTTTTGTGCTCTAATGATATCTAAGGCTGTGACCAGATCAATTTTTCATACTCACTAATTATTAGCTACAACTTTTAAAGAAAACTGACCAAAAGATGAGAGACTAGATGACTAGTGACTGCATGTCTGTAGAAAGGAATTATGGATTTTAATAATGGGCAGAACTGCTTCAAAGAAGTTTTGATTAAACCAAACACATGAGCTCTCAGCTCTTTTTACAGGCCAGCTGATTGTACATTTCATGTACAAACACAACTTTTTTTGTATAGGTAAGGCAGCAGAATGTCCTTCTCCCACTTTGCAAAAACTGAAAGGATGAAATCTGAGGTCCATCGTAATCAGTGGCAAAATTCCCACTGTCTTAAAAAGGACCAAACCTCACTCCATTTTGCTGAATTTAAATTGATCACTGTGGTAATTATTAAAGAACTTAAAGCTATAAACACTATAAAAGCTGTGTAAAGTGTTGCCGGCTCCCTGATTTATAATGAAGCATGCATGCGTGTTTGTAAGGACAGACTTAGGCTCAATGACCATTGAGCTGCAGCTGCCTTTGGGTACCATTCCAGGGGTTTCTCCAGTCCTCTCATCAGCAGGCAGGTAGCACCATTAGGACATTTTGTGGGAAAGGTTTAATCTTGGTGCACTGAGCTCCAGACCACGGACCAGGGACCGTGTGGTGTATCTCTGGCTCTACTGCTGAGCAGCTCTTAAGGAGATGGAAACGTGTCATGTTGCTGGGATCTTATTCCTCCTTCTTTCCACATTATCTGTGCCCTGTCCTCTGAATTTAGTGTAACAGTCTTTCAAGATGTGAACCACCTTCCTTTAAGTCTCTGTCCAGTTCCTGGCATGAGTGAGACTCAGATAGTCATGTAATCCTTTAATTGCCACTGTGAAACAAATAATTCATAAGATAAACCAGCTTTCAGTTTAAGCAGTCCAGTAAGCTGTAACACTCTTTTCTGAAGAAAGGCGGTTCAGTAATGCATTAAAAGGTTCTCATGTGCAAGCCTCCAGCTTTGTTACGCATCCACACAAAAGAACTTAAGGACTTTATACAAAGGAGATGAATAATTTCTCATTAAGTTAGGGCATGTGCAGTATCATTTATAATTGGGGAAATCCGCATGAAGATATCTCCAGTTGTTACCTATCATCAAAGATGCCAACATCAAAGTTTTTGTTACAAAAACACCTATTTCATATTTTCACTTAAATATACACTGGGGGTTTTCCTAAATGCTGACTGTCAGAACAAAGGGTCAAAGCTTAGTGCACATGCATAGATATGCTACTTTAATACCTTTTATTTATTTTGGTATGCAGCTACCTTCTTCCAGCTGTCTCACATCTGCCACTTAACAAAAATAATAAGTATCAAATCAAAACAAGGAATCCCCTTTCTTCATGCTGCTGCCAGTATGTTCTAACCTAACTTCTAGTGAGGAAGTAGGAAGACTCTTATTAATTTTCTGTCGGAATTTTTTGAGCAGAGGAAATAGGCTGACTTCATTAGCATGTGTTTACTGACACCAGAGTTAAGTTCTGGAAACTGTCATCAACATCATCCCTTAAGTCCATTTCCTAAGCGAATCTTAGCTTTGGATGTTTCTGAAAAAATAGAAATTAAGCCCCTTCCATTTCTTCCATGGTAGGCAATAGGTGGGATGCAGGAGGAGACAAACTCCTTATCCTGTTAAGAGTCTAAGCCCCCCAAAAGTAAAACAAGGTCTTGGAACCCACTGTCTAACAAGAAGTCCCATTGCTTGCAAATCCGGCAAGCACTTCATGCTAAAACAGATTAGCTAAATCTCCTCGGTGAACTATGCTATGTAACTTTCTGTGACACACCAACAAAAGACATTTCTGTGAATAAACACTGATTTGGCAGGAAGTTAGACAAATCCACTCCAACATCTATCTTTGGCATTCCAAACAAAAGGCAGCATTTAGAGAAAAACTGAAAAAACCCCACCATTGTACAGAGCTCCAACCAGATGCAAATCTTTACACGTTACTGACCTGGTGCAATGGAGCTTTTGTAATTTACAGAAGTGAAGCTGAGCACAAAGGGTAGAGCTCAGAGGGACAGTCCCCTGAACACCAGTGTCAGTCAATGCCCATAGTGCAAACCTATCTTTGCTTTGGACAGCCATCCCTTATGTTTTGCTGGGCAGTACTTACAAAACACTCTGCTCCTTCAAAGTTACAACACAAATAGTTTTTTCCAACACAATTGTTCCTTGGCCTTGCTTTGATGATTGAAAGGAAGAAGACATATCGTGGCAGATTTTCTTCTTAGCAGATACTTGGATATCTCCTAAATATGCTTATATCTGCCTATACTTCCAGGCTCTGTCCACAGAATATGCTCTCCTGCCTGGTGTAAGGTTGTTAACTGGAATTCTAGATATCCCCATGGTGTTAGCTTAGGTGGCTCCACATGACATGGCATTCTGCAATTTAACATTACCCTAATTTCCTATCTTAACTACTACAGAGCACTGTCAGGCAGCAGGGCGTGGGCCAAGGATAAGCTGAGACAGTTCACAAGAAAAATATATTCCATCCTTCCCCAGCTCCATCTGTGACACTGACCTGAAATTCCAAATTATGAATGTGAAGTATATGAAAAAGAAAAGATATCTTGTTGTTTATAAAACTACTGATTAAAGGATTTCCTTCTCTTAATTAGAAAATAGATAAATATTTTAAGTGAACAGATGCAAACAAGTACCCTCAAACTGATTCACTTTGGCTAATCAATTCCACACAGAAAATACATTCATGCAAATCTAACTATTCACATGAACACATCTCTTCAGTGACATGTTCATGAGGTCATTTGTTTCAGGTTAATAAATCAGGCAATTCTAGCAGCAGCATACTTGCCAACATTAACCTTTTTAATCAACAGTTCATTTGCTTCATGGAGGAAAGCTATCCCCCACGATTGCTATTTCCTGATTAAGAATAGGCTGAAGACATTGAATACAGGATACAGAAGGGTTTCAAGAAGGGCTGGTGTTTATTCTGCTCAGTGGAGCACACTGGAAGGCTTCCCTTATACCCTGAAATACTGAGCTTTTGTCTAGTAAGTCTGTGCCAACAAAGCACAGGCAATGTAATTTCTAGCACATGAACACTCAGAAAACAGGTGATCAAGGACCAGCAAGGAAACCTCAGAATGTGAGCATGTGCTTCTTTGCATTGGAAAGTTATGAAGATAATATATCTTCATTGATATATGAGAGAAATTGAAGTTTCTTAACTTACTTGTGTAATGACATCCACTGATCTAGTAGACTAAGCCACAAGGACATCTTATGTGTTCATCACATCCTTGAAATTTTAGAGATTTCATGGGTGGAGACATTCAAAATAGTAGTGAGAAAAGAGGGTGGAAGTCAGAAGTTCAACTTTTCCCACTGAAGTCAGTGGTGAGGTTGCTATTAGTTTCAATACAGCAGCCTCAGACTTCTACTGATGCTCAGAAAGCGTAAATAACCTGTAAGATGTTGCTTTTCAGCCAAGCCAATCATATGACAAGGAGTTTCATTATTACAGGCAAGATCTCATCCTATGGTAAAAATTCTCACAGCCTCTTTTTATACTTGTGGGCTTCAGTGCATGTGCTGATTGCATCCTGAACACATCCCAGGCTGAAAGGTGTTTGCTCCATCCCAGCCTGCCCCTCACACACCTGTGTTCCCCTGGAGTGAGGTGGACCAGGAGGAATGGCACTTTGAGCAGGGCACCAGGGCACAGAAGTCCAACAATTTAAATACAACCTACCACTGTTTCCTTCAGCTGATAGAGGAAACCTGTTTGCAAACCAGAGGCTGCTTTCTTTAACCAGTTCCAATGTATGAAAGGCAATCATCAATGCATGGAGTCTATTTTGGGCTTGTTTAATTGTGTGGGGTCTTTAAACTTAAGCCCTGAAAGGTTTATCGTGAGTTGAACTCTTCATTTTCAGAGCTGCTACAGAATGAGTTGTAAAAGCAGCCCTTGGAGAGAGTTTATAATTGTACTGCATAGTTTGAGCTCAACTTTTAATTCAGTATGCAAACAAACCTGATTAAAGAGGACATCCAAAGAGGGAAAAGCATAACTTTATTTTAATTTCATTGCCTTGGCATTTGCAGCTCAAACACTTTCCATAGTGTGTCATGAAAAATTATAACTGTGTGTATAGCCTTCAAAGCAAAATATATGTTTTCATTTAGCCCTGGTCCCAATTACCTGGTCTGTATCGCCAGGTAAATGGTAGGTATTTGGTGCACGTTCAGCCACTTGTTCCTTTGGGGCTTTTGAGAAGGTGAGAAAGTATCTCTTTAAAAACCTCTTTCAAAATCTAACATCTTATAGCTGTCTTACACTTGTTTAACTATTCAGCTACTATGAAATTCAAAAGGAAAATTCAGGAAGTTCATGTGATGCAGCAGATTAATAACTGGAGAACTCCTTTACCAGGAGGAGCATAAAAGGGTGAAATCCAATGGATTATTACTCATGCGTATGCAAAAGTTAAAAATCGGAAGACTGCAATACAAACCTTGTAACTGTATACTTTATTAAGACTGCCTAAAAAAAAAAAGAAGAAAATACATAATGTCTCTAAGTGCTAAAATCTGATTTACAGATGAACCAGGGTGATGGTAATTCTTGTTAAAAGGGATTCAGGTATTCTTAATAATTTTATTACTGTAATAACTGGAGGCTGCAGTAGGAGTTTAGTCTTCCATTGCTCTAAACGCTCCACTAAAAAAACAAGCAAGCAAAAAATAGTCTGTGCTCCAGACAGTGTGTGTGCACGTTTCAGGGCTGTAAACATAGATGGAACAGATGATAAGATAAAATGGAAAAAGGGAGAATGAAAAGGAGAAAAGTGGGGGTTAAATACATAAAAATGAACATATGGCTAAAATTGATTGCATTGATAGTTTCAGCTCACCTCATGCTGAATTCTTTAGTCTTTCATTTCCTCGTTTATGAAGGAAAAGGAAATAATGAGAATGCAATGAATAATGCATATTCATATGTCAGCCTGAGAGTACAGACTAGCACTTTTGCTAATTTGTAATTTAACAATATTCTGTGGAATGAACAATGAAATCCTCTTAGTCAGGAGTCTGGTCCTGAGTCATTATGAGAGATGCAAGCTCACAAGTCAGCTTTCTCTTCAGTGTTTAGGAAAGCCTTTCTGTTCCCAGACGTTAGATGCTCTAGTACTCGGCAATTAAGAACACTACTGAGCTTTCACAGAAGTCACTTCCTGATCATTTCTTGGCTTTTGTTGGCAGATTTGTTCATGCAGAATAGTTCTTAATGGGAGGCTACAATGAACTGTCCGTTTAAGAAAGATTATAAGGAACAAATGGAAAATGTGCAGGTAAACAGCAGCATTAGTAAGAGGCAAGCCTGTTATGCAAATAAGTTTTAATTAAAAAGTTTCCATTTCTTTCAAAATGGATTAAAATTTGAGAACCATTTTTAATATTTAATTTTCTATTTTTTGTCTCAGTGAAATAACTGGACTGTAAGTGGGCTTTTTTCCTTTTAATTTACTTTTATTCTCTCTTTCTCCAGTGTGAGACAAAGTAAGAAAAATTTAGTATAAGAGAATTTCATCACAATTTAAAATGAAAACATGAAATATTTTTTCAAATTCTAATGTTGAAGATCTTCAATATAAAAAAACCCAACCCACATTCTTCCAGCAAAACATGCTGTCAAAACCTAGTCTTTCAACAAATTCTTCGTCTTGGCAAAATCAGAGAGCTCTAATCAGTCTCCACAATCCAGAATACGAAGTGCCAAGCTCTCCTGATTAAACAGTGGTGTTGGGAAGACTTACACAAGTGGCAACAGCCTATGTAAATACAAACAGTCAAAGAAGAATCAGGCAAGAAGCTGGAGGGGAAGGGACCTTGGGATGTTTGTAATCCACCCCAGAGCTGGCTTCTAGTATGAATTCCTGTGCTCACTTCTTGAGGCCTCTAACATCAAAAAATATGTGGGGATCATGAAAGCGATCAGCAGGAGAGCACGTCCCCAGGTGCTTTGTACCTCCCTTTGATCCCATACGCAATACAGATTAGCTAGACTCAAGGTCTGGCACTTTGGTTTTCAGAGAATAACGTCCAGGATAAAATCTTCAGCTAACGGAAGTCATCACAGCTCCACTGATTTGTTTTGATTCATGCCTGCAAAGGATCTGGCTCTTAAGTTTTAGGAAAGGCAGTCTAAGAATATAATACTGCTAATTTGTATTGACAGGCTTTTAAATGACAATACTCAAAGCAAGAGCACATGTGGTTACCACAAAACAGTCATTTTCAATGTCTTGGTGCTAACAGAGGAAACTGTTCTTGCAAATGCACAGGCCTTTCGTAATACACCCCACAATCCATGGGGGAACATCATTCCTGAGCTTTTCATGATATATCACACAATTCATGGGGGAACACCATTCCTGAGCTGCTGCACCTCAACCTGATATGATTTTCTCAGTCCACAGAAGATTGTTCTCTGGATCCCAAGATTTCCATTTCTAGATGGATGTCCTCTCTTTTTATCTGTGAAAATCCTACCTATGATTTGTAACCTGCTGTTTAGTTTCCAGAAAATCCATACTGTAGTACATGTGCGGAGTTTCACAGTGGCAGTGGCGTTATCCTGATGATCTCGGGCTCCAAGAGGGAACTCATATTTCTTGCGAGACAGACTGATACCCAGCAAGAGCCGTGCCAAGTTTTCCTGCCTCTTGGCCTCGTGAAAGGCTCCTCGGCCGCAGAGCTTCCTTCCATTTTTTCCACCAGTATTAGCTATATATTACATAGTTTCCTACAATCGCCACCACGTCACATGTATTTTCAGGCCCAAGGCATGCCCTGGAAGGAAAAATTATGCTTTTCCTTCCTGCAAAACTCCCTTTCCATTCCTTTATTGAAGGTTTCTGACTGAGCTGGTTGAAATGGTACCAAACCAGCCATTCAAACACAGGGACTGAGTCACACAGGGTGGGTCACCGCCCTGCCTCACTGAGTAACATTCCCGGGCTCTCGGGTTTCAGCCCTTTGTTCCCTCCACGCTGAAAATGTGTCCCTGGAAAGAAGAGGGCATTGAGGGTTAAAGTTTGAGGAATGCAGGACCGGAATTAATGCTTATGGCAATTAGTTACTCAGTGGAGCCGAGTGCGCGCACAGATTTTCCTGAGGCTTGACACAAGCAATACGTAGGCATATGGGGAATTTTACTTACCTGAAAATTCTCCTTTTACCTGAACAGGACTCCAAACTTCAATAAAATTGGTCACATGTATAAGGACTTGAAGCTTCTAACCCTAAAGCAGTAAAATCAACTGCATTTACAAAACCTTACTTTGAAATATAACCCTGAAATGTAACAGAAATAAACCAAATGGTAAAGTGAGGGAACAACTGCACTTGGAGCTCAAGAGAAGTCAAAACCCCTAATCCCGCACTACTGACCTAATTGCCGTGCAATGGTAGGTCCCTCATGACATGCGTAATCTGCTACAAATGATGATCTTGCAACACATACAAAGAGCATTTCTGGAATGTTAACACACATAGAACTTATAATATCCATTTTATGCCTCCTTCATGCAAAAGTAAACTGTATTTAAAGGCATTATACATGCTTGCTATGTAATTACATTAATCAGAGCGAACTGCTTCTCTGCGTTCCCCTGCTGTTGCCATGGCAGCATCCCCATGTTTGCAAAGTGCAGGGCACCCGTTCTTAATTATACTTACAAAGCAGCTACATTTCAAAGGAATACAATAAATACAAAGTTAAAGTGACGATGCTGCACAGAAGTGATACGAACAAACAAGTTTTTATCACATCTCCATCTCGTGCACACTTCACACCCGTTATTAGAGCGTTCTGCTTAATTCTCAGCTTCCTTTTGTGCTTTTATGGAAAACTCCAGATTTTTGTCTGCCAGAAAATGCAGTCTCTGTTGCAGGCCCCAGAGTAATCTCTGCTTCTAACCTGGCAGCTGATCCTTATGAAACCAAAACAGTTTAGAGAGATCTTTTAGTTTGCACTGAACAAAATATGGCAACTGGGAATGTCGTCTTATTCTCCACTAACCAATGTAAGTGCCATCGCTGTTCTCCGTTCCCACTGGTGCCCAAGTCACCCACCCAGCAGATGCCTAGGGAGCCGCCTCCCTGCCGCAGTCACCCGTCTCAGTGCCACCGTGTCAGTTTTGGTGACAGTGAAGGCCTCACCACGATCAGTCTGAGATGCCAACGTGACATTGATCGAGCAGAACACATCTCCGATAGCACGCATGAACCACCGGCTTGGTGCAGCACACGCCACCAGCACAGTCCTTGCTTCCTTGTGGATGAATAACATGGGAATTGCCGTTGACATGGAAATTTACATTTTTACCCCTATAAAGAAATAAGGGATTCCCTCATTCTGAAATTAATGTTCTCCCTGAAGTTGAACAGAGCTTATACAGATGCTAAATTGCAGATATGAATTATGTATTTTCTGGGGGTGGAATGCCATGCAATTTTAGTGTTATTCAAGCCACAAAGATCCATCGGGGAAGAAGTAATTAGAATACTTCAGAGCCCCAGATTTACATTTCTTAAGCTCGTGAGCAAAATGAAATTGGCTGCCTCCAATTTACATGTCTGCAATCACACCATGAAAAACCTGTCAGATCTCAGCTTTTGGATCTGAAACCTCTGGGGGAAAACCAGGTGTTCTGGCAAATGATGGTGTTGCTTTGGTGTCACTTGTGCACAGCTAATTTTGAAATAAATCTGTGCTGAGGTGTAGGGGGCACTGTGTTACTGCATGTATATGAGCAGGGGTGGTAAAAGCCATTGGATCTGACTTGCAAGGCAGAAGACCTATTTTCCAGCTTATTTATTTCTATTCTTAGTTTCTTTTCTCGTGTGTATTTGTTTTTCACCTTGTGCATGGGAAATTGTGGTGTTTTCACCTGGGCGTATGCACTCAGCCATAGAAAAGGGAAACAATTCTGCCTTCTTAATGAACCGTGCTCTGACTTAATTATCTGGGTAAGCAACGTGGCCTGGCCATGGCTGGCATATAAGGACATGTGGGCAGTAATGTTTCTTTTATTTTAAAAGGGAAAATTATTCTACAGTTTGGCTTATGAGCTGTAGCCAGTTGCTGTATTCTTTCTGGCTCTCTCTTTTTGTTCTGTCCAGGTAGCTGCCGTGGCTCCCTTAAAACTGCAGTGACTTCTAGATACACTTTCAGTCTCATCTGACTCTAACCTCCCAAGACAGGTTGCAGAAGCCTTCGGGTTTCCCTGGCTGGAGCTGTGGAATGGACAGGAGGCCACAAGATCATTGCAAGACAGGAGTTAGTTGTTTCTTGCACCATATGTTGATTCACAGCACTGGGGTCTGCAGATGCATTTGCTTTGCTTACTCTGACAGCAGAATAAGAATAATGCCAGAGTGGTTTGGACTACTAACATGAGGGATTTTCTTTTGCTCTACCATGTGCACGCTCACATTTCCAGAGCTTTTGGTCTGCGATAGTCTCCCCATAGATTTGAGAAATGTACTGCTGGAAGCAGAAACTACACGATTAAGACTGATATATCTCTATAAATATTTGAGAATACACACACATACATATGTGTATATGCATAGATCTACATGATAGATATATATGTACATGTATACGTAAAGCCTGTCCCACTACCGCCCTTATGTAGAGCACAGCTGTTACATAATGCTTCCAGCCGGGAACAGAGAAGCAGGGATACGACTAAGCAACAGAGCGTGACTTATGAATAAAAAATTGTGCATCTTACCAAAGATATTTCTCTAGCTGATCTCCAAGGAAAGAAATCTTCAAAATGAATACATGTGAGAAATCTCCTGTCTCCTAGAGGACTACAAGGAGATACTGGAGGACAACAAGCAAGCAGAAAAGTAGACAGAATTTATTCCACATATTTACATTACTCCTTGTAGATTACTCACTTGCCTCTGACAATGACTTCATGTGTTGATTCAGATGATTAATATGTGGGTCAAGAGTTTTCACCCACTGTGCAGCAACGAGTGCGGCGCGATTGAACTCCAGTTTGCAGCTGAAGACAGAAAGCAAACCCCGCTCAGGCACCGGAGGGCAGTTTGAGGCAGATTAAAACTCAGCAGGGTGAGATCTAGGGAATTCACTTTCCTCCTACTACTTGATCAGAAACCTGCATACAGACACCTACAGCTTTTTCACCTTGTGGTGTTAAAAACCCTCTCGCCTTGCCTTTTTGGGTTGTCAGTACCGCCTGTATGAACTAGCATCTGAAGAGGCCTCTGAAGATATCAGTTTGCACAGCAAGGGCCCTGTAAAATGGCAGCACCAGCAAGGCAGGCACTTCTAAAACCTTCAAGCCAAATCCTTGTTTGGAAGAAATCCGCAGAGCTCCAGTGCCACCAATAAAGCTGTGCCAACTGACTCCTGCTGGGGTTCTCGGCCTCAGATTTCTCAGAGAAAAAAATCTAATTGATGATAAAAGAAGAGAGGAGGAGGGAAAGCTTTAAATGCCTGAAAGATGATTTGGAGACAGAAAAGGAAGGGCCAAGGGCAAAGAAACAAGAGAGCATTTGAAATGACTCAATAAGCAAATGGGGGAAAAGATGAAAGAAATATCACAGATAATGAGAGGAGGGTGATTATTTTCTATCTCCTCTCTGAATCCACATTTTGTCAAAGCAGTCATGGCTTTCCCACGGAGACAATATGACTGCCTGATGCAAGGAGCTGTGATTTACAGAAGATGCTTGCAATAGCATCCTCTCAGCCCTGGGATCCTTGCTTGTCTTAGAGCTGATTGGGTGACTATACAACGCCGTTATCTGCTGAATTTCTAAAATGCTCCCCTTGGAGCGGGTGTGCCTACACAAGCACGGCAGTACAAAAGGGAGTGCTGAGCTCCAGCTGTCCTTTGCTGGTCAAACAAAGCTGAGTCAGTACAAAGTGCTCTGCAGTTTATTGTGGGCCTCCCTCAGCAAGGAGGAGCACCCAGGGAAAGATGCTATGACAGGTTGGCTCTAGAGCATAGCGTCTCTTTGGAGAGAGCTCTTAAAGTCATGTTCTTCTCAAAGGCACAATGAGGCCAAGCCTTTCTGATGACCTTTTTCAGATGCTCACCAGTAGTGCCGCTCTTTATTTCCACTCACATCAGCCCCCTCATCTGTACTGGCTCGCTCTGCCATTCCCCTTGCTTGTTCCCCAGGACAACACCGTGCGATCTCATTTAGGATTGCTAACAAGGTCTCGTTCTTTATCTTTTCTCATTCCCTTTTGCTCTCTTCTTCCCTCTTCTTTTAATCATAGAATCATAGAATCATAGAATCATAGAATCATAGAATGCTTTGGGTTGGAAAGGACCTTGAGAGATCCCAACGTTTGCTTTGGTCTGCCCATTTCAGAGTTCGCCATGATCTTATTTCCCCCCATGCAGGGGAGCACCCCTTGATGTGGATGGGGTCTTGCTTCCTGGGGTCAGGAATTTGGATCCCTGAGTGACAGAAAGCTCAGCATCATTCAAGGCTCCGTCCAGTCCAATGTGATGCTGATCTGGACAGTGAGGGCAGGGTAACTGCTGCTGATGATTTTGTGGCTGATTGCAGTCTGGGCTGGAGAGGTTTTGACCAAACCAATTGGCTGTCTGTAACAGATGCTAAAAATTTTTATGATGTGGATACAACTTTGATCTTCATGTTAAGCCTGAATGTAAAAAAAGCTCATAAACTACCCCAAGGAAATTAAATGAACACCTGTAGTTTGCCCAGGAACAGTTCAAAGGTGTACCAAGGCTGAAGTATTTTAGGTCCACCATCGAGGGGGAAGGGATGCATGTTTGGGCAGGCTACTGAAATCTTTAGTTCCAAAAGAACTACTATCTAATTTGGAAGGACTTCAAATATCTGGAAGATGAGCTCTGTGTGTATTTAGCGTCCAATTATCCAAAGAACTAAAATGAGTGCACACCATAAATCTTTCCTCAATGATATCCATGTCAGAACTGATGATAAGGCAGCAGCATAGAGATGACAATTTGGACAACTATCCTTTTTTATGCCTCATTTCATACCTTAGACCAACTCTCCGAGCTTCCCCGCAGCTGTCAGCTCTGGTGAGATTTATTCACCAGCAATAAAGATTCCAGGCATTCCTAGGAACTCGCTGAAACATTTACACCGACATTTTCCCCTCTTCCCATTAACCCTCATCTATGCCCATGCCCTCTCTTCCCAGCTCCATTTCTCTGCAACTTCTCCCTTCCTTAGGCGGGGTAGTGACTCCTTTTTCCTCCCATCAAACATTTCTGCACGTGGCCACTCTGAGAGTCAGCAGTAGTGAAAATGTGCCATAGCAGACACAGCAGTGCTTTTTCCTTGGGATTCATTTATTTCTCTCAAGGCGTAGTTGTGCTGTGTAGCAGATAACACAGATAACATAGCTAAGACCAAGCATAGCTAATACCAACTGAACAGGCTCCAGAAGTAGCACAGCAGTGTTAGCCTAGCTCTGCTCACAAGAAATAAACCTTAAGCACTGAGCTGGTTCCTCTGTGCCACTCTGTATCATATTGATCAACTTCAGGGGCTCTGAACACACCTCTCCTGAATGGCATAGGGAAGTGCTTCTCACCTGGGGAGGGATTTCAAGTAGTTCATCATATTCTGAATTGAGAAATGGGAGGGAATTTCTATGCAGCCATACATGGGAGCTCTACTAAAGAAACACAGGCTGCAACACTCCAGTTTCTTTCCTATGTGGAATTTGTTTCCGCTTGCTTCCTTCTAACATCTAAGTGTACATGAACATAGCCTCTCACAGTCTAGTGCTTCTTTGGTCACTGTTAATAAAAAAAATAAAGAGGACATCATCAAACACTCCAATTAGCTGTTCATGTAGCAAACAGTCCCATTTATTGCAATCTATTTCAATGAGTTTTAGCAAGGACAGTTGGCCTTTTGGCAACTAACCAGAGTTGTAGCTCTTCTTCTATTGAATTTTTGCCTTTTTGGTAAAAAAAAAAAGGAGCATTTTCTAGATTTTGTACATTCTACTGAATGCACTAATATTTTATGACCTTTCTGTGCACGAGGATTCTTGTTTAGCCTATGTCTTATACTTTGAAGAGTCATTTTAATGAAGAACTACACGTGTGAATATTTTTCTTTAGTTTCATGAGAGCAAGCACTGTAACACATTGCTAGTTTTAAGGCAGGTTGTACAACTTAAGATGTTTGGTTTCTCAGAGTAAACAGGCACTTCTGGTTCTGCTGTTTAGTTTGGTCCCAAAGTATTACCAGCCATCCCCAGCATGATATTTACACAGAAGGAATGCAAACTCTCATCCAGCTCAAGTGATTTTTATGGTCCAGTGAGTAACAAGATATTAGTCACCAGAAGGTCTTTTGACCTCATTCCTTTTTACTTTCTTCTCTGTTAATAAATATATTCTTCTGTTTATGAACTGCCTACTTTTTATGCAGGAAAAGTCACCTTGCTGGAAAAATCTGCCAAGTGCATGTCTCTTTCAGATTGTTACCTTGGAAGTTAAGACAAATTAATGGTATGTTAACTCAGACAAAAAGTTTTCAAAGCAATGAGCAACAACCACCCTAAAGCCATTCTTCTGAACTTTCAGCAGGTACAGGAATATGGAAGCAAGGGCTTTGTACACACTGGCCACAGGAAATATTTGAACTCCTGCATCCTTAATCCCTGGATTTGGGATCTCCAGGCTGTTTAGAGGAATCACCTCAGATCTTTTCCAGTTGAGTAACAAAGAGGGCCCCTGGGCCAGACAACCCTGGCCGCTGGAGGAACAGGCAATGGTTTTGCAATGTGAACAAAGTGTAGAGAGAGACAGGTTGCAAATTCCTCGGAGCTGGTACAGGGAAAGACCTTTTAACTTGTGAGACAGTGTTAAACAGGCTACTTGCATAACCCTAACTTCTCCTGGGACCTCTGCTGCAGTAAGGGTTCAATCTGGAAGCAGCATCCTGCCATGTTAGCAGATAGGCACAAGTAAGGCAGCCAAAAGACCGGAGAAAAATGGACGCTTATGGGGAAGTCACAGAAAGGGAGTTCATCACAACTGAAGGATGTAGACAGCTGTTAACAAGTTCGTAGACTGGAGTGGAGAGACACAATTATAACATGACTGCACACAAACGGGGAACTAGGATTAAGACCTCAGCAACAGAAAAGCACTTTTTTATAGTGTGAATCACCAACAGACATCTACTGTTGTTTGTGAAAGCAGGTTCATTACCCTCTGTGGACAACACTGTGTCTTGCCACAAGAGGCTGGGACGAGATACCTTACTGCCCGAGTTGGTGTATTATCCTTGCTGACACCATATGCAGCTCTGTGCTGCTACTCAGCATGAACATAGCCATCAAAATCTTCCTCAAAACCAGCAGAAAAATGCCTGAAACTTCTCAGCTCCAAAATCTCAGCTCTGCTGCCTCTGCAGTACAACAGAGTATTGTTGAGGGCTTCTAACTATGCGCTGTAAGAAAAATGGTAGAATTAGTCTGTTTGCTAACAGGTAGTGCCTGATCTGCCAATTTAAGTCAGCTGCTATCTATGGATAATATAAGCTGCTCTCCTGCTGCAGTAATAGTACATTCTAATAAAATTGTAAGCTTCACCACTGAAACACACTATTGTGTATTTCTATGTGTTTATTAGCAACTGTGAGATTTAATTAGATTTAGTGCAAACATTTTATCTTGTCAGCGTTGCTGACAGAGATCTGAGATGTGTAACTTCATCAGGCGCAGATGCTCTTCCTAGAGAATGTCTGTTCTGCCCTAGCTGTTAATCCCGCCACTTCTCTGTTTTTTGATATGTGTATGTTTATTTGCATATGGGGATTTTGCAACAGTGATTGTTAGGATATAGAATCATAGAATCATAGAATCATAGAATTGTTTAGGTTGGAAAAGACCTTTAAGATCATCCAGTCCAACCATTAACCTACACTACCAAGTCTACTCTAAGTCAATCAAGGGTAGACTAGACTAAACCATGTCCCGAAGTGCCACGTCTACCCGTTTTTGAATGCTTCCAAGGATGGTGACTCCACCACCTCTCTGGGCAGCCTGTTCCAATTCTTGACTACTTTTTCTGTGAAGAAATTTTTCCCAATTCCCAACCTAAACCTCCCCTGGCGCAGCTTAAGCCCATTTCCTCTCAGCCTATCGCTAACTACATGGGAGAAGAGACCAACACCCACCTCACTACAACCTCCTTTCAGGTAGTTGTAGAGAGCAATAAGGTCTCCCCTCAGCCTCCTCTTCTCTAAGCTCCTCATAAGGCCTGTGCTCCAGACCCTTCACCAGCTTCATTGCCCTTCTCTGGACATGCTCCAGCACCTCAATGTCCTTCTTGTATTGAGGGGCCCAAAACTGGACACAGTATTCCAGGTGTGGCCTCACCAGTGCCGAGTACAGGGGTACGATCACTTCCCTGCTCCTGCTGGCCACACTATTCCTGATACAAGCCAGGATGCTGTTGGCCTTCTTGGCCACCTGGACACACTGCTGGCTCATGTTCAGACAGCTGTCTACCAGCACCCCCAGACACTTTTCGGCCAGACAGCTTTCCAGCCACTCTTCCCCAAGCCTGTAGCGTTGCATGGGGTTGTTGTGAACCAAGTGCAGGACCCGGCACTTGGCCTTGTTAAACCTCATACAGTTGGCCTTGGTGCATTGGTCCAGCCTGTCCAGGTACCTCTGCAGGGCCGTCCTACCCTCCAGCAGATCGACACTCCCACCCAGTCTGCAAACTTACTGAGGGTGCACTCAATCCCCTCATCCAGATCATCGATAAAGATATTAAACAAGGCTGGCCCCAAAACAGAGCCCTGGGGAACACCGCTTGTGACCGGCTGCCAACTGGACTTAACTCCGTTTACAACTACTTTCTGGGCTTGGCCACCCAACCAGTTTTTTACCCAGTGAAGACTACACCTGTCCAAGCCATGAGCTGCCAGCTTCCCAAGCATAGGTCATATCAGCACCCAGTATATTCTGAAGCCTTCTGCATGCATGGCAAGACAGCCCCTGCCAGAAATGGCTAATGAAGGAGACAAGAACTCTCATCTGAGTCCAAGTTTAATAGTGTTTCAGGGACCAATGCAGACAGGTTACATGGAATCGCTATCTGCAGCACTCTCAAGGAGGTGATACGAAAATTTTCAGAATTGTCTGCAGATTAAAGATGGTCCATCTGAATGCCTTGAAAGAACCCAGTTTCTTAAGGGTTGTTGACTTTCAATTTCTGAGGCTCCAGACTTACCAAGATGTTCAAAATGGGTCCCAATGAGCAGAAGAATGCAAGCACTAGTGTCTCTTTTGTCAGTTTGAGCTATATATGTTATCTTGCTATGATATCTTACCCACTCTTTGAGCCTTTTCTGGCTCCCACTGCTAAACAGACTGCAGCAAGCGTTTCCTACTCTGCTTTTATTTAATAGATTCCGTAATTTTCAAAAAGAAAGAGATTTAATCTAACGAAGTGCTGAAGCTTGTGCATACCTGTGAACATATAAATAATTCTGTTGAAGTCAAGGAGGAATAGCACATACTTAAAGTCAATACAGAGTAAAATCTTTTGCTAGATCAGGCCTCAGAAGGGCTGCTGATGAGATAGACTGGGAGATGACTGGTATTGCTCAGACACATCCTACCACTGCCTGTGCAGTATGGAAGTGTAGCTGAAGCTGCTGTTCCTGGGGTAGTTGTCTCTAAATGGAGATTAAGCATCTAGAGTTAAGGCAACAAAGGCTTTGTGTCAATGTGCAGACTAACTTGGAAGATTACTCTTAAAGATGCCTAGCTTTAATATACAGAAACTCATGCTAATTTATGCTTTTGACTGGCTCCACAGGAGGGATAAGACACATCAGGACTGATGCTGCAATATTGCCCTTAGCATGAAAGCAGGAATGCCTCTGTGGCATCTTTGTTCCTTCCATGGTACAGGGCAGGCTAAGTGCATCCAGAGGGCTCACTGCTAAGGTGCTGAGGGTCTTGGCAACTAAAATAATGTTCAGAAGACACTGGAGAGACCAGAGTTCCCAGAATTATATGCTTCAATGCCTACATCCTTTATGGATGGATCCAGCCCCAATGTAACTGGTTGTTGGCTTTTTGCTACAAATCCATGTGTGTGTTTCAGTCCTCACCTAGAATGACTGCTGCCAAAACAAGGTAATAATTCAATCTCTGTGTCAAGTATCTTACTGCTGAGCCCACCAAGAGAGGGTGGCAGCTGTCATTTTTGTGGTTTGTGCTGTGCTAGAAATTGAGCTGCATTTGCCGGCTCACAGGTTAAAACTGGTTTTGCTTGTGGTCAACCTGAGTTAGAGAGATGACTAATTCATGAAAGTTTCTATTGTCCACTACCCTATCCTCTTAGATACTCAGCCACCTCATAACTATGTAGTTAGATACTTCTCCCTTCCCAAAACAGCTCAGATACACACTTCCAAGCAGTGGTATCATTTATTAAATAATGCAAAAATTCCACCCTTAATGGGTGATAGCCTAGAAAAAAAAAACAACCTTACTGATAACAGTACACTGAGACCTTTCTTTAGCTTTTGTTTTGAAAGCTGCTGTCTGGGGAGTCCAGCGTGTCTCAGTGAAGACCCAGCAGAGTTTGAGCTTCCTCGCCAGGGCTGAGACTGCAGAGGAGCCCTGGAAATGCACTGCTGATGTGTGGGCGTAGCAGTCCCTCGGCTGGTGGTAAAGTATTATGATTTTAGTCACTGGCAAGGCAGGGGGGCAAACAAACAAGAAGAAATTCAAAGAGAAACATCAAACCACTGTAAGCAACCTGAATTATGCAGGAGTCATAGAGGGAAGACCAAGAGACTTGGGTAGGAAAATTACTGAAAAATGTATAGCAACATCTGTCTTGTGTCTGTATCAGACTTGAGGCAGAGCTGGGAAACCTGTTTTGATGACATGCCAGGTGAAACTAAACCATTCCTTATCCTTCAAAGAAAACAAACAGGCAAAAACGCCCCTCACTCTTTCTCCTGTTCTGCCGCAGTAACCCTTTCAGACTTGCCTATACATTTCTGCAGGTCTTACAGATTCAGGGGAGGCAGCACTAGCACCACCAGCAGTGCTGATTCAGCTGGACTGGGAGCTGAGACAGCCAGCAGGCAGTTGCCAAGGAACAGAGAGCCTGGTGCTGAAAAGAGGGAAGCCGCTCTTCTGTCACTGTGAAATATTTCCAACCCGGGGCGAGCACCAAAGCCCCATGCTGAAACAGTGTCTGGCAAGCACAGGAATGGATAGGATATACTCTGAGTGCCAGAAACTGTGTGGCTGCAGGGATTATGCCATTCCAGCTCCGGGGTCAGCAGAGCTCAGTTAGAAGATCTCCCCGTTTGGTCCAGTCACTGCATCTCTGAGCACAGAAATTGCTCAGGGAGACAGGACAGGTGGTGCCTGCTCCTGCCTCTCCCATTTTTCCCTGTAAAATTCATGAAGGAAAGGCTGTACTAGTGCCTCCTCCTCAACTGGTTCTGCTTTTCTCCTTACCGACAAACCACCCATACTCCGAAGTGCAAGGTTTAGCCCCCGTGAAGGGAGCTGTGCCGGGCTCTTACAGGGCATGTGTGGGGCACACAGGCATCCCACGGGCACTTCTGCGCTGTGCTCAGTACTGTCTGTAAAGATATCGGGACGCAAAACACTGCCTGGATTACATTATTGGAGACAAACATACAGAGCAAAATATATAAGCTAACAGTTTAGTTGTCCAGGACGGTGTCATTACCACCAACCAATTATGATTTTTAAAAGATATTTTATAAAGGGCTGGATTGAACAACTTTTGAGCATTTTGACAAAAATGTGAGAATGTTTTGTGTCCTTCCTTATTTTTTTAACCTTTTGCCTTTTTTTTTTTAAGTAAATTTTATAAATCTCACTCCATTTTTCTGCCTGAAGTACATTAGTTTCTATGGAAACATTGTAGTCATTTATGTGCATGGTGTTTTCTGACATCCATATGCAGAGTATAAAGACAAGTTATGTCACTGTTGTGAAATGTAGGCATTTATGTGATGCTTATCATGGTTCTATGTGCAAGAAAGAGGATACCTATAGACTGTTATATAATAGATGCAAAAGTCCAGATGCAGGGAGGCAGCAATGAGCTGAGCTGTGGAATTTAACACACTCAATACATTGATAGTCACACTGAAGAAAAATGTGGGATTCACTTAATATTTTGATTTTGCGTATTTGGTGTACTACACCTGTCTTCACTGTGCAGAGCAACACTGAAAGCTCAGTGAATTAATTACCACAGAGAGTCTAATGATGTAACTCATCCTTCCTGTGACAACATCCAGTCCTGCTGAAAGAAAGATAAAGAAAACAATCGTGCTGTTTCTTCTTTCATGAAAAAGAGAAAATTATATTGTGACACAATGTGTAAATAACAGAACCAAAGCCATTGGCTCTCTAAGTATCTCATTCAGTACATAAAACAAGCTTCCAGCGAGCAATGCTTGTTTCTTGTGTTTTAATCAGGCTTTTATGAATCTACATTTCATATCTTCTGAAGGGTTAGTGAACTCTTCCCTATGTGAAGTATGTTTTAAACAGCAGTTCTGTAGCAGTCTAGGATACTTAGAGAATAAAATTATTACTGCACCTTGGTCATGCTATAGAGCTAAAGTGCACCCACACAAATCCTGTGGCTGCTATGTGTGAAAACTGCAGCTTAGGAGGTAGCACTCTGCTCATTGAAATTACCATAACGTTGCTTCTAACACATCTTTTACTTTTTATTCTTAAAATTCAGAACTGTAATTTGACAATTTGTTATAATTTCTACCATTAATTTCCTCTATCAAGACATGGAAATCAGCTTGCTTGAATATACCTCTGCAATGCAAATTAAACTGCAACAGGAATATTAACCTCTGATGTACAAATGAGGTGGCGTTACACATATTACCACAATACTAACAACCAGCAAAAAGCTGTAGAGGTATGACAGGTAGGATGAACTAAACCTCACAAGCAACTGAAACCAAGTAGAGTTATTTGCTAAGAAGATATAACAATATTGGTAATGTTATTGCTTATTAGGGACAACACAAAGAAAAAAATACTTTTTCAGACTCCTCCAACTGATGCATGGGATTCTGTGTACTCTTTCTTCTTGAAAAAATATGTAGATTTCAAATGTATTTGATGAATCCTGCCTCACAGGAAGAAGTCGTATTTTCTCTAAGAACACCATTAGGAGTGACATAAGTTTCTCTGTTATCCACATTTCCCTGTCCGACCACATTCAATCCGACCACATGCCCTTTTAGTGGATTTAGTAAGGGTAGGAAGGGCTTCCAACTCTGGCAGGAGCTTGAGATGAGGAGAGACAATTGCCCAGATGGCGCATGGCAGGACAGCTCGGCGGCTCCCGGAGCACTCGCCCCCTCTCTGGCAGAGCAGAGCGGAGCAGAGTGGAGGTCCTGTTTAGCCACATTAGAGGAAATGGGCAGGGCTGGGCTCCCAGATGGTTTGACACCACCACAACCACTTGAATTGAAAGGACATTTTGCCATATAGTAACAACTTTTTGTAGCGTGCAGATCCAGCTTACTTTTTGCCATGTCTGAATTGTGCATGCTTTAATCCCCAAATTCTCAGTGTAAGACCAAGGAAACCCAGTGTACATGCAGGCCCTTGTTATTTCAGGTCAAAGTTAATGGAAAATAAAAATCTACTGGCAATCTATTAGTGGCAAATGAATGCAAATGATTGAAAATGTGGGATCATGGCACTAACAGGAACAAGACTGTTGTTACTTGTTCCCAGCTCTTCACTTCATTAGGAAACCAGTGACCCCAAGATAAGGTAGGCCATGCTGGTTCTGGTAGGTGGGTGAAGGGGCTGAAGGGGCACTTTTACCTGATGTGATCTGGCATTACCAGCTAGCCTTCTTAGGCACATGAGAGCACTGGCACCTGAGCTGTGGCCACCTTGTTGGCAGCCCAGAGGGCCTTGTTCCCTCCCTGTTCAGAGTCTGAGAATAGCGCAATGTGGCTCGCGATGGAGACAAACACGTGAACCACTGGGAAGAACAGTATTGCAAATCCCTGCAAAAGCATTGGTGAGTTTAGGTTGCCCTCACTTTGCCCTGAATCTATCCATTAGGCCAGTCCTCGGTGACATGTCAGACTTTACATCACTCTTCTATAAGCTGTTTCTGGTTCCTTTGGGTTTACCATCAAGTGCAGGTTGCTGGGGCTCTACTTGCCATGGCTGCAGCGAAGAATATGGTGAAGACCTTATCGCTCTCTACAACTACCTGAAAGGAGGTTGTGGTGAGGTGGGTGTTGGTCTCTTCTCCCATGTAGTTAGCGATAGGATGAGAGGAAATGGGCTCAAGTTGTGCCAGGGGAGGTTTAGGTTGGAAATTAGGAAAAATTTCTTTACGGAAAGGGTGGTCAAGAATTGGAACAGGCTGCCCAGAGAGGTGGTGGAGTCACCATCCCCGGAAGTGTTCAAAAAACGGGTAGGTAGATGTGGCACTTTGGGACATGGTTTAGTCTAGTCTACCCTTGACTGGTTTAGCGTGGACTTGGTAGTGTAGGTTAATGGTTGGACTGGATGATCTTAAAGGTCTTTTCCAACCTAAACGATTCTATGATTCTATATTGTATCTATATTGCCTGACACTAATGCATCTACAGTGGGGTGATCCCACTCTAAATTAATTTTAGGTTGAGAAGCTATTTTTGAACGGAAATGCTAAAATACCTGTCCTGATGCAGGGAAGTCCAGCCTTGAGGTACAGGACTAGCAGTATTATGGGATACAGCTATTGCTGAGTGTAGGATTTATTTTGGCAATGATTGGTATACTAAGCCCTGTATCACAGCTTCAACCTCACCTTTTTTTTTTTTTCCTCTTTCTCTTGTCCTTCCAAGGAGAGGAATATCAGATGGGTCAACTGGGAAGCAAACAGCCTGGTAAAAGAGGAATCAGAAATATGAAAGGAAACGCTGAATATTTCTCTCAATGTTGGCTCTGGGAATGGTTGCAGACCTCAGCTACATGGTAGCGTGTCAGTGATGGAGACAACCAACCCACCGACTGTCACTCTGAGCTGCTCCTTGCATGATTGCCTTCCATTTCCAGCCCAGAAAATAGATATCTTTGAAATTTCCTAGGAAAGGATGTAGGTTTCTCAACACATTTTCTGAATGAATTTCATAAAATGCCCCAGGTAACATCATCAGGTGTTCCCTAATATCCCCATGGGAGGAGGGTGGAGTGGATCTGTGTGTGTAACATAGCGGATTATCCCTCAAGATGCTGCTGTTAACACTCAGTGCTTACGGCTATTGAAAATGAACCATGTCTCTGTCAGAGCTGGGGAAAGTTGATCCTATTTAGCTTACGTTTATTCAACTATCTGTAAATCGGTCCTTTTCACTTTATTGTCCTTTAAAGATAGCTATGAATTTCTCCTCTCCTAGAGCTTTCTTCTGTCACTTACTGCTATAACATGAAAAGTGCTTCATGCAAAATCAATAGCAACAGAAAATTCCCTGGTGGACTTCAGGGAGTCTCATGCGTGTTATAAAGCCAGATCTCTGCCTGAGAAAGCTGCTTTGACTGGTGATTTTGCTGTTTCATCTTGGTAGAAGTGAAAGGAGCTGAGGACTAAATGGGGCATTTTATTTGTTAGCACTGCAACTGGAACAGAGGCTTTCCCTTGGAGGACAGCTTCCTAAAGTCAGGCTCAGCTCCCAGTGCTGAGACGTTGCTCCAGTGGAAAATGCGCTTCCACAAGACTAGGGCTTTTCCGATATTACCTCTCTGGCCCTCTCACCTCCACCATCCCCCAGGGTCAGAGCTGTCATCACAAATTTTGGCGTAGCTGGGGATTGATATGTTCATTAATTGATTTGAAAACTGAAGCCAAGGCATCTTGCTGGTGCTGGATGCCGACCGAGACTGGAGGCAGGTTGGGGAGCTCACAGCAGCCACGGCACAATGATGGTGGCCAGCCAGGCTCCCAGCTGGAGGCAGCCTGTGGGTCAGCTTTAGTTTCAGCAAGTTACTGTGTGCCAGCATGGGGGAGACAAATGCCATGGCTAAGCCCTTGTCAAGATTACTAGCAAAGAGGAGATTCAAGAAGACGTTTTTGCAAACTTGTTCAACCTTATCACCCACTCTCTGAGGGGAACAAGACAGATACCGAGGGCCTTGCACTAGCTGGCCAAGTGAGGGTCTGATGCCCTTGGCAGAAACTGGGAACAAATCTTTGGTCTTTAAAGACATCTCTTTCTGACCAGCATCACCTGAATCTTGTCTGGGTTCAGCTTCAGCTGATTGCTCTTTTGCCATTTTAATAGGTTTAGTGGCATCAGATGATATCTCTATATCTCTATATTTCTATCTCTGTATCTTTATGTCTATATGTCTATATATCTATACAACCATGAGATTTTTTTTTAATATATATACACACACACATATATCACCACCATCATCCCTAAGTGCTACAGCATGTTGTCATTTCCTAAGGGGTTCCTGTAGCTTTTGATGAGAAGACAGAATACTCTGAATACTTTTAGGACTTTAACTCTGAGTATAGCTGTTTTTCACTGGCTTTTTTGGCCAAAAGGATCTGTTCCAGAGAGTATAGCTTAAATGTTTTTCTCAGAGTTTTGCAGGTGTGCTGGAAGCAATCTCAGACAGAGCCAGCGTGGCACAGGATAAAATTGAAGCGGGGATCTTCCTTTCTCACTCCTTTTATATTATGTTAATATTTAACAATAATTTATCAACAAGCTTGCACAGACTGACATTTTCTTGGAAATGTGATTGTTTTACAATATCCTTTCAGAGTAGGGAATGATCATCACCAGCCAACAGCGGGGGAGCAGTAGTACCTCAGAGAAGGCAAGTGTCATCCCCATCACACAGGAAGAAGCCGCAGACAGCAGGGGTGGAAGGTTGTGCCCCAAGGAAAAACCCCTTTTTCCTCCAAATGTGAGGTTTGCAGGGTCACGTTCTGACAGACACCCAAGCTGCTGTGCAAGCAGATGGCCATACAAGAGAAACTCCCTGCCCTACTTGTGCCTCTCACAACAGAGCTTCTCCAAGAAGAGTCCTTACCAGCCCAAGCTGCAAAAGGGGGAAAGAAAGTAAGGGCAATCCAGCACCCAGAAGTCTCCAGCTGTAAATGACATTTTGTACTGATTCAGCCAAATAACATTAACAGGATTTCAACTATGGCATGAGCTACCTTACTAAAATGTAGGGTAGAATTTTGGTGATAGAAATAATATTTGTGCAAGTAGATATCTATTGCTTCCAAAAAGCAGCAATTCTTGCTTTTTCTGTGCTGGACAACTGTATTTTAGTTCAAAAAAATGCAAACTATTATGAAAGCATCCATTTCTAGTGCTTTGTGGTATACGGGAATTGTCATCAACTTGTCAGCATGAACCTGAACACTTTTCTCAAGGAACTGGAAAAATCAAAAAGACTGGACTTTACCACCACATGCTATGGGAATATGATGACTAGTTTCTAGCAAGTGTATGCCTTCAGTTGACTTTATTTTAAACTATTTTTATTTTAAACTATTTTTATTTTCCATCTCATGTTAAGGCCAAAATAAAAGTATCAGTCTATGTGACTAGAATTTCTTCTAGTCATAATAGATGTAAAACCCCAGCATCTCTAATAGAGAGTCAATAAGCAATACTCAAAGATGCCCAACACCCACAACACACCTAAAGACAAAATAGCATCTAAATCAGTATTTTCATCAAAAGAGCCTTGCCTTTTCTCCAGTTCTATTTGACTACATTTCAAACCAAAAATGCTAGCTGTTAAGATTACTTTATATGCCACAGCCTCTGTGTAGGAGTTGGATCCTTTTGCAGTCTCCAGCATGAGCCTCTTTCAAGCGAGAGGTCGATGTTTCCACTGTGTTTTGCACATGCCATCCACTTACTCTTTCACATATCAGTGCCTGTTGTGATATTGAATTACCCAAATGCCTGCTTATGGTTTGGTTGGTTAGAAAACAATTTACTGCAGTGAACACATACAGTCTTGCCTATGCTTGTTATCCTCCTGAAGCCCCTCAGTAGCTGCAACTTCTCCCTTCCCTGCTCGAGGAAACAAGTCAGGGCATGAGGGCTATTTGTGCTGGCTTTCCACCACCCCATGGCAGCCTGCAGCCACTGTAACTTCCTCCCTGCCCAACTTTCTGCAGGGCAAATCTTTAGGCTCTCTGCTGCCTTTTGATCTCCAGCTTGGAAAAACAACTCACAATGGAGCTGAGTGCAAGGCATGGATTCTGCACAGCTCTAACCTAAGCTACTAGGTCTGAGCACTTTTAGGGAAGCTCCTTACCAAGATGTTGTGTTCCTTGCTGCGCAGTGACCTTACGTCCATCCTACTCTAAATCTGAGTAACATCAAAATAAACATCCACACATCCACACTGTACTCATTAATATACTGTAGATTTATTTCAGATTATAAATTACGTGTGTTACGCTAGGAGACAAATTTGAATATGGAGCACGTATACAGTCCCTAGCCCCATAAACTGATTTTTACCATGGCCTAGGAAACACCTTAATAAGACAATAGAGAAGCATAAAGAAAGAAGGGCAACATCACAAAAAAGATGCATTTATATGGGAAAACAAATGCTGTGCATCACACTGTATATGAAATATTGATGAAATACTAGAATAACTCCATTTAATATAGTGCTGTTCAGACAAACACAGTGGTCCAGGTACTCAAGGTATTTAAAACACAAAAATGCTCTCAAGACCCTGTTCTAATGCCTGTACATGTCAGACCTGAGCAAGACAGTCCGGGCAGGCAGCTGAGATCCAGGACTGAGGGGGATACAGGGCATTGCTGCGGAAGTGTATGAACACATAGCTAAAACTTAACGTCTTGCTCCATGTAACATTTCCTCTAAAAAACATCCTGTTTTCCAGTGCAGCTAGGCCAGTGCGACAGACAGTGAAATTAGGTGGGCACGTTCCAACAAATGAGCAGGCCCTCAGCACAAGAAGGACATGGACCTGCTGGAGCGGGTCCAGAGGAGGGACACAAAAATGATCCGAGGGCTGGAGCACCTCTCCTACGAGGCCAGGCTGAGAGAGTTGGGGTTGTTCAGCCTGGAGAAGAGGAGGCTGTGGGGAGACCTTATTGCAGCCTTTCAGTGCTTAAAGGGGGCCTACAGGAAAGATGGGGAGAATCTTTTTAATAAGGCCTGTTGTGACAGGACGAGGAATAATGGATTTAAACTAAAGAAGAATAGATTTAGACTAGACATTAGAAAGAAATTTTTTACAATGAGGGTGGTGAAGCACTGGAACTGGTTGCCCAGAGAGGTGGTAGAGGCCCCATCCCTGGCAACATTCAAGGTCAGGTTGGACGGGGCTCTGAGCACCCTGATCTGGTTAAAGCTGTCCCTGCTCACTGCAGGGGGGTTGGGCTGGATGGCCTCTAAAGATCCCTTCCAACCCAAAGCATTCTGTGATTCTGTGATTCTATGGTTCTATGATTCTATGATTCTATAAAAATGCATTACTGCAAAGAGACTTCAAAGAGGGGAAATCCTTCCCTTGACTACACCAGGCCTTTGCACTCCGTCCCTGCTCTGATCTCAGCAGAGCTGCTCTGCCAAGGCCTCGGGGAGCCCAACTTGAGGAAGGGGTGCAGGCGGCCCCAGGCAGGCCGGCGTGGCTGTGCCTCCTGCCCGCCTGCAGCCCTGCGGGCGAGGCGCCCGCCGCCCCGGGGTGCACACGGGTCCCGGAGCAACTTAGTGCAATCATCTGTCCACTGCAATAACGTGAGGTAGGAAGCGGGAAGTACTATATCCTGCTAGGGAAACACTGTTAGGTCGAAGTAATTACTTACTCTGAAATTAGGCCAGAAAACTTAGCCTAATTGCACTTGCCGTGAATTGCCTGTGAAGTGCATGGTATTTCAAATACCTGACTATTTAGAATGCCTTGAGATTTGTGCTGACCAGAGCTAGCTAGTAATTCAATCTCACTTTTTTACCGATTCCTGCATTATTGTTGTTGTTCTTAATTACTTGCAGTTAAAAAACACTTGAAGATCAGCCTTTTATTTTATAAATGGGCATGGCCTGTAGTTCCAAGGGCCCGTAGTCACCGAGTACCCAGCGTCCCTCTGTCTCTGGTGGCAGAGGACAGGGTATCGGGGGCAGCGGCAGGGCCGTGACGAGGATTTACCTGCTGATGCCTCAGCACCTTCTGGCCACAGAGCACCTTACCTTTACCTGTGGGGTGGGATCCACCTCCTCCAAAGCAGGCTGGCTGTGTCAGCCGGGCACCAAGCCCAAGCCTGTCTCTCTGTGGTCAATGAAGAAAGGGGGACAGTCAGAGGGCAATTTACTCCATCTGTCTTAAATGTTATTTCCAGGCAACAAGTCATTGCCCAAAGGACCACTTCTTTTCCTGCTGACCACAGGAGGAGTCTAAGGGGCCACCCATCCACCCTCTGTGCCTTTAGAAGTACTAAAAAACCTGCAGGCCATCAGAGAAAGTTCTGTTGGTAAAGAAAATAACCAGATCTCTTACTTCGAACCAAGCTGAGATCTTACAAACTTGATTCACACATGAAGCCAGAGCATATATTCAGGCAATAGCTTTTGGATCCTTGATTGAAATACAGCAAGATTGCAAGAAAGGGAACTGAAAGATAGTGTTTTGTAATGTTGAAGGGATGTATTAGACACTGTAAAAATGTTGGCATAGTCTGGTAATGTAATTTCCTATATGCTAAGTAATTACATAAATGGATCTTTCTGTAACTTACACATGCTGAGAGATATAAACGTACCTGTGTGGAATTGGGGTTGTCTGTAATTTTGTTGATGTCCTTTGGTTTCCTGGTACATTGCAGACATTACACTGATAATATGCCCCATTAGACCCATATCATATTCTGCACTGAGCTAAATCATGCTCATTGTATTTGCATAGAATAATCAAGATATAATATTTTTGTCTGAATAAATAAATACCAAATGTATGCCCAGCACACAGTTTTGTTGAATGGGACCCTAAAGAGCTATGTTACTGACTGTAACACTTCAATTATAGTTTTCTTTGTTTTCCACGTTAAGTGTTTCAAAAAGGACATCCTAATAAGAGGATATACCACCTCCAGAGGTTCCCTGAGTAAGCTGCGACACACACATTTGCACAATACTGCACATGTACATCTGAAGAATCAGAGATGCTCCCTGTGTCCAGACTAGCAAACAAACTACTGAAAAAACGTGTCCTGTTCATCTTTTGCAAATCACCACTAATCTTCCTCCTCCTGTTTTTGAATACTCTCTCCTTTGGATTCCTCTGTACTTTGTTGTTAACTATTTGATCAAGCAAATGTAATTCTGTCTGGTCGTCACAGCTACCTCTTCATACTTCAAAGAAATGCCTGCACATTCTTCTGGAAAATTATTTTCCACTATTACATGGAGTGCTTTATTTTTCTTTAATGAGTGGGTGAATAGAATGTTCTGTATGAGCATATAAAAGCCATAGACTGCAGAGGTTTTCTTGCTGGTTTAGCAAAGAATAAAAATGTTTATTAAGGGGTTTGTTTTTCACGTTTTCCTGAGATAAGAATACAGACTGTCAAACTGTAGTTTCAGGATAGGTAGATTAAAAGCTAGTCTCTTACCTTTTTTTTTTCTTCGTAAGAGTGTACAAAAATAGTACATGGCCACCTTTAAAAAACTCTAGTGCCTGAAACTTCCTTAAAAGTGCTATTTCTTGTTCCTTAAAGAAACCTGGTATTATTTTTGCTTATGAGACTATACAACTATGGATGTTTAAGAAGTGGAAACTAGTCTGTGTGTGATGTTTGAGAGAATGCATTCCTTCTGCATAGCACTCCGTGACAGGGAAACAAATTGCAAACATGCCTATAGCTTCTGAATTACCTCTTGGGTTACACAAAGAAAAAACACTGTAAGATGAAGTATCAGTCTTACACTATGAATAAGTACCAGAACATAAAGTGTGCAGTCTATTCTTAAAAACAGTGGCAGCAATCCAGCAGTACATCTATGCATGTTCTCAAAGTTATATATGCAAATATTTCTTGTGATTTACAAGAGCATGTTTAAGTGTTTTTCCAGATCGGGTCCATAACCTCTGCTCGTTCCTATTGCAAGAGTTGCTATCACTCCCTGTCCTGTGCTTCCATGCAAGAATTTGTGCCAGGTGTTGTGCATTCATGTCTTTCAAGTTCTGAAGACGAGAGGTTAACCAAAATTAAATTGTGCAAATTAAGCCAGATAGGAAGGAGAGAAAATTGTTATTTGAAGCTGACAGACAATGTGGCTGCACTTTGGAAATGAAATATAAGTTTAAATAGGAAGCAGCGAGAGGAGATAAGAGAACACAGGTGTGTTGTATGTTACCTAGCAATGAAAGCCCTCTGTGATATGAGAGTAGAGAATTCATTTGGAAAGGGTGAAAATATCTAGACAGGCATGTACTGAACAGTAGCAAAAAAATTCATAACTTTTCATCACAGATAATCCTGAAGTTCCTTGTACATTTAACTGATGAAAATTGGACATCTCAGAATTGGAATCTGGCCATTACAGAGTAGTTTAATATAAAAGTCTATGCAAAAAACCATGCCATCTTTGGAAAGATAAAAACTTGGGGTAAAATCCAGCTCCTACTGAAAACAGGCCCTTTGGCACTGAGTTTTTCTGGGCCAAAACCTCTCATTGGATTTTACTTTACATTTGAAGGACTGCAGCCTTGGCCAGGTGGCAGCCCCTGAAGCTGCAGGAGCGCACTGAGCAGCAGGGGATGCGGAGCAGCTCCACGTGGCTAGGACTGCACTGTCGCCCAATTGCAATCACATCTTCAGTGCGGGAGAACCTGTCCTGGGTGGGACTACCCTAAACGAGCTTCTTTCGTCCCCTTGGTAGATGCATATGTGGAGGTACCCCTGGGTGTGTTGTGCTTGCAGCAGCAGCAGTGTAGGGTTTGTTTTGCAGGTTTCTGTTTCCTCTGGTAGTCTCCTCCCAGGAAGGATATTAAAGTGAACTACTAGGTGTGGCATCTCTGGGGGAGGGACCACATCAGGCTAACAAAATGGAAACACTGTATTGCATTATCCCCAAATTTACCAACAGTAAACTCTCTTTGGCTTCTTTGGGGCATCTGGGGAGGGACAGCTACAGACTGTCTTTGGAGATTTCATTACCACAAATGGAATGGTTCATTAACCATACCGTGGAGTCTTTTTTAGCAAAACTAAGACATGTAAAGTGGTACCGAAAAGGTCATGCTGTTTAATGTAAGATAAATATATGTGATCTTATTTTAGTAAGAGTCAATAATATTTCAGTGTTGTTAAGGCAAAGACCGTGTCAAATGCCAGCATCTTTAGTAAGCAGGTTTGTTTATTGTTTCATATATCTCACAGAGAGTAGAGAATGACTTTGCTTGGAAGAAAAGTACCGATAATATGTCAAAATAATATTAACATCTTTCTCAGATTTACCAGGTTTTCGTATTCCAAATGACTGAGTTTATAAAAACCAAATCGAAGAAATCAATAAAAGGGACCTTGATGTTACAAAGTCTAGGACAGAAGCAAAATACTCAAAAGTGCAGAAGCAGAAATACAGCTTGGCAATAAGGTAAACGTATACTTATTTACAGAGATCCATTATGATATATATTATGATATTATACAGTGAGTTGAAATGTGCATAACAGGTAATCGAAAAGGGAGAATTTATTAATCATTTTATGAATTCATTCCTTATTCTCTTTCAAATATCTAACTGTGTGACCGAATATTTAACATGGGATATTCAAGGTGCATGCGGTACAAACTTTTTAATAAGGTATTAAAATACTTTAGTCAGAATGCCCAGCCTAATTATCAGACCGGTCAGCTCAATATACCAGCCACAAATTGGTTTTGATAGTATGTTGCCAAACTAAACAACTCCAGAAAACCAGAACAGATGCTCTCTGGGATAAACAATCTGGGTCATTTTTGCAATTACATATTTGCATGAGAACCAAATCACTCTGTAGAATAAAATATTTTGCGGACTGTATTCTTTGTTAGTCACTAAGCCAAGTGACCCGAGCATCTCTGATGATGGGCTTTTTGGCCTTCCTCTTCTACAATATTCACTTCAGTCAAGTCCTTAATTATTCAGTTAACCTGTAAAAGATAAAAAGGGCAAACAAAGCCTATGTGGTTAGCCTGTATGTAACATGAACAATGGGAATTATTTTTAAGAAGCCAGGAAGCTTAATGCTCACCTCAACAGGTTAGAAAATGCTCATCTAGAAGTTTTATGAGAGCTGGTTTCTCTCAAAATCCACTGAAGGAAAGTAAATAATGTATGTGAAAAATTAAACTGTCCAACAAGCAAAAACACATTAAAAAAAAGGCTCTACTACTTTGACTACTTCTTCTTCCACAAGCATATGAATAACACAGGTAACCACAAATTTGCCAGATCTGCTGTACTTAAATCAGTCTGTATTTTTGTCCATATGTGTAAATCCCATCATAAGATAGCAGTGTGCCTTGTACTAACCAGCAGTAAATTTAATTTCCCATAAATTATCTCTGATATTCTGCCAGGTTATGGGTAGGGGCAGGAAGATGGTGGAGAGAAAAGAAAAAGAAGACAGGTAAAGAGAAAATACAGAGCTGGGGGAGATATGACAGACATCTAAACCTAGTGAGGCTATATCCACAGGAGTTTCTCCTTGTTGATTGCAATCTAAGAAAACATTTTCCAAATGATAAAATTTAGGGCCATTCCTACAGCAATGTATTATTTAATTGCTAAAAGGGTGTAATATTCTGCTGCTTTCTATCAAAAACATGTCATATGCTTTGCCCCTATGAGACACACTCTCAGACATTCATTCTCTTATTGAAATGTTTGCTTTCATGTTTAGTCAATATGACATCAAAAAATATATTCCAATGTTGTGGGTGTTTAGTTTGAAACAGTTTTCAAAAAGGTCAGTATTCAGAAAGTGGCAACAATATGCACTAGGAAAGGTGGATACTCTAAACTTTGGCCATTTCTAGAAAAGTAAGTTTCCTGATGTGAACACTTAAATACAAAAACATTAAGCAGTTTGTTTTGTAGAAGTTGTAACAACTCAAGAGTCTGAAGAAAAACAAAATTAAATTCTATATATTAGATGTAAGTGAAATTTCAAAACTAACAGACATTTACAGTCATTGCTTCATTCTATGAGATCTCTCTCATTTTTTTCTTTGTCTCACACTCCTTGCCCTCCTGCCACTGGACTAAGTGAAGAAATCAAAATTAAAAGAGGAAGAGGAAGACTTTTTCTTACTTCCCATTGGAAAAAAATTAACTTCCATTTTAGGTTTTTAGCATATTCTTCTTGTTAGTGATAGAAAAATAATATATTTGAAGATTTAAAATGTTGCTTTTATTTATGCAAAGAGTTCTGCTTTTCATTCACATTTCCAGCTGGGGAGGGGAGCTGAGGAGAATGAGGGAACATAAGTATTTGCCATTATTTCAATGCAGATATGTCAAACATTATAAAAATATTTTCCTGATTTTTCTAGAAGTGGTATTTCTACACAGAACACTGATATCACAATCTTTCTGAAATATTCTCATTTAAGATGCCAGACCTTTCAGCTAACACTTTTAACGAGTTTAAAGGTGTTAGCTTTCATGCATAACATTCACTGAATTACCACACTTCAGGATTACATCCCCCGCAGACTTCGGGGACTTGAAATGAGATTACAAGGCAAGTTAAACACCTAAGAGCAGTAGTGTGGTCCTGAAGCTTCCAGACAGCCACTGCCCAGCCTGGAGGGCACCCACTGCTGGACCTTTTCCTTGGCAGCCTTTCGGCGAGGGGGGTATCGCTGTGTCTGCCCCTGCAGAACAGGTCTGCCGGCGGGTGCTGCACGCCGGGGACCTCCCTAGGCTCAAACCGCTTCAGGTTGGTTTAGTTCATGGCTCCTGCCTGTGGGGAGGTCCACGCCACCCTGTATTTCTGGTCAAAAAAGGAGTCTGAAGTCAGATGTGCCCTGCGTGCCAGGGTTTGAAGTGATTTATGGTGGGGATTTAAGCTGGGCTCACGCTGAAGGGGAAGGCGGATCTTGCCCCCAGGTGAATGCTGAAGCAGTCATGCCGGAAAGCCCTTCCCTTTCTCCCACCTGAGCTTCAGAGGAAGCAATAAAAAACAACCCCAAAGCATGTCAGCGATTAATGAAGTCCACCCCCACCTAACCTAACGACCTCTCGAAGTGGGCATCCTCTGCAGCAAGAGAAATGGGCTCCATGCCCCCATGACCTGAAATGCAGGCTGTCCCCATGGGAGCCTGTGAGCTCTTGTTGGGCTCTCCCCAGCTAATTCGGCATCCCACGGAGCAAGAAATCTCCATGCATCCCCCTGTGCCCGCAGCACGGCCAGGCTGTGAGCCCCACCCGGACTGACGCGTGGGGCTGTCCTGCAGGCCGGCTCTTCAGCGAGCGGCACTTACAGCAGGACAGCCTTGCTGCTAATTCGATCTCTTCTAATCAAGCAGCTCCGGTCATCTTTCCTCTTTCTGTTTATTATTTAAGCAATTTGTCAGACTCAGTGGCAGAATCAAGGCCTGCTAGGAAAGGAGTCTCTGTCAGATCGTTTCTGTTAGTTTAGTCCTAAAATAAATTTAAATAAGATTTTTAATGATGTAAAAGGCCTCTGTTAGATATACATTAAAAAGTACGAAGAACTGCCTCTATCACACACACAAATCAGAGTGTGAAGTATTTTATGAGCTCAGTCAGTTTTAGGTCTGTATGAAAATACAGCTTTATTCTTGGTGAACTAAGCAGCATAAATAACCAAACTAATTCTTCAGGGAGAAGTTTGAAGGTGCAAGCAAAAGAAGCCTGAGGAAAGAAAAGCCATGCAAATATGGGGTATGTCTTTTTAACATCATCTGTATCTACAGTATCTAGACTACAAAAATAAATATAGCTGTGGTGTATCAGGCAAAAAAAACTTTAAAGAAGCTTTCTGCATGAAAAAAATTATAGATTAGTGAACATATATTAGAGGGGATATTTCAGTCTTAACTCCTATCCTTAAAGAAATGAAATCCTTCCAACAACTGTGCTCGATACCTTTCCATAAATTTAATATAAACATATTCCCCCCCCCCCCCCCCCCTTGAGATTTAGGAGGATATTGGAGAACTTCCTCCTAGCTTCTCTAGTGCTAAAAAAAATCCACTTCCAAGATGTGCTGGAAATCAATCTCTTCCATAGATTTCCTTTTCATCTGCTGCATTCGGTATACTGAGGTAGCAATGTTCTCCAACGGCAGGAACTTGAACTGTGTGTCCCCACAGCCCTGCAACACGGCATCACTGTTGCCAGTATCTGGCCATGGGTTTTGTGCTGGGTTTGCCAGACCTCAGTGCTGAAGCCTGCCCGGTTTGCGCTGTCTGACCTGCCCACAGCTTTACTTTAACTTGCTTTAACTGCAGTTTTTCTTCTGACCAGGTGCCTGTGGCTAATTTGGTTTATTTTGCTTATGGCTGTGCTCTACTACCATAGTTTTGTGGCTACACAGTAGCAATGCAGTAGGAGAAATATCACCCAGGTGGGACAGCAGAGGCTCTGGGACGTGCAGATGAGGGGTGCGGTGTAGGGCAGTCCCAGCACTGGCTGGCAGGAGGTGGGGCACAGGTTTGGCACCGGAGACCCCACAGCTGTAAACAACTCACTAGTGTCAGCTAAAGAAATGCAGACCAGGAGCTGGACAAAACTGGTTTTAGGGGGAACAGAAAACCCAAAGAAACGGTATCTAGTATATGTAAAAGTCTCTATCATTTGCAAATTCAGATCTGATGTGGAGCTCAGAACAATTAAGAAAGAGCAAAGATGTAAAAGCATGATCGCTAACATGTAAAAATGAACCCAAATAGATCCTACAGTGAGGAAGAAGAAACCATCAACATGAACACCAAATCCCTCCCGGTGAAGAACTACAGATGCCAACAACCCCCCATAACCCCCCCAACTCCAACACCTGAGCAAAAGCAGCAGCCCTCAGACCCAGAGGAGCTGGGGAAGGGGGACCATTACACCAGGAGAAGGGGTAGAAACTAAGGGGTGCACCCGTCACAGTTTTAGCTGTATTATTGTTATTACTACTATGATTGAAACTTTTTCTGCACAGATATATTCTTTCTTTTTCTGTAATAATTATATCTGGAGTAATAATGACTCTTGGATTAGACTGCTAAGGTTTCAATGAAACTAACAATAAAACCCTGTATTTATATATAAAGTTGTTTCCTCTTTGCCCATAAAACAAGATACTGAGTGTAACAACTACCTTCACTAGCTTTAAGTTACTTGTTAGAGATACTGAAACAGTATCTTTTCCTTGTTAGTTTAATATGAAAGATTAAACACCCTTACAACTTTTAACCTAAAACCGGTATCAGGTGAAGTTTCATCTGCATTTCACAAAACTGAAAGGAAACAGAGAGATCAGATTTGCAGGTGTGTAAGCAGGCTTTGCTTTTTGGTTGTGTGGAAAAAGCAGAGCCCTGATTACAGGTTCTGGGACACGTGGCTTCCTTGAAAGCGTGAGGTCTGGCAGGATCATAACACTTACTCTAAGGGTGAAATCTTGCTCCCTCTGAAGTTAGTGGGAATTTTGCCACTCACTCACCTAAGGAAATTTTACCCAAAACAAACCCTTCACCCAGAGAAGATCAGGAGGAGATCAGGACGGGTCACGGCTGTCTGCTCAAGCTGGAGCCCGCTGTTGGGACTGCGCATCACTACTGTCCCCTGTGCACTGCTGGAAGTGGAAACGTGGACACAGTCCATGAAAGTATTACGGCAACACACAGTAAGCTGGAGCTGTTGTCTGCTGTTGGATTTTCCAGCTGCAGTATGGAGACACATATGGGTGCATTAGATCGGCTGATGCTATAAAGCACATTATAAATAGAAAAGCAAAAAAACCCAAATAAACAAAAAACCCAGCCAACCAACCGGAAAACAACAACAACAACAACAACAAAAACCCCGAACCAAGAGGAACTTATCATATGCAGCTGTGATTAAGCAAAATGAGGTTTTATGCTCTGAAATAACATTATTAGAGTTATGACTAACTGGAATGCCTGGAAGAGAAAATGTAGATAGCTGTATCACAGCAGAAAAAATTCCACTAGGTATATATGTATACCTATACAACTCATTAATTTCCTTCAGATTGTGTGATATGCAGGAGTAACTTTGATTTAATTAAGCTTCAGGTTAAAACACGTATACATGAGTACATATACATGAGGATGCTTCATAATTGTTGACCATAAATGTAATATTTTAGTTCCCATACAAAATATATGGGGAAGGTTTTTGGCCCATTTCGGTCAAATTACATCATGTAAAGATATAAGTCTATAAACCAAGAATTAAGGGAATATGGATGACCTCCTCAAACTAGGTACACTTCATATACCCAGGAAAGTTCTCACCTTGTTCTGGGGATAACTGGTGATTTTGGATGCCCAAAGTATGCGGCTCCGTACAATGCTCTCCTGACTTCTGCTCAAGCACATATGTGCCTGGCATTACTTTTTTTTTGCTTTGTCACATTAGCCTCTGGGTTTGTGTGCTTATGCATACAGAGTTTGGACTCCATCTACCCAACCTTAGATTTTCTGAGAAATTAAACATCTGGGTCTGAATTATTCACTATCAGATCATTTTACAGTCTGTTGAAAGACACCACTATTTCCAGAGGGCAATTCCTCTTCCTCTAAGATAGATCTTTAAGACAAATCACCCTCTACAAATGCCTGTGCTTCTTAATCGGGCTTTGAAGGTGACCAGCTCAGACCGAGATGTCTAAAAGTTTGCTTACTTAAGCCTAAGCAAGATGAATCCCTCTCAGAGTCTGCACCTGGAGGCACGCAATGTTTGTTTGTCAGTTTTGGCCTGTATCTAATCAGGAGGTCATAAAACAATACCATGTGCTCTGTGCAACTGTGAATATTGCTGTGAATTGGACTGTTTGGCATTGCGCATCTATTAAGTTTTGAATTTTATAGTCTGATTGCTGAAGTCAGATAACGATTTTGGAAACTAAAAAATTTTTTTTTTTTATTTTGTTTCCCCCACAGAAGACTCATGTTCTGAATGACTTTTCATGACAAATCTTCCAATTTTCTGTGAAAAATTTCAAATCAATTAAAAAACATTTGTGTGATAATTACAAGAAAATCAATCCTAAATAAGGTATGTGATATGTTAGAGCTGGAATAATATTAAAATTAAAAAACCCTGCAACCATTCAGTGGAAAACAGATCCCTGTGATCAATAGGGAAAATAGATCCCTATGATCAATCAGAATTTTTAATGATGATTTTAGTTTCCATTGATGTTTTTAATTGCCTTTGATTTTTTAAATTAACATATGAATGTTTTCATAATTAAAAAAAGTATCTAATTAGCTGTGCTATGAAAATCATAGAAGAGACTCAAACCTTTGCAGATGGTCATTCTAATAACATTTTATTAGCGTGTTTTTAACACTCATTCATTTTTGACAAATTTACTGTGAAGTCTGTGTTACACCTTCGCATTAGCCACAGGATGATTCTCATCACTAAGCTAAATGCTGTAAAACCATCTTTAAATGCAACAGTAAGCTTAACATAGCGGGAAAACATCATCATCTCTGATTGGGAAGCTCATTTTATGGAGTAATTCAGGACAGGGGAGCTGAGCTCAGGAATAACCTCAGGACTGCTGCTTCCCTGCCAGATGGAAAACCTCAGGGGCAACATGTTTGGTCCCCGGGGGGAAGAATGCCAGCCCCTTTGACAGCCCATCCACTCCACACCAACTGCACCAGCCTGGGAGGAGATTACAGCTCCCACCCTCCCGCCAGAGGAAAGGTTGTTGCAGCAATGAATGGAGGAAGAAATATCAGGGCCGTGTTTGTGTGCAGCGGAAAGGCGATGAGCAGTGTTAGGAGCTGCTGCAGGCAGCAGCCTGACAGAGGTGAGGCTCCTGCAGCTCCATGCAGCTCCCCAGGTCCAGCCAGCAGCCAGGTGGAGTGGGTGATTCCAGCGGGCACATGCATACACACATACAACACGCATGTACATACAAACATAGACAGACATGACGATCAGCATGGACTGAAATGCTCCACACTTGCACAAACACAGACAGCACCAACGGCCTCATCCTGTTCCCCTCTCTGGCTGATCAGGATGAAAGCCCACAGGGGAAAATTTATATAGGTAGGGATCTCTCCAGTACTCAGACCTACACGAACGCTCAGGCACACAAAGAAATACATATGCACTACGGATCCCTCCAGTAACGGGCCTTAGATACCAAGTGCACCCAGCAGCTGGTCCCTGGCTCCCCTGGTTGCTCTGTTGCCTCATGCCCCTCCCCCCCCCCCCCCCCCATACACACACAAACTGGTCTTTCTGGTAGCTGGTCCAGATTTAGCACTTAGCAGTAGTCAACTCCCAGACCCCACTGTCTCTCCAGTAACCAACTTGGACCCCATGGCCCCTCCAGTAGCCAATGCACAGACCCTCTGGTCTCTTCAGTATCCAAGTCAGACCCATGGTTGCTTCTATACTTGGCTCCCAAGCCTTTATCTGGGCCACTGGCTAGTCCATCTTGATGTTCACTAGCAATGACACAGTGAGACACATAGCCTCATGTTCTCTACTTGTGGCAGCACATAGAATCATAGAATCATTTAGGTTGGAAAAGACCTTTAAGATCAACCACTCCAACCATTAACCTAACACTACCAAGTCCACCACTAAACCAATTAAAAATTGTAATAATTGTAATAATTAATTTCATGTTCCCTGGCTTGGTAGCTGGATTATTTTTTAATGAAAGTAAAACTAGGAATCACCAAGGTTGGGAAGGATCTCTAAGATCATCAGTCCAGCCATCAACCCAACACCACCATGTCTACTAAACCATGCCCCAAAGTGCCACATCTACCTGTTTTTTGAACACTTCCAGGGATGGTGACTCCACCACCTCCCTGGGCAGCCTGTTCCAATGCTTGACCACACTTTCAGTAAATTTTTCCTAATATCCAATCTAAACCTCCTCGACACAGCTTGAGCCCATTTCCTCTCATCCTATTGCTGCTTACTTGGGAGAAGAGACCATCACGTACCTCACTACAACCTCCTTTCAGGTAGTTGTAGAGAGTGATAAGGTCTCCCCTCAGCCTCCTCTTCTCCAGACTAAACAATCCTTGTTCCTTCAGCCAGGGACCTGTTTCCATTCTCCCCCATCTCTTAGGTCCCCTCCTTCTGCTTGCTGGCAAGAGGGTAGGGGATCCTCTGCTCCTTTTGGAGTCTCCATCTGCTGCCTTGGGATCAGGGGTGGTAGGGTGTGGCTCCACCAATCTATCTCCCTCTCACACTCCCTGATACTCCTTAGCCTTTCCACTTCCTCTTTCAGCTCTGCCACCAGGCTGAGCAGATCATTCACCTGGTCACACCGAAAACACTTGTTGTCTGTTGTGTTGACATACACATGGTCCCTCTGACCCGTTGCTGGGTCTCAGACCCTCCATACATGCACTTGCACACAGAATAGAGTGTCCCTCACCCAGGAAAATAGTCAGAAATGGAGTTTAATAAGGAGACTGACCGGCCCCTGCTGACCTCCGACTGGCCCCATTTATTCCTTTTCCCTCTACTTTCCTATGTTTGTTCCTCCCCAAACCATGGCCCCTCTCTTTCCCACCTTTGGTTCCTCACCTGAACATCCCATAATAAGTCTTGCACAATCCCCAAATCTTCTTCTCTGAACCCCATGAGTGCCATCCCACCACAGGCAGTGCCTACATCAGCTTGTAAGAGGCTCTGGATAGTCTCCCCCTAGCCCCATAGTGATGGATGTCCCCCAGACCATGGGGCTCATCATCTCCTGTGACAGCCTGGGGAGGGGTGGGGACCAGAGCACCTTCCTCTGGTGAGGTTACTACCCCCACCCCCGGCATGTGCCTCTGTGCTCCTTCGTGTGTGGGGAGATGAGCCTTTAATCACATAAGCCAACAAACACATACCACATTAATTCCAGATAAATTAAACCATTGGGAGCAACTCTCCAAAGAAGCAGGAAGCACCGACACTGGCACAGTACCTGCTTCACTAAGCAGGGAGATGCTGGGTTAGTAGAGACACATACACTAGAGGAAGGATTGCAGAGAAGTTCCTTCCCCTCTTTTTCCTCATTTATTTCTTCTTATTAATTACTCAATTTTAATTCTGCTTTTGCATGTCCAAAACCTGCATTTTTTCCTTGCTTGCTGTTGCTGCCCTTCCAAACCAATGTAACCAAGGCTAGCCCTTGGACTTCAGTCCTTCCTGTACCTGTTAGCAGGCGTCAATGTGACCAAATGCAGACAATGCAAGTCCCAGTGCCATGTGCACCTTGGGGCCACACAGTTTCTCTTGGTATCCAGTCATGTCCCCAAAATCACTTGACAGTAGCGGGAAGCTAAGGGTTTAAAGAGGTGCAATACCTGGTACCAAACCCAAAGTTTAAATCTGGAAGTGGGCACAGGCATCTGTGGGTTTCATTAGCTCAAAGCATCTCTGGTCTGGTCCCTGAGCTGCAAACTTACCTGCAGCTGGATGGCATTAGCTGTGCCACTGGAGCCTCTCTTCTGGTGTATTTTTGTCCAAAAGTTTTTTTGCTCAAAGACCTGTTTCCAATAAGAGTCAAAGTATGGTAAGTTGGGACAACCAAGAAACTCACTTCAACAGTGCAGTCTTGCTATGGACAGAAACATGGCCATAGATGTACCTTCAATCAGATTAAATGAAAACAGAAGGTGGTCTCTAATTTTAAATAGAAAAAAATAGAGAGAGAGAGAAAGCACAGCATTTGGCACACAGAAGCACATTTAATGCATTCCTAAACTTAGAGTTAGTCCAAAGAAAATCTAAAATGTGTATAGTGTATGGGACCTACCCCCGACTCCAAAGGGCTCCCTCTGTGGTGAGCACACCAACACATGGCACTACCTGCAAACAGGTGTACCCTCTGTGAGGCAGAGGCAGCCTAACCTGGTCCAGCCTTACCTCCACTGCCTTCCTGGAGGGGACCCTGGAGCCAAGCATCCTCAGAAGTATGCACACATTTTGTTTTGGGGAGATCTAGTAGGTTCATGCTAAATGAGTCTGAGACTGGACTAATAGAGATGATTAAAGGGCAGAACCTGGAAACGAACTGGGGAGTTAAGTTATTTGACAGCATAGATGTACCTCATGGAGTTAGTACTGTCTGGGAGAAAAATTACTTATTCACCTATATACAAAAGCTCATTTCTGTTGGAGAGCTAGTCCTAGTATTATATGTCTTTTTTTTTTTTTTTTTACTTTGAAGTAGAAGTATTTACGCTTGTGTTGTATTAAGCAACTATTACAGCATTTTTAGTGCAATTACAGTTAGCGATGGATTCCATATTAGTTTATAAACAAGGAATGGTATTAGTAAAAGTAGCAAACTTCAGCTTCTCTGAACTAACTGAAAAATCATAGACCAAACCTATTATGAAGGCATGCAGGAAAGTTGATCAAATAAAGGTGGAATGTATGTATGCCTAAACTGCAGGTTGATAAACACCATATGGGCACTCTTATGCAGGAATAAAATGGCTTTCATTTTCTGTAGCTTAATTCTGTTTAAATTGCTGCAAACTCCAGCCTCTTTATTCTGAGTGAAAACACATGTCTGAGGAGTTTAACATGCTTGAACTTATGCCTGTTAACTTCACCACTTGATTATCCATAACTTTCCCAAGTCTCCCCACCCAAACTTGCCATTAAAACAAGTTATTGCTCCTACTCATATGCAAAGTGTCTAAGCAAGCATAGCAGCGTTCTCCATGCCAGCTGCAGGTCAGCCATGTGGGGTTCTTCTAATGGGCACTTTCCCCAACGTTTGCATGTGTTTTAAGAAGTTAAACTCCCAAAGACAGAAAGAGAACTAACAGAAAGAGTTCAAAGAAATCTGGCCCCTTTCTATGCACCTTTTCTGAATTTCTCCCAAGGGCACTGGACCTGCTTCTTTCTCTTACATGAAAAAGATGCAGGAATAGCAATGTACATGAAAAAAGACCATGGCAGACTAAAACTGATGTCAAACTGATGTCAAACAACTGATGAGTGCTGTTTTCCGGCCCCCACCTCTACCAAATTACTCAGGAAGACAAGCTAGTTGTTCTGTTGCACCTTACCTACAAAATGCCCTTCAGCATTCAGAGGAGAAATATTTCTTGATACACTGTTTCTGATTTAATTTTAACATTTAGCACTGTATGATATTTCTTACCATTTAAAAATACGGCAAGTAATAAAGAGAAAAAAGGGAAAAAAAAAAAAAAAGGAACAGCAATAAACGCCAACTGATTCATAGCTGAGGTACCAGCCTATTGCCCAAACTGTCTGGCATGTGTTTGATGTACAGGATGATGAGAAAAATCTCATAACAGCTATTTCATTTGTGCACTCCTAAATAGGGCGAGAATATTCAGAGGATGTGCATCACCGCTAAATAATTCACTCATTGCAGGTCTTGTTCTATGGAGTACAAAGGTAATACTGCCTTGATCTATTTTGGTGCAGACTGACATCATCTGTGGTTCCCCACCTGTGGCAGGAGTGCCACTGGCATCACACAAACCACTTCCAAGGCTGTAGCCAGGCAGCCTCTCTCTTCCTATATGGATGCTAATTTGAATTTCCCAGGAACCCCCTGCTCAGAGGCTATTACTCATAGTTGTTTATGCAGGCATCCACCCTATGGCTCAGCCCAGGCCATTACTGCCTGCATGCCCTGACGGATCACAGCCACTGCTGACCCTATTTGCAGACACCTGGGCTTTGACAGACTGAGGTGGTGAGAGGGTCGGCTGTAGGGCTGATGCCCCAGTAAGGAAGAGTACATGGTAGGAGAAGATGTGGACAGCAGGAGTAGAGCCAATATTTGGTGTCACCAACGGTGACGCCTGCCCATTCTGGATGTGAGCAGCCCTACCATACAGCAATGATTTCAGAGTGCCTTTCAGTGACTGATCAGAAAATAGTTTAGAGGTGAATGATAAAATCTATACCTCTATGTGACCCTGCTTGCTACATAGCTCCATATTTTCATTGTCTTCAGGGAAGTTTTACATTTGCTGTGTAACCTAGAGGAGAAAAAAATCCAAACCTGTCTCCTTTGGATGGAAAAGTCTAAGCTCCATGGATACTGTTGCTATAATACATCTTCAAAACCGTAGCTGGACTCTAGGTTCCCTATGAAAACAGACCTTTGATGAGAAAATATGATTTTTCTGGAAGCTCTAGAATTATATCAAGAAAATTATAGAATACTAAAATTATATCAAGGATCATAGCATATTAGAATTATATCAAGAAAAGCACAGAGTGGCTTCACTTTTGCTAAATTAAACTCTAGGTTTCATTACTAAATCTTGCATCTCATAGTAAATTTAGATTATTTAATATGAACACATAAAACGTCTTAAACTGTGCCAAGTTGTTGTGGGTGACCTCAAATTCAACCTGTAAGGAAACACAAATATGCAGAGAACTGATGCAAGAACAAAAGCACCCACTTTCTGAACATTTTATAATCCAGAGGCTGGGAGAGAAGGCAAAAATGTAAAAAAGAGGGGGGAGCTGAGACAGAACATGAAGAGTTAAAAAATATTTGTAGTGATACCAAAAATTTGGAAAAAGTAAAGACTTGTGAAAGTTCGAAGTTTTGCATATCTTACTTCTTTGGTTTTAGATTTCTTTACAATTCTGAGGATCTGGAAAACTTATAAAAGCACAGACTACTTGAAAACATACTTGCTAGCTACTTAATGTATACTTGCTGCATACTCTAACTGATATATTGGTTAAATGGATACTCTTAATTTGTGAGGAAATAAAAATTTCTGGGGGGCCCTACGTGACCACATCTGAATTTCACCCCGAGTAGAGGTGACCGCATGCACCTCTCTCCCTATTCCTGGTTGCCCTTGCACCACAGAGACATTGATGGGGCAGCAGGCCTGCAAAAACTTGGAGCAGTCAGGCTACAGAGAACCCAATAGCTACAGAGACCAGACAGTCAACAATACGGCTGAATAAGTCACAGCTGTGCTCTCCCCCCAGCCCCACACACAGGAGGGGTGGGCTGCAAAGACCTCCTTCATGGGAGCATTGAAGAGATGGGTGCTCCCGTACAGCATCCCCCAGTGATGTGAGCCAGCCGCATGGATGTCACATGGGGTCCAACTTCAAAGAAAGGGGTGGCAGAAGGGGGCTGCCCAGCAGGCGTTTGCTCCTGCATCCCCCACTGCGGGAGACTTTCTGCCCAGAGCATGCCGGGGGCAGCAGCCTCTCCCCCTCGCTCGCCCTCGCTGTCCACCAGTAAAGTCAGGGCATCCTCCTGGGTGTACCAGCATTTTGTTGGGTTTCTCACTGTACCAAATCCCATGAGATAAAAATCTCAGGAGTGTTGTGGGACAGTCTTTTGGGAATGTCTCTGGGAGTTACAGGCTTTCTTTCTGAAATGCCTATCCCAGCCGAAACAAGGACAGGGAAAAATGGTCTTGAGGTTACAAGGCTGGGAGCCAGGACTTTGGGGCTGCCAGCTGTGTGTGCCCCACGGGTTGCTTAGCCTTTGTGCATTGTATTTTCCACCTCTGCATGAGGATTTTCAATATTTCAGAGTCACATTATACATTTTCTTGTACTAATGGCCATACTGTCTGAGATGGCTGAATGAGAGATGCTATATAAATATGAAGGCAGTGACAGGTGGCTATGTCAAGCACCAGGACAAATAGAGTGGAAAAGCTTTTAAAGGCTAATCCCAAATATGCACACGTGCATGCATGCAGCAAAAGAAAATCTCAGCTTGCTCAAGATGTTGATGTACTTCTCGAGAGTTGGTGGGAATTAACGGAGTTACCCATATGAATACCACGAAGCAATAAAGACAGGAAACAGTTAAATGAGTCTGCCTGCTCCGTTCTGTGGCAGAAACATAAACTACATGCTGTCTGCATTCAAATGTCACATTAAAAGATTTAGTGCATAAATTTGGATATGTAGTTACAGAAAAATACTTCTGGAGTACAGGAATGTTAATTCACTGGTCAGTCCTTTCCCAGCATAGCATTTAAAAATTCAGCCTTCCCCCAGTACCAACTTCCTATTGAATATGTGACTAACAAATGCTAATTTTATGAATTTTTTAACTCTTGTAAACTACGAGTGCCTTGAATTGGGTGCAAATGTACACAATCCTTTTTTACAGTCTGACATAATTTTCTCTGATGCTTTGAGCTCCTCTAAGTAGCCACTTGACTATAATTATAAAACACTTGACTTTTCATATATAAAGGGTAAATAGCTTGAGATATTTTGAAGCTTTATTCGAAGTGTGAGCAGTGCACACACTAGATTAATATCAGTGGAAAACTAGCCTTTGAAAAACTCCTGTGTTTTCTCACCGTAAATGTTCCCTTTCCTCTTCTTACTCTCTGAAAACAAATAAGAGAATAATACGTAACCCTATGGTTATACCACTGCATTTGCACAGTGTTTTGATATGTGTTTTTTCTGTTGCAGTTCTACTTTAGAAAGAGCTGACATGACTGGCAGAGACTTCTGACACATTATGACGAAATGAACTAATTGACTTTTAGGAGAAAAAGAGAAGAACAAGTTATCCTAGTACTATATATCTTTTTCTGGACACAAAGGTCATGATGACAAAGTAACAAAATTGAAAAATGATACAACTTCCAAAAACATGAAAAACCCTCATTGCTCTTCTCTTTGACAAGCTTGTGACAAAGATGAGACTAAAACAAACCTCCAGATACTTGATATTAATAGGCAGTGATGAACAACGAGATTCCTGCTCTCTCCTCACGTGCAGGGTGTTCTGGGGAAAGCAACGCTACTGAAGTTGATACACTAAATTGCATCTTCCATACACTTAATGCTCACTTGTTTGGTGCTTTGAAGTTAATGGAGTTATTCTGGAGTTAATTGGGTTTAACTCAGAGGAAAATTGGACCCACTAGAACCAGCGCTAACACAAAAGGCTTTGGAAGCAGGCCTGCATTGCTGGTCAGAAAGATTAACAGCACAGAGGAAAAGGACCTCTGAGAAAGAAAGAAGGGCGGGAGGGTGATGCAGAGGAAACTTGCCCACTCTTTTGAATTGGCACCTGTCTCACATGCTATGATGGGGAGGCACTCGGCACCACCCTCCACCGGTTCCAATCAAATATCTCCTCAGTTCTTCATCACAAAAGTGATGTATATGAGGTAGGATGAACAAAAGAGAACTATCTAAGTGGTTAGCACAGGTCTGAGCAGATGTGGGATAATGGTTACAGAGATCAGAACTAGTATCTGATGCCTCGAATTTATACATGCAAGTGCGCTAAAAAAATAGATCCAGAAAACACTTTTTATTGCACATTGTTTAAAAATCTCTCTCCAAGTTAAAAGATTACATCAATTCTAGCTTTGCATAGTAACATTGGATCAGTTCGTCAAAATAATTTCTATGATCTCAAACTAAGAAAGATGCTACCACCTATATCCTAAATTCCTTCCATGGTTACTGCATGCATTTGCATAGTAATTGCATTTACAGTACAGTATGCAAGCCCATATAAACTGCCCGAAATAAAATGAATCCTTAAGACTTTTATATCCTTCAAATACACGCATGTTAACCAGCAAGGTTTTATCTTTCACATACTAACCATTTCCTTCTTCAGTAAATGATCACTGTGTAAACCACTGAGTTTCTCCATGATTACTGGCAGCTACAAGAAAGATTTCTTGCACTAACAATAAGACAGGTGCCATGGAAATTGGGATACATTCATGTCGCTTTATACATTTGTGAAGAATTTAGCCTGTAATTACTGGAGATGGTGATGGTAATTTTCTGTAGAGTGCAGAAGGACATGTCAGATGTAAAACCTGCTCAACATTTTCCTCTGTTGAGCTGTTACTTTTTCTCTCCTGGACTGAAAGGAAAAAATGGGCGATTGGTAATTTTTCAAATACATCACATTGAGTTCATCTTAGAATAATTGCTAGCATTGCCAGCAGGGAGTACATTTCTTCTTGATATGGACTATGGACAAAGGCCATACTTTTGGTTGTCTGAGGCATATTGCACGCTTTTGCTTAGCAAATACTGCTGCTGGCTGCCAAAGCTCTTTCATCAAAACAAAGACGCACCATGGTCATTCAGGCCATGATGATCATTCAAGTCATCCTAAAATTACCTCTGAAGGCTGGAGATGCACTTGTGCCTCCTTCTCTACAGACTTTGGCTGTGAAATTACACAGGCAGCTTTCCTCTTACTGTGCTGCTAGAAAGCTATGATCTAGTCGCTGTTGCTGAAACCTGGTGGGACAAATCCCATGACTGGAGTCCAGCTATTGGTGGCTACAGGCTGTTCAGAAGGGACAGGCGAGGAAGGAGGGGTGGAGGCATTGTTCTCTACATCAAGAAACAGAGTGTGAAGAGCTGTCTCTGAAGAACAGCGACAAGCAGGCTGAAAGCTTATGGGTAAGAATCAGAGGCAACAAAGGGAACCTTGTGGTTGGTGTCTACTACAGGCTGCCTGATCAAGGGGACCCTATTGACAAAGCCTTCTTACTCCAGGACGCATCGTGCTCGCAGGCTCTCATCCTGCTGGGGGACTTCAACCACCCTGACTTCTGCTGGAAAAGTAGCATGGTGAGCTATAGGCAATCCAGGAGACTTCTGGAATGCACTGAGGATAACTTCTTAAGCCAGGTAATAAACAGTCCTACCAGAGGGGATGCGATAGCGGACCTGTTGGTCACCAACGCAAGTGAGCTAATCGGTGCCATCAAGATTGGAGGCAGCCTGAGCTGCAGTGATCATACACTGGCAGAGTTCACAGTCGTGAGAAATATGGGTCAGGTGAAGATAAAGTCAGGACCCTGAATTTTAAGAAAGCAAAATTCCAGCTCTTCAAGGAGTTACTTAATAGGACCCCCTGGGACACTGTCCTCAAGGACAAGGGAGGCGAACAGAGCTGGCAGATCTCTAAGGACACTTTCCATAAAGCACAAGAGCTCTCAGTCCCCAGGTGTGAGAAATCAGGAAAGGAAGGCAAGAGACTGGCATTGATGAGTCGAGACCTGCTGGTCAAACTAAAGGGCAAGAAGGACATGCACAGGCAGTGGAAGCAGGGACAGGTATCCTGGGAAGAGTAGGGACCCTGCCCGGTTGTGTAGGGATGGGGTCAGGAAGGCCAAGGTGCAGCTGGATCTGAACTTGACGAAGGATGCAAAGAATAATGAGAAGGGCTTCTAGAGGTAAGTCAATAAGAAAAGGAAGGTCAAATAAAGTGTACCCCCTGATGAGCAAGACTGATAAATTGGTAACAATGGACAAGGAGAAGGCTGAGGTACTCAACAACTTCTTTGCCCCAGTCTTCACTGGCAACCTCTCTTTCCACACCTCTCAAGTGGATGGACAACAAAACAGGGACTGGGGAGCAAAGTCCTTCCCACTGTAAGAGAAGACCAGATTTGTGACCACCTGAGGAACTTCAAAATGCATAAGTCTGTGGGACCTGATGAGATGCATCCCAGAGTCCTGAGGGAATTGGCTGATGGAGTTGACAAGCCATTCTCCATGATATTTGAAAAGTCATGGCAGTCAGGGGAAGTCACTGGTGACTGGAAAAAGGGAAACATTGCACCCATTTTTAAATAGGGAAGAAAGGACCCTGGGAACTACTGACCTGTCAGCCTTACCTCTGTGCCTGGGAAGATCTGGAACAGATCCTCCTAGAAGTTATGCTCAAACACATAGAGGACAGGGAGGTGATTTGAGACAGCCAGCATGGCTTCACCAAGGGCAAGGCCTGCCTGACCAACCTAATGGCCTTCTATAAAGGAGTAACTACATCAGCGGACAAGGGAGGAGCTACAGACTTTGTCTGTCTGGACTTCTGCAAGGCCTTTGACACAGTCCCCCCCAACATCCTTCTCTCTAAATTGGAGAGATATGGATTTGATGGGTGTACTGTTTGGTGGATAAGGAATTGGTTGGATGGTCGCATCCAGAGGGTAGTGGTCAACGGCTCAATGTCCAGGTGGAGATCAGTGACAAGTGGTGCCCCTCAGGGGTCTGCACTGGGACCAGACTGTTTAATATCTTCATCAATGACATAGACGGTGGGATCGAGTGCACCCTCAGCAAGTTTGCAGACAACACCAAGCTGAGTGGTGAAGTTGACATGCCTGAGGGATGGGATGCCATTCAGATGGACCAGGACAAGCTCAAGAAGTGGGCACATGTGAACCTCATTAGGTTCAACAAGGTCAAGTGCAAGGTCCTGCACCTGGGATGGGGCAACCCCCAGTATCAATACAGGCTGGGCGATGAAGGGATTGAGAGCTGTCCTGCAGAGAAGGACTTGGGGGTACTGGTGGATGAAAAGCTGGACATGAGCCAGCAATGTGCGCTCCCAGCCCAGAAAGCCAACTGTATCTCGGGCTGCATCAAAAGAAGTATGGCCAGCAGGTAGCGGGAGGTGATTCTGCCTCTCTACTCTGCTCTTGTGAAACCCCACCTGGAGGACTACGTCCAGCTCTGGAGCCCTCAGCGCAAGAAGGACATGGACCTGCTGGAGCAGGTCCAGAGGAGGGCCACAAAAATGATCTGATGGCTGGAGCACCTCTCCTACAAGGACAGGCTGAGAGAGTTGGGGCTGTTCAGCCTGGAGGAGAGAAGGCTGCAAGGAGACCTTATTGCAGCCTTTCGGTACTTAAAGGGGTCTTATAAGAAAGATGGGGACAGGCTTTTTAGCAAGGTCTGTAGTGACAGGACAAGGGGTAATGTTTTTAAACTAAAAGAGGGTAGATTCAGACTAGGTGTGAGGAAGATATTTTTTACAATGAAGGCAGTGAGACACTGGAACAGGTTTCTCAGAGAAGTTGTGGATGCCCCATCCCTGGAAGTGTTCAAGGTCAGGTTGGACGGGGCTCTGAGCAACCTGATCTAGTTGAAGATGTCCCTGGTCATTGCAGGGGGGTTGGAGTAGATGGCCTTTAATGGTCCTTTCCAACCTAAACTATTCTATGATCCTGTGATTCTATGATTCTCTTCTCTTTGACATCTAACTGCTAGCGTGCTACAACCACAGACTGGGACTAAGTACCTGCAGTGTAAAGGTGACACATAGTGGGCAGATATAAAACAAGGGGGGTTGAGTGGGCAAGCAAGGACTAAAAAGGCTTTTGTCCTGCCCAGCATCGCCGTCTGGCATAGCGTGTCACTCATGTCAAGTGAACAGATCTGTTCAGGTGGATGTGGATCTTCTGTAGGTAGACTGCACATAGTACTGAAATGTTACCTTCAGATAAGGGTTTCAGTGAGGGTTTTTAGCTGTGGAATCATCATGGACTTTTCATTGCTACTGGGTTTTCCAGTAGTCAAGAGTGATAGATACTTTTCATCTGGGGACGGTAGGAGACCAAGTCCATGGCTGTCGTATACTGACTTGGTTCTGAGCATTGTTGACTTCCAGAGTGGAGAGATGCAATCCAGTCAACTTAGAAATAACCTCAGCTCTGGAGAGGAAAATGTAAAATTCAGGCTGATGAAAAAGAGACAGCAGGTGACCTGCAAAGAAAGGGAAAGAGTACAAATAAATCATTGTGTTGCCTACAGATTCTGACCTGACCTTCAGCAGTCCCAATAGACTCATTCCAGACCATTTGCAAGATGACTTATTTCTAAAAAGCCATATGACCACATTTGCACAATAGGAATTCACATTAGTGTAATGCATTATGCAAGCTCTGATACAAACTTGTGCACAAATGCAATACGTCTTAAATTTGATGCAGTTACATTTTGGGTATGCGACCGTGTACACTTCAGCAATCCAGCATTAATATACACCTGTGCTACATACCTGCAGCTGAAAAGCTGCTTGAACAAATCTGGATATGCTAGTGCAAACTTCTCCAGTGTTGTTCAATATCATAAGAGGAAAGCTCTCTCTGGGACTTCCTCCTTTGAGAGACTGGAAGAGACACAGATATTGATGCCCTCCAGCTAAAATGCAGGACTCCTCTCTATCATTGCTTTCCCACTGTAATAACTTTAATAATAATAATTAAACTAGATGCATTATGTGCCTTCTCCTCCTGCCCGTGTTGAGCAAGAAGAGAACCAAAGATCAATATTAATTAGATTATATAGTAGACTCATTTAATTCTCTAAAATGCTCAGAATACTACAGAGAAGAGCACAATGGAAATGCTTTGGAAGATTAGATTAGATAGGTGTGATACCCAGCTGTCACTGGGATTAATAGAGTTTTTAAAATTGGGATGGTTAGAGGAATCTGAAATGAGTCCGTGGCTTGCATTTTTGCTGAGCAATTATTCAAACAGTGCTTGAGAGCTTTGCCAAAGTTTCCGATCTGTGACTCCTGTTTCCTGACTTCCCAGTGCTCATCTTTGCCAACTACAGAAACAAAAGCTTCAGGATATCACAGGGCTGGGGCAGCACTCATGATTAACAGTAGACCGTCTGGGTAGGAGGATGGCCAAATTTCAGGTGGGAATTTGAGGCTGTGAAGCTAGAGGGAGCTAACAAATGAGAGAAAATGGTTTTATCCGTAGTGTGGTATTGACTACTTGTGCTCAGGTCACCTCCAGGGCACCCCAGAGATTCTCCTTTGGGATTTATGACAGCTCCAGAACAGATCCTTGGTTGCTGGTTGCCAAAGTATAGGGATTGGGAGACCAGCTGGAGACTGTCTGGGGCCCTGTCCAGCCCTGATTTCACTGCTGTGGGAAATGGATGCTGCCTGCCCTAGCCTGAGGTTGACGCTCAAGTCAGAGTACAGCAAAGCATGAACCTGGAAAGCAATGCCAGAGCCTGTGGCATGAATATGGGCTCCATTGTTAAGTCCACAGTAGTAAATCTATAAGGTCTTGGAATATTTCTAGGCATGAGAATGCTTGTGCTACCAGACTGCTCAAATGTGCCCTGGCACAGATTTGGGCTATGCCAGCTAACACCTCCCAAACAAGTCCCAAGCACAGTTTGGGTGTTAGCACAGTCAGGAACCATCCAAAATATGCAGGCTGCATGCAGCCACTTGGTTTTGGAGGTAAAGGCTATTTAATGCTATGGACGTGAGCCATTCTGTAGTAGCTGAGACCAGTGGTAGCAAGTGAACCGGGTACGTTTAATTCAGCAGAGTTCAATTCATTAGCGCTAGTTCACCAAGGAAAAAGAAAAATTACAACAAAAAAGCTTTTGTTTAGCACTTGATCTGGGTATGTTTTGTGAGAAGCTTTCTTGCTCTCTGATAAATTAAAGTTATTTTGACTCCTTCTCTGTGGCTTAATTCCTGCTGAGTCACTTCAGGTATTTCAAATCCACCCTGTCCAATCTATCTGCCTTCTTAAAATCATTTTCTTCTAAAACCTGTCCATGTTTTGGATTTCTTGGTTTTAATGATAGTATACTTACATTTTCTCGCTTATTTCCTCCCAATTTCAATACTCTTCCACATCTTCCCACTTCACTGGTTTCTCACTCCCCACCCTTAATTCCAACTGTACCTACAGACTGATCCATATGTACATTTGCTTTCATCTCCTCTTACGCTCCTTGATTTTCCCAATTTCTTGTAGTATTTTCTTTTAATTATTGTATTGCTTCCTGTAGCGTATTCCCTGTCATTCTGCTTCACTCCTTTTACAATGCCACCTTTTCACCTTGATCCATCATCTCTTTCTATACTGTTACTTTCCTTCATTATTACAATTCTTTGACACTAGAAAAATTCTTTCCCCTGCCAAAATATTCCTCATACACCCCTTTAATAAAACAATATTCCTGTTCCTTATCCTTGTTTCTTACACTTTAACCAGGTCCAGCTGTAAACAGCAGTACTAAAGGAACACTAATGACATGGTGGTATAAGAAAGCCCAAACTATGGCACTGCTGTGGTATCTGAACACTTTACATACTTAACTAAGTCTAACATATACTCTGATTAATACTGATCTGCAGGTGTCCTTTTGATTTGACCATCAGCCTTGCTAAATTCCCTTTGATTTCAATGTGGCACCATATGGATGGACCTTTACATCTATGCACAGTCCCAGTATAGCTCCAGGGAGAATGAGGGGACCAGAAGGGACAGCTCATAGGATTAGGACCTTAGATCCCAAATATCTCAAGCTGTAAACATGAAACTTCGTGTAAATGTATGAAATCTCAAATAACTGCTAATCACAGCAATATCAGGGCACATGAGGGCATATTTAATTGTAACATACATTGCCCTATACCAGTCTTTTTTCCTTTTCCCATGAAATACATTTGAAAATAGTAAATGCTTCTTTGAGGCTGGGAAATTTGGGACTATTTCCATAACAATAGCTTTTACAGAGAGTTGTCAGGTCTGAAAAATAAAGCAAACCTGTCAAGTTTCCCTGGTCATTAGGAGCCAAATTGCTCCTGCCCACTTCATCCACAAAAGCTGGCTGATACGAAGTCTCGTGGCACTGGAAGATTTAAACTCTCTTTAATTTATTCAGAATAAATACTGTCCATGCAGAACAGAGCCCGTACAGCACGAACAAAGAACACGCTACATTTAAGAGGCCATGTCTGACTTGGAAGACATATGGCAATGCTTCCTGAAGTCAGAAATAAAATGTAGTACTTGTAATATGGCTGTAATACTTTCTGTACTCCACCAAATTACCAGGGAGACAGATTGTGCTTTTCTGAGTATACTGACAAATGTCCCTTCTCATTATGGTTTTGCCCTTTTTATATTACCATATCATTATTCTTTTTCTTTTGTACTCCAGTGTGCAATTTACATGAGTACATTCTTCGGCAATTCTAGAATGTTGTTTTATTTTCAGGATTGCTTAGAAAATGATCAGATATTTATTATTCTTTCACTAACACGAATTCATCAGTAAAAATACGTACCTTGAGGGGAGTCACCCATTGCATTTAGCCAAGCCACCCAACCATTCCAAAGGTAATAAAATAGCATTTATAACCAGGAATAAACTGTGACATTTCTTTCTAATGAGATTTCCAAGCTGACTCTTGTTGGCAGCCATTTTACATTTGTGATGCTAATAATGAGTGGGAACCCGATGTTAATAATTAGTAGCTGTTTACTTTTATAATATTTTCCTAATAATTTTAGCACAGAAGCACACTTCCCTTGGGTTTCTTATTGTTTCAAGTGGGGCATTTGTGTCGCAGTAGCATAAATGCAGCCTTAGCCTAGCACAGTAGCTGAACAAACAAACAGCCTCCTCGAGCTTGTGCCTAAAAAAAGAAAACATAATACCACCTATGTGTATTTATTTTCATGAAAGAACAGAAAACTGTTCTTTTGAGATGGCAGCTCCCCCCACACCTCCAGCCCAGTGGCCAACACTCCCAAAAAGCCCTCTGCATCTGCAGGAACACATCCACCGCCCCTCTGCCGCTGGCTCGCACCTTCCCCATGGCAGCATCGCATCGCCGTGAAGCTGCACCGAGAGCCTTGGCTGGGAGCAACCGTGGGATGCAGAAAGACAAGAGCCCATCACATTGCCAGGGATTCCTGTTCTTTTCAGCAACAAAATGAACCAGCCACTTGACTCCATATGGGAGGAAATGAGAAATGGTTACAATTTGGTGCGGAGAAGAGATGTGATCAGAGGAAAGATAATTCCCCTCACCGCAGGAAAGCCTGGGTGAAATTCTTTGGCAGGCGTCAATGTAGGAGGACACGTCAGGTGGTCAGGGTCATCCCTCCTGATCTTAAAAATCTATTAAGCCTTTGCACGTACCCACAAACCTGGGGAACAGGGAGGTCTCAGCAGGCAATTACTTGAGTCCACTGTTCAAGAAAGGCAGTGGGAGTCAAATTGTGTACAGAGCGATTTCTTTTTTATTTTAAATGAAGAAACCTAATTAAAATGATAGGAATTTCCTGGGGAAATTCTCAGCCTGTTCATTTTTTAAGAGCCTTTGTATTACAAAAGGTATTTGAAGTCCTTGAATTTTTACCCTTTAGCCACCTTTAATCTAATTTCTAATCTCTTAATAGCCTTAATTGAGTTCTGAATACTTTAAATTATTAAACATCTTTGGGGGATTATGATTTGTATTTCTGATTATACAAAAACAATATCAATTGCACCCCACCCCCCCCACCCCCCCCATATTTATGTCAAATTAAACCTCCCCGCTGCCCCAGGGACAAATGGTCAGTACGGTGCGTCCCTCTGAGTTGGCTTGGGTCTCCAATTCCATCTAAGCCCCTTTACTCCTCTAAACTTTCCTGATCTGCCCTGCCTCTACCCTCCTCAGAGGCTTACTACCTCACTGCACCTCTGCTCTGCCATGGACATCCTTCCTCCTCCTCCTTTACCTGCCCACGGCCCCCTGGCACCAAGGCTATTCGCTATTTCCCTCCCCCTCCCCGTCATTCCCGCTTCTCCCTGGAAGATGCCTGCCCTGGCTGGGACAGCAATCCTTGCATAGATGAGGCATCAGCTCAGGCACCACTCTGAAGGCAAAAAAACTCCAGGGAACAGAGGGCAGCCCTACCAGACAAAGAATGAACCCAGTGTCTTTATTCAAGGAGAGTAGCAACTTGCTTTACACATTGTCCCAAGCCGTGGAATAAAACACTCTCTAGTAATGTGGATACAGCAACCAAAGCAGGTATTTGTAGCATGAGCTAATACCGATAGAAGAGTTCAATTCTTATCAAATAAAGCCTCCCTTGTAAAAATCAGGAATTTATTTCTTACCAAAACACAGACAAGCTTTCTTAACTTGAAGACAGTATCAGCTTTTTCACTTTGGTTGGTTGGTTGGTTTTTTAATCCAACTGGCTTTATTAGACCTCAGTTTTAGTTACTGTTAGTTTACCTCCACTTGTTTCCATCTTCCTTCCTCTAGAAGAATTGGCTTTAATATCCAGCACCAGAAACAACATCTTTTGAGAGCTAAATTTCTTTCTGTATCTTCAGGGCAAGGTTTCCACTTGTCATTGTTGAGCATCTTGTATGTTTTCTAGAGACCCTAGCAGAAAATCCATGAAGTTTCTGGGGAACCCACAGTTATGTTTGTATCCATCACTGGTACCCACCTGTAGAGTCTGGCTTCATATACATAAAACAAATGACCACTCAATGGACCACTGTTGGAGCCTGCATCTAATTCTGCTACCATTATTCAGGCTGAGCAGAGTTCTACTTCAGGAGCTGTCCTATTGATTAAATAGGAACAAAAAGCATATCATTAGACATACTTGAACTATTTACTGGTATTATTTACAATTTGTATTGCTATAGCAGCTATGATTGCCAGTTGAACTCTACGGAGTTTTGCCTGTGACAATGTACCATGACAGAAAGGCAGCAGCTTCTCCTGCGAGCTTGCAGGCTGAGGTGCTGATCCAGGCGGAGTGTGTGCCCAAACTTATCTGCTGGGGCTCTTTATCCATGTCCATGGATGTTTGGAGAATTGATATTTAAGCAGATATACAGTCTGTACTGCTGGGTTCAGGCTTGTACTTCAGTTGTAAACTCTTTCCTGTTCTTTTTATTTTTCTTTCAATATTGAATTTTAATGTGTACTTACCTTTACATTTACTACCTAATAAATTGAGACCTACCTAACAATGATATGTATATTTAGATATGTTTTTTTAAACACAGTAATTTTTAATGCACTATATGGACCAGAGTAATTATAAAAGATGAGTTAGGACATAATCCTGCAGTTCAGCATCTGTGCAGAAGCCTGTCCCATACGCTTTACATAAAAGGCCTGACTCATGCAGGTGTGATGGCAAGATGAGGGCCACTAAACCGAAAGATGAAAACAGACAAAAGACTTTGGTTAAAGCATTTTGGCTGAGACACTTTAGCTTAAGAAGGTCAGCATGAAAAGTCATTCAGCTCTCCTTTTGACTTCTTACCCTAGAAAGAAAGAACAATAATAAAATCAGGCAGCAATAAATTTAGAGCAAATTAAAAAAAATACTTTTATGTAGCACATGTCCTGACTATAGAATTCATTGCCGTAATAGGTCACCAAGTTAAATACCATGGATGGATAATTTCATCATCACTCATAATGAGCCAAATCCTCCTCACCATAGCCAAGCCAACGTTCTTCAGTGAGACTGAAACCAGAACATTTGCCTGAGTAAAACAGTGGGATTTCCCCCAGTATTTATGAGATGGCTGAGCTCTGTGAGACGAACAATAAAGGCAGTTAGATCCCATGCTCAACATATCATCTGTTTACTGAAGTGGGGGAGTAAGCTCCCCCTTTTACCGTTCCATAATTTGCTAGAACCACTATAAAGGGGCTTTAAAAGTAATAGATGCTGACCAGTAGGACAGTACTGGGTCACAGATGCTTTATTGAAAAACTCGCTCTAGCTACAAATTACCCTGGCAAGCTACAGGGATCCCAGCGCGTTCTGTAATTATGAACCATAGGACTTCATACATATGCACTACATACTAACTTCCCCTCTCCTCACCCATGAAGAACTTTTCAGCACAACGAGAATTACACAATGGTGTTATAAATTATATGCCAGGTTTCAGTCTGATCTTGGGTATTTACTTCTAAACCTTTCAAACTACTGGTTTCTAATTAAAATTATGACATGCTCTTTCAACAACAATAACCCAGTATGCAAGGGTCCTGCATACCTTTCAAACCTTTCATAAGGAAAAAGTCAGCCTTAATTTGCAAGTGAGGTTTATTGTTTCAGTGGCTTTAGGTAACGCAACCTCTTCAGAAGCAGACTGCCTCGTCAGTGTGCTGGCAGGAATGTGACACAGGAGACACATGTCTAGAGCCAAATTCAAGGAAAGGTACAGTGTCAAAGCCCCAGCTTTCAGTAAAGAGAAGTTTCTTCTCACAGATAAGTACAACCTTTAAAGTGAGGGTCAAGTCTAACTAGTGTTGCTAGGGAGCCTCTTCCTGGGACTCCAGGGAGAGATGTTACCAACCCTATGAGCACCTTACTGGCCCTCATTGCTAGTACTTCAATCCCATGTACCGAAATGGGAGGGCTCCACTTGTTGCCCATGGCCATGCAAAGGGATGCCTTCGCCACTGCCACTTTGGGGCTGAGGGAATCCTCTTTTTTCTCATGTACAGGTATTAAACGTCAGCGTCAGCAGCTGGCATTCAGCAGCCGACACTGTCAGAGGGAACATCTCGATGGCCGTCACGTCAGCCTTGGCAGGAGAAGCAGGGCCAACGCAAATGCAGGCAAAGCTGTGCACTGGCCAACTCACTAGCAGGAAAACAAACACCCTTCAGTGGTATTTATCCTCTGCCTGGAGCTCCAGAGGGGCTGACACCTCCGCAGAGCACAGGCTCCTAGGAAGGGTGCCTGAAGAGCACTCACGGCCTTCCTAGGAGGAATCGCTCCACGCTTGGGAGGGACTCCTCCAAACAGACGCTGTGGCACAGGGTCTGTGGGAAGTGCCTCCTTGGGGTAGCCTCCAGGATGATGCAGCCTGGAGGGACACAACGAGAAGATGAACAGCTCCAGCAGTGATGGTCCCCTGCAGGGGCGGTGGACTTTTACACCTGCAGCCACCATACCGTAGCGGTGCAACTCAGGGGCCAGCGCGGGCGGAGGAGCCCCCTGCGGTGCCCTCTCCCTGCTGGCGTTGCCGAATTCGTACCCCGATTCTGCTGGCTGACCTCACTCCAGTTTGCCCCATTTACTGCACTCTCGGGGTGAGGCAGGCAAAATACCAAGGGGCAGTTCCTCTCCTCTCCCCCTCCTCTCCCGGCCTCCAGCAGACCCTGGCCAAAGGCCGTCACCCCATCTGCGCTGCCCGCCAGCAGCTCCATCGCTGCCCGCCAGCAGCTCCATCGCAGCCCTTTTACAGTCGGGCTTTTCTCAAAAAAGAAAAAAAAAAAAAAAGAAAAAAAAAAAAAAAGAAAGAAGATTACCTTTCCCGCCCACGCTGCGATGCTTTTTCCAAGGAAAAAAAAAAAAAAAACCCAAACCGCAACGCAAACCCCGAACGCCAGCTCGGTGCCGCTGGCTGCGCAGGCCCCCCCGCTGCCCCGGCCCGGCGGGAGCAGGTGCTCGGCGCTGCCGCCGCCCCAGGCCCGACCCCCCCCCCCCCCGCGCCGGCGGCACCTTACGAGTCATCCCGCCCCCCCCCCACCCCGCTCCCCCGCCCCGGGCGGCCGTCGGGTGTCGCTTCCCATTTCACTTGGAGATATTTTCGGGTGGCAGGAGCCGCCTCGTCATTTCCGCCAGGAGAAAAAGACACCGGCGCGGGAGCCGCGGCCGCGGAGAGCCGCGGGAGCCGGCGGGCACAGCCGGGCACCGCCGAGCCCAGCCAGGCCCCCGCTGGCCGCGCCGCCGCCCGGGGACCGACCCCTCGGCGGGGCCGGCACCGCCGCCGCTGCCCCAGGGTCCGCGGGGGCGGGAGGCGTCGGAGCGTGCCGCCGCCGCCTCCTCCCCCTTCCTCCTCCTCCTCCTCCTCCTCCTCCTCCCCGCCGAGCCGGCAACATGAACTGAAATCCCCAGAGAGGCACAGAGGCGGCGAGCGAGCGAGCGGAGCGGAGCGGAGGCAAGCGGGGATTTAGCGGCTCTCTCCTGCCGCCGCCGCCGCCGCCGCTCGGGCTCCGGGCAGCGCCGTCCCGCCGCCCCGCACAGCCTCGCCCCTCGCCCGGAGAGCGGCGGCCGGCCGAGCCCCGCGCCCCCGAGCCCCCCATGGCCCTCATCATGGAGCCCGTCAGTAAGTGGTCGCCCAGCCAAGTCGTCGACTGGATGAAAGGTGAGGAGCGGCGCCGGGGCTGCGCGCTGCCCCCTCTCCCATCACCCCCATCCCCGCAGGTGCGGAGAGCTCCGCGGCTTCCCCCGCGCCGGGGTCCCGCCTCCCGGCACCGCCGGCTCCCCCCGCGTTTCGGCTGGGGGGTGGGAAGGGAGGGGGGAGGCCGTCGGGGCCGCCCCGCCGGGGCGAGGGAGCAGCGCGGGGGCCCCGGGGCTGCGCTGCCCCCTCCGCCCCCGGGCGTGGGGGGCGTGGGGAGGGGGCAGGCGACCCTCGGCGCCCCATGAAGCCGAGTGCAGGGGGGCGGGGGGAAGGCTGTGCCCGGGGGAGCCCGGGATGCTCCCGAGCGGCGGCCGCGGTGTGGCCGTGGGGCTGCCCCCCCCTCCCCAAGCAGCGAGGGGAGGCGGGGGGCGCGGCGGGCGGGCTGCTCCCGGCGGACGCGGTGCGAAATGACTCGCCAAATAAAAGTTTAACCTAACGTGGGCGCTCGGCCGTGCGGGGGGCACGGCTGCAACCGCGCCCGCGGCTGGGGGGGGCGGGGGGGGGGCACGGGGGGTGCTCCGCGGGCGGCGGGGTCGGTGGGTCCGTCCGCGACCTCGGGAGCGCCGGGGCTGCCCCCCCCCGCTTCTCCCCCCCCCCCGCCCCCCCCCCCCCCCCCAGCCCGCTCCTCCGGCCGGGCCCAGCGCACCCACGCGTGGGGGGGGGTGGGGGGGGTGGGTGTCGTGATCCCTGTCCCCAGGGGCAGCGTTTAAAGATCCGTGATTTACGTGAGCCTGGAGGAGCCCGCTGGGCTGACGTGTATTTGTACTGCTGCTCTGCTTCTCCCGCTCCCTCACCTGTCCTCCCCCAAAATAAAGTCTTAATGAGAATAAAATTTGGACTTTCTGGAAATGCTTTTCTGTTTTTCTGCGTGCACCGCCGTGGCCTTAATGCTATAATTTAAAAAGCTCTTTTTGTGGTGTGGTTTTTTGGTTTTTTTTTTTTTTTTTTGTTATTACCTTTAACTTAGGCTGCAGCTGTGTTTTGAATAAATCACCATCTAGTATTATATATCTTTTTATAAAGATAGAATGACCGGATGGGTACAACTTTTGAACAACTGCTACATTGTGGGAGTTCTTTATAACATGCTGCGTGCTACTAATGTGACAGTTTCATCATCCTTAAAATTTCAGGCATATAGCATATGTTTTCAGTTATTCAATCCTGGCATTTATAGCTGTCGAGTTATAATTATATTCAGTAACATACATAGTTTTGCTGTTTCTGAAACATTCTCAATCCCATAGAATAATAATAATAAAAGAATACTGTGATACTTAATATCCTAAGAAATTAGTAAATATTAGTAAAAAAACTTGAAGGACCTACAGATGATCAGTATTAAAAGCAAGCCCCTTTCAACTTCAAAATGTTTTATTACAGCTATTTAGCTTCCAACATTTTTACTTCTTAAAAAAAAGAAAAAAAAGATTGTGTAGGAGTTTTTTCAAATCAGTGTCTGAGATGCCTCCCCCATATTTTGGGAAAGCAGAGAAAATAATGAATTTGCAGATACTGCATTTTTTTAAACACTTCAAAAATGTAATACATCAAATACTTTTCAGAAATGACAGGTGAAGTACATTTCATACTCTCCTTTTGTACTGCATCCATGTAAAATCAGTTGTTTAAAAACAACAGGCTAACTAAATGATAATGTTAAAAATTGTGAGGCTGGATAAAGGTTTGTGGTTAGAAACCTGTGAGTAACACACAGAGCTGTAGATCTGTTTTTAAAATTATTATGTGAACTTTACAAAAAAAGCAGTTATTGCAATTGTGCCTACTTTTTGTATTATGAAGCTTGCTTTTTAGTGTTTAACCTGTTTATTTTGGTGTGAATACCCAATTGTTTCTCTGGAGTACTTTCATTTTTAATGAGCAAACACATATATGTTGCTTCAAGCTTTCATTTCTTCATTTTGTATTCTGAATTGCAGATGAACCTTCATTTAGAGTGAGGTGCAAAGAGATAAAGCACCTGCCTTTGACTAGCACTGTTTGAGGAAAACCACTTCGATAGCTGCTATAGTTTCAGAAGTTGAGCCTGGAAATGAGTAAGACCAGCCGCCCTGGGCAGGTCTGGTCCTAGCTGATGGATCACACCTTGCAGAGTTTGGAGGAAGGAGGGCAGTGGATAAGGGCAAGTGGTCTTGGCTGCAACAACTTCATTTTCCTCACGTACCATTTGTAGCGTTGAAAACATTGTTACTGAAATCCGGGTGAAAATATGTTCTGCTGCTGCTTTAAGCACGTCGTCTCCAACAAATTACGTTTCTGAAAGCCTCTGTGTTTTAAGAGGTACCCGAGACAGTTCAATGAGTAAAACATGAATGTGTCTTTGTCATGAGAACTTTGGGGTGAGTACATTAGTGGTCTTTGCATTAGCGGCAGTCAAGACTGGTTTGCATAAATTGCATTAAACTTCAAGATGCGAGAATATTTGGCTGACTTACTGGGGTTATTTTACAGAATTACAAATGCTGAACTGGGTTTTAACCTCTTCCTTTAAGTAAGTGCCCTGCTATGTAAAATGCCTGCTCAGAGCAGCTCTGTAAAGAGCATGCTTCAAAATAGATTTCAATGTTCAAAGCAAAATCTTTCCTGAAAAAGGAAAATCCTACTGTTTAACATTGTTTACAGTTATCTGAAAGTAAGGGGAAATGAAACACTTTAGATTTTATTGCTCTCAGTGTTTTTGTGATGGTCTTGCTGGTATGACCTGAACGTTTGCAATAAAAGACTCTGTCTGGAATTCTTCGTTTAGGTAAAAGAGCCATTACCTCAGTGGCATTTTGTTCAGGGCAGTGATAAAGCATCGGGCCTGATATTAAAGATGTGAGAAATGAAGACAGGGAAAGTATTCCTGCTCGAAAGTGTTACATAAAAGAGCCGAGCTCTGGGCTGGATGGCTGGATAGGGAGCAGGCTCAAGACAGTGGGTATTCATGGAATACGTACACTCTCTCCAGTGTTCTCTTGTTTTTTAATTCCTTGATATACATGGTTGGTCTATGGATCCTTTAATGGCCTATGGGCACTGCTGAGATAGAGAGCTGGACCTGGGACTGGTTATGGAAATGAGCGACTTGCCTACCCTTCGACCTATGAAAATATGTACATTAAGAAGTTGTGGACCAAAGTACCAGTTAAAACTTTGCAAATGAAAAGGACAAAATTAGCGGAGCCTGTGTCAGCATATGAGTTTTTGTATGGTTTAAACTGAACCCACAGACAGAAGATTAACTGTCATAGAGCTGGAAAAAGAGCAGATGGATTAGCTCCTCTCTCCCACAGGATGGCATATTGTATGTGGAAGATAAAAATGAATATTTAAATTGATCCAAACTGTATTATTTTGCGTTTCATATATTTAGTACTAATTTTAAAGGCCCTGCATGGATCAGTGAGCTGAAACTGTGTCAATCACCTCCTCTGCCTCCCCTTTGGAGGACGTGTGGATTCCACTGCTGCGTTGCAAGACGTTGACATGTTGCACAGGCGAGCGCCGTCGAACGTCATGGCTTTCACTGAGTCAGGAAGGGAACATGTCAGATGTGGTTTAGATTTCTGAGGCGCTGAGAAAACTCAAAGACATGCAATTACTTTCCAAACATCAGGATGTTTTTAACTGAGTCTTGTAATTTTACTTACTTTGTCTGAGGTTAGTTATAATGGCTGTAGTTTGATAAGGACTTGCTGCTTTTAACAATACTCTAGTTTTAATTCAGTACTAATCTCTCAATGGCAGAATCTGTTCAAAAAGGCAATTTACCTGGAAAAATTGATATTAGTTTACCTGAAAAAGTTTAAATATTAATTTTTTGTTTGCTGAATGACTGCTTATAGAGCTTATACTAAGCTCATACAGCTTAAACTGTTGTAATGGTAGTCGTACTCAAGAAGATGACATCTGAGGCATGGAGTTGCTCTAAAGGCTTCTAATGCTAAAGACTGGGGGCTTTTTACCTCTATAAAGTCTACTCTACCAGCGTTTAGAAGGATGTAAATATTTAGAAAGACTGGGGGAAGAGGAGGAGAAACGTCAATTTGCTAGCAAAGCAAAAGCAGAGTGCAAAAGTTCCCCATTTGGATGACTGAATGTTACATGGATTTAAGAACCGAGTTTCTGTCTGCTTTTTACGTACAGAAGTTCGTGTCCATTTTCAGTAGCGTGTATGTTTGCACGGAGTTATCATGGGCTGCCGACAACTGTGCTCCACTTTGTGTAACAGGAATTACATGTTATTCGTCGAGAAAATGCAAGAGTTTGTGGGAATGCTCTGAAATGAAAGACTCTAATACTTAATAATGATTTTAAAAAACCAAGTGTGCCGTGGGGATCCTTTTACTCCTGTTCCTGCATGTGCAGAGCCCTAGGACTTCTGTGGCAACACCCAGGTCCTGCTAGAGTTCCTGAACCGTGCGGTAGCAACAGGGAAGCTCGTCAGTGAAGGCACAAACCCTCTTGCAGTGCTGGGATCTTCTAGCAAATGGATTTAGGTCTTAAAAATGATAAAGATGACTCCTGTATTCAGGGTCTCTATTAGACCTACCTCATTTTTTGCCTTGGCTTTCTCTGAAGAAGACTGTGTTTGGACAGAGTTTAGGATAGAGCTTTTTCTGGTGTGTAGGCTGGACTACAGTGCCACAGAGGCCTGTGAGCATCTGCCTTACGGCAGAGAGGAGGTGGGCTTGCGCATACATATGCGCCTCATTTCAGGCTTTCAGTTTTGTCTGTCTTTTTGGTTTTCAACGGTTTTTTGAATTAAAGGCGCTTTCTTATGCTACTTCCATTCATACTGCTTTTGGTAGCACCCTTAACAAATGTGAGTATTAGAAATAATATGGAAAAGGCTGAGTTGTCTCAGGGAAACGAAAGCTGGATATTTAAGAGGATGAAAAATACTTGGATTCTGAAACTTTAGTTCCGTGTGAAGGTTGTGTAGATGACGGATGAGCTGCAGAATAGTCATCAACTTGAATAGTCATTGCTAAGTGCCATATGTGGAATAGATCAGGTGGTTTTCAATTTGTTAGCATTAAAACTTTTTTTTTTTCCTCCCAAGAAAAGCAAACTGAAATTTTGCAGTATCAGAGGGTACATATGATACTCCATTAGCTTTGAAGTGATGCTATTAAATGGAGTTATGACTTTTACTGTAATGCCTAGTAAGAAAAGCTGTAGAAAAATATGAAATAGTGCCATAGTCGGAGCTTAATTTCGATGAACTCCTGAACTTTTCAATTTATAGCCAGTTACTCTATTTGTAAGAAAGTAATAAGAATTTCAGTAAGACAAGTTGGGGGTCTTTGCAGAGAGGGGATTTTGTATAAAGATTGATAGTCAAGAGTCAAAGTGCGCTACTCCAAACTTTAGTTTTAAGGACTCTGGCTTTAAACCTGTAGTGAAAGCAGCACTGGAAGATCTCTCTCTCTTTAACTTGTTTATTTTTCCTGTGGATCTCTCACTTTTTGCTTGCCCTTCTGACATTAGGGGTTTTAGCGGTATCAATGGCCACCACATCAGTGACAGTGATGTGTTTTAGAGCATCTTGGTTTGTGATTAGAAAACCTCTCCTGCCATTGTTTATCAGCAGAAAATGAAACTGCAATTGCAACTGGGATGTGTCAAAGCCTAACAGCCCTGGTGTTGCCATAGCAAAGGCAATGTTACATAAGGAGGGACTCTGCAAATAACTCATGCAGCCAAATTTTAGGCATAACATGAGAATTCATTTCTAAATTAATGATCTTTTCGGGAGGGAGCTTTCCTGGATGAGGCAATCGCACTCGCGACTGAAATTAATGTGCTAGTTCTAAAGCTCTTTTAACACTGCCCGTTTACACCTTTATTTTGTTTGAACATATTGTTCTGTTTCTGAAACATCTGTTAGTTTAAATATGGCCTCACAATATGTTTTCTCAAGTGGTTTTTTGCAACAGTTCAGTGAAGCTCTATATTCTGATCTTATTCAGATTTATTTGCACACTGCAGTATTAAACCAAGCAATTTACAAATGCCTTTTCTGGTTAATGGGTGTCAAGAATTTTGCAAGGCAGCGATATAAACCAGATCACTTTTCAGATGAGAGTTTTGAAATATATAAAGATGTATTTTTAGAATCTGTGCAAGTAGTTGTCTTTTAGAGCTTTGACAATAATAAAACAGGCAGTTTTGTCTTGTAAAACCTAAACTGGCAAATGGTCTAGCCTTTCTGTCTGATCCTCAGAAGTGTAGATAACCATTTAATCTCAGTAAAGTTACTGTAGCATTTGATTTACTGTAGCATTTGATTGTACTTTGTTTCTCAGAGTCAAGTAGTAATATTTGTTACTGATTTCCAGAGGAATAGGGAAAAGCTATTTCCTGAGAAAATTCTTCATGTATAGGCTTGCATTCAAAGATATGAGACCGGGAGAAAGAGAGAGCTTGTTCCTCAGGCGTCCTTGCTATGTAGCTGCTGGGTTTTTTTTTGTTTGTTTTGGGTTTTTTTTTTTCCTTTTTCAGGAAGTTACCATTTCCTTGTTAGATCGTAGGATAACTATATCAATTATCACCTGTAGCAAGCCCTTACCTTTAGCAGGGTAACTTAGCTTTAGATTTCTAGATTCAAATAAAACAAAACTGTGCTACTATCATACCTATTGCTTCAGTAATTTACTTAATGAAACCTTTAAACCTTAAGTTTAGAAGCTGAATAGTTATCAAGACAAATGCTATAGGATAAGGGTTCCCAAATATCTGACTAAAAAAATTTCAATTCTGGAAGGGCTGTGTTGTGAAATTCTGAAATGCCACATTTTCTTCATTCATCTTTTCCAGCTTTTCAAATGCATCTGCTTTTTCTAAATAGGTGAAGTAGGGAGATGGAGATGAGTTGTATTTTTCAGGAAGAAAAATTTTGGGAGCCTGATATTAGGCCCATATTATAGTCAAAATGTAGAGGAAGGCAACTGCCAGGTGAACCTACTTGCAGCACTGCTAAGGGAGTTTAATTTCTTGTTGTGGGACAGTTGGACCTAGCAAGACATTTGCTCTTGAGTTTAAAATAGCTGACTGTCCAAGAGCAAGCATCTGCTGCTCCTGATAATGATCCTGTCCTGCAGTTGAAGGGAGAAGGGTTGGAAGACACAAGTCCACTGATCTGGTGTACCCAAGATCTGGAATGCTACCTGAGCAGCCACTCATGTATACATTTTGCCCTCACCATATATGGGGGTTAGCAGATGTCTGGTAGATGAAACGAATTTTTCCTTGAGGTTTCCAGTGCAGGCATTTCTCTTATGCAAAGGGAACTCAGCACTGTCTATATATCAAGTAATTTGAAAGCACTGGAGGCTTGAAACTCTAGCCCTTTTTGTTCTGCTTGTCTGCCAAGTAATATTATCTTTGAGAAAATAACTGTGAGTGTGATCTTGTAGGGTGCTCAGCATTTCCAGTTTATCCTTTAAGTAGAAATTTAGGGCACTTGGTACCTTAGATGAAGCGCCTAGAACAGTAATTTCAAAGTGTTTGGCTTTACATGATTAACATCTGCTACAGTACCATATGGTGGGAATTTCCAAGTAAACAGTTAATTAATATATGAGTGTACCAGAGTAAGCCGTAATTAAACTATACTCAGCTGAAGTGTATTATTTTAATATAGTGGGATGCAAAGTGCTGGACATTTGTATTACACCTTTTCTGTTGCGTGAAGAAAAGGGCAAAAGTTGATGAGAATTAATTGAGCCTTTAAATTAAAGGTTCAACTAGCTTTTTTTAGCAAACGGTTTAAGACTCGCATCAGCATCAAACATCCATTGATTTAAGTGGAACAGGGTCTTTACTTGGTAATGCTGAATTTTAGATTGTGAATGCTGTGGAGACTTCTCTGCTAGGATTTTATTAGTGTCCGCTGTGGGTGGTCAGTGGATGTCCAGCTGAGCTGCACAAGTACGTAAGCCATTTTACGGTAACTTCAGATATTGCTGATGGGGCTATGTCTGCACCACTTGGTCTAGTACCACCGATGGAATGAAGTCTTCCTGCGGGAGATGTTCCAAATGGTCTGGAGGAGTGCTGGGGTGGGAGCTAAGGGTGTGCATGAGCCAGGGTAATGTTGGGACCTTCTCCTTGGCCCTCTTGTATTTGGAAGGATGAACATACCCATGGATACTGCTGAGCAGCTGGCTAGGTCACCTCTAAAGGGCTCTTGCCTCTCACAGAGGATGGTCGTTGGCCCTGTAGAAGTTTATAATATTACTGTTTTTGTTAAAGTGCAGAATTTATTTGTAGTTTGGCCACATCCACCAGTTGCCAATAGCTACGGCTATAAATGACCTATTTTAAAATAGATTCTTCTTCCCTGGCCTCCCTCCCTTTTCTCTTTCCCTTCTCTCCTGATAATCTTCATGTCAGTAAGAAGGTGAAGAAAACCCTCTTCTGCATAATGAGGCCAGGTAAATATAGGTGGGACATGCCAATGTTGTCTGAGTAATTCACTTAGATGACATTCTTCCCTCTGAGTCAACACTGAAACCGTTCATGAGAAGGACAAGGGACCTTAGTGTTTTTAGTGAGATGTGAATCTGAAGTCTTGGCCAAATGTGGTTGCTGAAGGCTGGCTGGCCTTCTTCATAATAGTGGGAAAGTTAACTCTCACGCCCTGATTAAATTCCACATTAGTAATTAAAATCTTTGTGATTGGACTCCCCTCGTTGGTATCTGTGACTGACCTGTGCCTTCCTTATTGAATTGCTTTGCAGTTTTCTTGGTTGCTTTCACATTTGATATTTTGACTAGATTTCATCAGATTTGCAAGGTGCATTGCCATTCTTGTCTTTGTTTTGTTTCAGATTTTCAAGAAATAGTGGTGGAGGGACCTGTTGAATGCAACATAGAAGTTGCTCTTGGAAAAAATAACTTATGTTGTGTGCAGTCAACTGTTGTGAATCTGCACTTGTCCTGCTTTGTGTACACCTTTTAAACACCACACAAATAAAAATTTTCTCTTGTCTGAGTCTGATTAAAGTGTGACTGAAGTATGGAGTGAAATATCCAAAAAATACCTCCTTGATTGTCCAGTACTAGTTGACTTCTGTCTGGCTTGTTTATTGTTGCTTCATTGTCAGGGACAGAAGCACATGCCCTTTGTCTCCATTTCTCTTCAGAGGTCAAGCATGGCTCTTTTTGGTAGACTTTGTTTTATTAGAGCTAATATGAAAAAAATACAAATCTGTTAGTGTGTTTTTATTTTTGTAGTCTGCTTCTACTTGTTTCCAAAACTTTCTGTAAGAGCACAGTGATGAAGTGGTCATTGCTGTTTTTCAGAGAGGTGTTTATTGCCCTTTTCAAATATTGTGGTCTTCAAATACTTTGAAATAAAACTAACTATATGTTAGTTTAACCTAGAGTGTGGAGGCTTGTTGTTTCTTAAATTTCTCTTTTATGTTTTTTAGTATAGTCTTAAGTGTTGTGCCCCACAAGTCCTCTTGAAAATACCTGTGATCAGTAATTTCACTGTTGGGTACTGGACTTCAAAATCAGATGTAGTTTCCATTACTTTAGCCGTTATTTCATTGTACGTTTTAAACCATATGGGTCTTAGCTGTTTAATGCAGTCTGTGGTCAAAAGCCTGTTTCTGGAGCCCTGATAATTGAGTCCAAGAGCACAGTGTAGTGTGAATAATTTGTCATGCTCTGCGTGTGGATTTGAGAGAGAGAGGTTCAGCCTGGAAGCGTAATCATTGCACATAAGAACTTTCCATATAAGTGTCAGTCTGAATGTTTGAAGGAAGGAGGACAATTTATCATTGGAAAAATAAGAAAGTTAGGTATACGACAGGACTCCCTGAGAGCAAATAAACTAATTTTTTAAAAGGGCTGCGTATTTCATGGTCTTCAAAGGATTGTTTTAAACATCTGCTTTAGCAAATTGCATTACTGGCATACCATTTGAATGCCTGCGTGAGTTATGACGAAGCTACCCTTAGCAACTATAGAAAGTAAAATGCAGTCATGAAACTTCTGTGTTCCTAAGATTAGCATGTTTCCTTGTGCTTTGTTTTTTTTTTTTTTCTTTTTCTTTTAAATAAAGGATTTGGTGTTCCTGGTAACTACGTTGGCTTGAATAAGACAGCTGAAGAATTGTAGCAAAGCTACTGAAGGAGTGCCAGCCATCTCCCTGATGGAAATGTCAGTATTTGAAAATGGTTTTACCAGCTAACCAACCCAAGGTCTTGGGAAAAACAAAACACTCGGTGCAAGACAAAAAAAATCACTTTTCTATGAGAATATACCCCATGTACTATGTAGTATTCGCTAGATGAATAAAAGATGAAATTTGTTGTGGAAGGCTAAAGGTAATTTCACTTCCTAAAAGTTAGCTTGCGAGGAGCTCACTGATTCCTCCCATGTCCTGTCTTGGCCAATAAAGCCCTTCTCTGTTACTTATTTGGACATCATCTAGTTTCTCTCTTTCATCCTAACCATTGTCCTTCAGCTTACTATAAGCCACACTGAACTATTCAATTATGAACTGGAGGTAACTAATGCTAATGAGATATGAATGAGTAAACCTGAACAGACTGGGCAATTAGTGACTGCTGCTGGTTGTGTTATCAGATCATAGGGTTTTATCTGTCTTTCCAAGATGATGTTTTCCAAAGCAGGGTGGATGGCATGCCATAGGTGGCTGCCTGGGCACCCAAATGCCAGGGACTGCAGAACAGGGGCTTGACTTTGCAGGGTACTGTGTCCTGAATGTTTTTCACCTCTGCAAATCTGCACAAACTGCTGTTTAGGGGAATGGATGCTGTCTGTGTAATAGAATAACTGAAAATATAACTTTCATATTTGATGTGTTCCTTCAAAAAACCAAAAATTAACCACAAATTTGTCTTCTAGTTGAAAAGAACGTAAAGCAGAATAAAAACTTTGCTGCCCAGTCCCTTATAAAAAAAATTGAAAGACCCTTACTTTAGATAACATTGGCTTTTCAGTTGATAATATATTGCAGGCTGTGGTGAGAATGGTGGCATTTTAGATTCAAAGGAAAAATGAATGTGCTCATAACTCTTCAGTTGCATATGTATGAAATTAATTCAACTAACAGGCAAAATTAAATAACATCTAGGAATTGTAATGTTGTCTTGTAATTTCATTAGATTTCCTAACTTTGTGTATGTTCAGTAATGTGGTCTACCTCTTACAAGGTAATTGACTTGTATTTATCCTAAGAATTAAAACTGTAAATCTTAAGCCTGTACCCTCTTGTTTAGTGCTCTTAAATACTGGAAGGAGTTTCCTGCAGAATACTGTTTTGATAAATCTTACTAAATCACAATTCACCTCAAAAAAGAATTAAAATGAGAATTCTGAAGGAAAAGATTGATGTGTGTCAGGACTTAGTTTTAATCACTGATAACATTGTTTCTAAAATTACAAATTTATCTAATTTACTTTTGATAGAGTCTTTGAAAGTGTTATGGCAGTTCACAAAGTTGTAGCTCAAAGTTTTTGGGTTCAAAGCAACTCAGTAATGTCAAATGTTATGATTGTACTCCCTAGAAAGAAAATGTCTTCCAGATTACAGTAATTTAAAAATGAGCAAATAGATAGAAATAGCTTTTTAGTGGCATGAATAGGTATTTAAATCTCAAGAGGTCATTTGTTTTTGTTTACTGATCACTATTTTAAGATTTTTCTGTCACTGTGGAACAGCACAAAATGGTAAATTGTAAATGGTTTAATGGTAAAAATCTGCCATCAGTGTTAAGAAAATTCAGGTCACTCTTCTAGAAGAATGCACCCTTCTTTCGTGTAATCAAGCACCATAAGAACAACTGACTTGAATGAACTTTTGATGAGTTCTTAAATGTGCTCCCTTTAAAGTTATTATCGTATGACAGATGAGAAGTAAACTAGCTAGGAGTTCAGAGAGGTTGGATAAGGCCAGCTATAGAGTTGTCTGCCTGGGTTTTTTTCACCCTTTTTTTCTCCCTTCCCTTAACGACTTTTTGCTGTGGCATATTTGATTTTATTTACATTTGCTCTGTGTGCTCTAATCCAATTGCTTTGTTTAGTCAAATGAATGTTTTTTTGTTTTGTTTTGTATTTTAGCTTTTCTTTCTAGCATTAAACGTGCATATTTAATTAGGATATGTTATTAAAGATTAGATTCTCGCAATGGGATGTGTGCCAGCTCTTGAAATGAAGTCATGCTTGTCAGGAGATAGTAAATAATAAGCTTAGTAACGTTTAAAAGATGTGTCTTGCAAAACACTAGTCCCTGTAATGAGTGCAAAGTGGCAACAGCACATAAATATCAATTGTTTTTCTCCAGTGGTTCCGTTTGAATATGAGTTTTCTTGATTTGAACTAAATTTTCTTTTGCCAGTTTAATGCAACAAGCAAGAAGGGATGTTTGTCTTTTGAGAAACCACAGTTTCCCATCCCGGAACAATGACTTGTTTTGAACTGAAGGGGAACAATCCGACATTTATACAATATCTTGTAATCTCTGTTCCCAAAACCACGTTAAAAACAAGAAACTGCTGTCCAGCGATTCCCCATTTAGCTGCAAAGGGGAGTGTTGGATTCCCAGCTTTGCTTTCAGGACTGTCTATATTTTGTTCTTCATTTCATCCAGAATCCTTTAATACTTCTGGGAGCAAGAGCTTGGAGCATAAGGTTCCCTGTGCTCTTAAATATCTTGAGCATCCTGGCTGGTGGGGGTGTGTGCGCGTGCGCGCATGCATGGCTGGTGTGCCCAGGGTGGCGTTGGCAAGAACAGGATTTGGAGGCAAGGATGGGTTGTCTCCATCCTAATTTGATCAGACAAAACTGTCTGCAATCACGCCCTGAAAGATTAAGAGTGGCTTTTGATGAGTGTGGTCTTAAATTCAGACATCTAATTTCTGTCTTTAAGTGCATGAGTCTCTCTGCAGGCCTGGGCAGAATAACTCCTCTGCTAATAATCTGTGGAGTGGGTTTTTCACTGATGCTTCTGATGTGTCCCCTGGCCCCTGTGGGAGAAGGAGGAGCTGACGTAGCCCTTCTTTGGGGCGCACTTCTAGCCCAAAGCAAGAGGGGAAGTGGGAACAGCATGTTGAGATACAAATGTATGATGTAGAAAGCAGAGTAATTTAAGTGGAGAGGAGAAAAAAGGCGTACTATGCATACACACACATTCTCAGTCAATTTTGTTTTACGTTAAATTATTTTTTCATTTTTTAAGTTACATTCGTAACATTTTTGAATTTGCATGTGTAAAATAAGTGCTTGACTCAGGAGCCATGTGGTATGAGATGTAATCCTGGGAAAGAGAAATTGCCTTTGCTAATGAACAAATATTTCACTAAGATTAATAAAAGAAAAGAAGAACAAAACCAAACAAGTAACGAAGAAAATTCCCCATATTTAGTAATACAGGGATGCTTAGCCAAAACCTGTAGTATCTGGTGCTGAAACTAAGTAGTCATTATGCAAAGTAACAGTATATTGCCATGGGTATCGTACTGCTAGAGGCACCATTTTTGGCTAACACACAAAACTTACGTACTTAATCCTGGAAGGCCTTAGAAATCCTACATTTCATTTTGTAAGAAACTCTTATCCCAGGTGTCTGAACAAAATTACAGAAAATGATTCCTTATACTGCTGAATTTTTTCCCATGTGCTGCTGGATCCTCTGTATTGTTCACGTTACTTGGAGAGTTACCAGTATTTCAGTGGCAGGTAAAGAGGCTGCCCATCACCCACTGCATTGCAAGTCCTCTGGCTGCTCCTCACCACAGGGGGAGGGAGAAGGTTAAATGCCTTGTGTCATCTCTACTTTAAGTGCACTGAAGCATTTCTAACTGACTGGCTGCTTTTTTAATGAAAGAAATTTGTCTTGTAACAGCTTTATATGCCCAGCTAATTAAAACCACTCCATATTACTCTCCATGTATCCTGTTTAGTAGGCAGAAATTGTTTGCTCTTTGACAGATTCATTTCTTGTTGATGTTGGTTTTGTAGGACACTGCTGTCTTGGACTCATATAACTTAGAAATAATACGGCATTAAGGCATTTTATGTATCAGAAAATACAAAGATTTGTTAATCGTTAACACAGAGAACATTTTCAGTCTTGTTTAGCATCATAAGATAGTTTGTTCTGCATGTGTAAATGCCTCAGCTTTATGGCAAGACTAAGCTGAGCGACATTTAGTTTGATACATGAAGCTTGGGAATGCGTTTTAAATAAAGAAATTGTTACAACACGGTATGCCTTTGCTAGCAACCTTTTTAAAAGCTGTCAGGCAGGAAAAATGCCTTTTTTAAGTGAAGAGGCAGGATTGTCTGTATTTTCTTAGGCACTCAGTATTGGTTGATGCCCTTCAGATTATTTGAAGCTTTGTATGTTTTTCCAGCGCTCTCCTCATTGCAGGTTTTTTTTTTTTTTCTTCCGTACGGATCTGAGTATGCACAGGTGGGACTTGAAGACTGCCATGCCACCTGTCAGTCCTGATTTGAGGCCTGGAGACCTGAGGAACTTCACCCAGCTGGGAAGCTGGATCGGCTGTTGAGGTGGAGCCACCTTCTAAACAAATCATGCGTACCCTGTTTTTCCTCCTATCTTATTCTTGTGCCAAAAGCTGTGGGGTGGACTGAGGATTAACAACCCCATTAACAGTCCCAGCTGTCAAGCAGTCCCTTGACAAATTCTTCAGTGGTCATGTTGATGCAGGTTCTGTAGCACATTGAAAAGGGAAAAAGACATTATTAGTGGCTTAAAATTTCACAAATGAGGTTTCTATTCTGTATATTGTTTTTGAGCCTGTTGACCAAACAAGTTGGGTGCTTTCTGCAAATGCAAGAGTCTTAAAAATGAAGACACCCCCACCTCCTCAAAAGGAAGGGATGGAGAGGGGCTTGAGGAGGCACCTTTCTTCATCCTGAAGTAGAGAACCATTCAACAAGAACGTTACAGCCTGAATGACATGACAGAAAAGGCAAAGTGAATTATTGCGTAGGTTATTTGGAGGGAGAGATCTGGTAACCAAATAATAATTGCGCACACTTCTGGCTGAGCAGTAGAAGCCATCACAATTTGCCATCTGGTTCGCCATCATACTGACTGAATGTAGGAGGGGAGAGAGTGTTTGTAATTCATAATACGGTATTTTGGGAGAAGCTTAGTGCCAGAAACCAACTGGATGGATGCCTGTTGTCTTAGACTCTTTAAAATGTAGGCCCTGTATAACCTAGTTCGTCATATGTGAAAAGAGAGAGGCAATGTATGAATGGAAGGAGAAAGAAGAATACTGCAAGTTTTTTGTTTCATGCAGATTATCTGATTAAATTATTTTGAGCAATAGGAAACCCTTCGGTGTAAAATTCCTGCCTGCTATAAACTATAGGTCTGCTTTGATCTTGCTCGGTGCTTATCACTGTTACAATGATAAGCGAGACACTACAAAATAAATTTGTGTTGATAAAAAATAAACAAATATACCATCAAAATCTATTTCAGAAGCTCCTTGAGGCTGTATGAGAAATATCAGTGCTTTGACAAAGTACTGATACGTGGTGTTGCTGTGGATATGAGCTGGATCGGCATCCCATTTGTTACAAGGGCAGGAGGGGCTTCAGTATGTATTGCTCAGTAAGTTACCAATTATGAGTCAGATCATAATAGGACTTCAAAGATTTTAAAAAATGCTCTACAGATGAGATTAATAGATCATTTGGTGAGTCTGTATAGTACATTCATGTGTTAAAATGGGGTGAAAGTATCAGTTGGGGTCCTGTCATGGTTTAACGCCAGCCGGCAACTAAGCACCACGCAGCCGCTTGCTCACTCCCCCCGAGTGGGATGGGGGAGAGAATCAGAAGAGTAAATGTGAGAAAACTCCTGGGTTGAGATAAAGACAGTTTAATAGGCAAAGCAAAAGCTGCGTATGCAAGCAAAGCAAAACAAGGAATTCACTCACTGCTTCCCATCGGCAGGCAGGTGTTCAGCCATCTCCAGGAAAGCAGGGCTCCATCACGTGTAACAGTTACTTGGGAAGACATACACCATCACTTGGAACATCCCCCCCTTCCTTCTTCTTCCCCCAGCTTTATGTGCTGAGCATGACGTCATATGGTATGGAATATCCCTTTGGTCAGTTGGGGTCAGCTGTCCCAGCTGTGTCCCCTCCCAGCTCCTCGTGCTCCCCCAGCCTGCTCGCTGGTGGTTGGGGTGAGAAGCAGAAAAGGCCTTGGCTCTGTGTGAGCACTGCTCAGTAACTAAAACATCCCTGTGTCATCAACACTGTTTTCAGCACAAATCCAAAACATAGACCCATACCAGCTACTATGAAGAAAATTAACTCTACCCCAGCCAAAACCAGCACAGGTCCTAAAGAATACTCAGTATTAATAAAGTCACAGTAAATGCTGACATTCTTGTAAGCTCTAGCTTCTATTTGTACCAATATTTGTGATGGCATTTAAAGGAATGCTTTCAAGGGTATTTATGGACTTTCTTGAGGAAAATTTGAAATTACATCATCTTACAGTTTGAGACTAAGCCTTTTCTGGTTTTGAGTTTGCGTAAGAGAATTGATGATATTAAAATAGCAAGACTCACAGGAAAAGAAGCCAACCCATTCTAACATAAAAATTGTAGAAAACCAAAGTAACTGATGTAACATGTCTTGTGTAAACTGTGCACCGTTTTTCTTTTTTCATTTCAGAATGGTAATGTATTATGAAAAATGCTTATGGCATTTACCATATGCCAAGGCAGATCACAGGAAAGAGCAGGTGGAGATACTTTATGCTGCTGGTAGAGGGACTACCCGAAGACGTTCCCTGGCTCTTGCTTTGGCCCACGGTCGTGCAGCTCCTGGTGTGGGCGCCGAGCTCCTGATGCGCAAGCGCAGTCAGTGTCTGTGCGGCGGGGTCGCTGCCGGTGGCGGCTCTGCGGCCGTGCCGGGGCAGCGCTGGTGCAGAGCTGCCGGCGGGCGGGGGGAGGCATCTCTTAGCACAGCCCTGTGCCTCCCTGCAGCTTTCATGGATTATTAAGGTACTCACCGGGGGTGAGATTACCTGGCATGAGACAGGCCCGCATCCAAAGAAAGTGTGCGGTAAGCTCTTACGGTTAACAAAGAAACCTTTTTCAGGTTGGTTAATCTGTAGAAGGCAAGGGGGTTTTAATATTGCGTTTTTAATTAGAGTTAGGTTTCCGAAATTGGTGGCTGCCCTTGTGCAAAAGTGTGGACTGTGTGGAGCAGAGGGAAATCAGAAAGCCTCCTCGGTAGGTAGGCGTGAGCTGAAACACCTGGGAAGTCCCCTAACGAAGTCCTATAAAGAGTAAATCTGTGTAACCAGCGCTTCAGCTAGCAGGTCTGCGATGTTCTGATTCTGACTCAAGCAAAATAAAACAGTCAAGTTCATTCATTGCTCTACAGTGTAGCGAGAAGCTTTGTAACAATTGACATTTTTGTCATGTTTTGAACACTCATTAGCACTTCAGATTAGCTATTAAAGGACATGAAACGTTTAATCACCACGTCTTTTCTTGTTAGCAGCAGTCACTAGTGCAGTGCTTTTAAAAAAAATTGTAATTTAACAGTGTTATTTGGGATGCAGCAGTTTCAAACGTTGAGATTACTGGCCTAAGCAAACTGCATTTTCTTCTCCCTGAAATAATGTTTTTAAAGTCTTAAAATGAAATTTTAAAATACTAATAAAATAATTCTAAATGTCATGCAGAAGCCTGGAAGATCCTCTTTTCCTGCCTCTAAATGTTTGGACATTTTTAGTGTTTGATGCAAACATGATTACTTTTACTCATGATCGAAACTAATGATTTCTCATCTTCTAAAAGTCTGCTATTTAATGAAATATTATAAGCGTGATATGACATTGGTTCTCTAACAGTGACACGTTCATTGAATTGCTTTTTTCTTCCCTAGTACTAGTTAGTTATTTAAAAAGCTATTTGGAATAGACCTCTAACTTTAAAATGGAGCACTCTCAATTATAAATTGAAGGAAAACTTATAAGCCTCAGAAATCTTCAAAATACTGTAGCGCAGTCTTTTATTATGTTTTCAGCCTGATATTCAAAAGGTTCCAAATAACAGTAAAATAAAAAGCTAATTCCTTCAGGGGGTCCTAATTGTAGGACCTTTTTCTTAAATTGAGATCTATTTCTCTGCGCAAAATTGGCATTTAATCAAAATGATTTTCATGTAACTATTTGTATTCTAAAAATACAGAATGTGTGAAAGATTAAAAGCAAACACTTATTTTTAATAGTATATTCCAGGGAACTCTGAAGGGAACGCCGTGGAAAATATCAGTGAAAGTTTGCTAATCAACCCCTGTCCTTCCCTTTGCTGTTCTACATGGCCAAGACCCGCCCAAAGCTGTGGTGGGAGAAGTCTTCGCAATGAATTCCTGCCGTGAGGATTTCTGCAAGCTTTGCTAATGACGAGCACGCAGGCAGCTCCGTAGCCCCGGCGGCGCGTGGCGAGGCAGCTCATGGCACCCCATCCCGCGGGGACGGGAGGAGGCAGGCTGAAACGCTGAGCCAAAGCCAGAAGGTGGGGGCTGTGGCTTCTTGCAGCTTCTCCCCCGGCCTTGCGGGGAGTGGGTGGCTGGCCGTCCGACGGCCCGCACGGGGAAGCTCTGAGCAGAGGTCAGATGGGTGTTGGGGAGAGATGGGGGGGGGGGCACACCAAAGTCTTTCTCAGCTGGAACGGACGCAGCGAGAGAGACACGCGAGTACCCAAATTAGCTGCGCCGCAAGGCATGCGTCGGGGAGGAATAACGTTGGGTTTGTACGTAGGCTTTAGGGATGAGAGAGAGGTGACTTCTGTGGCTGCTGTTCCCACTTGCACTGCTGAGTTGAGACCCGGCTGAGACACCCTTCTTTCTCCTTGCCTCAGCCACCCGTGGAGAAAGACGGTGGACTGCAGGTGACGACTGCTGCAGTCAAAGGTCTTGGGAAGAACTGAGATGCAGGAAAATAGACTTTTGTTTCCTACAAATGCCGAACGGTGAAGTTTTCTTTCAGAAGTAACTGCGAAAACCTGACCAAGAAAAACAGTATCTTGTTATGTTTTTCCTGCATGCCAATGGGGTAAATTTTCCTATTGGCATTTAGAAGATGCTGAGTGATGAGGATTGGGTTTGCAGAAGAAAATATTCTCCATCTCTCTGGGGCTTAGCTTCTTTCATACAGCAAGGGAAAAAACAACCTCTCTGCAGGCCTGACTGAAGCGTAACCTTGGTGGTAAGCAGTGGGGAAGGTGAAACTGAAGAGTAAGATGCAAACAAAAAAAGGTCAGTTATTACTAGAGCTAAATATATTTTTGTGGGCTTGACAATACAGAAAATATTTCTTTAAACAAGGGAAGAAGGACTGTATATACTTCACAGCTTGTAGAATCCTAAAAATATGTTTGTCCTTGGCAAAGTGTCTTAAAGTCTCAGAATCTGTAAGATGTTACAAGTACCTCACAAGGACACATCTAGGACCCTGCCTCTTGAGATTTCAGTGCAGGGTTTGAGCTGGAGAGCTTCTTCCTATGGGCACTGTGTTAGGTTTTGAGGTTCTACGCAGAGATTAACTCCTTGAAATTTAATTACCAGCTATTGCATGTTCCAAACACTTGCTGATTTGTGGGTTTTGTTTTTCTAATACATAACATGGAAAAGTCTTGAAGACCGAATTCAGAAAAAATGGGAATCAAGTTATTTTACCAGTATTAAAGCATTTCTGGGTAAAAACCAAAAATGAAGGAAGAAGTCAATAGGCCTTATGGTTGTGTAAAACTGTATTAGAATTAATTTTGGAACGTATTCTATATATTAATGCCGGGTAATGATGTGTGTTTAATGGGAAAGCTTTGTTTTAAATATCTGAAAGTGCTGATACTTTTGAGATTTTCACAATATTCTAAGGTAATGACATTAATTTCTGAGAGAGACTGTAAAGGGCATACTTAGGTCTGACGTTTATACCTTCCGTAATATCAATTAAATTATTTAGTCTCTGTCTGCTCACAGCTGAAAGGACATGAGTAACTCTGCAACTGTCTACTAGAACAAAAGCTTCATCACCTAACAAGATGTGCAAGCTCACACTTACGTAAAGCACTAGTGTGATCTGCTCTAGTTTCGCTGGGCATATTCACATGCTTGAAGTTAAAATCATGGATGGTCTCAGAAATGAGGCCTACATTTGAGAACTGCAGTGTAGCTGAGGCACATATACCTTGGAAATCTTCCTTTCTGATTTTGACTTCTTTGTTTCTGCAGCGATTCCTGCTAGCATCTAGCACTCAGTTTGCATGTAGTTAGTCCTTAGTAACTTTATTGAGGGTGGTATGTTTTTGGGTTGCCAATAGCTGTGAAAATAATGTAATAATGAGTAGTCCTGCAAAAGTACTTGTGTACTGACACTGTTCCTCTGTTTTGTCTGGGATGAAAGGTTTGCTTTCTGGGAAGCTAAAAAAAGCAATTGTTGTTGTTTATGTCTGTACCCTCAGAAACTTCTTCTAGTTGTTTTCATCCAAGGCATTCTTTAAAACATTACTTTCTCATTGCTTTTGTTTAATTGCTTTTAATTGTTTTAAAATGTTTGGGCATTCACAGGGCATTTTTTCCTCTAGATGGGAATAGGCCTTCTTGAGATCATTTAGAAAGTACTGGTGCTACCAACTGTCTTAGACATAAATCTAAACTTGCTAATTGACTTCATAAAATTCTTTCAAAACTCAAAGATGTTAGGGTCTAATGATTTAAGTTGGGCTGTGAAACTTAAATCCTCTGTGTCCAAATTAGCCTTCCTCATCCTATGTGCAGAAAGGAGGGGAGAGACGTTTTGGGATGGAGTTCAATAGCATCAGGCCAAACATTCAAAGATTGTTTGCACAGCTGTGTCTAAGCAGCGACCAAACTGTTAAACAACCTAGCGGGGGGAAAATGAATAGAAACTCCTGTTGGCCAGAGCACTGAGTTTCCTGGACAGTGCTCAGGACGTTATGAAGTCATTGCACACGCTGGGTCAAGGCTTTTACCCGTATTTTCCCCTTGCGCTTGGGAATAATTCATGCTTTGCTTTTTCGTAATGATATAATTGGCTTAAAGCATCTGAACAGAATTCTGTATTGACGAATGATGCACTGTAGTGTACTTACCTATAACTCCAATTAGGGAACCTTTCCCTGCCAGTGAACTGATTCACTGATGTGAGAGGAGACAGTGCCTGTATATCTGTCTTGCTTCCTTGCAAATTGTAGATTATGAAACTGGACTACTGAGCAATAATTTAATCAGTGGCATCAGAAGACCATTAAGCTCCATTAAACGTTGGGTCACCATCAATATCAGATGAGTATTAAATTATGGCTTGCAACTTAGCAATACTCATCCAAAAGGCAGTGCTTAGGTTCTTGGCAAGCATATAACTGTTCTGGAACAGATGCTTCGGAGCTTAACATATGACTGAAGTGTCAAGTTGTGTCAGAGAAGATGGGCCCAGCACTAACGCAGTGCTCCGACTTTGTGAGACACGTTACTGAATCGCTCCCTACCTGAACAATGCGGGTTAAAAGTGTTTCATTAATAGCATCTCCTGTTGAATGCTTGGAAGTCAAAGCACTGCTCTGTCTGCCAAAGTCTGGGTTCTAATGTGAACAGGTTAGAATAAAATTCTCCTTGCAAATGGTGGAGATGCATTTCTCCTGATAAGGAGGGAGGATCCCTACAGGCTGCTCAGAGTTTGAATTCTTATGTAGAAGAAACATAATTTTCTTTCTGGTTCTGGTGTACCATAATATTGCCAGCCTGGTATTTGGAGGATGACTTTGATACCTCTATTGCTAGTCACAGATTTTCCAAGTAACAGCAGTAAGGTGAAACTAGTAACGCTCTTTCTGGGTGGCTTCGCTGATGTTAGCAGCAGCTCTCATGCAGCAGCTAAATCATTGAGGCTCTTGTCAGTCTGCTGTACGGCTCCTGCCACTTAGGAAAGCTGTGTGCTGCAGGAGATGCTGACCTTGGAGCTATGCAGGGAGAGAGAGGAGGGAGAAAAATGGATGCTGTAATAAAATGGTTTTCCCATTCCTGTTTAGGTGCAAAGAGAATAAGGAGGAGATAAAGAAGAGAGGGAGTGGGTTGGGCTGGTAGAGTAACAGATGTGCTGAGGAAAATTGTTGCTGGTGGTGGATCTGGGAAAGGAATAAATGATAGTGACATTAATGTCACCTGGTCTTCAAGCAGCCTCTAGCTTGGTGGTAAGATGGGTTCTCCAAGTGCGAATCCTAACAAGATTTCCCTGCCCATCTGCTGAAGATGGTGGTTAGGGTTCTTTCCAAAATCTTGCCCATGGTTAAGATTTTCTTACCTGATTGTAACCACAAGTTGGCTGCATGGTCTTACAGGCACAATATCATGGCAGGATATTTTAAGCCATGTTACATGTTTTCATTTATTAAGGATAGCATCACTGGTGCTCAGATATTGCTGACTAAATTCTTGCTGCTGTGCAGAAACCATAAAACTTCTGTTTTGCGGCAGTGGGCTGTGGATGGGAATGCTGCAGTTTCAGCTGAAGGAGCCTAGGACAGCTGGGCAGAAGGCAGTAGTCTTCAGGGAGGAGTCCTGTCGTCTGGCTGCAGGATAAGCTGACTGAGGTGATGGGGCAGTGTGTTACAAAACCACTCCAGTCAAAAGTCTCCAGAATCTCCTTCTGCCCATAGATTTGCCCTAACATTTGGTGTTCATGTGCTTGTTAAAAAGTGCTGTCCCAGAAATCTGCATGTCCTATATTGTTACACTGTTATTCTTCTTTTCATACCAACAACTTGTTGAAATTTTAATAGTAAGCTATTAATATTAAAGCTTCAGCAATTTTTTCCCTTTTCCACTTTTCTCCCTATTCCAGTTGTGAAACTGGCCATTATGCAGAGAACCAGCTCTGAAGGGGACTTTAGCAGAGCAGAACCTGTCATGACAAGGGGAATTGCACCTTATCTTTATAGGCACTAGAATTGCCATTTCCTATCTACCAGTGCTTAACTTCATGCATGCTTTATTATTATAAGCCCTGTTATTTCTGAAATGGTTCAAGTTAGCAAAGAGATTCTAAAAGAACTGAGGAGTGCTAAGGTATTACTATTTCTTAGCAGGAGGCTGAAATAATACATAAGCACTAGGATGCATGTGATGCAATGCAAGATCAGAATACAACTGAAAAGTACGTGTTTAACAGACTGGTTGGCATTTGGAAATGATGGTGGGAATGATGCATTTGATACCTTAAAGCAGGTACTTGGAAATAAAGATGTCCTCTGTCTTTCAAAAAATCCCACTCTTTAAGTCTCACTCATGTTCAGAAAATTTATTTTTAATGAGACCAAAGGAGTTTGTGGCAGGTGACAAAGACAGTTTTTTCCTTTAGTCTTTAGCAACAAGGACGAAGGCATGCAAAGTCAGCCAGAATTACTATGATCGATATAGTAATTATTATTAATTCATTCAGGTTTTACAACTACTTGAAATGGTATCTAACCTTATGTTTCAGGTAGACTTTTAAGAATAAATATGGAATAGGGAATCTCTCATACCATAAGAAAATTAAGTCCTGTTAAACTCTGCAGAGTGAAAATTCAGATGTTTTCTTGTACTTTTTGGTTTTGGTTTTTTTCTGGGTTTTGATTATGTCTGGATGAAGTGCTAACTGAAGTACTTAGTATTTTTATACTGATACACCCTCTTCATCCCTTTTCAATGTAAAGTAAACAGTGCTTAAACGGGCAGGAGATAATGGAGCAAGACCAAGAAGTATACTAAAGCTGGCTATATACAGCTAGCACAGAAAGTGTTAAACAGCATTTACCTCCTGATGATGTGTTGTGGAAATGTGCAGGAATCATAGAAAATCCATAATCGGTACACTTCTTCTGATGCTGACTGATACGAGTATTTAGTTCTACCAGCCAGTGATATTGCAGAATAAAGGACAAAGATTGCACAAAGAAAACCCAAGCTCAACATTAATTCAGTGGTAAAATGTCATATGTATTTTTTTTCCTTTTATCTGATAAGCTATGGCAACACTATACTAGAGTTTGTGGAAGTGCAGCCTCAGTCAAATCTCAACTCTGGTTTAGTTTGCCATGCCTTCCGCATGGCTCGGGGCAAGGCTGTTTGTAAGTATGGCTAAGCAAAATGCAAGAGAGCATCACTTTACCTTGTGTTGCCTTCTGGAGGGCTCCATATGAGCAGAGCTCTCACGGTGTGTTTTCTGTGATGTTTCTGGCTTCTTTCTCCATGAATTGCTTGGGGTGCCGAGCGTGGTGCATATCTTCCACCTCCCTGTCGACGGTTCTCAGTGTTGCCTGCAACAGCAGCAAAGTGTGGGGATTTCAGGTTTTTCTTTGGGTTTTCCAGCATTAGGCCTCTGAATTGGTTAAGTGAATATGTGTATATACGCACATTATAAAACGTTAGTAGCACTGAACTGCAGCATTTCGTACAAATGTATATAGTGTGTAATTCTAATATTTAAGGAAGTACCTCATACTCTCTTTGGGAAAGAGCTTCAGGGACAGGTTTCATACCATTAATTTAGTGCTATGCAGTTAATAGTTAAAAACAAATTGTTATTAATTTTGTGTGATGTGTGCACACATTACTTTCCATGTGAACGTTCATTTATCTTTCCTGGGGATCTAACACTGACAAGACTTGAAAGAGACTAATACGTCACTGTAGATTAATTCAGTCTTTGAAGGGTCTAATTCCTAGTTACTGCTTTTTGCTCGTATGGATAAATTGTATGAGCAAGTGATTATGCAAAATGAGAAACTAGCTAAAGTGTAACTTAGGTTGTCACTTCAACAGATTTTTTAAAAAAATTTTTATCTATTTACAACTTAAGCAAAGCTGACAACATTATTTTAAAAAGTATATTGCCAAAGAAAATAAAAAAACAACAAATGTATTTTGCCATGATCCAGTTGTGTGGGTTGCACTCCCACTTTACAGCCTTACAGTTCATATCATAGATTTTACATTACGGAATGTGTTCTTCTCTTTTAATGAGCGAGAGGGAGAGTGGGGAAAAGCAGGCATGTAAAGTTGTCCTTGCATGTACTTTTATGTAAAGCTGTGTAACTTTGACTATAGTTTGAAGCAGATTGTCTTAGCCAAGAAGCTTAAAACGGAAACGTCTTCAACTTCTTCACATATACTGGCTCTGTGCATATCAGAATGTATAAAGCTGTACTTGTAGGAATGTTTGTAAAGTTGTTTGAACATATTCTGTCCAATTATGGGTGATGTCATTAGGGTTCTCTCTTAATTCTGAAATCCTTCCTGAGAGAAGGCAGGTATAGCCAGTGAATGCTGGATGATTTTGCTGGTATTAGAAGGAAAATCAAATGTAGGGGAAGGAAGAATAATTTGGAGCATAGATGGAAGTCATCGGATAAACACTCCCAACCAAGCCTAGCATCTTGTCCACTATTGCTCCAGAGAGAGGTTCAATGTAAGCATAGCAAATCTGAGAAATTGCTTGTGTTGCAAAATGAATTGCATTGCATTTAACCATGCTGCTGGCCTGCATGAAATCCACGTGTGATGGCATCACCAAATAAATCTTGAAGACTTATCTGAACCATTAACAGATTTCTCCAGTGGTGGGAGACAGTGTAAAGTACTGAGGTAATGGAAAGCTTTAACAACTGTTGTATTATTTCTTTGGGGACACGATGCTTGCTCCGAAAGGATGCATTCTGACATAATAAATGCTTGGCAGCAAAGCTGGTTTTGGTGGTGAAGAACTATAATAAAGGCTGTGGCAGAGTTTATTTGACTATTTTGCGTAATAGCATATATTAGCCCCTGTGAGGGAGGGAGAAGAGGAGGGCCCTTCTTGTGACAACAACAGTGTGTTTAATGTGGCTGCTCCGGAGCACGCTGGAAAAATGCAAACTTGGGAAGGCATTTGAAAGAACAAGCAGTACTTATTTACTTAGTTGGTTAATGTCAGGGGTGTGGTTGGCTTACATAAACATCTGACTGTCTTACATATTATACTTGTTTTTTCCCTTTAATATATGATTCATTTATATTTTGCAGAGGGGTGGGATGGTTACTTGAGACATCGTATGTGAAATGATGGAAGTGATGAATAAAAGAAGTATAGCTTTCCCTTTCTTCTTCAAGACACTCCTACACATATCAAAGTATTTGACCAGTGATTTTAAGTTACAGATGTTTCATTGTCATGCGGAGGGGGATGTACAGCTTTTTCTGCCCACAACCCTAAAACTGTCCCAAATCTCACACTGTGCTGAATTGTGCGAGCTTCTGCTAAAGAGAGCTCCAAGCCTGGGAATTGCATGGGCGTTGTGAGAAGGAAGAATGAACACGAGGGAGTTCACTCAGAGTTTGAAGAAACTTTCCCTCCTGCCTGCCTGCTGTAGGCTTGGACACTTGATGGCTTTGCACTTCCTATAGTCATATGTGCTAGTGTGAAGCACAGCTGCAAATAATCATGGGAGACAGTGAAAAGCTATGGAAAATGAAGACTTTCGTATCTTAAGTCCTCAGGGGGAGTTTCAGCCTTAAAGCCCCATCTAAACTGTTGAAGAAGCCAATACCACAGCTATTTAGACAAAGCCTCCCATCCATAGGGGATATGGTGGTTGCATTTCAATGCTTACAGTCATACGTGGGAATTTGGTAGTCCATTGTTGCTGTGTGGTGCAATATTGTTTGGAGGGCAGGTGCTGCGCGTTAGTGCAATTGCAGTTGGAGATGTGCAGCCGTGGCCTGAGGGCTGGGACAGATGGAGGGCTGGTTTGCCTCGGGCACACTGCGCCCCTGCTAGCCCTTTCTGTCTCTGGCACTGTTATGGTGGTGGGGTGCTGGAACCTGGTGGTACTCACTTCAGCCTATTTTGATATCATTAGGGCTCACTGCTTGCTTGAGAGACATGTTGAAGAAGTAATAAAGCCACACGCTGTTGCTGGATGGACAGTTGCTCTCCTTGTGTAGACCAGTCGTGTGGCCTTTTTGTTTGCAGGCACCAGAATATTCTATGTTTGGCAATAAGCTGTATTTTAATCACATAAAGTTGCTTTGCACTAGTACAAAAAACCTCTAGAAACTCTGAAGTCAGAAGGACACATGCTGAGAAAAACTTTTTGTTGTGCTGGTTTATAAATTGCTTTATTTTTTAGGATGAACCAATTAGTAATAAAGTTACTCCTTAGAGTCTGATGTATGGTAGCAAGTTCTTAGAAAGCATCAAATCCCTACAGTGGTAGTGATGCAGACAGATGTTGTATAAGGAATCGTTTCAGAGGGGAAAAATGGGAACATATGAAATATAAAAAAATTATCTGATGAAACACAAATAGATCAAATGAGTGTTAGTGAATGGTATTTAGCATGCTAATTTTATAATGCTGATTGAAAAATGCCTATATGCTAAGATAGTTGCAATGTATTCTAATTTACATGTGATAATTGGAGCCGAAACGTAGTACTTTGAGGAAGAAGTTAACCATTGATTGGACCCAAGAAGACTTCGCTTTCTTGAGGTACTCTGCAAACTTGAGCACACATGAAAAATGGGAAGGAGTGTGATGGCGTGAGTGTGAAAACTGTGAAGTGAAAGAGAGTAGAATTAAAAGTAGCTGTGGAGGGATCTGCCTTTATTAGCTAGCCAGCTTGAATTTCATGGAGGAAAAGAGAAGTTTATCAAGCATCCTGGGTCAGGGCCACATCTTCTTCTACAGACTCTAGCATCATGGGACCCTGAATAAGACTAGACTGTCTGGATCCTTGTGTATCATAAAAATATATTATTACATGTAAAGTGACAATGCCACTTTCTCCTCTTGTTTTTTGCAAAGCTTTGATGGTACATTCCATGTCCTCAAAGCTGCTTCAAAAATCATGAAGGCATAGATTTATGTAGGAGAAAAATGAGGCAGTAATGGGATTTCCTTTCTGAGATTTTAGAGGAGTATTTCATTCAGTGTTTATAGTCTTATAATCTTGATAATGCTTGGACAACCTATTGGAGAACTTCTGGTTTTGGTCGAATACGATATTTAAACAAACACCCCCCTCCCCCCCATTAGTCTGGCCTTTGTTCAGAATACAAGTAGAATTCCTTTGGGGAAGGGGGGAAATAGTTACAGTTCAGATATTTTTAGTTTATCTCTAGATGCCTCCCAAATTGTGCTGAACTTCTAACCCTGAGCTTAAAATTGCTTTGTCATTTTATACATTGAATTATGAGGATGAATGCACACTTTCTCATCCCATCCCCATTGTGGCTGCCCTAGGCCCCTGCAGTTGGCTGTAGTCATGTTTATCAGAAGTAAGTGGATGCATTCCTTTGATTAGCTTCATTTGCGGGGTTCCTGATATTTAACGATGCTGTGGATTCTTTGGCTCCTCTCCCTTCCACTAGCAAAGAGATTTCCGCTGCCATTATCAGCCACACTAACTTTTCAGCACTTCAGCATTTCTCGTGTGCAAAGGCCACAGCTGTAGTTGAACAAAGTGGTCATTGTAATCCAATAATGAGTCCTAAATATAACAATAATTATAACCTCTTACATTGAGAACAATATTGATAATCAGGGTTACTAATCCTTGAATTTCATAGAAATAGAGCTCGTCACTGGTTGTTGCTGTGTAATCCACGTTTTAAGATTTCAAATACTTTGCAAAAGTTGTATGTGCTTGTGTAAAGATTTGGCTTTGCTATACAGATAGGCATAATGGAAACAAAAAACACCCAGAGAAATATGAATGATTACATTTATCAACAGCTAAACAGAACACTTTGGATATTATTCTTGTAACTAACAAGTCTAACTTGCCATAATAAGCCCTGATTATAAGTAGTCTAACAGCAAGGACTGATTTCATTGAAAATTTGTCCTATTAGACACTGCACCCAGTTCAGTCTTGTGTGTCTTTAAATCGTGCTTGTAACTAGTCTATATGTACACTTTCTGTCTCTCCTCCTCCTTTTTTTGTTTCATTTTGTTTTTTTCCAAGAAAACCCTTTTAAAAATTGGTCAATGTGAAAGTCTTTGTAAAATAGAGCTGTTCAGCCATGTATGATTCACTTAGTCTTGATGTTTCTGCAATTTTCTGATGAACAAAATTGCCATTTATTGCCAACATGGTCATATAATGAATATATCCAGGTCTCATAAGAGTTCATGATCATGAAAAGAGAGTGTATCTGTAGGCATGGAAACAGCAGACACTTTGGAGTTAGAGTCCTCAAACAGGATTTGATTTTTAATTACAGAATTAGTAGTGACTAGGGACAGTACTTTTTTCACCCCAAACTTCTGTATCAACCCACCGCTGTCACAAATGCACTCTTTGACTCCCAAGTTCTCACCTGGTATAATGCCATCTTCTTGTTCACTGGTGGCTTTTCCTTTGACTGACCACAGGCCCTGTTCCTGACAAGGACTTAAAAAGAACAAGAGCAACATGCAAGGTCTAAAACACAGTTCTATTTCAGTTCCTCACTTTGCACATCTCTTCAGGAGCCCAGCGTGATACTTTCCTTATATACTTCACTGCTGTACACAGTACCTCTGGTCTAGTAGCCAGGGTCTCGGCATTTATAATAACTTCAGGAGAGGCTGAATTTGGATTACATTGCTGCTTCTCATGCTCACAACTTCTGTCTTTTGAGTTCTTCATTCTACAAACTTAACATGCTTTTCTGGATGTAGTAGTATATACCCAGTGGATATAAAGTGGGGGCTTTTTATGTATTGTGTTTCTCTTTCATTGTCTAAAAATGTAGTTTTTAGTTAGCAGTACCTTTCAGCTAATATTTTGACTATGAACAGTTGAAGATTCCTAGAAAAAAATACATCTACCCTAAACTGCACATGGAAAACATGTAATCTTATACTATATTCTATGAATATGCATGTTATGCTTGAAGGAATATGTATTTGGATCTTCTCAGTCATTTTTAATGTTTGTTTTCAATGCTTTTGGAATTTTCTTTGACTCAGATATATACAGAGAGAGAGGGAGAGGGAGAATAATTTCTATAGAGTGAAGGACAACTATATTTTGCAGTTAGAGGGCTTCTGCCTGAAATTGCAGATAACCAGTGCACAAAGTGGTTTTCCTGTAATCCAGGCATTTGGCAATTCTTTTTTTCATTAGTCCTGTACCTATTCATAATCCAGGGCCTGCAATTAATTCCCCCCCCCCCAGTTTTAAATATATTGCATTTTTTTCCCAACCCATAATGAAAACTGCTTCTGGTGTTTCTTTTGCCATCCGACCGGCAGTGCTCCTCTGGGATGGGATGTTACTTTTTTGCAGCCGTCTTGTCCACAGTAGGCATTTGCCATCTACTGCACTTAAAACGTTCTGTTCTTTGCTCTGTCTTTTGGCACTGATAACTGTGACATCTGTTTGCCACATATGAAGCCCAGGAGGTGCTGAAGACCCCGAAGCAGTGAGCATGCCTTACGTGAGCATCCCTTACGTGGGCAGAGGAGAATTATCTTTTCCTCTCAGGTGGGAAAGCGTCTGGCTTGGCTTGCTCCTGGTTTCTGTGGTGACATTCAGACTGAGGGACGCGGAGAGTCTCCAGATGCCCATCTGCCACGTACAGATTGTGGGGAAACCTGGCCTTTCCTATTCTCCCCTCTCGCGCTCTGCTTCTCCTAGGGAGGAAACATGAGTGTGTACCCCAAACAGGAGCTGCTGTGGTGGGGAGAATTGCCTGCTCTGGGCTGCCTGCAGTGTCTGTGCCCAGGAGCAGCTCTCTGGTTGAGGTGGAAGAGAGGGAGAAGTTTTCTGGTTGGTTGTCTTGTTCTTTGACATCAGCGAAGCTTGTATTTTTGTATAATTAAAGTGAATAGGCTAGTAGCCTACCAGCTCTGGATTAATAAAGCCTAGGTGCTAATGCATAAGTCATAGCACAATGTTTTAACTTATCAGGAACTCAGTTGAACATTTAAGTTTGAAACATATGTAGACTCGTGCAGTTTCAAAGATTTCAAATTTAATGCATATTTAATGGTGAGCAGGGAGAAAACAATCGTGATTTTTTTTCTGAACATACAATGTTTTAGTGGTCCCTTCTATCATTCTAGTTTAGGTAAAAACGTTGCAAATTATAGTTTACAATCTGAAAAGGCATTGGATACTGCTACATAAATGCCCGGCTTATATTAAACTCTAGTTTAAATTTTTTTTTTAATGACTTGTTAAATTCTGTGCTACAGTCCGTTGCTTGAATTTGTATTTCTTAAGGTGCAAAACTAATGGAGTTCAGGTAGGGCATACTCTTTCTGTTCAAATTGAAAGATGAATTTGTTTGCCTTATATTTAAAGAAGAAGAAAAGCCCCAAACCTGTCATTTGTTTTTTAAGAAAGCTGTGTGTCTTTCCCTCCTGTGCAAAATTATTCCATGTATTGTCTGTATGTTATTGCTTTTCAGTAAATACTGGGTTTACAGAGCAAGGACGTGCCAAGGGAAGTTGTCTGTTTGCATCCTCATTCTGATTTACCAGGGGAGCATAAAAATATACTCCATTGTCAAAGTTTCAGGTATGATAGTTAAACCTGTAATGTTCATCATCTTTCCCTCAACCCCAGACTGAACAGAAGGCTGATAAGGACACCAGCTCTGTTATTTTCGCTGTAGTTTTCCAATCTTAAGGAAAAATTCTTTTGCCACCAATTTGGGGAAGAATATTCTACCTAGTTGCCACTGGTTTTAGAACTGTATCTTCTCATCTATATCTGAGCAGCTGATTACAAATTTTAGTTCAGATCTAGCCATAGAAAAAGTCTACTTTAATACTACTTAAGAGGCAGGAGGAAAGACTGAACTGTTTGCAGAGGAGGAGCGCACTGTGAGATCTGTATATATTTCATGGAGAGGGTCATTTGACTTTGAATTACCACAGATGTGCATAACCTGTTCTGACACTGAATTAATTACAGGGCGGTTTGCTTGTTTAAAAAGATAACCTGCTACACACATCAGAATAAGACAATACCTCAGAGAGATCATGAAGTGTGCAGTTGCGTTATTAGTTAGGAGATTGCAAGCATGGAAGATTTCCCTGGAGAGTAGCACTGCATCTTGTAATCTTATTCCAGAAAAATCATATGAGTAAAAAAATGAAATGAAACATTTCTTGATCGGTTTCTACTGTGCTGTTGTAATAAAAGGAATTCATTGCATAGAAACCTGCCCAATTTTGCATCAGTGAGCCATTAAAAATTGTTAATGATTTGATGAACTCTGCCTTGGCCCACGCAAGGTAGAACACAATGACAGAGTAGGGGGAAAAAACCAGCTCCAGTATGTTCTACTTGCAAGAGAAACTTTTCTAGAGAAGTTTTTTGTAATGTTAAAAGCACTGACACTTCTGAGCAGTTTCATTTGGAGGATCTTTCTTTACTTTTGCTATTGTTTTTTATTTGTTTAGTCCCACAGATGAGGTAGAGCTTGCTTTACACTTAATGAAAACAGTTACTCCTTTTCTGTTTGTGCACAGAGTAGTCCATCTGTGTACATAATACCTCAGGGGTATGGCAGCTGACAAAGATGTGCGATGTATTAACTTAACATCTTAAATGCTCTTCTAGGCCCCAGTCGAACTGGCCAGGTAATGAGCATATAGTAGGATCTGGACAACGTTGCCAGACTCTGTGGGTGATAAGCTCAGGTGGAAAGCATGGAGGGCAGGGGAGTGCTTCTTGAGTAGTTACCATCCCTGGAGGTCTGTGTTATTTCTGGGGCACAAGATGAGGAATCTTTCAAGAAAAAAGAAAAAAAAGTTGCATTATACAGTGTTTCCTTTAAAGAGTAGGTCTAAAAGGAAGAGGAGTACCATCATACAATTTTACTTTAAACTCTCTTATTATTGGAACATCTGTGCCTTTACATATACTCAAAGAATCTTGGGGTTATTTTGGGTGAGGAACAGAGGTGTTGAATATGAGACTGTTACTCGTGTATTGACATCACAAAACTTGTTTGATATACTATGGGGCCTTATGCATCCGGAATGTAACAACTAACCTGTTTTTTGGAGAGGCCACTGTTCTTGCATTATCCAGGACTGCTAGATGCTTGGCAACCTTAATCGCACCCATGGCTAGGAACAGGGAATAGTACATCAAACTGAGTTATTTGCTGGGATTCCTGTGGTATGTGGGTTGTGTGACATCCTCTGATATGAGGGCATCTGGGGGTAGAAGCAGAGCAGACCTTGATAGCTAGAAAAATTGCTCACTACATTGAGTTTGGGCGCATGCTGGACTTGCAGGAATATTGCAAAAGACAGAGCGCTCTTAAGAAAGCTGTGCTTTCCCTCTTAGCTTCCAGGGTGTCTCCATGGACCCCAGGCACCTGACGTTTTTTGGTACATCTTGTCCTGTCCTGAGTTAAGTGGCATTATCAGCCAGGAACGCCCGTTCCCTGCAGCTCCCCTCCTGTTGATCTGAACGCAGCAGCGGCCGGCTGGCTGCTAGCAAACAGGGCTGTCAGCTGTGGCGCTGGGGACAAAAGGTGTGGGTGAGGAATGCTGGCGGCCTTTTTGTATTATTATTTCCTATCTGTGCACAGTTTTGTTTACACAAAGAATTGCTGCTATTTAATTAAGAAACAGAATGACAGAAATAAATGACTTCAAAAGGATGTTCTATTTAGGGAATGAGGTGAAGTAAGTGTGGCAAGCTATTCTGAAAATGTCACGCAATCTACGGTGAAATTATTCTGTTCTTTCTTGGCTGTAGTTTTTACGAAATTGGTGAGTCAGGCAATTGTCAGTAATATTTTTGTTGCCTTAACTTTTTTTCTTACCCTATATGAACTACATGCATCCATCTAGATTACATCTGAATGACAAAAATACATAGATAGCAGGAGAAGGAAGAGTAATGGCTTTATTTAGAATTAACTGTCAGTAAGTGTTTATTAACTGCATCTGTCATGTCTTATTCTGGATTTGTGTTGCTAGTCTCTTAGCTGGGAATTCATTTTTTGATACCTGATGACATTGAATATTTTAATGTTATTATTCTCATTCAGCAGTCTATGTAAGCAGTGTGGGACTTAAGTTCAGGAATATCAGAAGTACTTACTGCCTTCTTTTTTAGTCATTTAGTGAAAGCATATCTACAGGCTATTTTTAATACATTTTTAGACGAAATGTTTTACATACTGTCAAGAATATTAAATTTATTTCAGAAAATAAATGCCACTATACATGGGACTGTGCTTGTAAAACAGTTCATGCAGTTAATATATCAGATGGAAAACTTGGCTTAAGAAGGGCTTTGGGAGAAAATACATACAAATATGGATAAATCAAGAAGGCTCACATCAGATAATTCAAGATAATGGTATCTTTTGTGTGTGTGTATGAACAAGTAAAGTGGATTCAAGAAGGTTTGAGAAAAATTATTTCCTTTTGCAACCTAAATTTAAATGTCTAAATGAGTTGTTATAGCACTGGGACTTGGTAAATGGTCTTACTTTCAGGTGTCAGGCAGAGAAGAATACCTGATTTTTATTGCTGCTTGTCTTTTTGCTAATAATGATGAGCATTGCCTAGCATGTAAGAGAGAGATGGCAGCATTTGGATGAATTGAGGTCTCCCATTGAAATACCATGGGAATATGCAGGACTCGTGCTCTTTGACATGTTCTGAAGCAATGCTGTCTAAGGAAGAGAGAAATTAAGATCTTGCGTGTATTGTGTTGTTTTAGAGTGAAACATTACTTTTGATTAACAAGCAGTTCTAAGGTCAAAGGCAGAGTATTCATTATTTAAGTACAAAGGGAAAATGTAAAAAATACAGTGGGATGCCCTACAAAGCAGCAGGCTGTGTTGTTTTGAGCTTAGTGAGTGTTCTGTCATCTTTTCCGTGCATATGTGTGGCAACTAAGTCATTTTATGGATCTGTCTTTGTGGTTCTGATAATTCAGTTTCCCCTGCTGTAGGGGAATGAAACTTAGGAGGATAAAAGCTTGAGCAGATCATTGCTCTTACTGAAAGTTTAGCCATTTGTGTTTTCTCTGTTGGAGAATTAGGGAACACTTTTTAGCTCCTCACAAGCCAGTCAAGCACATCTGAGGACCAGGCTGTGTGGCAAGATGCAATACATGATCAGTCCTGGATCACCATTTTTGTTAATATGTTGTAATAGTGCGTGTGACTGATTTGAGCAACTATTTGATTAGCAAAGGAAATGAACGGAAGGCGTAGCTCCAAATGCTTGATTAACCTAGACTTTTAAGTGGCTTTGTTTTGGAGGCAGGAAATCAGGCGGCAGGCTGTAGAAGGATGTGGTCAGAGGCTGATGGAATTGGGGACCTGCTCCTGTGTCTTGGGCCTTGAGTATTTGATTTACAGTGTGTTTGCATGTGGTTTAGTTTTGGTGTGCGAATTCTAGAAGTTAAAGTTAAAGCCATGTGTTTGTGCTTGTGTGTTGTAGCAGAGACACAGTGTGGGTGATGCTTGCCCAAGGGCCGAGCCAGGAACAGCAGGCTGGCGTGGCACTGGGGCATCCCTTCCTGCAGTACCAACATATTCCGCATGTGAGTCTCTTCGGAGGTGTGGTTACACCCTAAAAGGGGTGAATGAGAACCAAAAATGCAACAAAGCTAGTTTCAGAGAAGCTTTATGCTGTAAGCCGGGGCTCTTACGAGACAGCTGGGGCTCAGCAGTCAGATCGATCTTTTATCCTCCATGTATCTTCAGATTTTTCAGACATTTTGATTAACATGTAAAAATGTTCTCACTTCCTTGCAACCTAACAAGCAGATGTTTTTTCAGCATTAGGGGTTTTTTGAAGACAACCATCAGAAAGGTGGTATCTCTCAAGAAGCTGCTAAATTAGTGCATTCAGGTTTTTGTGAAGTCCTGCTACTCAGTAGCAGTCACTTTGATCCATCAGACACAAATTTTAGATCGACCATCAAATACCCAAGATGCTTCCTTATCCCCTTGGCACAGGGATGCACATGCTGCAGAGCTTCCCCATACTGGTCTGCCTCCATAGGGCAAAGATTGGTGGGAAAAAGATCCATGATGGATTATCTCACGTTCTGCAGTGCTCTTTGCTCCAGGCAAAAACATGTAGTCAGCTACATGTCAGTAGACTGATAACCGATAGGGGTGGCCCCCAAAGCAGTACCTGGTCCTGTACAACCCTGCACTCATCCATGTCCTGAGCAAATATGTTGCATGCACTTCTAGGATCTTTTTTGGCACAATGGGCCTGTTTCTGCTCCCCAATTACTCTTTTCTGGGGAGTGCACCCAGGTCTTGATTTTAGTGGCTTTTCATGCTCAGTAAGCATTTGTGTGCCGTAAGTGACTCCATACAGTTTCTGAACTGACGTACATTGAGCTGGACCTGCTGCTGCAGTTGGGGCCCAGTTTATGCATTCGCAGTGCTACTGCCTTTCTTGTTCTCTAGAGCTCTTTGCAGCTTGTTTTAGGGGCTGGCATAATCTGTGAACTTTCAGGTGGCCCAGCAGTGCATGAACGGTCTTAGAGTAAGAGATATGCCATGATGTGGCACAGCCGTTTTTTGTGTCGCTGCATGGGGCACTGTAGTCAAGCGTCCTGTGAAGAGACGGGTTCCTAGCTGAGGGCATCTCCAGCAGCCGGTCCTCGTCATGCGACCTACCACAGCAGAGGTACGCTGGGAGCGATGTTGAGAGGTACTGATAGCTAGTCACTCCTGGATGTATGGCACTAAGCATATTCACACTCTCATTATTCCCTTAGAATTTGTCTCTGGCACAAATGCTTTCCCTTGTTTCCAGTCTCTTACGGTGCTGCAATAATTACAGCATCTGTTGATATGTTGCACCCAGAGAAGGCTGCAAGTCTTCCTCCCTTCCATTGTTCCCTCTTCTCCTCTCCCCTCCCAGATGTAATGGAAGCATTGCTGACATACCTGTTATTAGGGGCTGCCAGATAGGCGTTCATAGTGCAGTATACTACAAGAATTCAGGGCTCTGTTCAGGCTTCAGGAGTGGTTGGTATTGTCCGCAGGTGGAAAAGTCATGGCTGCCATAGCTCTCCAAATCTTAAGATTTCTGGGTAGCATTAAATTTTTTGTAATGTTGAAATACTTCCCTTAAAGATAGGGCAAGTATCCTCCGTTGGCTTGATTTTTGGTTCCGGTCCATTTTGACTATTTGTGGCAGAACAAAATATTGTTAACTTTTGTCTTCCCTTCTTCCATCCTGTTTCTGCAGGTCTTGATGATTGCCTGCAGCAATACATAAAGAACTTTGAGAGAGAGAAAATCAGTGGCGACCAGCTACTACGCATTACTCATCAAGAACTGGAAGATCTTGGAGTCACACGAATTGGCCATCAGGAGCTTATCTTGGAAGCAGTAGACTTGCTCTGTGCACTGGTAATCTTCTTGGGGCAAAATGGGGTGGGGGGAGTGAACAGTGTTTGCATATTCACAGTTTGTGTATTCAAATTTCCTAAAGACTATCTAAGTAGTTCGAGAAACTCCTGACATGTAATGTATGAACAATTTAGCATTTTAAACCAGAGGCAAGGTAAAGAGCAATATCTACTGATAGGATGGTGTTTGTTAAATAAATTGGGATCAGAGATTTAAGGCTTGCATATCTGTCTTTATAGAAGAAAAGTTTATCTGAAATCACAAAAGAACTAGACTGGGTTTGGTCTGGAGTGTAAAACAGTTATATGTGTGAATGCAATAATTGAGTGCCGGTTGCCCTTTACAAACAAAATGTCCTGATGTTACCCATGTCATTTTTCACTGATCTTTTCGTGCAAATTATGTTTTAGATGATTATTCGAGCTTGCTGAAACATAGCTGCTTGTATTTCACAGTAAAAAGGATTAAATACTGAAATAATTCTTATGTGTAAATAATGCATACATCTTTGATGGAGCATACAGAGAGATTTTGGTAATGGTCTTTTCAGTCAGGTCATGTCATGCATAACTGGGATTATCCCCTCGGTGAGGGGTGTGGTGCTGACTTCACCCTTCTTAAAAACTTTTTGTGTGTGCCTGTAAAGATTAGTGGTAGATTGGGCACCCTGTCTGCATTCTCTGCTATAGGAAGGATTGTGAACAGCTCTGCTAAGATGTACTTGACTGCCTAAAGTGGCATTTTGTAGATTTTTAATGCATACTACTTTTCCAAGCCTCAGAAGCATCTTTAAGAAAGCTGAATCCCAGTAGAGGCAATCAGAGATGGTAGGCTGAAAGGCTCTTCAGAAGGGCTTGTGGATTCTCAGTATGCAGCAACTTTTCTGAATATCCTGTTGTTGTGTCTTTGGGAGATAGATGTAAGGGGTAATGAAGAGAAGAGAGCAAAAAAAAAAAAGCAAAAGAAAAAGTAAAAAAGGGGAGAAGAGCTTTTCCATACAGGAAGACATTTGGTTTTAAACGCACCTTAGATTCTCTTCTTTAGAGTAGTATTTCTAATAATGTTGCAAAGTGGCTCAGTGCAAGAAGTCAACTCATCCATTTGTTTTTTTAAATAATGGAAAGGATGTAATCCTAAAAAAAAATGCTACTGATATAGAAGGGAACATAAAGAGAGTTATTCACAAAGTACTTTTCTCATCAGACAATGCAAAAGGAAAAAAGAAAGTAAATACTAATTAACCGAGACTAAATCTAAGTTGGGGTGAACGCTGATGACCATTCTTCCCAGGCACACAGGGAGATAGATTGTGGCTCTTTCAAAAATAACCTATTGTCACAGAAAAAACCTCGTTTATTAGCTTTTTTCCCTGGTATGTAATTACAGATGTTATCTTTAGACAAACAAACACAACTTGTCTTTGTAGCTCCCTTATCTTAAGCCAAAGTGTATGGAACTAAGCTGAATGTAAAATAAGGAATTTGTAGCGAAGGCTAACACTGCATCCTTAATGCATGTAGCAAGTGTCTACCTTCCTAGTCCCTGTTGCACACATAGTATTGCCTGCTTTTCTGAGTTCATGTTAAGGAAAACTTAATCTCTGAAACACAATAGCATGCGTTCAGATCACAGCTTCTAATTTAAGCTGAGGTTTTTTGCAGTCTCAGAATTGGCTCCTGATGGCTCCTCAGGGATACAAAATGTGATTGTTATATTGATTTTAGTGGACTTAATTTGAATTTATTGCTCACCAATCAGATAAACCTCTTAGGAAATTTAATTCAGAGACAATCCTTTTGGCTGTAGTGGTCCTATACTTACAGGCTTTCCTTTTTTTATTGCATCAGTAAGTATCTGTCCTGGACAGTGCTTGCCCATTGTTCCGATTAGTGTCTAATGTTGACTGTATTGTTTAGGAGAACTTTAAGCCTATGACTGTCCAACATAGGATAACTGCTAGTGCAGGTAGTCACTGTGCAAGGTTTTTTTAATGAAACTTATCTGATTAATTTTTCTGTTTCATCGGAGTTTGACAGAGGTTTCATGATAGTATTTGGCATGAGTTACAAGTGTACGATACAACTGACTTAAGATCTATTTGGATGCTGGAGATGATGGGTGGCATGATAGGGTAGGAATAGTATTATTAATTTTGCCTTGCAAGCATAATCTCCGATTGATTTTAAACTAATGATTAAAAAACAAAAGGATTGTCACTTCTGATTCTCCTCCCCATTCTCTCTGAGTTAGTGAGTGACCACCTAAACAGTTTTTGCCACTGAGGACAATTGAGGGGGACAGAACCACCTCCCACTGTTGATTCCTGCTCCCACTCTGCAGGGGAGAGTTTCCATGACAGAGTTGCCATCAATGAGGAAAGCTTCTGCAATTTTTAAGAGCTGCTTTCTTCCTGCCCCCCTTCCCAGCATTTTTTGGGGGTAAACTTCTACTCACAGTTTCTGCCCTGTCAGCTATGCATATGCAAATGGCAAACCAGATGCTCATGTTGCATGCCTGTAGTTCACGGGGCAACATTTTCTTCCTGGAGGAAAGTCGAGAGCCTGAACACGCACATTTGGCTGGTATGGAGAGAGCATGGGACCTCCTTAACCCAGGCGGAGGCTATTGAACAGCCCTAAATAGGCAAACTGCTTACCGCAATGATAGTTGGGAACCAGTTATGATTGATAGCACTATTTAAAGGATGTTCTTTATTGATTTTTGACAGAAGGTGGGTGGGTGGCTATGGTCTCTCACAGTATTCCCCTCCTGTCATAAGCAATTGCAACAAATGGATCCTCCAGTGTTTGTTAGCTGATCAGAGAACAAATGGTGGCCTGTGCTATCCATCTTAGTAGAGTCTCTCTTGGCTGCCAGCCTGCCATACTGCTCTTGACAGGAGAGCGAGCATCCTGGGGGTGACATTCACAGGTTTTCTTTTCCTGTGGCGCTTCAGAGAAGGAGGCATAAAGATTTGTCCCAGCTGCTACTGCTGTTACAGGTCACGCTCGCTGATGATGGTGGGGGTGTACATACCGCATACCATCACTGCAGCTGAACGTGCTCCAGGAGAGGGCAGGCAATGTAACTAATGTGGTTTGTCTCTTCCCTCTCTCCTTCAGTCTGTGAAGGTGGGAGCATGTTCAATAGATTATCTTGCCTCGGTGCAGTTTTGTGTCTTATAAAATCCATATGCCAGAATGGGCAAGATAAACGAAATGTTCTCTGTGCTTAAAAGAAAGAAGTAGTGAGGTCTCTGATGGTATTTCGTTGCTGCTAAGAGTTTGTTGCATGGTTTTTGATCGGTCCTTGAGAAACCACCATGACAGATACATGCCTGTAGAATTATTCTGTTCCCAGCAAGGCACATCTCTTGTCCTTCCCTTTCTGTTCAAACTGGGACATGAAACCGAGCTCACACTGGTGGCACCAACAGGTAGATTCCTGCCTGATGTGGATATGCATGTTTATTCATACTGACAAAATCTCAAAAAATAATTGACATTGGAAAACTGGTTGAAAAATGGTAAACTAGGAAATGTCCTAGCATGTCCAGCTCTAGAGATACAGGAGAAACTGTACTGAGTTATGCATTGTGCTATTTTTATTCCAGGCTACTCCCAGGTAATAAAACATACACTTGTTCATCAGTTATAAAAATTACCACCCAGATCTAGCCTCAACATGATCCTTTTCAGTATGTGTGCGGTGGTGAAGCTAGTCTAAGACTGCTTTACATTTCATCAGGAAACAAACAACAGCATAGCAGACCTTCATCCACACTTAAAATGGGACGAGGCTTGTTTCTTTGATGGTTGCTTTAAGAACTGGAAGCGAATGAACAATGCCAACAGAAAGTAAATTGAGGAAAGATGGAGGTGATGCTTATGAAAAGAGATATACATACTGAGGAACAGATTACTTAGATAATGCCATCAGATCACTGTATCAGTCTTCAGGTTTGGAGTGCATCTGGAGGTCTTGTAGCTCCTGAAATACCTAACTGTGCTGCAGAAAGCAAAGAAATGCATGTAATTCTTTTTCCATCATCCGTTTGTCAGGAGATGGTGTTTCATTGATCAAAACTGGGTATGACCATATTTTGCTGAGTATCCATGGACTCTAAATGTTATGTCTCCTTGGTATCACATTTTTCCCAGAAAACGCTACCCTTTGCCTCACTGTCTGGAGAATACAAAGACTGAAGACTGCATAGCCAATGATTTCGTCTTCCATCTTAGTTTGCCTGACATCACCACAATGCGTGAGGGATTTTTCTTTGCTTTACTTCTCAAAAATATCACATATATTTTGTTTAAATGAAGATTAGATCAGTTTTGTTTGATTTTGAACATTTTCAAATGTTTTTTTAAAAGAGACCTTAAACTGGGAAATATTTTGTTCTAGAATAGAACTTAGGAAAGAATATTTAGAAAACTTCACAAAAAACTTTTGGATGTTTTAGAGTTTTCCTTAACTAAAGAACTTAGTAAAGTCCCTGTGAATTTGCAAAACAGTTCTTCAGGGAATCTGCATTTGTGTAGAACAGGGTTTGTTTAAAAAACAAAACACAACAGTTTTTGCTTTGTACAGCATACTGGTTTCAGTACTGGTTTCATGCTAGTTACTTAAATCTGCTGTGGCTGCACAGGAATTTATTATACACTGTATATTTCAATCTGTAAAGCTAGAAGATTGCAGCAGATGAAATAGCATTGTTATTTGACAGAGAAAACATTGGTATGCACTAACAGCATGAAATTACTTATCATTTACCACTAACACAAAACATTTATATGCAAATGAATGTAAAAAATAGATCTACTTTACCCATGAATGATTCCATTCCTCTTAAGAATTATGCCTTTTATCGTAATTTCATCTTCTTGCCATTTCTCACACAGAAATCCTTTCCCTTGCCCTTATCACTAGTCAGGTCTTAAAACTACTTTTGTCAGTAATAGTGAATATTAGACTTAATCACCGTAGTGCTAAATGAGGAAGACTTCATTTTGGAATGGAGATTTGTATGTACTGAAGTTGGGATTTGTTGTTAATATTCTGCATGCTCATAGCAGAAAAATTACTTACCCTTTTTACTATTGCCCTTTGCAAGTTAAAGTTCTGCTTATATATCATCTGCCTTCCTGTCTTCAGCCTGAGCTGACTTAACTGCAGAGAAGGAAATCCTGAAGTCTATCACCAGATCAATAAAGCTAAGGAGTTAAAGGGTGTCTGATAGCTCATATAGATCTTGTTGAAAATGTTTGTTGCTGTTGTTAGTAGATCTTTTATACAGAACTGCAGTAAACCCTGTGGTATGCCAAAGGCAGTAAATATGTCTATATGCAAAGGGTGAACATCCTTCCTCCTACCTGCCTCAAGAATCAGTTATAGATCCTAGATACCTTTCTTAGTTGCTTTTTTCTTTGGGCTGTTCGGAGTTTTGGGCAAGTGTGAAATATATGTCCTGGTTCATAGAGTCATAGTGTGGTTTGGGTTGGAACAGACCTTTAAAGATCCACACCCCCCCTGGTTGAAAGCAGACTGGATAAAAAAGGCTGTTACAATGTACAATGTTTTAAAGAGATGGCGTGTCCATAACAATCTACTCTTTTTTTTTTTTTTTTTTTTTTGAAACTGCTGATTAGCTTTTTAAGACTTTGTAAAATGCATGTAACTGAATATGTAACTGGTAGTTTGAATTCTGGAGAAATAAGAGCACTTGGCTGGCTAGGGGCAAAATTACATGAGAAAGTTGAAAAACAAAAAAAAATAATGAGCGCTTGGTCTTGCAGAATCTGCTGTTGAATAAGTGTAAGGAGAATAGTTATATAATTGCTCTATTAGTGCTACAAAGCGTAACCAGGGCTTGGCTTTTTGATGTGTTGCTTGATTGTGCTGTGGAAAAAGAAGGGCATTTTTCAGGAAAGGGGATGATGATGATTATGAATCTTTCCTGGGTTTTGCAGTGCTATTAAGTATCATGCACCTGAGTTTTTTTCTGACTGAAAACTTCCAGGACAAATATTTATGCTCTTTTAAACCGTTTGCCTTTTAATCAGTATATGTTTAACAATTGCAGTAATGATGAGTGCCATTTGAGCTATCTGGCTTTTTCTCCTTATCTACTTATTCTGTGTTTATGAAGAGACGTGTAAGGATCATATGCTGTGCACTTCTAAATTACCCTATATGTCAGTACTATTTGAAGGAGAGATAACCTTATTGTTGGCATTTCGTGACGCTGGAAGAAGGGTCGTTAGAAATATATGTTGTAGGCAGATCTGATGAGGTATAAAGTTACATAAGGCACCTTCCATATGACAAGCTGTGTTCTCAGTTGCTTGCAACTTTGGGCTGGTAAGCTATCTGCCTCGTACTTTGTGGGATGTGTTTATCCAAGTGTTTTGGAGAATGACGTTCGTTTTTAAAAACAACTTTGGAGACAAAGGTTGGAATTTTTCTTGGCAAATTTTTGGCTGCCCCAAATTTTGAGGCGTGGTTTTGAAATGGCTGCCATGTGCCATGGTATCCATGTGATGCTGTTTTGATTATTTATTTAAAAAGTTCCCCAGGCTTCCGGAGAACTGAGGACTCTATGAACTTCACTGTTTCCAGGTTGCTTGTTTAAAAGCAATAGATATTACGTACAGAAATGGTGCTCAAGAATTAAATACGGAAGATGAAAGCACTGAAAAATAGTGAGGAGCAGAATTAAGCTTGCTTGCGGTTATCTTAAGTCCATTTCTTAGCAGTCGTGCTATTCTTACCTAAACCTCCCATGTTCAGTCTGTGAATAAGTGGAAAAAGACTTTTTCAAAAGTTACATTAGAGAGTAAACTTATGATTTCATCCTTGTGAGTGTTATCCATATTACTGAGAGATATCAAGCATAACTGAGAAGTTACATTTCTTTACGCATAATTTATTATACACTGCACATAAATTATTACACAGTACAGCTATCTAGACTATAATATGTCTTTTCAAAAGGTTACCATTTTTTTCCTTCTTTAAAAAATAATATTTGTGTGTGTGGCAACAAATATTTACCAACGAAAAATAAACCTTTACTTTCCGTAGTTTATACAGTTGTGGTTGCCTTCTCCAGAGGGGCAGCAGAAATTAATCGATGCAAGCATTGCTATCTGCTCTGCCTGCTTGGAGAAACTGTTTTTATTTTCCTTTTGCCCCCAAGCACCAGTGTTACAGTAGTATCTTCAGTTCCCATCTTGTGTCTCTTCAGTAAGAGTTAGCACTGGTCGCGGCATGCCTTTTGCTCCGCATGGTTTCCAGCAGCTTTCTGGGTTGAAAGAGAAGAAACACTTATTTAGCGAGCTAGGCAGAGGTGCCATATGCTCATTTCTTTATCTTGGATTGTTTGTAGGAGTCAAACGATATCCTTAAACTTAATGTAGCCTTTATGCTTGGAGATGTAGAGGCATTTGTGGTTGCATAAAAGTTGTGATCGGGACACCTGTTCTAAGGGGTTTCTGGATTTGTTAATGCGCCTGTGGCTATGACTATATTGCATATTGCAGTGTGTTTAGATCCGGACATCTTTTGGTACCTGAGCTTGGCTTTTTTAGTTAGCTGAGATGTCTTTGCACTTGGAACAGGCAGCATAAAAGTACCCTTAACTAAAGATCCCAGCAGCTTCTAGACACCCTGTCTGAGCCAGCAGAAATAGTTAGCACTATATGAATTAGGAACACTTTACTTTTCAACCTGTGCTAGCAGTGTGAGGTGCACTTCCCTGCCAGTAAGGGTTAAGTGAATTTAACACAGGAAAGAGATGAAATGAGCTCTGATTTTTTTTTTTTTTCTTAATTGGGGAGGGGGGAACAAACAACTAATGAGCATTGATCAAGCTAATCCAAAAGAAGTTCACTTTACTTCCAAAGTTTGGTTACCGAACTCTCTTCGTATCCTGTGGTGCTGGTGCAAGGATGGGCTGGCAGAGGGACTAGCTGGCTCCCCTCACCAAAAAGAAAAAAGCAAAACTCATCAGTGGTAATTAGAGCTGCTGCTTGTCAGCCTGTGAAGAAAAGAGCTACAATTCATCACTCACACTGTCATGTGAAGCCACAGAAAAGTAATTAGCAGGTAAAATGTCTATTAATAGCTCCCACCACCTTTAGTTCGAACACTTGCTGACAAGCTATTACTCTGTGTAGCTTAGCTTCATCAAGTTCTTGTTTTGTGATTGCCAGAAGAGACTCCATTAGAGCCGTTTCTGTTGAGGCGGGGTGTCTCTGAAGAGACTCTTGCTCTGTGGCCTCTCGTTGAGAAAGTGGATGTGTAGACTTGCTTTGCTTCTCGTAATCTCTACAAGCATGCAGAGATTTCTTTGTGGTTCTTTTCAGAGACTGTAAATTTATTTTGCCTAATGAAAGCATAACTTGTGTTAGTGCTGGCTAAATGCAGAGAAGGGGAAAACAGAGAATTGTCTCCTTTGCCTGCAATTATCTTCTTACGTTGCTTGAAAATAAACAGTGTATTTCTAAGAAAACCATATTGTTAATAGTATATTATCACATATAAAGTATGATTAAACTTGGCAGTTATTATTTGAGCAAGCTTTTTTCCAATATTGGAATATGCAACGCTTTGTTCATTTTTAATGTGGGCCAGAAATATTAGTGATAAACAAAGTGGGGATTTTGTTAGCTTGGCTGCTGTTTTAGGATCCTTCTACTTGAAGGCTTCAGTAAACACAGCTGCCCAAAAATATATTCTGCCTGAAATTTATTTCTGTATTTTCCATCCCTGGCTATATCTGTCTCATATTACAGGTGGAGGCTTTACCGAAATCAGTGCGATTCTTCATGTAAGACTGGATTTTATGTGTAGCTTAGGCATTAAATTTGTCCCTCAGGTTTTTTTAATGTTAAAGAAAACACACATATTTGATGAATATGTGTGAAAATAGACTTTGTATCTGTTAACATTCTCTCTTCCTTTCCACATACCTGACAGTGGAAAAAAAACATCTGAAAAAGAGTACATCTATAGGTGTCCATCACTTGAAATGTTAACAAGAGGCCACTAAGTTTTTATAGGAGCTGGTTTTCTAAAGAAACAAATGCACCCTATTTTCCTGTCTTAGAATAAATTTTTGAGTACCTTTTTGCTCGGTCTGCAGTGTTCAGTACTGCAGGTTTTACCTTCTGGTGGGACTGGAGGCCTGTAGGCTGCCTGTCAGGGTTCCTGCTGGGTGGCTGGCACCCAGCACCCGCCTCTAAGCGGATGAGGTACAGACAAGGTGCCAAAGCGGGGGAATGGAGGAGGAGAGGGAAGTGATTTGGGGTTGTTGAGGAGGAGCCTTTGGATCCAGCCTGGGCCTCCGTGCGAGGCCCCCCGGCCGTGGGCCCTGCACGTGGCCCGGCTGGGGAGGCGAGCGGGTGCCCCGGGCCCAGCCGGCTCCTTCCCCACAGGCACCCCGGCTTAAGGAAGGGCAGCGAGTTTTTGGTGCTGAGGGATGAGGTCTCCTCGGCGGCTCAGGAGCGGCTCAGCGCTGGGGCGGGCGGGAGGCGGCCATGTGCAGCCGGGAGGCAGGCCTCTTCCGCGCAGGTCGCGTGTCGAGGCGCCGGGGAACGCGAGACGCGTGGGCTGCGGGGGGCCGGGGGGTGCAGCGTGGTGACCGCTGAGGAGACTCACGTTTACCTCGTGTGGTTTGAAGGCAAGCGTGGTATTTGGATAGTTGTGCTCAGCTGCTTAGTAACAGACCCCTGAATGAAGTAATTCAACATTTCAGTGTGTCAGAAAGAAGGAAACCCTGTGAGGAGCCCCGTGGCCAGCATGCGGTTTGCGGTCATTCCCCCGTGTTTGGGGAGGTGAATGCCATGTTGCGCGGGTGTCATGGGGCTCGCTTGTGGTGGGGTTTTGGTTTGGCTGATCTGGAAGACTTTTTGTGTGACGTGTCTTTCATCCAGAATATCTTTCATTTGTTTCTTCCCCATTAATTTTGCCAAAATGAGCTAGATGCCCAAGAAGCAGGATGAAATAAGAATGAACCTGTTTTTTTCCCCCAACTTGTTCCTACTGAGTCCTTGACCTCCATCCTGCTCTTTCAGCCACAGCAATGACAGAAAACTGCAGCAAACCCAAATTTATTTTTATGTGATGTTTATCTCTTTAATTTGGACTGATTTAATAAGTTATTAGTTATGAGCTGTTTAGCTGCATAGTAAAGTATGCTTTACTTTTCCATCCTAATTTATTGTTTTCATCTTGTAATTTTTTATTTATAACCTATCTGTTGTATAATTGCTATTGAATATTTACATGGTGGAAGAGTCGTTCCTCAACCATACAATTTGTCTAACTGGGAACTGAACGTGGTGGCAGAGGACGGTGCCTACGCAGAAACTGTGCATTTGAGAAACATGCCCACAAAGCCTTCCTTGCCCAAAATGCGGATGCTCTCGGAAGTTACAGCAGAGATTTTTAAAACGCAACCTTAGCGTACGGTCACTTCCCCCTTAAGCCGAGTCCCAAAGTGCATCTTCTGCTGCGGAAGGATGGCTGTCATCTTAGCAGCTCCTTCATGCAGTGTGTTTACTTTACAAGCATGAAGAGGGTCTGGCTGGGAGACAGAAGCCAAGCCATGTGCTGAAGTCTCTCCGTGATGATCTCCCATTTGCTTGGGAGTGGACGTTGTGGCAGGGCTGGGGGCTCACTGGATCTGGTTTCAGTGTAATCTTCCTGCAGTCCCTGTATAATTAAAGAGGGATTAAGCTCATTTAGTAGATGGTTTGGATTAGGAGCATGACAACTGCTGTAAATAATCATCCCGCTCCTCCTCCCCGCCCCCCTCCGCCCCATTTCCTATAGAAAAAAAAATACGGTAAATAAGCGTCATCAGTCTTAAATTATCATTGGCAAATACATCCCTTCTCCTATCTCTTCTCCTTATGGACAGATTAGTGTGGGGACCAAAGCGGGGGGCCTGCGATGAGAGCTGGTGAGGACAGGGGATGTCATTAGGAAGTGGATTTTCCTGTGTGCAGCTGAGGGGCTTTCTGCTTTCTGCATCCTACTTCATCATCATTTGTGGTAGGAAGTGGTTGACCTTCGATAGTAAGTAGCCCATCGTCAACTGGACAAGTTGTGAGCACGCCCTGTTATAACCCTGTGATGTGGTTAAGGTGAGGAGCACCTTCAGAAGGCCCGTCTTTCTCTTACAGGAATAATAAGCTCAAGTCTATGCAATTGCTTATTCCTTTACAAAGGCAAAAGAAGATCTCTTTTGAAAGAGTTCTATTATTCTTTGCATTTGTGAGGAAAACAAATCTATTATAGAAATAACAAATCACTCACGGTACTATATTATATTGTAATTGAACATTAAATTAGGGCATTCTCTAGTGCCATTTCAGCAACATTTGTATATCTGAAGGATTTTCAAGTACTATTTGTTAATATTTCTGCATAATTATTTCTGTCTCTGCTGCACAGCTGAGGAACATAATTTAAGTTTGAGAGATTGACTTTTAAATGGAAGCAAAGTTTACAACTTGACTTTAAAAGGGCAACACAGACATTGTGCAGAGTAGCACTCCGTTCTCTGGTCTGTGATTCTGGTGGTCCTTTACTGCTAACAAGAATAAAAAGAAGATAATGTACGTGCTTCCTTCACTGAAACCACCAAAAGCAATTTGGTGTCACACTGTGTCCATGCTGCATACTTCTGCTAGTTGCAAGCCCTCTTGCCTAGTATGATCTTAGTAATCGGTGTGAGTATGGGCACGAGGGACTGACCCCTAACCATCAGATCTACTGAGAGATCCCTCAGATCTACTGAGAGTGAAGCACTGCTTTGAAAGTCAATCTTCCAGACTAGTTTTTTTCTTCATTTTGAGATGTTTTTCTCAGTGCACCTAAAACCAGCTAAGAGATCACTCATAATTTTGCTCTTCTTTTGTTCTATTTTTATGCACTTTAGAAACAGAACATGCCATACATTTAAAAACTGAGTGGGTGTATTTCTACCTTAATTATTAGGAATGGTTAAGTTTTGAAGCAGAAGAACAGTCTTGCTGTTCTCAGTACTTCATATTCAGATGCGAAGCTAACTTTCTTCTTATTGTCTTTTTTTTCAATGCAGAACTATGGTTTGGAAACAGAAAATCTAAAAACCCTTTCTCACAAACTGAATGCGTCTGCCAAAAATCTGCAGAACTTCATCACTGGGAGGAGGAGGAGTGGCCACTATGATGGAAGGACCAGCCGCAAGTTACCAAATGATTTTCTGACATCGGTAGTGGATCTGATTGGAGCAGCTAAAAGTCTGCTGGCTTGGTTGGACAGGTAAAATCTCCCAAATGTGTCACAGGTAACCAGATCACACACACGCACAAACCCCAACTTCTTTACAAAATGTAATGTAGACAGTGAAATGGAAGCAGAATTAATTTACAAATTCTGAGAGAATGTAGCAATTTTTTCTTGTTAAGTCAGCATGCAATTCAGATACCATTTCAGTACAATACTTCTAAATGCACTGCAACCCTACATGTATCTGGAAATACAATATAGCAACAGGATGACATCATTAGGTTATATATGTATTTTATTATTAATATAGAAGAACACTTTGACCTGCATAACTCAGAGTCATTGCTCTGATAGTATCAAATTCACAAAACTGTGATCATGCGTTTCATTATATAGGTGTCAATATATACTTCCTCTGTGTGTGTGTGTGTATGTGTAAACATGCACGTTGCATTTCAGGTTTTTTAAATGGCAGTGAAATGCCTCTGAAACTGTAGATGCAATTGGAACTGTCATATACTTTTATCTCTATTACCTAGGAAGTAGGTGGGACCAGGACTTAAGTGCTCTCCTTTACTATATCTATAGTGACATTTTTCTAATGATAACAAGAGTAATATGCAGGTATTTAAGATGATCATTGAAACTCCTGAAGTGGTTAAAATCAGTCTACCTGTATGTCTTTATAAAATGCATCACAGTGCATTTTTAACAGTGAAAATAAAATGCTTATCTTGATTTAAAGGTGTATCTTATTTTGTATCCAGCAGCTGAAGTTTTGTTCAGAGTATGATCTTCGTGTAATTCTTAAAATCCAACAGAATTGTTTGGATTTACTGCTGTGGGTTTTGTTGTGTTTCATTTTCTTGAGGAAAACTGGCATCTGTCCCATAAATGATTTCCATATGAAAGGTTTAGGTGAGACATGAGTCTTTCCCATGTCTTAAGCTGAACTGCAAACTCTTTTGTTCAACAGACTGCAGCTACCACTGCTTCTTCTTTTCTCCTCCCTTTCTAGCCTTTCCCCAAGTTTCAAACCCAGAGTACCTAAAGTTGGGCTCCTAAATTTCTATTTAGATATTTAACATTAGATGTGCAGAGAAGCAATATGGTCTCATAGAAAGAGTTTGGTATTGAGACTTGAAAAACTGGGAATATAATTTTAGCTCTGCTTCTAGCCTGTTGTTGTTACTTGGAAGACCTGTAGGCTTCACTTTTTCTCCCTGCAAATCATTTTTGGCAGAGAACAATGCATCACTCTGGGCTTTAAAACAGAAGGAACAGTAGAAACCCATGTTCTTTTGCGTAGGCAGATCAGTGTTTGCCACTTCTTTCTATTTCAAAATAACCTTGATTGTTTTATCATTGGAATTGTGGCTAATGGATAAAGACTGTTAGTTACAAAGTTGAGATTTTTTTTTTTTTTGCATAAAATGCATAAAATAGTCTGGTATTAAAAAGCAAACTTTCACATATAGATATGTTTAACACATTGAGAAACAATGTAGTTTTGGCATCTTAATATGAATTTGGTAGTTGAACTTTGGGAAGAAAGTAGTTGTTGATGCTAGGAAACATCTGCACCTGAGCACTAATGTGTCACTGTAGTACTGTGCAGTGCACCCAAATTATGCACTTTAAGTGTTAAAAGACAAACCCAGTCTGTAAAATTTGTTTGTAGCTCAGAAGTGTGTTGGGAATTACCTGTTAGTAAAATTATGTTTATAAAGGCAGCTATATTGTATTTGTCAGAGATAATTCTGTTAGCAGGTTTTACAGTTGGTGGGGGAAGATCTCTAAAATAATTTCTGAAAACATGCGTATCAATTCTACTCCCACTAAAATGCAAAATGACTTTTGCATTTATCTGAAATGATAGCTGATCAGACCCAGGAGCTCCAAGAAGTTAAAAGTGAGGGCAGCCATGGTGGTAGCCCCCTTTTAGCAGCGCTGTCTTCAGTGTCCAAATAAGGCTTCCTAGAAGTCATATTTTAATTTCATTCAGATTTCTGGGAAGGTCCTTTTGAAGATCTGTGTAGCTTAGACACCTAGTTCTGGCAAATGTTTTCTGTAACATTTTAAGACTTTTCTGATCTATGAGGGTGTGGGTATTTTGGTTAAGTTTGTTCTTCCTTCTTTGTGAAGCCCCCAAATTAAAATTAAGGCAGGCCAATGACTGCATTTTTCTCAGGAAGTGGGAACATCTGGAGATCAATAGGATTCTGATTATTATATTCCTTCTAAGAAGCTATTGGGGCCACTAGGGGGAGATAGAAAGATTTTTAAAAATAAAGTATTTAAGGTCAGGAACACTGATTTAATTTTATTCTGCACAGCTGTTACTATTAAATCTGGGCCCCAAATATTAGTTTTTGGTTGGTTTCTAACACCAGTTCCATCTCTGGGGTGTGAGAGAGAGGGGAAAGCAAACCATTAGGAGGAATAAAGTGGCTATTAGGGTTATCCACCCCATTGTACCAGCCATATTAGGCTGCCCCTGTGCAGTGTTTTTCAGGTCACATCTGGAAAAAGCAGCTAACAGCAGCTCCAGCTTGCGTAGAAATGCAGTGATGTGGTTTTTATGTGTAGGGAATGGTGATGACTCCATACAACTTGTGCTTTACTTGCTGCTCTAGCGAACTCACTTTTTATGATGTTTCTGTAAGACACTTACAATCTATAAGGACCTTGTTAGGCCAGGCACAATTATTAAAAGGAGTGTGAGAGCTGTATTTTGCTGAGTTACTTTCACTGTGGCTCTCGCAGTGCCACTGTGCAGGGCCGATCCAAGGACGCTCTTTGTTCCAGGTCTCTGCCTGGAGCAGTCCTACTTCCAGATGTATGTCAGAGATTGAGTTTTACTGAAAATTAGGGTAGCTTTTATTGCTAGGCTTTAAAAGTCTTCTGGTTTAGTTTCATTCAGGAACTGGACTAGCTATTTGCAGAAGAGGTTGGCTGATGATTTTGCGGAGCGTGAAATAGCTCTCCACTAACATCCTGTAAAGAAACTGTCATCACACTAATAGATTATGTCCTTAAACTTTTTAGACTAATTTTAACTTCCTGTTACTTTCTCAGCCCACAAAATCTATCTTCTCTTCCAGAAGACTTAAAACAAATGTTTTAGCTTAATAATGTTTTATTTTATACTCTTTCCCTAACCTTCAAATTTTTCCAAGCCAATTTGCTGATGAGATTGGTGCTTTCTTGAAAAACTATGAGAGTCTTTTGTGAAAATATGGTGCCTTTCCACTTGACAATTAACTTAGCTCTTAGGCTGATGGAAAACCATACTTTAGGCGATAGCAGCAAACTACTTATCTGATATTCAAAGCAACTTGGCATCGAAGTGTCTCCAGTGATACTTCTCAAGAATTAGAGAATAATATATACTATCATCTGGGTGTTCTAGACTTCCAGATAGAGCATTGGTGTCTTTATTCCTGTAATTCATGAAGTTGTATTCGTTGGAATAGTAATATATGCCATTTTTCTGAATCCTCCTTCTTCTCTGATGTGTCAAGTTCCTGGAAATTCTTCTGCCTTTTATAGGGCTGGCATACTCCATCCTGGGAAGGAAACCTCAGTGCTTTCTGTGCAATGTGTTTCCTTTGCTGACATTATGTATAGCAGCTCTGATAAATGTATTTCTCAATGTTTCTTTTGAATTACAGTGAAAACACACACAACCTTGCCTTCAAAGTTTGGGCAACTCATTTTATGCAAATTTATTGTTCAGTGTCAAAGCAGGAGGGAGATAAATACTGTTAAGTAGCACTCTGGTCAAACAAGGAAAACTCTCTGCTTTATACTCCTGACCACAAAGTGTGCTACAGTCTGGAAGCCAAGTGGCAAATGTAATGAGTACAGATCTCCATATCTCCATCTTTTTTTTTTTTTTTTTTTTTTTTTTTAGTACAATGTTCAAAAATATAAAATAGGTAGTCAAAGATCTAGGAAAACTGGAATGCTGACAATCAAAAAAATGTAGTTGAAAGGAAAATAAACTGAATAGTTAAAGAAATCCATTAGAACAAATGAAGAAAAAATACAATTGAAATGTGTGCAGCTGATATAAAAATTGAGGTAAAAAGTTTTGTGTCCCTCAAGCTAAACATAAGGTATAAAAGAGAGAATTTTTTAAAATGTATGATTAAAGTAGGATTACTATTATGAGTTCACTACTGTGGATCCACAACATGAATGCATTGCAGTTTTGTGGCATTAAGCTATCTCTAACCTCAAAAAAGTACTTTTTTCTGTACAGTAGTATGTCCAGTAGTATCTGCACACTTAATTGAAATTAGAAATATTTATTTCTGTTAATCCCAGGTAAGGTTTTGTTCTCACAGCACACATTTACAGTCCACCTGAAAACCACTTTGTAAAAGTATTGCTTTGTGTGTGGATGTGTCAGTGTTCACTCTCTGATATTTCTGAATTAAATATACATCATCCTTCCATGGCTTTCTTGCTCTAAAAGCACCATGAACTCATGGAGGATTTTGAGAATCAAACTACTTTTTTAACAAAATTATGTCAGGATTTTACCACGTTACTTGTGTCTTCAATGACACTAGTGAAAACTTCATAGTTTTTGTCCAGAGGCAAATATGATTCTATGAACTGAAAAGCAATGAGATGATATCATAGGGATCCCAGAAAATTCTTCTGAGCTCCAAGTTTAGAGTGTTGAGCAATGCTTATAACTAACTTCCTGGTTAAGGCAAAGCCAGCTTTTATACTGTACTCATATCTCGTTCCTTTTCTACTACCTATTGGTTGTACTGCTGAAATTGTGATGAGTCCTGAGTGAAGGGTGCTCAGATTCATCGAATAATTTTTCTCCCAGAACTTACCAAACCATCTGACAGACAGACAGAAGGTTGTATTTGCATCAGAAGTTGGCACTACGTTGTGTGTTGAGTTTGTCTCCTAATGAGTCAGAGGCTGCTGCAAAGTGAAGGCAGCCATGGGAGCAAAAGCATCTTTTACACATCCTTTAAGCACCCCATTTTCCCCCTTTAAGTCCTGCTGTACATCATATGTTTTTCTTTCATGGGACAGCTGGATTTAACAGGTAGAGCTCATTACCGTAGTCTTAACTGGGAAGAACTGTAATGCTCTTTGTGGAAGAGGAAGGATCCTGAGGGAACCTGACCGGGGGTGGTATTTAGTGGCAGCTGTGTGAGCTCTGTCTCTTCCCATCTTGTCTCCTTGCTCTGCCAGCACACAGCTTGTTTGCATCCCTTGCTTCTGCTGGTGCCATCTTCCATGTTGCTCTTGGTTTGATATGTTGTTTTCGTTCACCTCCACCACACTCCTGTCTTTGCCAATGAAACACCCTGGAAATGTGTATTTCCTGCTGACTGCACTAAGCAAGAAAAATTTCTTTGTTGTGCTTCTGGGCTTCCTCCTCCTACCTGCTCTGTAGCACTTGGGCTGTGTTATCTGCAGCAAGGACTCCTTACACCATTTATCTTGTGCAGCATCAAGAAGAATGTTTTGGATCTTAGTGAATAGTGACAATATCTGTATAAACTATAAATGCGGACTTAGAGACTAGGGGTGAGGAAGGGATGGTTGTTTGGGCTTTAATTGAGTCTTCATTAAAGCCACAACTGAGATAATGGGGTAGTTTATTTTTCAATTAAGAATTTATGAAAATATAATCAACTTCCCATGAGAGAACTACTACAACATTTTGAATCTCTTGTTGTGTCACAGATTTTAGTGATTGTGAATTAGGATTTGTCAGGGAACACTGGATTTTTTTAATGTACTGTTTAACTCAGCCATCTGTGTGGGCAGTGATTCAATATGTCTTTGACAGCAACTCTCCTGTATCCCTTGTTTTTCACCCTAAGCACTATCCCCCTTTTGGAAATAAAAAACTTAAACTGCTGCTGCAGATTACACTGAAGTCTAAGTAGTAGGAACAAAGAGATCTTGCTGAGACAGATTTTGTATTCCAGACTTACAGTGCTGTGGCCGGAGAGAAGCTAGCAGGCTGACAAATGTGTGCCAGTCTGATAAATTTACCACTGCTGTCTGGATACATGATACATGAACAAAATGGAACAAGGAAATGAACAAAAAGCCCCCCATAGAAATTGTTGGTCGTATGAAAGATACGGGTCAAATTGCTGACAGTAGTAACAAAATGTAAAATTTCAGAGTAAAAGGCCTTTCTGGCAAGTCGAAGTCCGCTTTTAGGGCCATTCACAGAGTGGTGGGGTGTAATTCTTTGAATTCTAACCCCAGGTGGGCAAGTCATTTTGGCACGGGCTTAAATGTGCTAATATTCTGCAAAGCACTTATGTGTGTAAGGCTAAAATCTGTGCCTAAAGTTAAGGAGATTTGGATGCTTCAGTGGTTAAGTCTGGACAGCAGAACAGGACCTCCAAGCCTCACTGTGGGCCATGTAAACTTTTTTTGGTGGTGCTCTGTTGTCTACAGAGAAGTGCAGACTGCAATGATGTAAACACTCTTGTTTATGTATGAACAATTCTAGATGTTCAGCTTCAGTGCACCCTTTAAGCCTGCTTTGTGTGAAAGCACTGTGGTAGCAGAACACATTCCCCACTCAAAAATGGATCTCCCTCTTTTCACCATGGTGACATACACATTGCATACATTTTCTTCCACTGTAGGTAAAACGTGTTCAGCTGGTTTTCTTTGTCTCATTGTTTTCTGTGAATAAGCCTTGGTGATGTTTATGGTGTGACTATTGTAGTTTTAAGTAAAGCGGAGCATTCATTGGGAAAATTATGCTTGAATGTTTGCAAGCCCATAACTTCTTACTTACAAAGAAAGTGTTACTGGTTTAGAGTCTCCTTTATAAAAGACTTCATACAGTCCTGTTAGCTGTGCTTAGTTATTGCTTGTCCTGACAGGGTAAATCTGATTTGCACACAAGATAGTGGGGGGGAAAAAAATGAAAACCCAAACAAAAAGAAACCAAAGAGTTTAGCAATTCTTTACTCACCACACAAATAATGCACTTTCTGTCAATTGGTTTTCAGTCTTAAACCTGTGAATCTTATGTTTCCTTTATGCATTTCCCTTTATGCTTGTTTGAATGGTATACCAAACCTGTCAGTAAGTGCTGCCTAAGAATGCTATGGTACTTAACAGTATTGTGCTACTGGAACAGCTGTAAATGTTTAACAGAGCGCTCATTTGAAGAATTCCTTTATCCGGTGTGAATTTTACTGCATTCCTCCCTGATTCTACATAAAGCAATTCCATTAGAAATACAAATAAAATATTTGTTTCATGAAAGCCTAAAACTATGAATCTTAGATGGATTTGGCACAAATATATATGCAACGATATTGTACATTCAGATTTTTATTTGAGCTTAATGTGTTACCTTTGAAGACCAAGTTATATTACTGATTTGGTTGCCTCTTTAAAAGATTTTGGACTCTCATGTCTAATCAAACTGCTCTGAGGATGTTTTCCCTTGTAAGGATGCTAAAATAAGTGTGATATTGGTTTTAAACCGTTCACAATGTTTATTGTGATAAAATAGTTCAGTACTACAACTAGTGGCGAAATATGATTAACTTTTACTTTGGGGCAATGCTTTTACTAACAGCAGTCTGTATTTGTCCAAATTGCAACTTTTTAAAGTGAAATAGTTATTTCTGTGTATCATTTTCCCCTAACCAAATGTTATATGAAGAAGACAGATGAGGAGGCTAAAGCATATGAGGCCAAAAATGTTGATAATGTAGAAATACCGTGTGTATGCATCTCCTTCACAATACACATCTTCTCTTAATTGTTTGGGAAGGATTTTTCTTTATGTGCAATCAGTAGTTCTAAGTATTAATAACTATTGAATTGTATTATTTCTTAATTCTGTGAGGGAATTAGCTGTGCTATGTTGATGTAGCTGTTTTTTCTACCAGTCCTTCAGGGTGGCTTAATTAATTGATGTTAGATAATACAATCTGTTTTCATTCTGAAAGATCCTGATACTGCTAAAGATTTTAATTAGGTCTCAATTCATAAAAGTATATACATACATGCATGTGTGTTACAGCCTGCATTGCACATATATTAACAAATTCATGTTTCAGAGATGTTTTATTATTTATCTCAAACACTGGTTTAGAAAAAGTGAAAAGAACCAGTAGGTCTGTCATGCCTGGTATTAGGGAAACCTTATTTCCTATAGATTAGGGTCTTGAAGTTGATTGACTTTAACATCTAAAAAAAAAGTGCACCCCACTTGTAAAGTTTTTTTTGCTGTGAATGAGGTATTTAGAAGCTCTTAATCTTGCTGGAATGTATGGTGTCTAATAAAGTACAGGCTCACAATGTGGGGTTGCACAGTGGAAAAATTAAGAGTCTCCCACTTTTCCAGCTGCATGCATGATAACAAAACATGCATGAACTTAATTATCCTTGAAACCTATTACCCACCCATTTGTGAAAGTGGTTTGAAAGTGGCTAATGGCTTCTAATGTTGGAAAGGAGAAGGCAGGAGATAAGGTGAGAACAAGGGCAAAAACATCCTGCACGTGTGTGCAGAAGTATTGATGTGATTGCATAAATCTCCTTTCCTTAAGATATCAGGCGTAGAAGGGGTAGACAAAGAATGGAAAGGAGAAACCAGCAGAGGTCTGGAAGAGGAAATGAATGGAAAGGGCATGCGGTCACGTAGGTGCTCTGTGGAGCTACAAAGGTGTTTTATGTGGGTAATGCAAAGGAAGAGAATCACAGGGAGAGTTTGAAGGAAGAACAAATGAATTACAAGAGAAATTGAATAAAAAAAGTTCCACGAATAGGGAAATATATGTTGAAAAAGGTCTTGGAAATGACTGAGAGGTGCGACAATAGGACACTGAGGTCAATGTCACAGCAGGAAGTGGGGCAACATATGGCCCCAGTCCAAGGCAGTTCTTTAGTTCTTGTTTAACTTAAAGAGCACTGAATTGGACAGCACACATGTTGAAAATTGCAGTTGTTCTCAGTGACTTTGCTTCACTGGAGCCATAGGAGGTACCTGAGACTTAAAAAGATTCAAGGGACTGTGAAAGATGTGGCTCTGAAAGAAAAGAGTAGAAATTGGAAGTTGGTAGAAATGGCTCAGCCGAGCCAAGGAAATAATTTTTAAAAAATAGAGAGACGTGATCTAATTAAACAAGAAATTCCTTTTACTTGGTGTGTTTCTGATGCCTTGAGAAGGAAAGTGTTTTAGCAGCCAGTTGAAAAGTTGTAGTGTATGTAAGCTTTATTTGCATTTATACATATTGTTTCATCTGTTGCAAGTCAATGGTATTGTACTGTATTAATATTACAATCAGTGGATATATTATTAATGAAGATGTTTTTTGTCAGATTGGTGTTTCACACTGTGTCTCTTATGAAATCCAATCAGGGATCCTACAATGAAGTTTCTGTTGATACTTTGGTTGAAACTGCAAGCGTGTTGTTATACTACGTCTTGCTGGACTTTCACTGTGGAAATTGAGCCTTGGGATGTAATACCAAAATACTTTTCCTTCGGTAGTAAATATTTAAAGAGGCTTTTGTCCTTACCGTTTCCCCAGCTGCATATGCAGTACTGGCTGTATAGTTGTGCATGCAGATTGCCTCCAGGGAAGTGGTCTGAACTGGGGGGGATGAAAAGGAATTTCAATTTTACTGGTCCAATTTGCAACAATACCCCAGAGAGGCATTGCAGAAACTGATGTGAGGGAGTTGGTTTATAAGCTACAGAGACCTACAGAGAAGGCAGCCTGAGGATGCGTTATGTTTTCTGCAGGAGCAAAGTCCATATAACATGGATCTGTCTCCTTATCCTTCCAAGTTGTGAAGCACTTTTCAAAATATTACATATTAGTTATTGATTTTCAGTAGTATTCTCCCTCCTGCTGCCACCCTTGCGGCCTGCTTCACATGCTGTTTTCAGTAAATCTTCACTGTGTAAATTTCAGTGTAACAAAAATGAGTAATGTCTCAGTCCCTTTGCCTGTTCTTTAATGTCAACAAAGTTTATTTGGGGTATTTCTAACGATCTTCACTAAGAGCAATGACGGTAAAAATGCCATTATTTTCTTCATGAACCGTGAAACCAAACTAAATTGTAAAAGTATGAGGGAAGATGATGCAGTATTACAAGTCAAAGCCTACCATGCGATTTTGTTTAGAGAAATGCTGGAGGCTTTGAAATGTCAAATAGATTCCAGTTGTGTAATATGAGGATCAAATTGTATTAACATCCATACTTAAAATGAAATAATACCATTTGCTGGCTTGATTCCATTCATCTTCAATAAAAGTGAGTTCATAAATGAACATGACCTTTTTAAATCAAGGCTTCAGGTAGATTTCAGAACCTCAACAGTTACAGCTTTGAAAGGAAAAATATCAGTGTTTTTGTACATCTTGGCTAATGTACTTTTTTAAACACAATTATGGTTCATAACCATGCAGTTCAGTTACCTTTTATCCTTTAATATGCTAACGTGAGTCCTGAACTTCAGTAATATTCTGTAAAAATCTTGACTTCTCTTGGAGAAAATACCAGTCCTGCCTAGTGTTTGGCTACTTCTTGAATATAGAAAATAGGCCAAGTTGAGTTAATAGTTTACCGCAGACTTGTAGTACAGAAATCAGATGACTGCCAGCCTCACTAACCAAATATATTTTAGCAGTGCCTCTAGAAAACAAGCACACTTCTAGGTAGGCAAGGGTTTTAAACATTCTAACATGAAGTTTTAAGGTATAGGATACATATAGGTGGCATCTCCAAATGCTGGATCATGCTTTTGATTTCACTAAGCACTTCTGGTTGTAGCACAGTGTGGGGGGATGTCAGGTTGTGCGTCCAATTTAGCCTTTGCAGCTGCTTCTGAGCATTGATGCATCTTTGGCTCTAAATGCTATTCTCCCCTTTGGATAAAGATTTTACTTCTTCTGAGTCCCTCCAGTACTTTTAGCAGATATTAGATCAGCTCCCAGGAATCCCAGTGAATCAGCCAAATGCCTTTCTGATCTGATTCACATCTGGACACCATTCATATCACAGGTGGAAGCAGTGCCTCTGGTTGCCTTTATGAGGGTATTTCCAAACAAATGCAGAAGGCAGGGTGGGCTTTTTCTGGGTGAGTAAAGGCAGTCCAGAAGTAAACTGTAAGGCTGTGAGAAATAATGCTTTTATAAATGGAATTTCTTAAAGAGGAACTTAAAAACTGCAAAAGCAAGGAGAGGTGAACATTTTTCATGGATATGTAGCCTGTATTTTACAATTTTAGTAGTACATTTTGGGTATTCTGTGTGATTTTAGTATCTCTAGGAGCAATGTGTATTAAGCGCATTGTACACTGGTAAAGCAAGTGGAATATGCTAGTAATATTCAACATCTTTTTCCTTTTTCTTTCTTTTAGATCACCTTTTGCTGCTGTCACAGATTACTCAGTAACAAGAAATAATGTCATACAGCTCTGTCTGGAACTAACAACAATAGTACAACAGGTATGAGACCATCTGCTTAGCAATTTTTTTTTTTTTCCAAAATTGTAAATGGCCATTACCTTCTTCACATGATTTTGTATTACTCTGTCTATATCATTGTCTAAAAAAATAAGGGAATACTGGTAGTTAGTAAATGCTTTATAAAAATTCTGCTTCCTGGTTTTATAGTACTAGTTTGGGTTGTGCTGTGTATATGCCTCTGCATATCTCAGTGGTAAGATTCATCTTGGGTTCTCTAGTCTAATATCATCACTATAAATTTACAAAATCTACTTGATAATTTGCATTTTTAGCTTCTTATATTTTGTCTTTAATTTTTAATTAACTGTCTGGTTCAAAAGGTCTGTATGTATTGGACTTCAGTCATCTGCTCTTTCATACAACTCGTATCATCTAGACACCTGTTAAGATGACACATGTCCCCATGAGGCTAGAATATTTTGTATACATTTTTGGATATCCTACCTTCAAGAAATCCAGGAGTAGGTACTGAGAAGCACTTGCTTAATGGGCTTCATTTGGGAGTGCAATCTAGAGAACCTTCTCTGTGTGTGGTTTAGGTCTATCCCTATCTTTGCCTGTTGTTCTCCTGAAACAGAAGAGTCTCTTTTGCTGCAAGCTCAAACTAATGTTGATACCAGTTTCTGTAGAAATAACATAGGAAGCTAAAGTAGTTCTGTTCAGTTGAGCGTTATCATTCACCCTGATGCATGCATTTCTGAGACCTGTCACCAGCTACTGGTGACTGTGAAGGGCCTTGGTACCATCTTATACCATCAGTTGACCATGCGATGCAGCAGTGCCCATCATGCGGAGGGAAAAGGATCCAGAGAGGGTTGTCTCTCCTGGCGGTTCAGCAACAGCAGAGGGAAGGGACCACTGCTGCCAAGCGGAAGTTGGAGGGAGTGTGTGCACTTGTGAAGGTGGAATGGAGAAAAAGGGAGAGAGTGGGCTAGGTAGGAGCACTGAGGAGACTTTTTCTGGTTTTCAGAAGCATCATTCCAAACTGAGCAAAGCTAAACTTCTCCTATGGCCTCTTGTCATGACTTTGTATGATGATGCTCTCCCTGTTATAAAAGCATTTTTCTCTGACCCTTTCATAAATGTGTGCAACACTGATGATTAGTTGGGTTTGCCCCCGACCTGAGTTAGAGAAGAGAAGTATTGCTAGTCCCATGTGTTCAAGCTTGGGAAATGAAAGTTTCTCACTTTTATATGTTATTATTAATAATAATCATTTTCCCTGAATTATGTGTGGGGTTTTTGATGTGGAAATGGAGCATGGGCTGTTCCCTCCCCACAGGCCACACAGCAAGGGTGCCTGTTTGCTTCCAAGGGCCAAGGGGTGTACCACCAGTCCCGTCCTTCAGCTGCCCTGTGCTCCCCACCAGGCTTCTTACCATCACCCTGCCTCAAACTGTGATGGAGGTGCCAGCAGTCATGGCTGTGGAAGAAGAGCCCAGGCCTTCATTTTCTTGGCTGCCTTTTGCATGGCATGTGTTTTTTATCTGTTGTCCTGTGGCTTGTGCCCTTGTTGAGCTGTGAGAAGGGGTTGGTACTCTGGGAAAAGGAGGCATGGAGGGCATCCCTTCTCCTTGGCAAAAATGCTTATTTTCCACAAAAGTAGCTGTGCATCACCATCTAGTTTTCTAAGTGAGGGGAAGAGCCACCTGATCCATTTTCATGTGTCCATTATTAGTGAGAAAGTGGGTAAAATATCAGCCGCTGCAGTATTTCCCAGGAATTAGCTCAATATCAGTTCATTTTCTTACAAATTCATCCCTATCCATGATACTGCTAATTTGCTATGGTATAGGTAAATATTTCTCTATGTATATTTTTCAGTGTGAATGAGAGCAAATGTTACTATTTAATACCTTTGGAGAAAAGCAGTTTTATCTTCGCCAAAACCGACATGATTCCCCAATCAAGCAGCAGTTCAGTACATGAATCCATACTTTGAAGTCAAAAGGAGCATTTATTTAAGCATGCTCTGAAATTGAATTAGGCTGTAGTCAGAAGAATGATAATGAAAAATTCCATTACTAGTCCCAAACACATGTGGTTTGATCTCTACTTAAAACAAATGCATCCCAATGTAGCATTTCAAAATGTCTTCACTGAGCTTTTCTTTTATATGATCACTGAACACACTGAAAATCCTCATTGAGCTCTCTTAAGGGTGTAAATCAAATGTTTCAGTACCACCTTATCAGGTGTTTTTTCTGTCTCAGAATCCTTTTTCTTTTGTATGCAGAGTACTTTATAGTACTTCACTAACTTAGAATAATTTATAATTTAATTAAAAAATATTTTTTTGTTTGTGAAAGACCTACAGAAGGTGATGTTACAATTGTTCTTGTAGCAGTAGTTAACAACAGATTTTTATAAAGCTTAATGGTTTATTTAAAAAATATACAGTCTGTACATTTTCTTATACCTTGGACTTTTTTTAAGACATTCATACAATTTAAAAATAGAACTCCAGTATTCACCTCAGTAGCTGAACACTGGTAGGATTGAAAACAGGGTTTTTTTTGTATTGTGTAAGTTACAGCCAACCTTCAGATTTATTAACCAAAAATGATTCTTTAGTCAAAATGGGGGGAAAGAAACTAAAATTAAGCTGGCTTGCTTGAATTATTTTGCACATTTTGAAGCTAATTATAATGTCAGTGTTTCTTCATAGAATTAAGTGTTGTTGGGTTCCCACCTCATTATCAGTGCTAAATGGATAATGAAGAAAAAAAATGACAGAATTACTGCTCTCTTTTATAAGTATGAAGTCTAAGAAAATCTGTTGAGTGTCTGTGCTTTAACCTTTAAATAATGAGTTAAGTTGGAGTTATGATACCTACTTAGAAACAGACTTTGTAATAAAATGCAGAATGGCACATACTCTGTTTTAACCATTTCATTTTCTATGTGTGTTGCACATTGCCCAGGACCCAACTAACAGGCCAGCGTGCAGTGGATATTTGCCAGTGGAAGCAGGTCCGTCAGAGCACTCCAAGTTATTATTGTAACCTGCTTTGCATTCACACTAATCATGTGCTTCTATGCAGCTGTTTTATTTTGGCTTAGGGATTCTTTTTCTCCCCCTTAGGACTTTAGGATATTGTTTCATAGGCACTTCTTGCAGGTTTTCACTCTTAATACCATCCTCCTTGCTGATGGCTTATTTGTTTCCGGGCTTGCATTCTTGTTTCATTCTATAATCAATTCTTCCCTTGCAGCAGAACACTGGAGGTAAAAAAAAAGGATTTAAATAACAAACAAATCCATGAGACTATCGTGATTTTTTCTACCATTCCCTTGCACTCTCTGCCTTTCTCTCCTACACCTGTCTGCCTGCTTAGAGCTTCCCCATAGGAATCGGAGGCTGACCATTATCCGTACTCCCTGTTTACAGTGCAAGAAGTAAAAAAGGCCTGTTCTTTCTTGATGGTACAAGATTGGTGTTAAAGGGATATGGGTGTATAGGTTGGGGGGCGGGGCGTGAGGTTGTTTTGGGTTGCGCTTTTTTGCTTTTTGGTTTGTTCATGAATTCAGATTTGTGTTGGCAGAATTGTTCCGGTCACAAATGCATATAAGGAAGAACGTGAGTGACTCCTTGTCTTTATGGCATTCATGAAAGTCTTGCTGTTGACTGACTTAGAGTGTTCAGCTTCAGAGAGTGCCAGGAACTGGTCCTTTTAAGTTTGCCTGTTTTGTTTTAGAAAGGTAGCAGTAGCTACAATGATAGCTGTAAGGAATAGAAGATTTATTGCTTTCTTAGGCAATCTGCAGGTAGCTTTTATTATCATTCTCAATGCTCTTATTCCTCAGGAATGCATTAGGGTTTCACTAAAGAAGCTTTCTTCTTTAGAATTAAAACCCTGGAAATCTTGGGAATATCTGAAAAGTCTAATTTTATATTGACTTTGTAAGTTATCAGACATTTAAAGAAAACTTTACTGCTGAACACCGTAGTTCTTATTATTGCTGTTCAGTAGTGATCATCAGTAGCACTCATCACATGTTTTTTACTTTCCTTAATTGGCTTTCACAATGATTTGCTGTGTTTATTTAGTTTTAAAACCACTGGTGTTTATCTCGCAGCTTTAACGTCTTGTGGGATTTACTTAGCAAGATGCTCCAACAGAAGCATAGCTGCTGGCCTGTAAATACTCTTTTATAAAAGCTTCACTACAATTACTGCTCTGCCTAAACACCTTTTTGAAGAGGGACTATGTGGTGGGAGCAATTCTGTGTAACAGGGGTGGAGATGGAGAACAGTCACTTGGCTGACATGGACCTGGCTTGCACTGTTGTCACAGAACATGCTCCTGACTTTACCTCCAAATGTTGCTGAGAGACAGGTGGACTCAGATTTCGGATGACACGGGGTGAGAACTGCGGTGATGCAATTTGAAAGGTGACAGCCAGGATGGAAAATAGCTAGGGAATACCAAGACAACCATCCACAAAAACTCTTCCTGGATGTATAGGCACCTGGGATTTTGAGCTAAAAGGCCTGATATAGAACACATACAGAAGTGCCTTGTCCACTGCCTCAGCTGAGTGATTTGGAGCTTATTCCCCATTTAAAGATGTTTTGAGATTCAAAAAAATAAGTGTCCATATACTTCATGTCCCAATGGACTCACTTCCCATGCTAGAGGGGGAATCTTTGTTGAGCTTCTAGCCATTGCTAGCTTTCAGATAAAAGATATCAAAAAGGATCACAAATTATTTCTTGAGTAATGCACTATTTTTCTATGACATTGCATTTTTTATAATTAAATGGCTGTAGCTTACGTGACGAATGTTTCAAATATTGTCTCACTGAGAAACTAAGTGCTGGCTTGTTTTCCAGTTTAAAGGATATAAAGGGAATTTACTTTCTTAGCCCCCCACCCTGACTTAGAATCCAAATGCAATAATATAAAATGGCTCTATTCATTTGGTAAGGACAATGTAAAATACATGAATAGAGAATAATAATTAATATCCTTAGTACTATTGTTACAAAGTATCTCACATAATCTTTACTATCACAATTCCTCACTTTTGTTTTTAAGTCCTTGTTATTAAGGACTTTAAAGACTCGCTTTAAAATTTTGAATTTTAGGTCATACCAACTAGCTAAGTACCTCAAGAATCTTTAGCTAATAAACTGGCTTTAACAGTTTAGTGGCGTGAACATTTGATTGGTTCATCATTAAAGCTGCTTTGTCCTTCCAAATTGTTGGGATTTTCAAAGCAACATGTGTTTGATGGAAACAGTTATGTATTAAATTTTAAAGTTTTTAATTTAAATTTTCAACATTATTCCCTCCACCCCAACTTTATTTTCAAATGCTTGCAGGAAAATCTTTGTTACCCTACCGTTTCAATAATCCCCCCCCCCCCCCCCCCCCTTTTTAATAAAAATAATACATGGTGAAGAGGCCGCTTTCTTGGAATTTAAAAAATATATATGCATAGTACACTGTTTATACAAAATGCCCAATTTCTGATAAGTGTACAAGTAGGGGGGTAAGTGTACAAGTGGATAGCTAAATAGATGTGGCGAAAAGTTAAAAACAGAATAAAAAAGCCCCCCTTGAAATCAATACCCGGGCAATATCTGCCTATAGTACCTGGAATCCAAATGGTATTCATATGGAAGTGTTATAACTCATTGCAAGTAACACTGACAGAAATTTAGACTCACCCTGTATCCTTCAAGTGCTGCTCTTATGCAAGATTTTCTGTTGCATAAGGTTCAAAGCAGTGCTCAGAAGCAGTGGCATTTCAGGGTGCGTATTATCCTGTGCAGTTGTTTTCTTCACATTTAGAAGTCAATGTATAATGTATAAGGTGAAACAGAATTTAAAGGATTGTTGGAAATATGAAATTGTTTTTTGTTTACAAGAAGCTATATCAAAGTAGTTTCAATTTATGCTCTTTAGCAATGTTTTTCTCTTTTTCATAGAAGAGTAGCTTATTTCTCTATTGCACAGTTCTATGGAAAATTTCAGATGTAATTTAATGTAATGTATAAAGTGCCTCAGGTGCTTAACATTGATGCCTTTTGCTGATTCTGGTAGTTTATTTCTGCTATTTTATTTTACTTTTTTTTCCCTTGAAATGGCTTACTTATAGATATATTGTTGTCTTTTAATTTAAGTTTTGGAAATGGGATTAGGCATGGAATAGCTCAAAGGTTAAAACATCAATAATAGTCTATAGGGATATGAACCACTACTGGAAATAATTTGATGTCTCATTAGTTGTCATTGACATATATGCTGTAAAGAGGTTTTTTTCCTAAACTTGTGTAGTGTGTGATGTGACATTTTCAAAGTAGCTTATGAAGCCACTGCATGCTTTAATAAAAACCCACCCTGTAAAGTCCTGTGAATTCATTAGCTGTGTTTTCTTTTCCATTCTTAGAGAAAGTAGTTTCTTTTCCTGGTGGATGGAAGAAGGAAAAAAAAAAAATTAAAAAAGACCCCAAAAGATTGCTGAGTGCATAAGAAACTTAGTGACCAGAAAGAAAAAATGGGTTGGTGTGGGCTTGTTTGGTTTTTTTGTTTGGTTGTTTTCTTTCCAGATTAATGATTGACAGCCTCTGAACATGGGGAAAAATGAAACACAAAGCATAATAATTTGTGGAAGAAAAGAGTAGTCTTTTTGATGGGGTATATGCTGGTAAACCAATGCAGCTGTTAACTTTTTCCAAGAAAAAGGAGCCTGAATGGGTCAAGGTGATGGTGAAAGGGTCAGGGACTGTTGGGTTAATTCACGCGCTCATGGAAGCACTTGCAGAAAGTAGCAGAAAGTTGGTAGAAATGGAGATAAAGTGTAGACAGAGGGGAGAAATGGGTTTTAGTATCTCTCATATTTCCTTTAAATAAAGCCTTTAAACTGATTATTTTGGGCACTGTGTCAGTGCATGTTGAATGCCATCACAGTTTCCATCTGAATAGAGGCAGGCAGAGGATATGCCATGCTTCCTATGTAATTCTTTATAAATGCTAAATTTAATCATTAATGCTGATGGATTAAGGTTATGTTGGTCATATCAGTAGAAGTGAAGACTGAGACTCTGCATTTCTTTTACTTTGGAAACTTATTTCCCTTTACAGAGACAGTACAGTCTCTGTAACCAAGTGCAGTGAAGCAAGATTTCACTTCAGTATGGTGAATTACAGAAACTATGTGTTGCTAGGTAGCTAGTAGAGCCTTGAGCATGAAGAAGCATAGGGTTGATCTTTATTTCAGGAATATAATGTGAGGTGTGTGTGTGTTTCCTTAAATCCATTAAAAATACATCACAAATTTCAGATGAACCAATATGAAACATTCAAGTCATAGCTGAGCCTGAAATGCCATCTACCTAAATACCATTATTTTTTCTCAAGTTTAATTTTCTTTCCTCTGTTGGCAGAATAACCATGAAGGCGCTATATGAAACATGAAATATTTTGCTGCAATTGTGTTTTATAAACCAGAATTCTTTTTCATGACAGTACTAGAGGAAAAGCAGAAGTGAAAAATTAAGAAGTTATTTACCTCTAAATGGTCTTGGAATTGACACTGAAAACTTAAGAACTGCACAACACGTCGTGCTACAAACTCATTTTTGCATGTCAGTAATAAAAGATTTAGTTTTGAATGCATGATGCTTATTTTTCTGAATTAGAGGTGTGGAAAAAAAGGATGTTTTGACTTTGTTTTTTCTCCTTTGGGTGGAACATTTTTGCCTCATTTCCAGCCTCTCATCTGTTGATAGTTTCAGTGGATTTTATTTTTACCTGCTGAGAATGTCGCTGCATAGAGAAATCACCCTAAGAGCTGAAATTCAATTTAGACCATGTAAGCACTTAGATTCTAGCAGGATATATGAGCAAGTATCAATGTGATTTTCGTTGGTGCTAAAATGCTTTGTATGGTTTCTAACCTAATGGTATACCAGCTCATTTTAGAAACGGTGTAGGAGGAAGAAGTGTTACTCTCTGTATGCAAATTAAGAACTAATATGTGACCAGATCCCAAAGGAAAGCAAGATGATGTCTTTTACAGAAAGGAGAGTAGAACTAAATGGAAATGGAAAATGACTTCAGAAAGAGAGAAGAAAAGAGCTTAGTGTACACACTGCATCTCTCTTAATCCAGCAAGTAATTTTTCCCAGTAGTTCCTTGATCTGTGGGTGATTTATGTAAGTTGTGTTAAATTTTTACATGAAGTATTCTGTTACTATGGTGATAGGTGCCACTCCATGCAGATTGTTTAAATAAAATTAAGGCAATTCTTTGTGTTCAGTAAGCTAGGTAATTGCTATTAGTTTGTACACAAGGGTTATGAACTTAAGAGAACTACAGGTTCATTAAATATTCAGGGAAAGGCTCTAGACTTTTAGAAGCATTTGTGTAGGTTGCATAGGAAATGTCATTTTATGTAGCATTTATTTAATAGCTTGCATTATATTTTTCACAATAAAGGTTTTTTTCCTCTTCCCGTAGTATCTTAAATGGCATGTGCTCACCATTCTGTTTTCTCCCATCTCCATCTTTTTTTAAGCATGTTTCCAATGGGGGAGGACAGAGTGGGTTGCTACAGACGAGTTCTAGCTTCAGCGTGGAGGGGCAGGGAATAATAATGGAGTGAGGATGCCATAGACCCAGTGTCAAGAAACTTCAGGGACTGAATAATTGTAGCATAAGTGGGAAAGAAAGCAAATATTTCTGAACGGCAGTGGGAAGAAAATCGACAGGATTTGTGTGGGAAGCGAAGAGGAGTTGAAAATGGCACCCAGGTTGTGAGCTTGTGGGACATAAGGTGGTGGAGTTGTTGACAGAGATAGGGAAAGAAGGGGGGAGCCGGGAGGGTTTGGGAAGAAACGTGATTTCAGCTTTTCAGCATACTGTGTTAGGGCTGGTGGCAAATATCCAGGAGGAGATTCTGAACTGCGAATGTGAACAGAAGGGACGAGAGATCTGTGACTCATCCGCACAGAGACGATAATTAAAGCAGCATGATTTTAGGATGCTGCTGAGCAATAGGGAAGAGGTTGCAGAAAAGGGGAGAGTTGAGGATAGAGCTCCCTGAGACTGTGGCAATCGAAAGGAGGAGGAACAGCCGTAATGGCAGACTCTTTTGGAGCAGCTCAGTGGGAAGAAAGTCAGGGAAAGCACATATTCTGGGAAGTCCACATAGAAATGCAATATAGGTTTTTAACAATGGCTGTGTAATTTTAAAAAATAATTTTGTGTGGCAACAGCCAAGGATTACCTATGCAAGCACTGGGTTGTTGCATAGTTTAAGAGGAGCTTGCTGTTGCATTTTAGGTAGTGAGACAGGAAAAAGGTATTTCCTCTTCCCTTCTCTGTTCCAAACATTTGTAATTGTCAGTGTCCCCAAGACCCACACCTTTTGTATCCAAAGTCCTGCTAGACCTTAAAATCAGATGTGGCAAAGCACCTAAGGAAACCTCTGCCTGTGTCATGCTCTTACTGCTTTTCCTGCTGCCAGAGAACATTACCTGCTTGCCAGCCTCTGTGGCTTTTGTGGGTATTTAAGAGTTTTTTGTTTCTTGTTTCTGGGAGGGGGGTTGAAGGGGTGAGGGTTGAACAGATCTGTATATCTGCCAGTTTGTACTTTATTATGCCAGTAATTACCCAGACATACCTGTAAATCACAGTCTGAGCAGCATTCCTAATATCCTTCAGTTTTCTAATTGTCGTGCTCTACAGAACACAGCATTTCACTGTAGCCTATATTATATCGATCAAGTTTATTGTTTCAAAGCTGTCATTGTTTATTCCTACCATCCACTGTATTAGATACATTTTCCACGCATTTTCTAAGTAGTGAAAGGCTAAATTGACTCAACCTATCTTACCCTTCTATCTGTTTGGAACTTATGTACCTCTGTCTTGGTCCGAGAAAAGCGATGAAGGGTAAGAATAAATGAAGTTACTATGAAAACTATAAAACTTTTGCCTTCTTCATGTCCTGGCAAAGCTTTAGACTTTGTCATCATTACGTTGAGAACTTTTGTGAAAACCTTAAGTGACAACTCCAGCAAACCTCAGTCTTGTGGCTCTCTTGCCATAGCTGAATTGGGCAGAATTCAAACCAAATGAGCCTTTCTAGAGCCAATGCCATAAATTCCCTAGAGCTAGTGACACTTGAACAGGCTCAGAGTGGGCTCCTTGAAGCCAGAACAACTTATTTTTGATGGTGCAGTGCTGAGGCTGAAAGGACTGGGAGTTATGATCTGAGCATTCTCAAGTTAATAATTTTTTATTGTTGCTAAGTAGCAAGACCGACAGACCATCCATTTGACATGTACCGGTATTAAAGGATTGAGTTACAGTTCTAATCAATTTGAGAAGCAAAGGGATTTAAAGGATGGCTTGGCTTAATTCCAACCAATGGCTACATTGCTCAAGAGAGATTTTATACCAAAGGTTTGGCAACACACGAGAGTCTGAACCCTCTTTTAGCATTCATGTAATTAATTATTTTTGTTACGAATAGAGAACTGGAGTTACATAGTTTAGAACATTTTGCGTGACTTGAAAATAATGGTGACAGCAATTCTATCGGACATCTGTTTTTAAGCAGTACATAAAATCTAGCTGTTGCCCTCTTAAAACTAGACATGGAAGATCTGTGGGATTGCTCATGAAAGATGCATTTCCCAGGCAATTTCACTACTGCTTTTAAAATTGTGTTCCTAACCTTGCCTGCATTTTATCAGCAATATACTGGTAAAAACAGTGCAATATACACAAACACACACATGTAAATCACCTTCATGTAAATTCATTTGGACTGCAGAGGAAAACAAATGAAAAAAACAATGAAGAAGATCCACCAGAAACAGCTTGAAAACTGCCTGGAGAAGGCATGCTCTCATGGCAAGCTCTTGTTCCTCACAAGTTGCTCCTCTGTAGCACCACACAGCCTGCTTTTGAGTAATGCTGCTATCATGTGAATTCACAAAGGGCATTTCTGGGACTAACATGTTACCTGAGAATCAGGAGATCTGGTTTTTGTTCTTGACAGTTGTGTAACCTGCCTCTTTATCAGTTCTGCCTAGGAAATTTCCTTGCCTTGGAGGAAAAAATAAATCAGGATGACTAAATATACATGAGCAACTAAGGCATTCTGCTGAACAATACAATACAGTGAAAGAAGTCCATGCCCTCTCTTGAGCACTCTGATCTAAGGGTTACTAGAAATGCTGAAAAGTTGCTGATTTGTTGCTGAAAGAACTAATAAACATGTTTCTTCAGTTCTCCCTTTTTGTATCCCTTAACTATTTGTATGTATATATTTTATTTTCTGAGCTAGCACAACTGTATTCTGAAGTTAAGTTGTGGAGTTGACAGGAACTCAAGACTGCCAAGAAGAGTGCAGTGCAGCAGCTGCCTAGAGTATGTGGCAAAACCATGAATAATAATAATAGTAGTGGTAATAATAATGATGATATGTTTCAAGATTATAGTCTGCAAGTACCCTGAGAGGACAAGTGTTTGACAGGTAATTGCAATAGGTAATTTAACAGGTTGCCAAGTCGGACTTGTAAACCAGAGCATGTATATGCAAAAATAGAAGTGTTTTCTGCTGCATATTATTCCATAGTTATAGCACTGGAGAACTGCATGAACATTTTTTCCCTGTGAGATACATGAGCAGTAGGGAGTTGGCAGGTCTTCTAGATCTCAGTACTTCACATTTTCAGTTGAGATTTAATCCACTTGGGTGCAAAGAAAAGGACTCAAGAATAAGAAAAGTGCTGGTGTAATTAGTTGACTCCATTCCCTGCTTTTGTGACATACTAAGACAAATGTTTAAAAAGAAGACAATAATAATGAGAAGAAAATAAAACGGAAAAATAAAGCATAATAAACATTGCATTTGAAAAACAAAATCCACAAATATTTGTATTTTATATATGTTGCCTCACATGTGAATTGTTCTAGCAATGGCTGGGGCAGGGTGGGGTGAGATGTGTACATTTTGCAGCATTGTCATCAGTCAGTGCTATCTAATTCAGTGGGTTTAATTTAAGTGTCTTTAGTAATTATTACTTATGACATTACAGTAGGATCTTTGCAGATGAAACTTGTAATTTTTGTAGAAATAATGCAGAATTGTGGTTATGAAGGTTCTGGAAGAAATAGAAGTGATGCCTCTCAGTTGCAGTGTAGAATAGGTCTTGCTAGACCTAAATATAGGTTTTAAGGTTACACTGGGATTGGAAGTGCAGAAGAACCCTCTCCCAGATTGTTGTGGTTTGTTCTTGCTCTTCCTACCTTCCTCCCTTACTGCATTTTTAAAATTTTTCTTCCAGTTTTGGACTTCATGTTTCCCTTTTTATTAGGATCTTAGCCTAGTTCCAGCTGCCTCCACAAAGGTCACTTTTGCCATTTTTGATGCATGAGGCAGAGCTGGAAAGAGTGACCATGAAAATCTGATATTAATAATTAAGTTGTTCTATCATATTCCCCTTTTATTTCTCTTTCTTTGTGGATGATACTGTCCCATTTCCCTCTCTGAAACTGCTAATAGCCCATATTTGACTACATCTTCAGGAAGTATAAATTAACACAGAATTGCTTTTGTTGCTTTATTAGCAATCTGCATTATTAATCTTTTAGAGAATAACGTGCATTTAGAAGAAAACCTTATGCTGTTTCAGCTGAAGTTTTGTTTGGTTGGTTAGATGAAGATCATATAGCCTAGCTTTAGTTACAGTTTGTCAGTGAATATATGTGTGAAGTTCAGAGAATAAGCAGGTAAAAGTGAAATACCTCCTCCTTGCTGTATCTGTGTTTTTCAGTTCAGGGGTAATCACAGCACTGTTTCACTAAGTGAATGGCCAATTGTTGACTTGTGTAGGAGTAAAGCTTGGTTGCAGATTTTTTGTGTGTTCCTGCTTTTCTAAAATAGAAAAAAAATTGTTAAACTTGCATATGATCTGTTTCTTATCTTAATTGCAATGTTTTGTTACTGTGGTTAAACAGATACTTAAGAAGATCTTTCAGGAGTAAGATATGGGCTTGTAGTCTAGGTATGGAGGGAAGAGGTGTTCTCCATCTGTGGGTGGTATGCTATTAAGAATACAAATTTATTTCTAATTGCATAGTTAGTGACTCTTTTTATAGTTCTCAAGAGCTTTAAGCTGTTTTAGTTGAAATGAAACGGGTATGAAAAAGCAATAATTGTAAATGGTAAAGGCCCCCAGTAATAAGCATTCAGCTTATCATTCTACCTAAGGGATGTTTGGAGAGGGTGGGCACAGTTATCCTTGGCACTTGCTTAAAGATAAAGCATAAAGCAGTGGAGTGACTTAAAAAATCTAAGAGGAAATAAACTGTTCACTATGAATGAAAGAGACATGTAGGTTTTGCTCTTGGGATCATTCAGAAGCAGTCTGAGCCCCCATCTCTAGGGATGGCTGCAGGAAGCTTGCTGTGATGCTGGGATCAGCTTGGTGACCTTTTCTAGGTTTCTTTGAATCCTAGACTTCAGGGCTGCTCTGGGCTATGCCAGCATGGATCTTTCCATTTCTGCACATTTCCCTGAGTTCATGCTTGAATTATGTTTAGTTGGATGTCATTCATGTATGGAAGAAGTGTATTTTGGAATTGTTTTTTTACCTAAGCATTGCATTTGCTCTCCTCCATTTTTTCTGTCTTTTACGGTTTAATGAACTGTTAATTTTTCTCTTGCCTGAATATGAAGATGTACCATCAACAATCAGCTGTCCGCTATGTGATGAACTCATTTAGCAATTCCTCTTCCCAGACCCTGGATTTGTAAGAAATTGTGTGTTGAGGAGAGTATTTAAGGGTGAGGCCACCTGCCCCTATACATAGACTGAGAAGTTTTCCACTTGCTTTACTGTCTTTTGTAGATTCAGAAATATTTTATTTTTTCATATATATGCTTGGTTTGTCAGAAGTAAGCATATTTCTTTAGTTTCCTCCATGACTGTGTGGAAGAGTTTAATTTCAAGGATGTAGCTGTGTTTCTCTGTTATTTGTTGGTTTCTTGGTTGTAATAAACCTTTACAGCATTTAAGAACCCAGCATCCTTCTTCCCTTAGTAGTGAGACTTCTCAAACTGTATCCTGTTTAAGCTGAATGTTTAAACTTATAGTAAACTCTTCCTATTATCAATGAAATAATTATGTCTGCTTAAAAGCAATTCTTTTTTTTTTTCAATATAAATGTTGCAATCCCTTCCTGCTATTTTTGCTAAATGATTCATAAGAAACCATGCAGAACATAGATGTATCCAAATTGAAAATGTTACATGCCCTCCCACATATAACAATGAAAGTGTGTGTTTTGCTACTAAGATTGCAAATACTTCATTGATGTCTGCATATAATTAAACGTGTTAGATTTTCTTTCCGGCTGTACTTACTGGCAAATGTTTCCTGAATGCCAACAGCTGTTATTAGGAAAATACTCCCTGATCAACCTTCTGCATAGGTTGCTTTATATAAAGCTTAAGAGCACGTTGGCTTTTCTTGCCTGAGTAACACTAGAAGCATTTCATGGATTAAAAGTTAATTTTTTCAAAACAGTTGCATATAACAAAGTTGTTTTTCTAACAGGACAAACTGAGACTTAAAGCATGAAAACTTAGTCACATTTTTCATGTGGGTTATTAGGTAGGATATAAAGCATCCGTTCTAAACAGAGCTTGCACTAATTACCATAAAGCTATGTATGACATCTGATGAACTTAGAAAAGAGTGTTTCTTTCACTAGTGTTGTTGTATTTCATGTGTTCTCTGCTTTACTAATTCCATTTCTCTATGTCCCCCGAGATTTTGGCCTGTCAGAAAAACTTTCACAGCTCCCAGCCTCCCATCTGTTAGTCTTGCTTATAGAAACTGCCTCACATGCTACATAAGGTGACAACAATGTGCATGCAGTCCCCAGCAGGCTGTATGTAATAAGATGGTCCGATTCAAGTTTCCTGTGCATTTTGTATTCCATGTTTGTCTTCTCTCCCATTGCATGGAGTGTTATAAACAACCAGTGGTTCCCTTTTTGTCTCCGTCCTTCTCCCAGGGTTTTCTTTCTCTTCATTGGCAGGGTGTGCAAACATGTCAGTTAAGCTCAGCTCAGCAAGAATTGTTCAGCTGAGTTTACTTTCTTAGTTACTTAAGACTATTGCTGGTACATCCGTTTTGCAGTGTTACCACTAGAAGCAGGTCATTTTTGTCCATTGTCAGGGACTGCTGGTTGAAGCCACTTGTCTGGCATATATGTGACTAGCTCGTATGTGCCAAAAGGATGTAAAATGGAGGAAGATCGTTATCTGTCTCAAGGAGGGAAGCAACAAGAACTAGTGAATAGATATAAACATTTACCAGTATTCATTTTCTGTGGTGGCTTCAGACTTTGGTAACATGAATCCTTCCATTTTGTTTGACTTTGAAATCTTTTGTTTCATCCTAAAGACTTTTCAATTCAGTTTACTTCTTTATAAGGATAAATCTAGGAAGGGTGAATGATTGGATCAATTTAACCTGCCTTTTCTGCTTTGCTTTTTTAGGATTGCACAGTATATGAAACAGAGAATAAAATTCTTCATGTGGTGAGTAGTGTTTGGATTTCTATTAATAAATATATTTGTATAGACTACATAGAATTATAGAGCTATGTGTTTTGTGCTTTTTCTGTGCAGTGCCAGTGGGATAATGAACTAGTCTGGGTATGACTGAGTGAATGTATGGAACTACTTGTGAATAGGTAATGATGTTATGGAAACTGAACCTGGCATATGAGAATCATAGAATCATAGAATCATAGAATCATCTAGGTTGGAAAAGACCTTTAAGATCATCCAGTCCAACCATTAACCTACACTACCAAGCCCACTCTAGACTAATCAAGGGTAGACCAGACTAAACCATATCCCGAAGTGCCACATCTACCCGTTTTTTAAACGCCTCCAGGGATGGTGACTCCACCACCTCTCTGGGCAGCCTGTTCCAATGCCTGACCACCCTTTCCGTAAAGAAATTTTTCCTAATTTCCAGTCTAAACCTCCCCTGGCGCAGCTTAAGCCCATTTCCTCTTGTCCTATCGCTAGCTACTTGGGAGAAGAGACCAACACCCACCTCACTACAACCTCCTTTCAGGTAGTTGTAGAGAGCGATAAGGTCTCCCCTCAGCCTCCTCTTTTCCAGGCTAAACAACCCCAGTTCCCTCAGCCGCTCCTCATAAGACTTGTTCTCCAGACCCTTCACCAGCTTCGTTGCCCGCCTCTGAGAAGCCAGGAACTTTGCAAGGGCTTGTGTTTGTCTGGCTCAGGCCCATCTGTTATTTGTAAACCATGGTCAGAAGAATGATTTTGAAAAATGGCATTTTTTTTTTTGAGAGCTGGTTGCTAGGCTTCTGTGAAATCATATATATATATATGTTAGTGATACAGCTTCATTTATGCAGCTTCATTCCTCATAGGAGCATGGAGCTAGCCTAGTGATATAGAAATTAATGCAATTCTTTCCTTTTGAATTCTCAGCATAAATACAATGGTCTGTTCCCAGAATCTGTAGTGCTGTTGATAATAAATAAAGCAGATGAAAGTCATCAGGACATCAGAACACAGTATGAGTTTGAAAGGCTAGTACTTTGGTAGATGGAGAGTCAAAAGCTTGAGTAAACTTTGTGTGAAAGCTGCACCTAAGTTTTAGATATTAAATTGCATTTCATGTTGTGGCTGTAGTTTAGTGAGTATTAAGTTAACCCAGAGCTCGTTTCTGGAAGTTAGATATGAAGATATTCTTCCTAAGAGAGTAATGCATTGGTTTAATTTATTCACTGTATTTCATATTTAGGTAGGTTTTGATATCTTACTTTTCTTATTACCGGAGCTTAAGCAAGAAAATACTGCATTTCTTTATTTTAAAAGGTGAGCTTCCCAGTAAATTTTGCTATACTATTTTTCTCAGTGCTCCCATACCAAATGCTTGGCAAGCTGAATTCTACAAGCTTTTGATGCTTTGATTTCACGGTGATGTGGAATAGAATGTCTCCTTGTATTTTTAAGTTTCACTGACATTTTTCCCCTGTGGAACACAAAGAATTAGGAATTTCAGTGAAGCTGACATCATCATCTTTACTAGGCTGATCTCTGCAAGTATTTAAGTAATGAAGTTTTTAATTGCATAATCTTGGCAAAAGTTGAAGTGTTATAAGTTTGAAATCATTATATATAGCCTGGTTTTCAATACATGCTTGTTTTCTGCTGTAAGAGCCAAAAGTTCTGACATCTGCTATGTACAGTATATATCTTTTACAAATTAGCAAAAAGGATCCTGAACAGCCAGGGATCAGGTTAGGAATTAAATCTGGCCAGGGACGTGAAGGGCAACAAGAAAAGCTTCTGTGGGTATGTTGGAGATAAAAGCGAGACCAGGGAGAATCTGGGCCCTCCCTGGAAGGAAACGGGAGACCTGGTTAACTGGGATATGGAGTGGGCTGAGGTACTCAGTGACTTTTTTGCCTTGGTCTTCACCAGCAAGTGCTCAAGCCACACTGCCCAAGTCACAGAAGACAAAGGCAGGGACTGGGAGAGTGAAGAACTGCACACTGTAGGAGAAGATCAGGTTCAAGATCATCTAAGGAACCTGAAGGTGCACAAGTGCATAGGACCTGATGAGATGCATCCATGGGTCCTAAGGGAACTGGCTGATGAAGTTGCTAAGCCACTATCCATCATATTTGAGAAGTCGTGGCAGTCCAGTGAAGTTCCTCCTGGCTGGAAAAGGGGAAACATAAGCCCCACTTTTTAAAAGGGAAAAAAGGAACACCCGGGGAACTACAGGCCAGTTAGTCTCACCTCTGTGCCTGGCAACATGGCCTCACTAAGGGCAAATTGTGCCTGACAAATTTGGTGGCCTTCTATGACGGGGTTACAGCACTGGTGGATAAGGGAAGAGCAACTGATGTCGTCAGCTACCTGGACTTGTGCAAAGCATTTGACGCTGTCCTACACAACATCCTTGTCTCTAAATTGGAGAGACATGGATTTGACGGATGGACCACTCAGTGGATAAGGAATTGGCTGGATGGTCGCACTCAAAGAGTTGTCATCAATGGCTTGATGTCCAAGTGGAGACCGGTGATGAGTGGCGTTGCTCAGTGGTCGGTATTGGGACCAGCACTGTTAAGCAGCTTTGTCAGCAACATGGACAATGGGATTGAGTGCACACTCAGCAAGTCTGCCGATGACACCAAACTGTGTGGTGCAGTTGGCACACTGGAGGGAAGGGATGCCATCCAGAGGGACCTTGACAGGCTTGAGAGGTGGGCCTATGTGAACCTCATGAAAAGGCCAAGTGCAAGGTCCTGCACATGGGTCAGGGCAATCTTAAGCACAAATACAGGCTGGGCAGAGGATGGCTTGAGAGCAGCCCTGAGGAGAAGGACTTGGCAGTGTCAGTTGATGTGAAGCTCAACATGACCCAGCAATGTGTGCCTGCAGCCCAGAATGCCAACTGTATCCTGGGCTGCATCTAAAGAAGCATGGCCAGCAGGTCGAGGGAGGTGATTCTGCCACTTTACTCCACTCTCGTGAGACCCCACCTGGAGTACTGTGTTCAGCTCTGGGGCCCCCAACATAAGAAGGACATGGACCTGTTGGAGCAAGTCCAGAGGAGGGCCACAAAGATGATCCGAGGGCTGGAGCACCTCTCCTACGAGGACAGGCTGAGAGAGCTGGGGTTGTTCAGCCTGGAGGAGAGAAGGCTCTGGGGAGACCTTTTTGAGGCCTTCTAGTACCTGAAGGGGGCCTACAAGAAAGCTGGAGAGGGACTTTTTACAAGGGCAGGTAGTGATAGGACAAGGGGTAATGGCTTTAAACTGAAAGAGTGTAGATTTAGATTAGATATAAGGAAGACATTTTTTATGATGAGAGTGGTGAAACACTGGAACAGGTTGCCCCGAGAAGCTGTGGATGCCCCATCCCTGGAAGTGTCCAAGGCCAGGTTGGATGGGGCTTTGAGCAGCCTGATCTCGTTGAAGATGTCCCTGCCCATGGCAGGGGGGTTGGAACTAGATGATCTTTAAGGTCCCTTCCAACCCAAACATTTCTATGATTGTAAAGGGAGCTGGCAGTGTTTAGAGCTGATGAAGCATCACTTAATATAGTCTTCAACAGAAAATTTTGAGGAAACTGAGAGAGATTCGTTTAAGATATATGAGTGCACAAATTTGAGACAGGTTTCAAAACTTGTATTATCTTACATCATTCAGACTCACATAGGCTTATTTCTTTAATCCACAGTAACTTCATTGTGGTGATACGTGGACAGATGTATTATTGTGAGAACTTAAGTAGCTTCTACGATTAGTGCTCAAGCTTGCAAGGTAACATGAACAGAGCGTTGAATGTTTTACTGAAGCCTAAGATTAAAAATGACTATATGTATTACACATATCTTGGATCATTTGTGACCACATTACATTTCAGCTGATGGATGGGATTTCATGGGGCAAAAGCTGACCAGAAGTAATCGAGGAAAGAGATAAATCTGTGATTGCATAATTAAAAGATGGGATTTGAAATCATATTTTGAATTTGAAAGTGAGTATTTTACAAGTACAGCTGAAAAGGCTGATGATAGAATTGGAATGGAAAGCAGTCACAGTTCCCTCTAACTCCTCTCCTTGGAAGATAGAGAAAGGTGTTGTGGCTTTAGCCCATTAGAAATCTGGGGAGGAGTAGTCTAACAGGTAGATTAAAAAAAGAAGGGAAAAGCCTACTGGTGTCAAGATCTTGAGAGAGTGCATGATATTTTTATGCCAGTGTCAAAGAAGAGAGGTCGTTAGATACCTTATGAGATAAAAGTATTTGAATGCACATGTACAAACTAGATTAAAGATGTTCTAGAGGGGGATTACTAATTTAAATCTCCTATTATAGACTATGCATCCAGTAAATTTACAGCTGAATGTTAAAGTTCTTTGATATAAAAAGAATAGTAGTGAATAGGTGTAGAAGGAATCTTGAATGGGAAGTGTTGGGACAACTAAGAAAGATTGGGAGGAGGGGACATGCACACAGATATTATAGAGAGAGAAAGTAAATTCTTTCTTCATAAATTCAAAGACCAAGCTATTGCAAGTCCATTTTCTGAGTACATTTCCCATCTGCAAACTGTGCAAACTCCTGGAGGTAACAGAAGTGGTGTCTGACCAGCATCATATCCAGCTGCCTTTGAATGATCAGATACCAACATACAGCTGTGTTCGCTGGGATGACTTAGAGAGGAGATTGAATTCAAAACTGTGGGCTCACCTCGTATGATTTCATGTACCACATTCTCTTCATGACACAAGGAAACAAGGTTCCTCACAAGAGTGAAAGGCAATGACTTAGAACTAAATAGCAATTCATGCAATTAGCCTAAGCAAATCCTTGCTGCAAGATATTGTTACCACTAAGGATTGAAGTAAAATTTTAAGAGAACCTTCTTACATAAGTAAAAAAGAACTACAGCTACAGAAATGAAAATAAATTAAATGACAGTGTTGTGGTTTAACCCCAGCCAGCAACTAAGCACCACATAGCTGCTCACTCAGTTTCCCCTCCTAGCAGGATGGAGGGAAGAAAATTGGAAGGGTAAAAGTGAGAAAACTCATGGGTTGAGATAAGAACAGTTTAATAATTGAAATAATAATAACAAAAAATAATATAATGAAAAGGAAAATAACAAAGAGAACAATAAAACCCAAGAAAAATAAGTGATGCAAATGGAAAAAATTGCTCACAACCAACCAACCGATGCCAGTCCCCCCAGCAGCGGCCCGCAGACCAGCCTTCCCCCCAGCTTTATATGCTGAGCATGACGTCATATGGTGTGGAATACCCCTTTGATCAGCTGGGGTCAGCTGTCCCTGCTGTGTCCCCTCCCAGCTCCTCGTGCACCCCCAGCCTACTCACTGGTGGGGTGGGGTGAGAAGCAGAAAAGGCCTTGGCTCTGTGTAAGCCCTGCTCAGCAGCAACAAAAACATCCCTGTGTCATCAACACTGTTTTGAGCACAAATCCAAAACATAGTCCCATACCAGCTACTATGAAGAAAATTAACTCCACCCCCGCCAAAACCAGCACAGACAGTTATGTACTCTTGTACCGTGGTTCAGGGGCTGGAGCTCTGTAAGCACACATCTCCTGTGGGGTAGCTGCCCCGTTCCCCGTGGAGCGAGCCTACTTTGTGCCAAATCAGGGGGCAAGAGGGTGTGTGGGCACAGGCAGGGGATGTGAGACCTCTTTGCTGCTATTGAAGTGCATACATGGATACCTCCGAAGTTAACCCATCACCGAGTCTTCACGCTTTCCTGTAAAGCATGGTGGAGTAGGCAACATCCCTCACCAAAGGCAAGATCCTCAATTAAACGACTGATTGGTTTGCTTTAGGTAGGGACAAAAAATAGTTAATGTGCTCATATTTTAATGGCAGTAATTTCTTTTGAAAAGCAAATGAATGCCCTCTTTCTTTCAGAGATGTCAGCGTGGGTGTTCATGTGGAGAGACTGCTGAATCACCTTGTCCGTAGATAGTATGTTTTAATGTCGATAAACTTATTCTGATGTTAGCCTTTTAGATATCACTGATATGTTTAAGAACTGGCATTCTGTGGAGACAGAACTGTATGGCTTCAGGTTATATTCAAGAAAGAAGTATTTTTGTTTACCCCAAGCAATTTGAGTTTCAGATGTTATATAAAAGCATTTTGATTGTCACTCACAATATTAGGTTAAGTGGTAAACTAATCTGTGTTATTCAACTGAAAACATGAAATGTATCTAAAGGAAAAAGGTCTTAGGGAAAACTGATGAAGTTTTAAGAATAAATAAATTACTTCAACTTGTTTGTTTCTTCTAAATGAAGTTGCAAAATGTGTCTGGGAAAAAATGTCTCTTCTATAATTTTCTGCCCTAGAATTACAGAAGTGTTGAAACAGTTATTTTAAAGATAACTATATTTCTTGAAGTTTTCTTTGCTGTGAATTTGTTCACAGAAACACTTGGTTTCTGTGGAATAAGAAGCATAAAACCACACAGGAATAGTGTGTTGGTTTTTGCTCATTAAAATGTTGATGTTTCTGAAATATTCATGAATACAGAGAAATACTTCATATTTCTGCCACTTCATTTCTCAGTGTGTTTTTTCCAGGTTACCTTTTGCTCAGTAAGAGATGTAATGAAAAAATAATTAAATAATAACAATTGTAATAATTTATTAACATAAACAGAAAGTAAGTATCACCAGAAAATAATACCAACAGAAGTAGGTGGCAATAGAAAATATTAACTTAAGAAGAACAGGTTTTAAAATACAGTGGGCCTAAATATGAAAGGATAAGCCATAGGTGTGGTGTTTGCTTCAAAACTGGAAATTAGTATGCTCTTGCTAGTTTATATTTAGAATCTTTATATTGATTTAACTTGAGATGATAACATGGAAAACTGCTCAGCTTAAAAGGGTATCAGTTCCACTTATTTGGGGAGTTATAAGTTAATTGTTGCAAAAGTCTGAATGGAGCTTTAAAATCTTTGAAGAATAATTCATTTATTCCATCCAGCTGTTCAAGGCTGTATATGATGGAAATATCTAGTTCAGATTAATCCATGTGAAGCAGTAGAGTATTAAAGTGAGAGCAAAGCAAGAAGGAGTAATTATAGAAAGTAGAAGCTGGGCTCCAGTCAGATTAATAATAAGTTTTAACTTAATTTTCTTTTTAGTTTAATTCTATAAAAACCAGAATGTTTTCCCAAGGAATTTCACGTTCTTAAAATTACACTGCTTTTCCTGCAAAAAATGTAGTTTTATTGAGTTGGAAAACTGTAGAAAGTAGAACCGCAGAGTGAAAATAATATTCAGTTTTTGAAAAACAAATGAGCTATTTAAATTGAAAAAGAGTTACTAAACTGAAAAAGAAAAGACCAAGTAATGGATCAGAATGTCTCTTTTTGCTAAGAGCCTTGCAGACTACAGAGATGATAATTCACTCCTGCCCGTTATATTTGAATATTTGTTATAGAACTATGATTGACTAAAAATGCATTGTCAGAGGTATCATTTTTATAGTCTTATTAACGAACAAAGAGAAAAAGTAATCACCTGCTTCCTTTCAAGAGTCTATGCCTTGCAAATTGGGCCCAGCAAACATCACTCTAATAGAAGCCTTTCTTTTTGTATCCAAAATAAGATTTAGTTCACTGTCTAAACTTGATGTATGTACAAATGCAAGTCCAGGCCCAGTTGGTTCTAAGATTGCTGGAGTTACTGACGTATTCCCTACAGTACAACAAATGATTTGGACTAAAATTAAATGATTAATAATTATTTGGTTTGGGTTAAGCTAACTAGTTTGAATTCCTCCTGAATGCTCATGTAGCAGGTTGCTTTGTCTCGGTCAGTTATAACTAACTGAGCTTTTCTTTTTCGCAAACAGATTAACATTGCCAAGGCATTTTTTTCTTACCTTTAGCCCTGAATGTCCATGTGTCTTATTGGCATCATATCCCTCATCCAAATAACATAGGTGAAAGGGTTGATGGGGAGGCTGGTGATTTTCTTGCCCTCAGCCCTGGGTATGTGTTTAAGCCAGGATGCATCAGTATTGCAAATATGTGCTAAGAGAGATTTAAGATTGGTCACTAGCCTGGGTAAAATGAAGGACAAGAACAAACACAAGTCTGTTTGCTTGACCAGAAATGCTTTGTGACCCTAGAGCTGCCTGAATTGAACAGATAACAGAAGAACAGTTTGAGGAACGGCCATGGCTTGTGGAGGCCCCTGAAGCTAGCTGTGTCCCTAGCTGCTCCCACCCTGCTGGAGAAGACAGATGTTTTCCCAGCACAAATTGGAGTAGCCATAGAGAGTCAGAACAGATGCAAATCTAATTTAGTCACCTTCAGGTCCTCATCACCCTGGCTGAAAGAAGGAGCAATTGTGGAAAATCTAGTAGAAACTGGTACACTAAGGTCCAAAAATGCAGGTAGAAACTGTTATCTTTCATTCTTTGTGCTCTGGGGCATAAACTAGTTGCCTACAGAGTGAAAGAAAATGTTTCCCCTTGAATTTCTACCAGACAACTAGGTGCTATGTAGTGATGTTTCTCATCCTCCTTTGAATCATTTAGCTTTGCACATAAAGACTGTGGTGTAGCTTCAACCTGCAATTATAAGTTTGTCACTGAATAGAGAGGAGAATTTATGGCTAAAGTGCAGTGATAAGTTACTGCAAAAGAGAACTAAAGTCATCGCTGTAAGGCTTATAGTAAGAACAGGGACTGTGTGACAAAAGGAGAAAATGTAATCATCTGTTCATTTCTCTCAGTTAATCTTTTGTAACTTGGGGGTTATTTTTGGCCTGGCCAAATCCTTTTCTTTTGTTCAGATACCTTGCACACTGAAAGCTGAGTGCAGCTTGAGAAAGGCCGGGCATTTTTAATGCCTGCTGGTTTTTGTAGGAGCGATTGGATGCTCATCTTCCTGTGTGTCTTACTGTAGCTAGTAGTGCATTGCAGTGGGGAATCAACAGTTAGGAAAGATAAAGGATCCTGATCCTGTTAACAATGTTTTCACAAACAGAAATGTAGTTTTACAAAGTAACAAAAGCTAACTACTATTTGAGAGAAAAGGTGAGATGTACTGTCATCTGATTTTAGTGAAACTAAAATACAAGTCTGTGCTACATCTTGTGCTGAATAGTTATGCTGAAAAATAATGTGTTCATAAATTGTTTGGAACAAAATGAGTAGCAAAAGTGCATTGTTTGTGTGCCTTTCTTCCAGTCAAATTCATTGAGTAGCCTACATGCAAAATATTATGTCAGTCCATTACTTTCCATCAAATAAAATAATAATTTTAAAACTTTTAAATTAATTATTATTAGTAGTAGTAATAAAAACACCCCCCCTGTATTTCTTGTACCTACATAATTTGTCAAATTGGCTTTGCATCTGCCAGGGTGAAAGGTCCAGTGAAGTCAGGGGAGCTTAGGGAAAATTCAGTCAAGACAGAAGTAAAGTAGCATCGAACATAACTTTAGATTTAGGCAGGGTTGTTGTGTGAATGAATATGGAATGAACCTGATGAGCCACAGTGTGAACTGTTTCGGAAGAGGAGCATAGAGAAGCCAAAGGCGGTTCACTTGGGAACTTCCTAAATACAATAGCATGTTGCCTCCATTAAATTAACATTGTTCCTGTGCCATGTGGTAGCGTCTTAGCCATGGAAGGTCCTGATCCACTGAATAGGTCCAAGGTCTTTTTCCTTAAAGAGACCTAATAGGGAGGAAGCATGCTCCTTGTGGAAAGACTCTTTTGTCTGTATGCTGATTTATACTGATTGGTATATTAAAAAGCCTTGGCCAATGAAGTCAACAGCAGTAACCTGGGCAGGAACTGGATAGTAACTACATTCAGAGCCACTGGTTAAACTCTGTTGTAAACTGACACAGTTGTACCCATGAATGTGTCCCACCACACCTATGAATGTGTCCCAGAGCCATCCAAGTTCCAGTATGCTCCTGGGGCTCAATTTCCCTCCTCCTCCTTCTCCCATCCTCCACAGATACTCACACACAAGAAAACAACCCACAAACCATGAATGAGATGTTTCTGAGAGTAAAGGCAAGGAAAAATGCATTATTTTGTCTATGTCAGCCTCTGGATGTGTTTCCAGTGACAGTCTGTCTACCCTGTCTGCAGTGGGGAGAGGATACCCGCTGTGTAAGAGCGGGCCCCTTGCTGTCCCGGCTCTGGGCAAGCTCAGAGTACATGAAAATTTGCCTTTCACACAAGCCCAATAGACACTTGATACTACTTACAGTCCAACTCTTTAACCAAGGAGCTTTTAACCAATATTATTTAAGTGTATAATAGTTAAGGGAGGCTTGTAAGATTCTGTAAATATTCTAACACAAACAGGCTTCTTCTGCTTTCAGAGGCAAACTGAATGAGTTGTTAGATATTTTCTTGTAGCAGCTGAAAATTTTGGATGGTTGGGCAGAACCCAGACCCATCTTCTAAAACAAGGTCTTGAAATTATGCTGGAACAAGAAAACTGAAATAAAATGCTTAGTATTCTGAAATCAGATGAGCAGTCTAGTTAAAAACAAATTAGCTAGACATTCCTTGGAAGTCCAGGCAACATGAATATGCCAGTTTGCTATGCAATAGCCGTGACCCTTAAATTCAAAATCCTCCTACAGCAAACATCCTTTCCCCTCCAAAGGAAAGAACAGTTCTCAAAAGCAAAGCAAAACATGTTTTAATGAAAGGAGTTTGCTGGACAGAACTATTCTATAGTCACTAAGCAGACGATGTTGGGATTAGGTCTCATTATCCGCAGTGATTGTTTGCGGAGAAACTCTCTTTATGGGTGCAGTTAGTTCATGGCATGTTGTCTTACTGAATCACTCAGGTCCGCTAGTGCTCTATTAGAAGAAAAAAAGCTAATTCTGTTGGTCAGAAAATGAGAGAAGTAATTCAAGAACTTTTGTTTTCACTTTTCTGTACCTTTTGTTTCTTTTGCTGTTTCCAGTCACCTCTGATACTAATACATGCTAATAAACATGATAACATTTAATGGAGCTTTGAAAGTTCTCTGTCTTCGACTTTTGTCTGCACCCTGGTCAGGGCTGGGTACTCATGAAGTGGAAGAGGTTTAATAATAATGCAGCAGAGTTTTGCCCCTAAGTATAATTTTTCTAGGAAGACAGTTATGTATGTATCCCCACACGTTGAATGAGTGTTTACATTTTGGAAAGGTCATAGAATTTGAAGCCTTAATCTGAAAGAGCATCCTCTAGTCGTAAGGTCTTCTCTAGGGACTTGCTGCAGCTCATTTATTGTGCTTAGAATGGGCACGATATCGTGCTGTTGGATGGCAGTATGAATATCTATAATGGAAAGAAAGCCACAAGACCTGAAAGACAATAATCTCTTAGAAATGCATAGCAGCATATGGCAGATTTTTTTATCGTAGTAACTTGGTGATTTTGGCATCCGGTATTAAGAGCTCCTCTTGGGGAATATTCACACCATCTTGTTTTAGGATTGCAACCAATATAACCATATTGGAATGCTGATCTCCATAGGCTTAGTGTATAGACTGTCTGTACACCTCTCACAGAGAGGCAGAGGGAGAGCAGCTGCTCCAGGGAGCTATTTAATGCATCTCAGCTTAGGCTTCTGTTCCATGCCACATCCTGGACTTGCCTCACTCCTCTCCTTTCCCCATCATCTGTCAGGGCAGCTGAGGACATTTTTTTGAATGAGGAGCCACGTCTGTGAACTTGAAATGGCATACCTTGTGTTAGGTGGTAAGAACACTCCTTTTCTGTGTGTTTTGGCATCTCTCTACAATGCAACAGTTGGGAATAGGAGGAAAAATCATACATTAATTCTTGTAAATAGAAGTTTCTCTGAAACCGCTAACAAACACATAAAGTTAGTAGTTTTACAAGAGATTAATAGGAAGAATAGGTGGGTGAATACAAGTCTAAAGATATATGAAAAATTCCATTTTCATCACCAGAGAATGATTTATAATGCAGGTCTCTTCACTTTGCATGTGGAGAGCTGAGTGTTTTGTAATTTTCTAACAGTAATTTTTCAATAATTGTCACTGCAGTTACAAGAGAGATGAAAATACAAATAACATGCCAACATTGTATTTAAACCCCAAACAAACAGGAAATCTAAGCTTTCATTTTTATTATGGAATTTTATATAATTTTTGCCTTTTCAGAATGTTAGCTCAAAGCAATTTTCATGTATCTAAAAAGCCATAAAAACCCAATTTTGCAATAAAGTTCACTTTTTCACTTCTTCACTTCTTCCTAATTCAGGTAAAGCACAAAGCATTCTTAACCTCATTTTATGTATTTCTTTACTTCCTTTTTTTGGTAATGATTCTGCATCGGGAAATACAGATAAAGCAGAAAGGGTGGGGGGATGCGTGTGTGTGTGTGTGTGTGTGTCTGTGTCTATGCTTGAAGATAATATTATCTCCGGAGGAAGGTCATGCTGGTAATACAAGTTTTGTTATGTTATGCATTTGATTCTCATTTGTTTATTCATTCTGAAATATTATTGTTCAATAAAATAAGCCAACTATGTACAAACCTAAATTTCCAACTGTTTGCAAATAATTTAAAGAGGAGAAAATCCTAATGTAGTGGCCGGTAACAGGATTAAGATTTCACTGTCACTGGATTTTTTTTTTTTGCTTTTATCACTTTAAGTTTTTTTACTTTCCTTTTTATATAAGATATTTGTAGTTTGGCATTTGGAATTATAATGGTGATTTGGCAAGGAGGTTATATCCAGTTTTATATAATTTTTCCGTAGCATTGTTGTAGATATTTTTTACTTTAAGAAGTATGCTTTGCCATCTTGGAAGAGTGGTTGGTGCAGCAGTCGTGTGCAGTTGTGTTGCAGTCATTTGAGGAGACTGGTCAGCTCTCATCTTTTGCATTTGAAAGCAGTTAAGCTGGTTTTTAATTGGTTTTGGAGGTACCCACAGTTTTGGGACCAGAAGAATGTTCTAATCCCTGAATTTGCTGACAAAACACGCATTTGGAAACCTGAACTGAGAAATCAGTTTTAGTTGCTGAAAGGGGACTTCACAGAAAACACTGAAACTCTCAAAAATCACTTGCTTACAGAAATATGAGAGAATGATAGGAAAAAAATCACAGCTTCCCTGCTTCTGAGAAGAGGGTGTTCAGGGAGTGAGATGAGGAGATACACAGTACCCGTTTGACAGTCCCAGCCTTTTAGAAGCTTTTTTATTTCTCTCTTGCTGCGAAGAGGCTGCCAAGGATAACAGGTTTAAGAATTATCCCATCGTGAAGTGGTTATTTATTGTAATCTTCATGCCTGCAATAGTAAATCATGCTTGGCAGCAGTAGAACATGAGAAACTCAGTCCAAAGTCAATTAGCATGTTTTATTAGTATAGAATAAACTTCAGAGTTAATGGGAGTTACCCATCATTGTTAAGAGCCTGATTTTCGTCTGTGCTGAACATCTGCATGTTCAACTGAAATTGGCAGGGTTTGGGGGCGCTTAATGTCTTTGCAAAAGATGTGGGCAGAGAGGGGGGTTGGAGTTCACCATGCGCTCCCTGCATGCCTGAGCACCGCTCCGAGGCAGGGCGCTGAACCCTGAGAGCGCATGGGAGCAGCTCGCACAGTCCTTTTTTCTCTCTACTCAGATGCAAAAGCATTTGCCTCTTGTTCTTCCCTGGTCTGGCGCTGTGTTAGTTCAGGGTCATCACAGAAAACGGATTTTGTATTGTGCTGCTTACTGAGGCCTTTCCCCCTCCTCCTTCATTCCCTCTGCCTTGTAGATTCAGCAGTGTGATTTAATACATACTTTAAAAATGCAGTTTGTTAAGTTGTAGGGTGATATGCAAATAGTTAGTAATGGCATGCTTATTGTGACATTTTATTTTCTTTTTTCTTTCCTAGTGTAAAACTCTCTCTGGCGTCTGTGATCACATTATCTCTCTCTCTTCTGATCCACTGGTTTCCCAGTCTGCTCACCTTGAAGTGATCCAGCTTACAAACATCAAGCCAAGTGAAGGGCTGGTAAGAAGTACGCAGTTAATCAAACCCATCATCCAGGATGAGAAAGTGAATTTTTTAAAATAAGGTGTATATATGGAAAGGAATAGGACATCTTAGCTTTTTTTATTTTAAAATCTGAAAACAGTTTAATTTCTCTTGCTAGTTTGGTTTCTCATGCAGCTGGGCCAACAGGGAAGTATTTTGTAAGGCTGACCGATGTATGCAGAGTTTAGTGAACAGGGAGAAATGAGCGAGAAGTTCTTGCCATTTATACCAGCTTCTGAAAAATGGTTCAGATTGTTCCAGGATCTTGAAGTCTGAAGGGATTTAAATTACTAAGATCAACTCAACCAAAGAAGTTTGCGTGGGCTTATGCACAAAACCTGTCAAATTCTGGAATATGCTTCATAGTATCTCTGGGATATAAAGCTATTTTATAAGTTATTCAAGGGCTCTACAGCACTGCTGAGCAGTAGCTTATTGAATTTTATTGCAAGAACTCTGCATGCTTAATCAGGTGCTTTTAAAGGCTCAGTGCAGCCATCCCATGTTTGCTGTTCAAGAGCTGACCATTGACCTTTTGTTTACTTAAGTATCCAGCACCCACTGCATGGAAAAAAACCACACTGATAGCAATTACAGTTCTACAACTTTACATCACTAATAACATCTCTTCACACAGTCCTTGGAGGTAGTAGAAGGTGATCAGAATACAGTTAACCATTTTTTTCTAATGAAATAGCTTTTGCAACTTCTGACCAAGCTTATTCTCATTCAGTTTTTTTGAATAAGAAGGACTACTGCTGTGCTCTTTGCAGTAGGTTTTTGAAGTTGTTTGGATGGTGTAGTTTTGGTGAGTGTTTTGGTTTGTGGGTTGGCTGTTGTCGGGTTTGGGGTTTTGGTTTGGTTTGGTTTTTTGACAAATTTGTATGCCAAGGTAATTAGAGCAATTATGCATTATTTTTCCACTCTTTTGGCAATTTGCAATTAAAATACGAGAAAAAAACTAAACATTTGGATGAATAAATATTGCCCAATCCTTTGTTTTAGTCTGCTATTTGTTTTCCCTTCGTCCACTGGCTTTCTTTTTTATCTCTGAATCCATTTCAAACTAGTCCTCCAGGATTTCAGCTTTTCATGGATTCTCTCCTCCTTCTCTTTCTCCTGTAATTTTATCTCTTCCACCAGCTCACTGCAGTCAGCCTTTCAAAATCCTACCTTCTGCTGTAATGAAGAAATGTTTTTCCCCTTTCTCTCAACCACCTTTTTTTGGAGTTCTGTCCATTTTTATCTGAGTTCTTCTTTATTTTCTTTTCTGTCTCGTGACTGTTTTTTCCCCTCATTTAAGTCTTTCTGTAGGTTGGTGTCAACCCCCAGTGACTGAAAAATGTTGAGCAGTATTTTTGTAAGTAAGAATGTGTTTGGTGGGTCTGTTCCTGCTGGGTAGCTGATCAGATAGAGAATCTCTTCCCCCTCTGTGCCTCTGTTTTATACCCTCTGTCTGTCTTGTCTGTTTAAACAGGAAGCTCTTAAGGCAGGGTTTTTTCTTTTAGTATGTATTTGTGAACCAGCTGAACAGGGTCTTTGTGCTAACTGAGGGCTACCATGTCATTGTCATAAAAATTATTATATGTATTTTTTAAAAATGGAAAATACCAACTGTACGGTATACTAGCCTTAGCAGGATACAATGCTATTTTGATATGGTCATTTTTTTTTCCCTTCACCCTTGCCTCTATGCTGTTGCCTCTGTATTGTGCTATGTCCTCTAGATTGTGAGCTCTCCAGAGCAGGAACTAAGGATGATATATTTGCACCAGGAGGGTAAATATCATACCTTTCAGTTTGTTACAGTGCCAGTCTTACTAACAGATCATCTTTGTCAAGTTGCTCTTGGTGCTCTATATGAAAGCTTTGCTTTTGGGTTGTTGGGCTTTTTGTTTTTTTGGTTTTTAAACTAAATCTTTCAAATAAGATACAGTGAATGCATATCAGTACCGCCCTGTTGAGTGCTAAGTGTGCCAGTTTAAGAACTGATGGTGGAGCTTGTAGTTGTGAATATCCTCTGGACTTCAGGAGTACTTGGATGGATGTGAAGCTTGATAACTTCTGGACCTTCTTCCAGGATTTGTGCAACGATGGAGATGGAAAAATGGATTATTGTCAACTTCTAGATTTTTGATCCACATGATAGTCCTGTGCTGACTCTACCGATCACTAAATAAAATCTTCTATAAAGATGGAAAGACTTAACATAGAAGGAAAAGGACAAGGATGGCAGCTAACTGGGAAGATTTTTTTTTGTCACCTAGCATAAACAGAATATCTAACAAGTTTCAAATTTAATATCTGAGAAGCTAAAGTAGATCAGGGTGAGAAAAAGGAAAGGAGAAAGAAATAAAAAGTTCAGAAAACAATGCTATTTCCCTAAACTCATATGCTAAATACAAGATGGAATTGATAAAATGGTTGGAGTTTTTACAACTTAAAACACATTGGAGCACTGTCAGGTGTTTTAATCAGCACAAATACTTCCTTCATTGTGTTTGACCTTGTTTTTTGTGGAAACGTAAGTACCAGTTGGAGGATAATGTAAATTGTCAGACTAAAACCTTAATGCAGAAGGAAACAGTAATTGTGTTATAGGGTTTACAGTGTCTTAATAGATATTAAAACTAGTTAACATTTATCAGAAAAACAGACTAAACAACCTGGCAAACAGAAAATGTTGTTAGGGTGTGATGTGAGGAAACTTGCGTACTGGGTAAAGCAACATTATGGGTGGGTGGGTTTTGGTATTGATTTTTTTTTTTTTCTTTTTTTTTTTTCCTTTCCACTATCACTGGTCTGTTGCCCAGGGGTAGTTACATGACTGGCTGCATACAGTGTTCTCCAGTGAGTGTTGCTGCAGGAAGAGACATGGCCTGCAGTGTTTGTGAACTAAGGGTGAAAAGGGAGTTGTCAGAGTAGAAAATTCTTCTAAAAAGCTCTGAAATGGATTAATGTGGTCAGCTTTGCAATCACCAGCATGCTTCCATGAGTAACCACTTCTTTTTCTTTTTTTCTTTTTTTTTTTTTTTTTTTTTTGATGACTTGGAAGTTGTTTTATCTGTATCATTAAGCAGAATTTAATTTTGTGTGTTTTTACACTATTGATGTTCTAGAAAGAGACAAAACTGACTAGCTTAGATAGTATCTTTTGGCAGGAAACAAACTTAAAAATATTACTGCTTGACTGAAAACAGTGAATGTATTTAGTGAAGAAGCACAATACTGTATGCCTTTTGTTAGACAAAAAGCAGGTAACCAAGTTATACCTACCACTTTTCCTTGGGAAGTTTTCTTCAACAGTCCCTTTCTATTCTATTTTTCTAATATCAGAGAACTGTGGCAAGGATTAATCCTCAATTTTATTTTTTCCTTTTCATATTATCATTTTAATCCTAGTCAGTTCAGGTACTATGATATGATTTCAAGTAACAGCTATTCACCTAGCTTGCTAGATTCAGAAACACAAAAGTGAATCCACCAGAACATGAGACTGACTGTTCCGGGCTCCTCTTTGCCTGCTGAAGCAAACACAAAATGAGCCTGTCATGTGAAAAAGCACCCATAAAATACAAGTTGTAGATACAGTAGAGTGTGGCAGCTGGTTAAAGGTGCACTGCTGGCTGCCTAGCTAGAAAGTATTTTCCAGGAATCCAGTGTACTACTGTTCTTAATATATCTCCTGAGTTCTTTGGCTTGAAATATTGGAGGAGCTGGGAAAAAAATATGAACAGGGTTGTGAGAACTGTTTGGGGTTAAAGAGGCACATGCAACTTTGGGGGACTCCATTAAGATGATGTCACAGTGAAAGAGTAAAAATTCAGCTATGTGTGTGATAAAATGGAACTAGTATCTTCTTTTCTTTTCCATCCAGCATTACATAAAGTGTGTTAAAAGTATATCAGATTCTGGTTTCATTCTTTAAAAAAACAGAAAAAAAAAAAAAACCAGAAAAAAGGTACAAGGTCTCTTTTCTAACCCTTAACTGAATAATACTTTTCACCAAGATAAAATGTGTGGTTTGAAATTAGACTTCTTCCCATAACTGATCAGGAAGGACAATCTGTGATGTAATTAAGCATGAGTTACCCCATCTTTACTCTAGGCATACATATGTTCTTGATTCCTAGGGTGGTTACTTTATGGTTATTTTAATCACATTACCTGAATTATCTTTCCTTTTATTTGACCTAACCGATCCTTGTAAATTCATAAGGACCACGGCGTTATCTCTGGATACCTAAGATGCGTATCTGCCAATTTGTTTCAGTACAAATGAACAGCACACATGCTAATCTCCCCTGTATTCTTGATCACTAAAAGTACTGTTGATATTTGTGCAGCCACGAGGAGGCAGAGAGGGGAAAACTTGTAAATGTCTATAATATTCTTATTTCCATTCCAGATCAAACAATAAGCCAGAAACATTCTCTTCTCTGTACCATTTCCCGTATATTGTTCATTTAAAACAAGGCATGGAGGAATGTGGGTGAAAGGGTAGCTCATCTTTCTGTTGCAAAATGTTACGTCTCACCATTTAAAAGCTGCTTTGTAAACAGAATTATGCTGGCTCTTGCAAAATTAATGTGGCATAGTACTAGTGTAACATTTATTAATTTTGCATGTGTGGAATAAAAATGATCTTTTTTTGCAGCTTCCCTCTTTCCCAATGTGAGCAAAATCTTGATCTTAGCCTTTAAAGAAAATTTTGCAAAAATTCTTTCTCCTCTTTTGCTTCTTCAAAGTCTTTTAAATTTCTAGAAAAGACTAGATTAGATGTGAATTACACTCCGCCATGATAGCATACTTGGATGACCTTACTATCCTTCAGAATAATGCTTTGCACAGAACTAAACACTGTGTCACCATTAAGTGTGAGACTTTATCCTCTGCTTTCAGCGTGATGTTTTAAGTTGAAAGCAGTAACTCGCTGTCAATAAAAACAAAGATGTGACATTCTTCAGAAATTGCTCTGTGTGGGGACCTGACTCATAGTTGCTGTCACCGTGAAATCACCATGATTTCAGCTCTTGCCACATCGCAGGGTGTATGGCCAGGTCACTTAGATCCAGATCCTGAGAGGGATTTAGGTCCTGGTTTTTGTTTGGTTTTTCTTTGTTTGGGGTAGGTATCAGTACCAAATTACAGATACCAATATATCTCAGCCTCTTGTGTGGCTCCATTTTCCTGTCTGTAAAATGTGTGTATATTAGTGTTTCCCTACCTCACAGGGGTGTTGTGAGGATAAATGTATAAGAAATTGCCATTCTATATTTGAGAGAACTGAATTAAGCAGGAAACTACGTGCATGGAGCCAATCAATGGCAAAATTGCTGAAGGTGCATAGAGGAGCTGGAAGTTGAAGAATGATGCTAGAGGCTTCCTATCTGTGTAGTAATGAGCTTTGTTCTCTTCTAGCTGGGACAGCCCAGTATGACAACTGGATTTGATGCCATTACTGCTACGTATTGTGTAGAGCAAAATAGGAGTTTAGTTTTGAGCCCTCTCTCCTGAGAAACTCGTAAAGTCCCTTTTTTTTTACTGGGGATATCATCCACTTTGTTAAGTGGGGGGTACTTCCTTGTCTCCACTACCAAAATGTCTGTGTGTTCTGGTCCCAAATTAGATTAGTCCAACCTGACATGTCTTCTTTGCCTCTTTACCATACTTAATAACAGTGAGTGCACCCTGTTCCTCAGATAGGAACAGACTTTGTGGCACTCTGATTAAAAGGAGAAAAAGTAGGTTACGGAGATAATGTTTCCTCGAGTACTCAATATTTACCTGCTTTCTATGAACCGTTTCGGGGAAAGGAGATTCCTCAGAAGTTGTTGAATGCTCAGTGTATGCCAATTATCTCTCCTTTTTCCTTCTCTCACTGTCTTAGTGGATGCTGTTAAAATGTTTGAATTATGACATGATGAAAAGTCTGAGGTACTGTCTCAGACTACCCATGCAGGAATTTCTGTCTGTTCATAAGCTATCCTTCCTTTTCCACATATTTATGACAGAAGTAGGATAGCTAACAAAGTTGACGTTTTAAGTTTTCATCATTGAGTTTTATAGCTGACCTGTTCACTGAGATGAGTGAGGCTATCAGAAAGTCTTAGAGCCATTTTGCAGGCGTGCTTCAGAGCATTGGTTATCAATCTGAAAGTTATGCTTGCAGCATTGCCTACCAGAGACTCCAGACCTTTTAAAGTCTTCTGTAGCTTCCAAAGCAAAATGGAAATATTGATCATCCTAAGGCAATTTGTAGTTCTGGGTTTTTTTGTAATCAGGTGGTGTTATATTTGTAGTTAAAGGAGTATATTAAAAAACCTGGGGAGTATTTATGGAGATGGCTGTGGTAAAAGTTTTAGTTTGCTATTGCTAATTAGGGCCGGAATCATTTGGGCTGTTGTTCTCAGAGTGTATCAGAAAGCACTTTCCTATCCAGAGACAAATTCCTCATGGCATATATTAGAAGTCCACAAATCTTAAAATAAAAGAAAAAAAAGAAAGAAGGAAAAAAAGGCTTTTCTTTTAGAGATATGCAAGTTATGTTTGGATGGTGATGGTTTGTGAAACACTTTAAAAATTCTTTCCCATGATGTCTTTTTCTTAGGGTATGTACATTAAATCAACATATGATGGTCTCCATGTAATTACTGGAACAACAGAAAATGTAAGTATTGTTAATACTGTATGTTCAGGCCTGGAAGCCTTTTTGACCTTACCTGTGGTTTATGCTTTCCCTTTGCTACAGACTACATTTTGCTTGCAAAAATGTGCTAGTTGGCTGTTGAGGACCAATAGCATGTTGGACGGCAGAAACGCTTGTGCTTGTTTACCTCAGAATTGAAAGAGTTGTTCCCAGTTGAGGACCAGGGGAATCAGTTTCAATTTGTTCTTGCAAGACACCTAAAATGCTGCAGTTGATCAAGATAGGAAGTAGCTGTGTTGGAATTACCTTGCTCTGTGAATAAAAGATAAATGTCTTTATTATGTGTAGGCTGATATGCTGGAGTTTGCTGCAGTATTAGACAAACAGCTTTTATATTTTCCACCTATCAAGCTTTATTTTGTAATAAGTAAGTGCATGAAATGAGGACATCCCTTCACATTGACAAATAACTATATATTTCTGCATGAACTTCTGAGTAATGCTTATAGAAAGGAACACTTACTACCGGTGTACTAATTCTCACTGAAGATATTAAACAGCACGCAAAACATAACAGACTACTTTGCAACTGCCTTTGAAGTACAACCTCCTTTCCTTGTACACCATATTTAGAGAACTGGCTGTCTGTTAGGAAGTGAGCAAAAGGATCATTCTGGGGGGAAAGGCTTCTGTCCATAATCTTCAATGAACACGGAACAAGCCACTAAAGAACCCCGAACTGTTCCATAGTGGTTTAGGCAATTCCTTTCACAGATTTTGATGGCATTTTCTTAAAATGAAGCTGTCAGAAATGTTTGTTTTATCCTGCTACTGTATCATACTGTGGAAAGTGCAGACTACCTACATGGTATTTACAGCTGCTGCCTCTGATCCGCAGTAAGGTTCTGTTAACTTCTCAATAAAACAGGAATATTATTCCCATCCCTTCATAGGAACTGCAACCTGATAGCCTTTCTTCTTTCTTTCTTCTTCTGCTGCAGGCAGGATATCCATGGGTTATACCCAATAGATAATATCTGTTGTAGAACTTCTGTGAATGCCACCTGTCTCAGAATAAAGAAAACATAAAGAAATTCAACTTTGAAATAAAAATTATAGGGAGTCAGACCTACAGCTACAGATATCATCGGTGAAATTAGCAAAACTAAACAAAAACAACAGAGCCATAGTTGAGCTTAATCTAGAAAACATATGAAAGAAGGAGGATGGTTTTTACAGTTGAGTTTCTCTCAGATTAAAAACCGAACCATTTCTTTCCATGACTTACTAATATTGGGTTTAATTTCCCAGAGGCAAAGATAAAAATAAAATCCTAATGCATTCCCTCAAAACTCTTATCTTTCATGATTCATGAATATAATTTAAAGCCACGTCAGGAAGCTTCAGTCATGATAACTTTTCTGCTTTCATTACTGACTCTTTCACTCACTGTAACACCCTGGAGGTGCTCACAGCTGACTGAGAAACTGCAGTCTGCTATCTAGGGAAAAACCTGTTGTGTGTTAAAGCATTTGTGGAAATGAGTAACACCTTAGAGAAAGTAAGGTGTCTCCTGCTTTTAAACACACAGTTCCTTTAACCAAAAAAAAAGAAAAAGAAAAAGAAAAAAAAAAAAAGGTATGATTCTGACAGATGGGAGGAGAAACATCTAAGCAGCATGGCCAGAGCAAGGTCATGATGGTGCAGATGTGATCTGACCTGTTGATGTTGACATGTTTACTATTTGTGACACAATGTAACTTCTAGGAAACAGTAAGAATCCAAATTCTCTTCCCTTTGAACAAAATTTTGTGGCTGCTTTCTTTCCAATGCTGCTCCTCCAAGTGAGACATTGGCACAACTTCTTGTCTGACACTTTCTGAAAGATCACCGAGAAGCACTTGTCTCTTTAATAAACACAGAAGCACAGCAGTACTAGCCGCATTAATGTAATGGAGTGGTATTTGTAACCACAGTTCTCCTTTTTCTGTTTGCCATTTGAAGTGTTTGATGTCCAGCTACAAAGCCCATTAGAGTTTGGATCTTGCTGTTCAGCATCAGGAGTCATCTCTCCCAACACATCAGCCCTGCAGTTTAAAGCAGCTGAGCTCTGAAACTTGAACTGTGAGAGAGCAGGGTTCCTCACAGGTCACTGCCCTGTAAGAGCTTCTCTCTGGTGGTCCTGTAGCATTAGAGCAAGCTGAGCTTTCTGGTTCACATCTTCTCTCTTTTGTTTGGAAGTAACAAATCTAAAGGGTGTATTGGTCCAGCAAGAGATTACATCTTTCTTGTTGAGTAGACCTTTTACACCATGTTGGACAGATTCTTTTAATTCACAAAACAAATGTATTCTTCAAATAAGGCCATTTTGTAATTTGGTTTTCCAATAGAAAAAAGTATTTTCAAAAGTAACAGCATGCGGTGCATCTCTAGCAGGAGTGTAACTTTGAAGGGGGTGCTCCCAGTGTACCCAGTTACTGTGCACTGGTTGAGTTTGTGGGTTGCCTTTAGATCTCAGGGAAGAGAGGCCTTTCAGAAGAAGTAACACAAAAATCTCCTTTGTGGGCATGCAACAAATGTGCTCCAGGCTGTCTAAATTGGTCTTTCAGACAGTGTGGGTATACTGGGGAAATGGGAAAAATACAACATTTAGCCTAAATGACAAAGCTAAATCTATTCTGAAGAATAAATCCTAAGCAGATTCTGAGTACCTTGTATGGTATCAATGTGTGAGCCTCAGCGACAGGTGCTTCCATCTGTTGTTCAACTCCCTGTTGAACTGATTTACCAGCTAATAAAGGTATAGCTGTGATGTGACACATTTTGTTCCTCCTAGTAGGACTTCTTGAATGGATTGTTTTGCTTAATGATCAGCATATACATCTAAAAAAGGAAAGGGCTCATCAGTTCTCTGTTTTCCTTAAATAGTCATGATAAAAGATAATACTTCTTTACAACAAGGTCTGTATTCTTTACTTGGGAGGAAAAATGGGTAAGGAACAAAAGTTGCAACTTCTTCATAAGACCACAGCCTTGAGACTCCTGTATAAATGATTTTTACCTCACCTTGCAGTGTGTTCGAGGCATAATTGCAATGAGTTTTTTTAAAGTAGACTTTTCCAGTTTGAAGATTCTCAGACCATATTTACTGGCTTGGCAAACTGCTACACAAAATACCTGTTTTGTCAAGATTTAAGGTGCAAGTGCTGAAGTTAATGTAGGAGAACGTTTGTATCGTGATACAGTCCTGTAGAGTTCAAGGGTAATGACACAAGATTCACTTGCATTGACATTTTGAAAGTCTTAGGTGTAGCTACATCTGAGCTAAAATAGCAGTATTACATTGGAGGATTGTAAAGATTGTTAGAGGTATGAATGAGTAAGTGTGAGTAGTGAAATGGCAGGCAGAAGATAGATCATTTGAATTTAATCAGCAGCATTAAAATTTTTCCCCAAGTCACTCAGCCAACACCTTTAATGCTGAAATAGTGCCAAAAAGTCAAGACTGGTGTTCTTTATGTAAGTAAAATTACACTTTTGTCAGCCCAGCTTGATTTAGGATGTTCTGAGCAATGTCTCCTAGGATTGAGTCATGAGTGACCCTTCTTTCAACCTCATGTTGCTCTTGGATATCTTCCATTTAAACACTGTCCCTAACTTAGGACATGAATTACATGGAATTGTACTAGAAAGTCATGATGTAGCTATGGGACATATATTTTGAATGGGGATGTGGTACATAGGTTACTACAAACTGTCCACATTTCAGGTCTGGAGCATATTCTCTAGATGACCTGTTATCTCACCTGAAAATTAGTTTAATTTCATTCCTTTCTGTAAAATTCATAGTAGGTTTTCAGAAACCTACTCCTGAGCAACTCAGTTTTTTTTTTCAAACTGCCAGTCTCACCTTCTACCTTTAAGTTGATTAAGTGCCTTCATGGGCTGGCAGTCACAGTATTGAGAGAAAAATCAAAGCATTGTCACTCTTTGAAGAGCTGAAAGAACTATTTTCCTCTAAACATAGGGGCATGGCCCTCAGAAAACAGTTGGTCTGCTGTAAATACAGAAGGCAGAAGAAGGGAAAGTTTTGGGGGGGTGTCACTTTATGTGGGAGGTTTGGTTTTTTTTTGTTGTGGGTTTTTTTGTTGTGGGGGTTTTAGTTTGGATTTTTATTTTTTTGTTGTTGGGGTGGGGTTTTTTTGAGACAAAAGCAAAGACGACAACTACTTTACTTTTTGAAAGTGTGATCTTTGTAGGATTTTGATGCTGGTTACATTTCTTTCACCCTAATAATGACCCAGAAACGTAGTTACTGTGTAACTTACGTGATCTTCCTAGCTGGTACCTAACCTAACCTCTCTCCTTGTGTACTCTTTGAAGAACAGTAATTTACTGAAGTTCTCTGCAACATATTGAAATGTTGTAGAATACAAAGGCAAAGTTGTGAAATTTGTTTATGAGGAATTGCTAATTAGTCTTGATAGGCTCAAAATTCATCCAAAGATTGGCTTTCAAGGCTTAAGAGACGTCAGGCAGATTAAAGCACTCTTTTGGCAGAATGAAATTAAAAAGAAATCCTTAGGACTTGGTAACCCTTTAATAAAAAAAATATTCATAACTTTCTTAACATTTGATTGTATTGTGTACAATAATACAGATTATTTTTCTCGAACAACAATGAATTGATTTATTAAATATTTCTTTAATTCTTTATTTCACAGTAGAATGTCATTATCAATCTAACTTGATTTACATAGCTTAGCAATCATACTGCTGAAAGAGAGATGATGACCAGTAAGAACTGTATTCTTTATCATCTCTTTTATTTTAAATTCAGTCACCTGCAGATCGGTGCAAGAAAATCCATGCTGGGGATGAAGTGATTCAAGTTAACCACCAAACTGTGGTATGTATAACTATGTTCTGTGTCAGTTGGAGATAAAGGTGTCATGGCACATCAGCATGTGTAGAGAAGAAATGTGTAGAAAAATGTGTTTTTATAAATAATTATTTATTCTAACATCTAAATTTTCCTTTTCTGTTCTGAAACCACACAGTTCTTAAGTTCTTAAATTAAGCCCCAATCCCCTGAGTATCACTGGACATATGAGGTTAGGCTAAATAGCTGTGGCTTGGGAGATATGTTAGGGTGTTTTCTGCTTACCCATGCTCTCTTAATAGCTGGTTTTAGTGTAGTAGAAGGTTTGGGTCAAAGGGGTGCAGGGAGTTGGAACTGTTGTGCCCTTGTGGGTTTAAGGTCAAGATTACTTCCTGGAAGCTGGAAAACTTACTACTTTCCAAACCTACTGGAATGTGTAGAATGTGGTTTTTGAGAACAAAAGCATGTAAAATTCTCATAGTGTGCCTAGGGTGTTTAGTAAGTACAGATTTTTAAGCTTAGAAGCTGAGATGAAACAAATCTTTCAGCTATGATAGGCAAGAAAACTGATATCATACAAATTGCTCTTTGTGTGAACAGATGCATATTAGTTCCTGGTGATTTTACTTAGGATTGATGAACTGTTAAAATAAAATTACCTTTTCTAATGTAAGGTTTGGTAACAGAAAAGAGCAGACTGTCAGTATAGAAAGCAACTATTCTTTTTCCAAAGTATAAGGTTTCTTAAGAGTAGTGAAAATCAATACATGGTATTAATTACAAGTGTCCTTGGAAGCAATTTAACTGACAAAAAAATATCCTAGATCACCATTAATACAGCAGTCATTTGTTTAAAAGTGTGTTTTGTCATTCCCCATGGGGTTCCACTTCTAGCTTTAGGCCATTGTACATCATGTCAGCTCCTCTGCACAAATTAGTGTAATATTTCAGTATGCCCTCTAGCTAAGTTTGATATCAAATATACTGTACATATGTGGAACTTCACTGATGAGAAGCTATCTTTTGAGCTATGGAATGTAATTTGACAAATCTAAGCAGATCAGGGCGAATTTTAATACTTTTTTTGGCCACATAGATTCTTCATAAGTATTGTGTCCCATGATTACTTACATGTACAGTTGATGACTAATTTCTTTATTTTTCTGCACTAAGAAAGCCTATGACATCAATTTAATATGAAAAACATTTTAGAGCATTATTATTTTAGCTATCAAAATGTATGCACATCTGAAGAAGCACATCAACAAGCATTCAGTCGTTATGCTAGCTAGTTTTTCCAACAAATTCTGATGGTGCTATAGAGGAAAGTTGCCTTGTCAACTTGAAAATTTCCAAACAACTAGGTATTTATTCTAGTTTTCTTGGCACATCTACACTGCATTTATTTGATGGAAAGATCAGATTCTTACTCCTAGCACTAATAATAAAAACGTTTTGACAAGCCTTAAGATGAGCTTTCTTTCTAGTTGGATGGAATTTTGAATGTAGGATTTGGGTGTTTTGGCTTTTCCATCAGTGAAGCTAGGTATTTTGAGATGTACAGAAAAAAAGAGTTGATTGTAGTTCTAGGAAAAAGGACCATAGGGAGCTAAGACAAACAATTTAATTTTTCAGCAGTAACGTTTAGTGTAGAGGATATGTATAGTAATAGACTAAATCACACATTTACATATGCTCTTGCTTTGTTGTATAAACAATATAATTAAAATAATTGGCATCTTTGATATTGTATACAAGTAACTTCCTTGTATTTTAATGTCACCTTTCCACAGCAAGACTCATCTAGCATTCTGTTATAAGTGTGATAGCACCTCCCATGTTACCTTTACAAAGGTGCACTTCATTCACTTTCCAATTTATAGAACCCAAATATTTGATCTTTTCTATAGGTATTGCAGCATTTTTTTAATCTTTTTATTTCTTTTGGCAAAAGTCTGTCAGTCCTTCTGAACTCTGCCCCCTGTCGTAAGGAATTTACTGTCCAGTTCTAGGAATCTGTTTTTCTGGGGAGAAGAGGTATTCTTACAGTGATTCTTATGTGGGAGATAAAGAATTCTGAAGACATTAAATTCTGTCTTTTCTGTTTATTGAATTTTTTCACACTTCATATACAGCTCAGCAGTTGAAAACATAGGATGTTTTTCAGCTTGCTCCTTGTAACTTATCATACATTATTACTCATATTGACTATAGAAATAACTATGACTACATTTTTTAAAGATCTAACTCCAAAACTGTAGGGAAGTACTGTTCACATGTAACTGTTCTTTAGGTGCTGTCTTGTAATCGGAGAATCAAAATCTAAAAAAAAAATCTTAACTTTAAATTTAATTAATTTTAAATTTAATTTTAAATTTAAATTTATTTTAGAGTTAAAACTTTTTTCTGTATTTTCCTCAGTTATTGCAGTGTATTCTGTTTGTCAAAGTGAAGTTAATACCTGGCTTTCAGTATTTCAAAGAATGAATATAGATATGGGGAAGAGAACTTCCATGCAATTATTTTAAAAATCCAACTTGTTAACTAACACTTTTTACAAGAATCACATTTTAGTAATTATGAAAAGGCTGTTCTTTCAGAAAGCCCACTGGCTTTCAAATAAGCAGTATGACAAAGTAGGAAAATAGTTAAGTGACTTACTGAATTTTGTTATATATGTCCTAATACTAGGTGTCAAATAGTTTTACATTCTCTCTTGACATCCTCTGTTTGCTTGTAGTGATGCTTAATCTTCATAGTATTTCATTTGGCAGCGAAATCAAAGGATTTCAAGTGATTGCCCTGATCTTTTGCTATGTTGATAAAAAACATGCGTAACAGGATGTATTCCACTTGTGGCTGGCAGGATGTCTGGAATGTAAATATCTTCTGAATTTTTAAAATAAAAAAAATAACATTAAGCCTAAAGTCATTGAAAAGTTAATGTTCAGAAAATTGTCCTTTAAAGTGTGGTTTATTGAGGTTAGATAGCTATGTGAATCTTCTGCGTCAGTTTTGCCTTATAAAATAGATTTTTTTAAATAGCTCTGTAACTAAGAGGCATGACTCTCCCATTAAAATTCAAAGGATTTAGGCACTGTTTTCCCTTAAACTTCCCTGTAAATTCCATCCTTAATCTCCTCTAAAAGCCTGTCTGTCTAAAATATTTCCAGTGTAAACAACAAAAAAAAAAAGTCATTCAGGTGATTCAGAATTTGCACTGTACTGCGGTGCTCATGTTTCTGCCCATATATAACTCAAGCGTGTATTTTGCCTCAAGATACTCCTCCTTTTAACCAACTGAAAGTGCAGGAAACAATATTATTGCTTACATGAATTATTACTGCTCACAGTACTCTTTCTGGTTGCATCAGTGATAAAGCTGTAGAGAAAATACTCCAAGAAAACAGGGAGGTATAGACTCAGGATGATGTAGGATTCTTGAATAGCAGGCTGTTCTTTTGTAACCTCTTTTGTAACTGTGCATAGTTCCTTTATTTTCGAGGCATTTTTGGCACATTCCATATACTTCTAATACAAGTATGATATGACATTTGATAGACATGTGGATTCCCAAAATTTATGTTTGTTAGCTAAAACTCATCAGAACATAGGTAAATATAGATGGTGGAAAAAATATGTTTAATTTGGCAAAATAAGCAAATATGGTCAGTTATTGGTCTGTTTCATGTAGAAGTTGGTATGTTTAATGTCTTTAACACCTATTAGTTACAACTGAAATTGGATTTTTTGGAATCATGTAGTATATAGATAACACCTAGCTTTTATGTGGCACGTTCCTTACTGTGGAAACTCCTGTGGGCTCTTGTGGGCCAAGCCAAGTTCACAGGATTTAGTTGCTGGAATTCTTTTTGAATTTACACTACAAAAACTTTGAGGACATTTTGCTAAAATTCCTGTGAAACACAATGGATACATTTACAAGACCCAACCTTGCTTTTCTGCGAGGGTAAACACTTAAGAAAGGTATGATACCTTTCTAGATCCTTACCCTAACTTAATCTTTGCTTAGAAAAAGTAAGGAACAGGTTTTTAAGATTCATTGTACAATTGTTGAGAAGAGTTCAACTTCCACAGAACCGCTCAGGGTTTGTGGGGAGCTGGCAAATTCCAGCTGATAGGAAGTGCTGAACTTGGGGTGCCCATGAATCTCTGGAGTGCATGCATCCAAAATGGAGTTTGCAGTGGATGTCTTCCTATTTTGGGAAAAGCAAAACAAAACACCTATAAGTAGAAAAATGATGTTGCAAATATTGCTGTTTATTCAGTTTTTCTGCACTGTTTAGCAGGATCTTTTTCAGACCCAAGCTAGGTTTTTTGAACACAGGTATTTCATTAAGGCCTTATTAACTTGGCTTTGAAGGAAGTGGTATTTCTAAAGAGACTCAGTGGGGAAATGGGCTGGAAGAGTATAAGGGAGGGGGCAGCAGTGTCAGTCCAAAATTTTGACATTAGATGTTTGATACATTATACAAAAACTTCCACTATCTTTCATTTCAAATAATATTTTTATTCTCTTATGATGCTTGACTTGAACAATGAAACAGTGCAGCAAGATGATAAAAGTTCAAAAGAAATATGCCTCGTGCTCAACTTCCTTCTGCTACTGTCATGCACGTGCTTTTATGGAAGAGGAGATAGAGTAATAGCTCCCAAATCATGATTTTAATCCTTTCCAAATCCTTGGGCTTCCTCTATTTATAATGGTTTGATAAATGTTAGCACAAATATTTAATTTTAAAAGTAGGTGAGATTTACATCTAAAAGCTTTTTGGGTCTCGAAGTATTAGTGGAAGTCTTTATGGAAGTAACCTAGTTTCCTGCAGGGCTCTGTCCTGAACTCTCTGTAGTTTGTCAGAATATGAGGACTGTACTTTGATTTTGGCAAATGTAGTCTGTCCTCCAAATTCCCTCTCAAAATGTCAGTTTTATTCTTTATTCTTTATTTACAGTCTCTGTAAGTATTGTGTAATTCTGATAAAGGAACTAAATTGCAATGATCCTCTCAAAAGCAAAAATCTTTTTGTGAATTTGCAATTCCCTTTAACATGGAATTTGTGTTGAGATTATGTGGTGTTATTTATGATCTCTTTTCTACATAGATGTGCAAATACACACAGAAATATATTATTTTATATCCCATATGTCAGGGAAATGTGATATTGCAAAAATGAAATGTGTGAGGAAAGATGATCTTTTGTTTCCCCATGGTGAGTGCAAATGTTTTTACATGAGTATAAATGAAAAAGAGAAACAACTTGACACATTTGACAAATGCAGATGAATTATGTTGTGCTTTCCAAGAAATATTCTCCAGGGAGAAAGGATTCTCAGGTACTCCGAAGAGGAGGTAGGAGTTAGTCTTTTAAGGAGTTAGGAAGGTGTGCATGTGTGTGTATGTAGATAGATTTCATTTTAGTTTTCCACAAATATTTTTCCAATGAAGTAAATATTTGGGAAAATAAAATTAATGGAGGTCATTGGCAGCAGTGCCACAGATAAAGTATCTCTGCTTTGAGAATTGCCCCACTTGGATTTGGAGTTTGGAGTTTGGAGTTTGAATGGGCAAGGACTCTCCTGCCATTTCTGCAGCACAAATGCTGGCTGCTCTTGTCCATGGAATCTGTTTTCCATTGATCGCTGGGGCTTGTTTGGAGTTGATGTGTGAAACACACCACGTTGGTGAGCTTTCATTTTTACGTAGATAGCATCCACTTGCACTTCTAACTCTGGCACGACAAATCAGCTACAAACAAGTCATTGTCACAGCTGTGCTAGATAGAGCAGCATAAGTTTGGCCAGCCCATGCTGCTTCATGTTTCTGCCAATCTTTAAATAATTTCTCTTTGTTCATTCCACATGAACTTTTCACGCTTAACTACATACCTGTGGCACCAGCCAGTGGAATTAGTACAGTTGCAGCAGAAAACCACGCTGTGCTGCCTTTCAGCAGCTACCTGTCTCCTAGATGACAACAGAGCTTAACTATGTGACCGCTTCTACCTTACTTTAAAGACAACCTGTTTGGCTTAGCTGAAAGCATTAAAGCTGGTTGACTGTGCCCCCAGATGGAAGGGGAACACTGGCAGGGTCACTCGTAAGTCACAAGTGGTTGTGGAAATTGCTCCTTACTCTCTCGGGCTTTGTAAGTGGCGGGTTTGGTCCCGTGACCTGGACTCTGCCATCCCACTTTCAGTGTGCTCTTTGATCTGTGCTCCAGAGCACCTGGCCCCAACCCTCTGCTGCAGTTATGGTGCACTACAGTACTTGAAGAGTATGTACTGAGCATGTTAAGACTCATCTGTGGGATTGGTACACTACTGATGGAGCTGTGTAACAGTCAAGCTCCGAGAGGTTCAGATTACTATAGGAGGCCTTTGAGGAGATAATAGCAGAAATTGGTGCAACGGGAGATGCCCATCCTCTTATATGACTGTGGTGTGGCTTCAGTGGCCGTACACTGTATTTCTAGAAGTATTCTCTGCCAGCTGATTGCAGTCTTGGTCACCTGTTGCCATTTGCAACATTCAAAAGTGTTCCCACAGCCCACTCAAAAACATGGATTTCTTTCTGTCCTGGCTGTACCCCAAGATGGGAAACTCTATTAACATTGAATCCTGGTAGTTTACCCATGTGATTAGATTAACATGTATGAATAACCATTCAGCAGACTATTTAGTTCTTCCATTATTTTTCTTTTGAAAAAAATGTGTTCTTTTGTAATTGATGATGTACACTGCTCTGTAAGGCACTGACTACAGTTTGGGAATATGCACCTGGGCTGATTTTGAAGGCATCAGTGTCTCTGTTAGAAGCAGTGTAATTGTAGCAAGAATTCTGCTGCAGTACCAGTACAGCTGACTTCTTCCGTAGATGTTATCGGTAGGCCTTCATAGTTTCACCACTAGTGATAGCTGAGTTACTGAGTCTGTAGCCGAATCAAGTATTTTTATATGAGCTATACTTACGATCATAGTCCTGAGGATGTATCTGCCAAGAATGGCTGCAGTATTCTGTGGAGTATTCTTGTGATCTAATTGTTAAATTCATCTTTCTGCACAGAACTTACTGGGAGACTATGCATTTTAATTAATTTATTTTGTACAGTTGTTCTATGTTTCGCTATTCTTCCCATATGATACTGTTTCTATAAAAAAAAAAAAAAAACAAACTCTAAGAGGTGCTGTAAATGGTATTAATATTTCCAACAGAAATACTGAAAGACAGTGTGCTGCCAAACACTTTCTGCATATATTCCTGATAAAAATTATTTTTGTACTCTCATGGTAGTTGCTACTGACTACTAATCTTGGTACAATTTGTATTTGCAGGCAATTTAAATTACAGTGTTAACAATATGTTCTTGATAGTGAGAATAAGGTAACTTCTGCAGTTAAAATAATTCTTTCAAAATTTCCTAGTCTCTGGTGTGTGGAGTATATAATTACAGCATATGTTTTATGCCCAGGTAGCAGATAATAAGTAGAATTAGAACTGGTGAGGCTGTACCTTGAATACTGTGCTCAGTTTTGGGCCCTTCACTACAAGAAAGGCATTGAGGTGCTGGAGCGTGTCCAGAGAAGGGCAATGAAGCTGGTGAAGGGTCTAGAGCACAGGCCTTATGAGGAGCGGCTGAGGGAACTGGGGTTGTTTAGCCTGGAGAAGAGGAGGCTGAGGTGACACCTTATTGTTCTCTACAACTACCTGAAAGGGGGTTGTAGGGAGGTGGGTGTCAGTCTCTCCTCCCAAGTAACAAGTGATAGGATGAGAGGAAACGGTCTCCAGCTGTGCCAGGGGAGGTTTAGATTGGATATTAGGAAAAATTTCTTCACTGGAAGGTATGTCAAGCATGGGAACAGGCTGCCCAGGGAAGTGGTTGAGTCCCCATCCCTGGAGGTGTTTAAAAGATGGTAGATGTGGCGTTTAGGGCCATGGTTTAGTGGTGGACTTGGCAGTGTTAAGTTAATGGTTGGACTCAATGATCTTAAAGGTCTTTTCTGACCTAAATGATTCTATGATTCTATGAATTAGTTTTCTATTGTTAACTACGTTGATGTCTATAGAACAGAATACAGATTATATTACTCCTTTTGTGTCATAGGAACAGGTTAAAAGAACAGGTTACTGTTAGTGTAAGTTCAGGTATGTGTATTTGGAAAGGAAGGCAGGGATTATTCTACTGATAAGAGTCTTCCTTTTAACTGACATTGCTGAAAATTGAAGTACATTGTAGAAAAGGAGATTAAAGGTAAGGAGAGATGTCTTCAAAGTTGTGCAAATTAATTGGCTGAATCTACAATTGTGCACAGCCTGGACCACATATGAGCTAGGATTCAATAGTTTTGAATACCTCTGTGCTTTGTGCAGGTAGCAGCTGTGTAAATTACACAGCTGCTCTTCAGATTCCAGCCTGATCTTCTGTTGCATAATTCATTATCTTATTCTGATGAAGTTAGGAGGTAATTGTGAGGAAGTGTAAGATGGTGATAGTTGTAAAAGTAGATCAAAACAGTAAGAAAAGCAAGTTAATGCTGTGTCATGAGGGACGAAAAATTAAAGCAGGGAAATTCTATGCCTGATTTGAGTAGATGTACTCTGAATATGTACATTTTTATTAAACCCTCAGTACTGGCTTAGAACACCTCAGTGGCTTGAACACTGTACATAGTCTATGGCTGATTATTTTAATAGCAGTAAAATGGAAAAAAAAAAAGAAAAGAACTCTCATGGCTAAATAAATACTGCTTTATTATGACATTTTCTTTTAACTCCATATCCCTGTCCTGTAGCTAAGTGATGCTACGTAAGTTTTCAGCTCAATTAAAGGCTTTTTTTTTTTGTTTTGGGGGTTTTTCTTTTCAGTTTGCTTGGTTATTAGTGACCTCTAAGGATTTTTTTACAATTTCTTTGTACACATGTTAATTTATTTTCACTACATGAATTCAGTCTCAAGACACATCTGTTTCAAGGATAGCAGCGCTATTTAGCTGTAGGGCAGCTGAGGATCTCAGGGACTTTATTTATACATTGAAAAGAGAGGGGGTCAAAGGCTGTTGGAATTACTGACTCACTGAAATAATTCTAAAATATTAAGTTGTGATAATGTAAATTTAATCTGAAACAGAATTATTTATATACGTGTCTATGCATGTATGTTTATATATATTTCTTATTTTGATTCCAGAACAACTGTGGGAATTTAAATACGAGAATAGGCAATGCACACACACACATGCTTCAAACTCCCATTGTGAGATGTAAGCACACAGCAGCACAAATGAGTTACTGTAAGGCAAATGTGGCTGTGGTGGGTTAATACTGCAGGGTCACTCCTGAGGAGCACATTCCTTATGCCATGTGAAATAGGGAGTACTTGGCTGTTCCCTTCCCCCGAGGAAGGATGAGGCTACCCACGTCCGTACTGCAGCTTAATTTATGAGAAACTGGGGTGCGATCCAGTCTGCCTAAATGCTGCCTGAGCCTTCAGCTTGTACCACCAACTCTCTGCACATGCTTAGACAGTTATCAGCTCTTAAGTTTCTCTAGCGCTCACCTGTGGCCACCCAGGGATGCTGAAATGTCTCTTCTTAGGCAGTGGAGGTCTGTCCCTCGGCAGGAGCCCTGCTGAAATGGAGGTAGGCACCTGGGCTCTCCGTATGTTCCCTGGAAGCTCCTGAACATGAGGCCAAGCGAGGGCTCTGGTGGCAGCACCTTTATTCATAATAGTTTAATGTCTGTGCCCCTGCTGAAGAAGGGGTAGGGCCTGCTCATCACAGTGTAGCTTTCAGACTCTGCTCCCTGCAGTATGTATGTAATTTGTATAGCATTTATATTACACAAAAAAGTGGTCACTGGGAATTGGGACCAAAACCCTCATTTCCCTGCTCCCAACGCAGCGACCTGGTGGTTTCTTGCCTGTTGTATGACTGGGCTTTGTACTCATGTATTGCCATCAGCACAGTGCTTTGCCTTCAGGGAAGGCCTTTAACCTGAAATTATGCACATCTTGGTGCCTAAGACACCCCTCTAGGGTTTGAAAGGCTGAATTTAGTCCCTCTGAGGCCCAATAATGCCGAGATCCATGTTCCACAAGCGGATAGAGGGCTGGATGAAAACCCTCCAAATTGCCAGTACTTGTGTTCTGGTTATCTGTACTCCTGGTTGAAGAGAGAGATGCCTTACAGTCATCATGCTGGAGTCAGACAGTCACTGTGGGGAAGAGCAGGTACCCAAGTGAGGGAGGATGCTTCACATTTCAGAGGTACACCAAAACTGAGTGAACTGAAGCCCGTTTTTTAGAGCCATACCCTGAAATAGGGAAATGAGACCCTTTTTTCCTCAAAAATTGTACCTAGTCACTGACCTTACATCTGTAAAATAGGCTATAATCAAACCCATGAAGTTGGTGTCTTTGCTGTTCCCAACAAATACACTCGTTTATTTGTTCTAGGATGTTGCTAGCAAGGACTCAAAGGCAAAACAGTAAGGTAGCTCTGAACTTAAGGTTGATTGTATCAGTGAAAAGTGAAAGGTAAGCACTGTTATTAAACAGTGTCCAAGCTTCAATACAGAACTGATTCTGTGTCCCTGGATAATTCAAGTTTTAATTCCCCCATGGATAAACCAGATGCTTGTCTCCATTACCAAGGTGCTCTGCAGTCATGTTACTAACATTTGTGAAGTTTGCTGAATTATGGTGGAACTGAGCTGTGCAAATACCTAAAAGGAGCAAGGTAATAAAATCAGTCTGAAGTTATGCTCTGGATCAGATACATTTTCTGATGGGGAAATGTGATTAGAGCAGCTTAATAAGAGACTAACTTCTGTATTAAGCTCTCAGTTTGGGTCCTAACTTAGTTTTTTCTTGGAAAAGTGTCTTAATTGTGAGCTTTAGTTTACGTAGCCAAAAATGCATACAAAAATTACTTATTTCATAGTTTGGTGGTAGAAAGCAAAAGTTTTAGTGAAACATCAGGATTTTCTCAAGTAAAAGATGTGTGGTCTTCAATGTACTTTACATACAAAGTGTGTTGTTGTGACTTTGGACAACGATACAGTGCGGTGTGATCAGTGACATTCTAAGGATGCACAGAACTGACTTGAACACTGGATTAAAATAGCATTTATTTAAATAATATAACCAAGATACTCTTTAATTAGAGTTGCTGCGTATGGAATCACAATATTATTAACCTCTCCTCTTTGGCAGAAGACTGTTATGTAAGGGTGGATGTTCGTTATCACGCTAGCTTAAGAAGCTGGATAAATCCCTGAAAGGCATCTGCTACTCTCCTGACACTGCTTCTCCTACTGCATACAGATACAGCTTTCATCTCTGCGGTAGTCCATGTTGTAAACATCCTTCTGTGGTTTCCTCACCCAGTAGTGTTTTCTGGAGGCGGAAGACCTATGGCCTTCCATTATTTTTTAGTCTTTTCAGGCATCTGCAGCTGCGGGAAGGGAAGGAGATGCTTGCTACTAACATATTTGTTTCATAGTGCTGCCAGCTGACCATCCTAATTTCTGGCCAGTGTTCACGGAAATCAATCTGTTAATTTAACAGCATGACACCAGATAGTTTCTTGTCAGATTCTGCCTTGCTTAACAGCATGCTAGGTTTGATAGACAGTGATTTGAAGTCCAGTGTTGTTTTTTTTTCTTATGCAGTATTTTTTTCTTTATAAAATGCAAGATGGGTGATAGGTCAGGTTGGATGGGGCTCTGAGCAACCTGATCTAGTTAAAGCTGTCCCTGCTCACTGCAGGGCACTTGGGTTAGATGACCTCTAAAGGTCCTTTCCAACCCAAAGCATTCTGTGATTCTGTTCTATGATAGATATGGAAGTTCTTAAAAAAAACACCCATTTCTTAAGGTGAATACACTTTCCTCCTAGAAATTCTATTTTTTTAGCTGAAAAATGAGTAAAAGCTTGAAGCTTGAAATGCCTGGTAAGTCAAAGAGCTCTGTCTGCATGTCACTTATAACAAGCAACACTGAAGAACAAGAATTCTGATTATGTCCCCATTCCAGTAACTTTTTAAATTAAACACTAGAGTGGATTTTGCATATTTACTTAGCTAGAAAATAGCACATTGCTTTGCAGGTTATATTTAGCAGGAAGATATTACTTTTCCTTCAAAAGTGTAAAGATATTACAACTTTTCCCTTTTACAAATCAGCAAGTCAGGGAAGAATTGCTGTAACTGGGGAAAAAAAAACAGTTTTCTTTTCATGGAAGCATAAAGCTTTCATTAACTTCCGTGAGACTCTGGTGACCCTTTGAACAGGAATATGCCTGTAAAAATAGTGACTCTGTTCTATTTATCATCTGACTATAATTCCACCCTCTAGATGATGTAGTTTGTGTGTATTAGATTTTCACACTGCTTTTAAATGATGCAGCTGTTCCGTGGTTTCTTTGGGATACATGTGCTGGATTTTTCAGACTGTAGGTTATTTAGTACTGGATCTTATAGCATCCTAAAAATACTTGGTTTAGGTCCATCCAATTGTATTTGAGCTGCCTGCATGTTAATATTTTGCAGAGCTCCTCTCTGGCTCAGAACATACAGCAGTACTCGGAGAAATCATGAATGAGCACAGGAGTTTGGGAATACTGTCATGGGTGCAGCTGTGGAAAAAAAAGATTCAATGAATGGTCATGCATACTTTCAGAAAAAGGGAAGATTACTACCAATTTTCCAAGCTTGTCATAAAGGGGGCAATACATTCAGCTGGGAAAAAAAGCTCACTACTTTAAGAGCAACTTTTTAATAGTTTAAAATGTTAACGTTCTTGGCAATTTAGAATAGGAATTCAAAATAAAAGTTCCATTTCATGCCGTTGTAATATATTCATCCAGATGTGCTTGCTGCAAGCCAAAGAATTATTGGGGTCTTCTAAAATATGTCTCATCTTGCTTGGGGGCATCTTCTTTCCCTCTGGCTGGGGCAGCAGACCTCTAACAGCACCCCCTGCTAAAGCTTTCTGCTATTTGGGGTGCTGGGTGCTGGGATATTACCGGTGGTGGAGAAGCCAGTGGGAGGCGACAGGAGAGGCAGGGGAGATGAGGAGGATATGTCAGAGCTGTGTGCAGCTGCACAGGGCTCCTGTGTCTTGTGCCACTGTCTTGTGCCACTGAAGCAACCTGGGTGGCCCCGAGCATCTCTGGAGCACACTGGTGAGGCTTCCCAGCCTGGCCACAACCTCTGGGCATGTAGTGGTGGGATGAGATGAGGAATTTGGAGGTGGCCTGATGCTGATGTTGCTGGTACCCTGCCCGCAGGCTCGCTTCTCCTGGTGCAGAGGATTGCCCTCCCCTTTGGGAAGGTGATGACCCTTCTCATGCCATCCCCTAGGAGTACTGTTCATCTGGCCTTTGGGTATCCGTCCTTAGGTGACACGGACATGGGCTACCCTATCTATCCCTCCTTTACCTTGGCAGTAGACTCCTCCAGCAAAGGTGCTGTAATCTCCTTGGAAGAAACAACTCAGCACGATCCCTGTGGTGCTCCCTCACTCTCCCCTCCCTCTTCCCCTAATTCCCCTATCTTTGCATGTCGTGCTGACCTTCTGTCGTGGTTTAGCCCCAGCCAGCAACTAAGCACCACGCAGCCGCTCGCTCACTCCCCCTACCCCGATGGGATGGGGGAGAGAATCGGAGGAGTAAGAGTGAGAAATACTCCTGGGTTGAGATAAGAACAGTTTAATAATTGAAATAAAATAAAGTAAAATAATAATAATAACAATATAGTAATAACAATATACAAAGCAAGTGATGCACAATGCAATTGCTCACCACCCGCTGACTGAGTTCCCGAGCAGCAATTGCTGCTCCCCGGCCACCCCCCCCCAGTTTCTATACTGAGCATGACGTCATATGGTATGGAATAGCCCTTTGGTCAGTTTGGATCAACTATTCTGGCTGTGCCCCCTCCCAGCTTCTTGTGCACCTGGCAGAGCATGGGAAGCTGAAAAGTCCTTGACTAGCATAAGCAGTACTTAGCAACAACTAAAACATCAGCGTGTTATCAACATTCTTCTCCTACTAAATCCAAAACACAGCACTATGCCTGCTGCTAGGAAGAAAATTAACTCTATCCCAGCCGAAACCAGGACACCTTCCCTTGCTGCTCCTTGAACCCATAGTCCTCCTCCTCCTCCTTCCTCACCAAAAAAAACCCTGTGGCCTGTCCTGCTCCAAGCCCCACCTTTCCACAAGGTGTCCTATGGTCCCTTGGGCGCCTAGGCCTGCACCCATGCAGTGGGCGCGCTTCTACCCCATCCTCCTGGGGCTCCCAGTATTGCCCAGGGACCAGCTGTGTTGTGCCTGTGCATGGTGCCTGACCCGCAGGCTGCCCTTGTCTACCCTCGGCCCTCTTCGCGCTTGGCCATGAGCTGCACTGGCAGCCAGGAGCAATTCGGGCACTGCGCAGCAAAACCCAGCACTGGGCTTAGGCTGCCACTAAAGAGACCTCTCCTGACCACAGCTTGTTGATGGCACTTGGTTTAACAATGTAAATTTATTTTAAAGCAAGCAACAGTAACTTGCTTGGTACTTAAAAATGGGTACCTGCTCAGTATAGTGCACTGATTTAAAAATTAATTGCTCAGGTTGTTTTAATGTAAGTAAAGTTGTCTCTTAATATAGTCCTTTTACTTATCTGTTGAATTTTCAAACCAGTAATGAAACTTTCTTATTACTGTTCAGTTTTGCACTACATGGGCAGGATAAAGGATATGGTAGGGACTTTGAAAACTCTGCCCAAAAACTTGATGATTAGAAGTAGAGAATTGATAACTGCAGCGGTAATGAGAAAGGGGAAGATCCTGAGGGAGATTAGAGAGAAAAAATTCAAATCACATTTAAAAGAAAGTGTAGATTACATGTCACTAAAGTGGATTTCTGCAAAACAGTTTCCAGTTCCAGATATATTCACTGCCTTTTCCTCTTTCCAACCTGACCTCCTCAAATAAGATTGCTTCTGTTTAGTCTGTGTCAATATGAATTTTGATGGGATCTAAACTATGTGGGATCTGAAAAGCATGCCTCCTACATGGACATCAGTTTCCTTCAGTTTATTGTTGACAGCCTCTTATGTGACTTGTTCCTCTTAGGCCAATTTAGTAATTTCTGTTCAAAAGATGAGAAGCAACCACGGACTGTCTGAACCAGCCAGAAAACTCCTGTCACAAAACTAAGTAAAAGCAAAGGATAAACTTCGTTTGAAATGTATAGTAAACTCAGAATTTTCCTGTGAAAAATTAAGTTAAATTGTTTGTATTCATGAGCTTCTAAATTAAATATATCAAATGTACTGCTTTGAAGTGATTTTTTTTCTTTAATCCCCCTAACTTTCATAAAGAGATTAGGTAATCTCTCATTTAGTGCGATGTAAGGTGTAGTTGAAATACATGATACAGTTTATCTCTGCAAAGTATGAAAGTGCATTTAAAATAATTTAAAAACTGCTAGCATAATCAAAAAAAAACCCCCCAGTTTTATTTATATTCGTCTGGTTATTTCAGTGAGAAACAGATGGCTTTAAAGCACAGCTTTCGCATGCAGCGTTCTACCAACTTAAATGGCAAGAATTTTACATCCTGACTCTATAACTGGGGCCACATCATGTTCTCCTCAAGGCTCCCTGTGCCGCTTTATTCAGCAGAAGGATTCTTCTCCAGAAATCTGTCTTTAGTTGTTACATTAGGGAATTAAAGTGCACAGTAGCTTATGTACAGAGATACCTTACATGAACTGTAGACCTTTAACTCCTTCTTTTAGGTAGCAAATGATACCTTGCATATGCCCAAGGTGACATTCTGGAACTATGGGGAATATATGGTTTCTAAGCAGCGGTGGAAGTCTCTCCGAGTAGGAAGTGTTGTAAATAGCAAGGTATTATTTTATAAAATCATAATATTAAGACACAAAGCTTGGACTTACAGAGACTTGGTTTAGATACTGTTGAAACAAAGTGGAGACTTCACCAAGATGTGGGAATTGAGCTGAAGTTGATTATGTTCATGTTTCATTTTATTCAAAGTATAATAGCTGTATGCCTAATACATTGGACTGATAATAAGAACTATAACATGCTTGGAAGTCTTCTGTGGAAGCTGGAAAATATTCCATAAAGATGCATGTTGTCAACACCCTGTTTCTTTGTTTACAATAATATTACTGTAGAAGTGCATCCTGGATGTAATGAACTTTGCTGTGGTGAAAACAGGACAGGTAGGTTCACAGTAGCTGAGGAAGAGTGGTGAGGTTTGAACCACATCTGTGATTCAGGGTTGTTGGTAAGCATTAGTGTTGGCTTAAGTGGCATGCTCACATGGGAGTAGCAGTTCTTAAAATAAGTGATACTAAGCAAACAAAGTGAGTTTCGGTGTAATAGGGAATAAGGTAAAAAATAAGTAGCAACAACCTACGTGTGATTACCTTGCTTAAACATAGGTAGCAAATATATATTTGTCATATTGCACTATACCGATGATAAGGAACATCTGCATTCTCTTTGTTCACATTGCCTATTTGATTTTTTTCAAATATATTGACATGATATACAGTAACCGTTTTACGATGGTGTTACCTTATGACTTTAGAGTTACAGAGGTTTTTTCAGTAAGAATTTCACTTCTCAATTGGATAATTTTCTTCTTAACATTGTTCTTGTACAAGTTGTAAAAGCAGGAAAATATTTGTAACTATTAAACATCAGGAAAATGTATTTATTTTTTTAGGGGGGGGAAAAGAGAGAAAAAGGTAGAAAAGCTGTCAAGTTACAGAAATAATTACTTTCTGATTCTACAGGCCAGGATTTTCAGGGGTGTGTGATTCTGTGTATTGCCACTCTAGGTGCCAAATTTGAAAATGCAGGGATTGAATATCTTAAAACGTTTCAAGATAGATACATAAAATCAGGCATTATTTAGACTGAAAACCATTGTCATGACTTGTACTGTTTTAATATTTGAAGTACTTTTTTCAAAAATGCAAAGTAAATGATTCAGAAATGTCTATCCTGTGTTTATAAATAAAGACTTGTTGCTTTCCATGTTGGTCAAGTTCTTAATTTTAGAATATTTCAAAATACTGTAATCCAATTAGGAAAATTTTACCTTGAGCTAATACTCAAGTAGTGGCTAGACTATATTTCTGTCATTAATTTACTGTATCTGTTTCTGAAATCATCATGAAAAAAGTACTACTTTAAAAAAAGCCCTTGTGATTCTGATTTTATTTTTATAGCGGTGTGAAGAGTAGAAGATTTTCCTGAACTGGTTTGTGCTAGGTTTGTGTAAGCTGCTAGGAGTAGAAGTAGTATCACTACATGTGGTTAGCGGACTTTAAATAGTAACCATGGAGTATAAAATGCTCAGTTTTGAATTGGACCGTTGGGGCAGAAGCCAGGACTTTTAACCTTCTAGTCTCTAAAGTCTATGTACCTGAGCTAATTTTGAAAACACTTTGAGATTTAATTGTGCATTTACAGTGGATTAACAGTAGTTTATTAATTCTAAAACCTGAAATGATGCATATCCATCTTAATGCATTATAATAATTATTTCAGTTGACGTGATTTTTATGCAGTAATTTATTTTTGACATTTCTAGAGTTAATCTCCTTTAATATATATATACACTCCTATTATGTTATTTTACTAATCTTGTTTGAAAAGGGAAGATTACATATTGAATACTGTACCTCAATTTTATTGTAATGATTTTACTGGTTACCAGGTGGGGTGGCAGTTGAAAAATTTGGTGAATGCACTACGAGAGGATCCGAGTGGTGTTATCTTAACTTTGAAAAAGCGACCTCAGAGCATGCTTACCTCAGCACCAGCTTTACTGAAAAATATGAGATGGAAGCCCCTTGCTCTGCAGGTAATGAAGCTTAATCATAAGTCATACACCATCATTTTAACTATAGATTATCTCAGTGATGCTTTATTGTGCTTCATCTCAGCAGCATATGGATTTACTCTTGTATACTTTGAAAAATTGTTTCTGAAATGATTTCTCTGCAGTTTGTTCTCATAGGCTTAATTGAAATTAAACCTGTTATTAGAACTTCTCAAAGTTAAGAAGTAGTTGTCCCAGTGTTTTACAATGCAGAAAAGTAGCCCCAGATAACTTTTCTAGCCAAGGGGAAACGAGCATACTTCAGAAACTGATAGATTTTAGTTTGACTTCTTGTTAAGCTCTCAGTGCAGTATAACCTCAAAGAAAGAGGGGAGGAAACACTCTTGAGTTCTCGGTTTGATCAGTCATGGAGTTATAGGAAAATTTGTAAGGTGATTTTATTCAATAAACCACTTGACCATCAAAATTTCCTCATGTAAATAAAGTCGTATTCATGTCAGAGTTGTCCTTGAGATTGAACCCTTGCACATAAGGAGGTGTAGCACAGGATGTCCGGCTGGGCCTTTAATTTTAGTAAGCCTGTAATGTGCTGAACACCATGAAATGGTTTCATTAAAGCTTTCGTGTTTCACTCTAGGATAAAATGTCACTGGTGGATTACTCTAGGAAATAAAAGTTATGTCCAGACTGATGAAAGCATGTAATCAACAGATGGAACTTACAAATAATCCTTTTTTCATTCAGTTCAGATAGAACACTGTTTAGAAATTTATTTTCTTTGCATAAAGAATGCATTCTTCCGGACATTTGTATTATCACAATAAAAAGTCTAACTTAAAATTAAGTACATTTGAGAGGGAAAAGACTTCTGCAAAGTTCAGGCAAAAGGAAAATGAGATATGGAAATGCCACTGCCAGTAGCTGTGGTCTTTGCCATTTAAAATATTAAGAGATTCATAAAAAGAACTGATGCAATGAAGAACTTCTTTCAAATATGTGTGTATATATATGTAAATTATTTTATAATGGTTAAATGCGTCATTGTCTTTCAAACTGAGTAAGGTTTTAAATGATTGAGATGTCTTGGTCTTTCACATACAAAGTACTGACTAGATATGTGACAAAAAACTTTCAACCAAAAATATCTTACTAGCATCTGAACATAAAATTGCAAATCTGTATGTATGATATGAGTGTATGAACGTCCATACTTGAAGGCTGCACTTTTATCGTAGTTTTAGTGAGAATATAAATACAAATGAAAAATATGCATCATTGCTTTAAACAGGGTCAAATGCTTTCAGTCTAAATCCTCTTTGGCTGAGTTTGGTATTTCTTTGGGTGAATTGGGTCATTCTCCTAAATATTTCTTTTTGCTTCACTTTATCATTTCTGTTTCTTATCATATCTATCATCACTGGAATAATTACACTGAAGACCCCACAACAGAAGTTTCTGACATGGGCCATTGATGCAGACAATAGCAAATAAGCAATTAATTCAAGACAGGCTACTCCAAAAAGGTGGGAAGAAATTGGATAGAAACCAGTTTACACCATTTGAACTAAGTCCAGTAGGAAGGTGAGGATTCCTGTGGTCCTTTTACAGTGAATGCAGTCATGAGTTAAAGTTGTGGGCCTGTTTGAAACTCCACACTCACTTCCAGAAGAAAAAATCCAGTCATCTTTTAGTGTATTTTATTTGGCTCTGATTTACATCTCAGCATCCTTAGTTCAATACAGATACTAGGGTGTTATTCAACTGATCTAACTTTAGATATCTGCTATGTACATATCTACATATCGTTCAGGTTTCTCAATTTTACTCCCTTTGGCCAGTGGACATACCTAACAGTTACTGGTTCATTCATCTTGGCCTATTTTAGACTGATCTGCCTTAGGATGAGCTGAATTGGACCCTGCACATGCCTGTTTCTCTCTATTCGATGATAAAGGGAGCCTGGACAGCTAGCTCGAATGTAGATTATCTGTATTAGATAAGATGAGACTGACCCTAGACAGAGGTTTTCTGTAATCTTACAGGTTTGGAGAGGGGGTGGGTAATGGGAGCATTGGTTTTGGTGGGGTTTTTCTGCTGGTAGCATAGAAAATATGAATATTTTTAAGGCTAATATGAGTACAAATAGATATACTGATAAACATTAGAGATATAATTATGGTATCACGATGATATTGTTCTGATTTTATCAAACATGACACCAGGAAAAGGCCAGAACCTCATTCAACACTTAAGTGTGAAGCATGCATATGTGTGTCTGTTGTAATTTGTGATTTTAGTGTGAGAAACAAGTTTTCTTAAGTAGACTGTTGAAAAAGCTCCAGGGCGAAGTGAAGACAAACTTTAGAAGCTGCATAATGTGACGATTTCTGTTGTTAATTTATGCAGATCAGAGGTGAACAGATGTTAAAGTCAGCTGATGTTAAAGTTTAAACGTAGCCTAAGTGTGAAATCAGTACTGTATATTTGATTAATAACAAGCAGTGAAAGCAGTCAGAATGCAGTGTAATTTTATAGCTATTAAAAATATGAAGAAATTATGTTTATTTAACAGAATTTACTTAAAATTCTGAAAAAGAAACCTTCAGAAAAGCTGCATCTTTTGTAATTGCAATTTTCCCTATGGCTATTGTGAAATTTCTTATGTTCCTGATTCATATAAGGGTGCTGTTCTTTAATAGGAGCTTGGGAGGTAATGTGAGAGGAGAGGGAGAAAGTGATGGCAAATAGGAAAAAAAGCATAAGGAAAAGCAGTACTTCTGTTGCCTTTGGAAGCAGGGGAGATTATGATAACTTGCTTTCCTATATCAGAATGTCATGAAATAATTGAGAATGTTATAACTGTGCTGTCATCCCAGAGCTAAGTTAATTGAACCATATGTATTATTCAACAGACACAAGCTATAAGGAAATTATGACTCAGTAATAATTCTGTTAAAGTACAAAATATGAGCAAAATATTCAAAAGACTTTAGAATAAGATATGGGGATCGAATTCTGATAAAATGGGAATTAGGATCTGCAAACTGGCTGCTGTGGCTTTTTTGGTTCTGCAAATGGAGTGAACAGAGGAAAAATGTGGTGTCACATCCTAATCAAATTGCAACGAGTGAAGTGGGAAGGCGGAAGTTTGCCCTAATGTAAGGGGGCTGACACAAAAGCAGAGACTGAGTTTTTGTATGCACCCTATGAATGAATGTGTTTAACAGCTGTTGCAGCGAATGTAGAAGGTAAATATTTCAGTGGATTAAATTGAGACACATTTACATTGAGATTTACCTTGCAATGTTTTAATTGAGAACCTTCAAAACTTCTTTTTAGCTGAAAGTGAATTATGTTGAGGCATTATTGGTAAATTGCATTCTGCTTGTTTAGTCAATAATTGTATGTAAGAACATGAAGTTTGCCATTTGCAGCTACATGAAAAACTAGACTTAACAGAGCGATACTAACTATGCCTGTGAGTTGGGAAAGTGCTGGACAAGTCTTCCAGTTCAGGCAGTATGCAGGTACTACCAACGCATCAAGCACTTCGGTGTGTGAGTGACAGGGCATCCTGGTAATTAAATTATGCATTCTGATAATGAAATTTTTAAGAGCTTGCTGTCCACTGTTAGTGATCTAGATTGGCCATATGCCAGCCAAACGTTTGTGCTGTCTGAGTGTGGAAATCACTTTTAGATCATTCAGGTATTAAGAGGTTACTAATTGGCATAAATACTTCTTAGAATGTTCAGTGGTTTACTTTGAACAGCTCTGCCTTCACATTGCAGTCTTGCCGTGAATTAAGAGTTAAATGCAGTCTACATAATTATTGATTAATTCTTTGGGTTTTTTTTTTTCCTTTTAGCAGGAATGTGGTATATTCATTCTTTTCACAAATATCGTTAGAATAAATATGAAAGGTTAAGGGAAAGAAAGAAGAAGAAGAATTATGCATCCTGTGTAGCAGTCCTGAAACTGATATCGAATGGCTTGATGTACAGTAAAAGAATACAGTTATCCTATGGCTATACTATGCAACATTACATAATGAGTTTGTCTTTACAAGTACATTGATTCCAGCTCTAAGGACAATCAGTTCAGAAAGAAAAACATCCTTTTTTTTCCCTTGTGTCCTGATTAAAGGAAGTGCTGGTTGGTTTTTCTTTTTCTGTTTTCAGTCACTTGATGACTGTCTGTTTTAATATCCATCAGGATCCAACTTCTTGCAGATAATCAAAGTCCTCCCTTGATGAATTCTGGAATCATGTCAGAGTTAGTGAAGTCAAGGGATTTTTCAGCCTGTGTTTTTTGTTATTGCTTTTATAACATTTGAATTAGGCAGCTGTGGCCTTGGGGAATTTTGTGGTTGCCTTTGCAATTGAAGGTATTCATTACTATGGTATTGTACCATAAATATTAAGATATTATGCCTGCAAGACAAATCTTACTAAATTTGCCTTTCAGTTACTTTTTCTGATACTCTGATCTGTTGTGTGAAAGCCTAGAATGGTATTTCAGATTGCAACGTTTGTATTTCTGACTGCTACTGAACGTGGTGAACAAACTAAATGAGTTTAACCTTTAATTTTTTTATTTTTCTTACTTGACATAGAGATGACTTCATTATCTTTGAACTCTTCAAATTTTTGTCTGGTTCAAAACCTAACTTAAATAAACATCCTCTGCTCTAGATTGTCTGGTTTATTTCTCCTTTCCACTTTGTGTTATTCTGGGGAGGTCTCAAAGGGAGGCTCCCCGAAGTGCTGTTTGAACAAGGGTGGAAGGTTCGATAGAGAAGATTCTCGGAGCATATGAAATCTTATGTAAGTCACTGTCATCATGCTAGCAAGAAGCTAGCGTAAAGTCCTCCTTTGCCTTCTGGAAAATGCTTTGTTAATTAGTCAAAAGAAACTGGACTTTGACTATGGTGTGGACTACTCCAGTTTCTTTACAATACAGAAAAGGAGTGGTAGAGCAACATGTTGCCATGCTTCAGCTAATTTGGACTGTACCCTGCCGATATCAGTGAAAAGGCTCTTACTGATGTCAGTGAGGTTGGGGGCCAGTCCAGATGCCAGCCACATCTTGTGTGTTGACTTGGAAAAAAACCCTCTGGCCCCTCTTAAACATTCTGTCACACTCTTCACCAAGTTTATTTAAATGTCACCTTTCGTATATTTAAAATGGTTCACTGTACTGTTTTGTATGTGATTAAATTGTACCACGATAAAATCACCAACAGCTCAGTATCTGTAGTTTTTTAAACAGATTTTATTTTGGATTAGATATGCATCATATCTCCACTACGATATACTCAGCTTTTCAGCCTCCTAAGAAACAACAGCAATGATAATAACAGAGCCCTTGGTTCGAGAGAAAATGCTACTTTTGTTATTTTTATTTAATATTTTTCCTTGATTATATTGCCTCCTTCATTCATCTAGATACAATGCAATATTCTGTTTTCATCATTTATGATTTGAATTAATGACCTTACACTTTTTAATCATTGAATTTGAATAAAATAATAACTTGTTTGCTCTTCAGTTGCTTAGTTATCTTTTAACTACACGGGAACTTGGCATTCTTTGCAGCACTGTTAAAATGGATTCTGACTGGGTTTTCCTACAAAGTATGAATTAGTTATAATATTTCATTACTTCATGTCATGGTTGGTCTTATAAAAAGTTTTATTTTATTGGAAACATTCTGTTCAATAAATTGTCATAACCTTGATCTAATATGAAAAATACATTAGCAGTAAAATCTGTTTACTGATGCAAATGCTGTATAAAGATATTACCAGTTAAAATTTTGTATTGGTTTTGCTTATCTTTTTAAAAATTGTATGTCTTTTTCTGGAGCAATGTTTCTCAAACTATATATTGCATCTTCCAAGGGAGTTAATGAAAGGTTCAAAGAGTTTTAAAAAACATTAAAAAGAGTTTCAGATAATATATATTAAAGATTAATTACATTCATTGTTTAGAGAGAAAAAGCAAAAATAATATGCTGGCTTACCGGGGCACACTCTCAGTTCCTTCAGGGCTGGGGATGGGAAAAGCGACAATAGGTCCTGGTAGCAAGAGGGAGGTAGGGACCGCAGGGCAGAGCTCACAGGGGACAGAGCAGCTTCTGGAGGAGAGGGGAGTTAAGTGTCTATGTGTTATCTGTCAGTATGTACAGGGACTTCTGATTCTCCTGTGTTAGAGAAGCTGAGCTGCTTTAAGTAAAGATGGTTGGTTATCTGTTCCCTGGCAGACTGACAATTTGGGAAAGGGTCCAAAGGGTCCATAAAGACTAATGATCCTTAAGGAGGATGGTACATCCAAAATGTTTGAGAAATAGTACTCCAAAATGTATTGAAATATGGATTTTGTGTCTGTCATTGTGGGTTAAGATTGATGCAGGGTATTTTGTGGGACACTTTTGAGGCTATTCCAGTTTTAATATGTAACTTCTAAACTTTCTCTGTCAGGCTGTTCCCATGGGTCAAGTATTTAACTCTTTGGACCTGAAAACTTTTTAGTTTTATTGCTGTTTCAGCAATCCCACTTGCCCTGGCCAGCCTACCAAAAGGGGACTGCAGCAGGAAAAGCTCTAGTCCTTGGAAGAGAATTAACTGAGTGATAACACTGATCTCCAAGGCATCTAATTCAGAAATACCTGAATGGAGTTCCATATGTTTTTCTGTTCACTGTGCCTGCATATGGTCCACTGAATGGCTGCCATTGGACTGGAGGGCTACAGGAGCTGTTTTACTTGCAGGTGCACAGATTGACTTGAACTGAACGGTTGAGGTCTCTCTAAATTGCAATGCAGAATCCCATGTAGATGCACTGTACCTGCAGGCCATGTTCTGAAGGCTCTCTTTTCAACCAGGAAGGCCTGAAGACTTTTAATTCTTTATAAAATGAAAGCTGAACTCCTACAGCACAAGGTGGTATTTACAGCAATGCTCTTGGTGTGTTGAGCTACTACCAGGAGAGACCATGTGAATGCTTTTACCATGTAGCAGTTCTTAGTAGGCTGCTGATTTACTGGTGAAGCCATGATAAATATATTTTTTAAAAAAGTGGTGACCTATTTTTAAATTTGGATTTCTCCTTTTTTTTCTAGTTACACAGCTTTTCTGTTTTTGTGGAAATAAGCTGGAGAGTTGAATTCAGCAATATGACCCAAATATGGAAAAGATATCATAGAATCATAGAATCATAGAATCATCTAGGTTGGAAAAGACCTTTAAGATCATCCAGTCCAACCATTAACCTACACTACCAAGCCCACTCTAGACTAATCAAGGGTAGACCAGACTAAACCATATCCCGAAGTGCCACATCTACCCGTTTTTTAAACGCCTCCAGGGATGGTGACTCCACCACCTCTCTGGGCAGCCTGTTCCAATGCCTGACCACCCTTTCCGTAAAGAAATTTTTCCTAATTTCCAGTCTAAACCTCCCCTGGCACAGCTTAAGCCCATTTCCTCTTGTCCTATCGCTAGCTACTTGGGAGAAGAGACCAACACCCACCTCACTACAACCTCCTTTCAGGTAGTTGTAGAGAGCGATAAGGTCTCCCCTCAGCCTCCTCTTTTCCAGGCTAAACAACCCCAGTTCCCTCAGCCGCTCCTCATAAGACTTGTTCTCCAGACCCTTCACCAGCTTCGTTGCCCGCCTCTGAACACGCTCCAGCACCTCAATGTCTTTCTTGTAGTGAGGGGCCCAAAACTGGACACAGTATTCCAGGTGCGGCCTCACCAGCGCCGAGTACAGGGGGACAATCACCTCCCTGCTCCTGCTGGCCACAGCATTCCTGATACAAGCCAGGATGCTGTTGGCCTTCTTGGCCACCTGGGCACACTGCTGGCTCATGTTCAGCCGGCTATCTACTAACACCCCCAGGTCCTTTTCGGCCAGGCAGCTTTCCAGCCACTCTTCCCCAAGCCTGTAGCGTTGCATGGCTACATATGAGGCATCCTAGTATGTTTTGAAACAATCCTACAGGATTGTACTTCCACTTGTACTAGATTGTATTACTTTTTATGGTATTATTATTTTAAACTAAAGGAGGGTAGATTTCAACTGGATATAAGGAAGGATTTTTTTACAGTGAGAATGGTGAAGCACTGGAACAGGTTGCCCAGAGAGGTGGTAGAGGCCCCATCCCTGGCAACATTCAAGGTCAGGTTGGACGGGGCTCTGAGCAACCTGATCTGGTTAAAGCTGTCCCTGCTCCCTGCAGGGGGGTTGGGCTAGATGACCTCTAAAGGTCCCTTCCAACCCAAAGCGTTCTATGATTCTATGATTCTACAGTTTCTATCCCCTTGGGAGCTCCAGGTGCCCTGGGAAGATGTACCCACATGGCCATCCTGTGAGATATCACAGTCATTCAGACTCTCAACAATTACACTGTAATTTCACCTCTGAAAGTGTCTGTCATGGGAACAGTTTGGGGGAAACCTTTTACCTTCAGGTAGCTGGATAACTTGCGTTTTTCTGTGGTAGACTGAATACCATTTCTTCCTATTGCACTCACTGTTTTAAACACCTTGCCGAGCCAAAAGATGCATTTGTCAGATGCACAAACCCCAACTGATTTCCAGCATCTTCCAGCAAACTGTTCTGGAGTCCAAACCGACCTGTATGTCTGGGCTGTGTATTAGCAGGGACCACTGAAGTGTGAAGTTACCCAATATAAGCCTCAGACTTCATTAAACACGTTTTTTCAGAAATTAAGCTCATATCATTAGTATTTAAATAGTTAAGCCCAGGTATTCCAGGCTGTAACACAAAGGAAAATCTTTACCTGTGTCCTCTAGCCCTCCAGCAGCCAGTCAGGACCACCGGAGGCTCATCAACCCGTTGTAAGTCCAGATCACCGTTATGCTTGAGCATGATTTTCCCTATGTGACATAAACCATAAACTCCTGTTGATTGCCACCGGTCTAGCCTCTAGGGCCCCCTTTCCTCTTATCTACCTATTCACGCAGGTAAAGTAAAGGGCTGTCTTCTTCCTCAAAGTGGAGAAGAGAAAACCATCTGCCCAGCTTGTCTTCCTCTCAGTGCTCCTGCCAGTGTGAGCCATGAACAACAACAGCCTGGGCTTAACAAGTGTAAGCAGGGTCTAGGTCACAAAATTCTTTTGGCTTACAATGAAAATTAATTCTACAAGCTACTCAGCAAGCCATGAAGTGTACTTGTCATAGAAGTGCAAGGTATCAGAGAGGAAATAGCCAGTGTTGTATTAGGAAGTGGTTCAAGAACATCTATGGCTACAGTGTTGCAGATGAAAATTTAGAGGATAAGGTTTTCGTTTCTCTGAAAGAGGGTTTTTTTTAGTTTTTTAGTTTTTTACCCAGTTTTGCCACCAACTTTATTCTTATTTTTGCAGACTTCTGTCTTCTTGTTTTTAGTGGTTGTAAAGTCTTTTACCTGTCTGGTTTTGTGTGTGTGTCTTTCTCCCTGTCTTCCTGTAAATACTGGCAGTCTTTCATTGGGCTGGCTACAGAATACTCACGCTAACTCTAATGAGCAAGGAAAGAATTTAACAGCATCACTGTTTACAGGAGATGGTTTTCTAACATTCAGAAAGAGAAAACTTGTGTCAGTTTATAGCTGTTGCTCTAAAGGTGGACTTGCAAAGTTTTAACAAGAACATTTTAAGCATACATTTTATTATGTTTGAGATAAATAGCATCTAACATGGCTCTGTTCCTAAAACAAGGCAGTAACTGGCTGAAGGATGAGGTTTCCTAGGTGGCATGAATTATTCTTACATACAGATTGAAAAAAAGTAACGCAATGGTGGGGGCTTTGCTTGATAAGCATAAATTCGAATGGCTCATCGCTAGCTTATGAAAGGCCAACATTTTGAAAAAGTTCCTGCTGTTGAGCTCTTGGGGTTTTCTGCAGTATAGATAGGCATGATGATACAGTGCCAAGATTAATATCTAGAAAATGAGAACTGATTATCCTGCACAAGAATGCTCTGTTGGTCTGTCATAAAGTATTCTTAATAGTGCTGGCAGAAGGATCTTTCTATGCGCCTGTTCAGCCAGTATTTAGAACTTCTTTGCCATCAATACAATGTGAAATGTTTGTGTCCTCCAGTAGTTATTTAGGTCAGAAATTACAGTTGTGGTGAACTCTCTTTAATCCCAACACTTCTTTCTTCAAGGAGTTCACTTCCAAAAAGATGGAGGGGAAAGAACTCTTTCAAAGCAAAACTCAGCATTTGTTTAATATTAGATTAATTTTAGGGTATATGGAGATACCTTTGTACTTGCTGTTTTGCCATTTTTCTTCTGCTTGAGTTTAGCTATCACACAAGCTAAGCAACATAAGGCTTTTGTTACTAGACAGACATGTTATTAAGTAGACTAAAGCAATCAAAGTTTTGTTCTCATTTCTTTTTTCTGCATCCGTATAGAGACTTAGAAAATCTTGCTATAATTTCCAGCCCTACAGTGATTTAATAAAGTCTTCAAATGGTTGGACATTATTTAGCTAGTCAAGATAGTTAAGTTGAGGAATAAAAAGTGGTGCCTAATTCATGAGAGAGAGAGAGGGAGATGTGATTAAGAGGAAGGATCCTATTTGGACTGTAATGATAGCTAGAATGCATGATTATTCTGCAAGGAGCATACAATTTATTTACCTATGAGTAAATGTTACCTTGTGAGGAGTGTGCCCAGGGGAGTGAAGAATAATAATAATCTCCAGTTTATTCTGTCTCATAGCGTGTGTGCTCTGAGGACACAGTACCTGATTTTACAGCATCTGCAGACATAAACTGAAGCTTTTACAGTTAATTCTTAAGCTGTAGAGCAGATGGGGGAAGATGACATTCAATTTAATGCCTACTTATGCACCTTTTACTGTAAACACTAGACTTTTTTTTTTTACAATGTTAGTTTAATTAAGGAATTCACTGGATTCACCAGTGGCTCTACTGATTACTATTTTTATGGGCATCGGCAATAATTTTTGCTGTGCAAAAGGGAAAAAGAGGTAATCAGAGGAGTCAATTTTATAAGCACAATACATGTCCATTCATAGATCTGTCTCCTTAGCATGAGTATTTTTTCAGTCAGTTTAAAAGCACACGAAACACTAGAACTGTTAACTATCACTTTAACTTTCTGAACTATAGAATGTTTATAGCTTTTTCAAATAAAAATGTGTAATATATAAGGGTAATCTTGATTATTTCTCTTTCTCTTTTGAACCAGCCTCTTATTCCTAGAAGTCCTACAAGCAGTGTTGCTACGCCATCCAGCACTATCAGCACACCTACAAAAAGAGACAGCTCTGCCCTTCAGGATCTCTACATACCACCTCCTCCAACAGAACCTTATGTTCCAAGGTAAAAAGCATCATTTCAGGTACAATTCAATGTAAAAAATATTTGTAAAGTAACTGACCATTCTGTTCCTACACGTTTATCAGCCTGCCCTGTGGGATTAGGCTGATGATACTTCATTTTGCAGGTGAACTGGTTATTAAGGGTAGATATGCTGAATCAGACCCACAGTGATCTGAATCTGTGTCTTGTCTGCAGAAGAGAGAGTAGCCTTTAGAAAAGAAGGTTCAGTACCCTATGTTCTCAAATGTGAGGTAATCTATTTTGTGTAACAGTCTCATCCTATTTCGGAAGAGCAAAAATTACATGAAACCCTGAATCTGTAACTAGGAAAACAGTTCGTATCTGTCCCCTTGCCTAATAACCAAGATGCAACAAAGGAGGCTGAGCTAAAAGCAAGAAACTTTCAGCTTCAACAAGAGCACTGTTTTCTTCTGCCATAGTGTTTTCTTTTTTAGATATATTTGATTTGATAGTGTTAGATCAAATTTCAAGATTGCTTTTTAGTGTGACCACTCTGCTAGATTCTGCAGTGACCATTCTGTTCCCTGTAAATATATCTGCTACTCTGACCTGCCGCTTGGAACAGGCATTTTCATCTCTCCCAGGTCTCTGGGTTTGCTGAGCCAGAAAAGCAGCAGATCTTCTTTGCAGATTCATCACCTTACCCTCACATGACCTCAAAGGATTCAGTATAATTCCATAATGTACACAGATGTTGCTTTCCTAAAATTCTGAGAGAATTATGGCCTATAAATAATACAGAAGTAGCTACCCATAGGTCTAGGAATGTATTTAAGAGGAATCAGTATTGTTAAAGCTTCCATCTTCTTAGACACAGGTTATCATATGTCTAGGCAATGTATTTTTAAATTATATCTTGCTTTTTCTTTCAGTTAACTTTCTTGGAAAGTCTTAGGTTTCTCTTTGAATGCAGTAGTTACATGGTAAAGACCTGTTGCTTCTGAAACTGGAACTGTACTATCCTCAAAGAAGTAGTGCCTTTGTACTGCTACTGATCATGTTTACCAGCACAAAAATACTTTTATTTGATAAAAAATGCATCCTCTTTTTTGAAGTGTTTTTAGTGAATATTCACTGCTCAGCAGTTTTTGAGTTCTGCTCTAGAAATTGAGATCTTCAGAATGCATTTTGATTATTTATTAATAACAGTTCTTAAATCATGTTCATAATGCAGTAGTTTGGACCAATTGTGATTAAATTTTATAATACATATTAGTATAAGCTGTAATCTTACAGAGAGATTAAGCTATGTACATCTGAATTTTTTTTATCAGCTTAATCCTAACGGACTATAGTTCATTTCACAAACCTGTCACATAGTGTGCAGTGTTTCTGAATAATCTGTTTTGGCATTTCATCAGTTTTTTTTGTCCCTGATTAACTATATTTAAGCATGACTTTATTTCAGGTATTGTCAAACTGTTTAGGATCTGTTTCTCAGTTTGTTGTTACTGTTCCAAGGAAAAAAAAAAAACAAATAAACCCTCCTTTTGTAACTGGAGTAGAGTAAAAGACTTGATATTTTGATGTAAATTGCAAAACCCTGAAGCCATGCCGCCTTGGTGACGATACCCACAGATAGTACAGCTGCTGACATAACCGCACACGGATGGCATGAGAAAGAGGAACCGACACTTTCCGTGTGCCGGTTACTTAGAAGTGCTGCTCATAAGTCAGTGCCTGCTCAAATTTTTTGAATACCTTTGGGGATGAGAACTGAAGCCCTCATCTCCAGCTGGCTGTGGCAAAGGGTGTTTACCTGGTAGCTCTGCACTTCTCTCCGTGCTCGCAGTAAAGTTCCCTCCAGCTCAGGCTGCCCTCATTGAGGAGGCTTCCTTGTGCCAGACCCTGATGGTAGCTGCAGCACCGATTAGCATCTGGCTGTTTTATGTCAGTCTCCATCATGTTACCTGCCGGGCTCCTGCAGCACTGTCACCACAGAAAGTCTTTCTGTGACTGGAGATGAGCTCACAGCCCTGGTGGGACTGCACCGGCCCCCCTCGCTAAGCCAACACCATCGCAGTTCTGGGAAAGCAGCCTGGGAAAGTGAGCGTAGTGGTCAGTGGGGGTTTGTGGTGCTGCGCTGTTGCAGCCAAGGCAGGATGGCCCTTTCTCATCCTCCATGGCTACCTGGATCCCATGAAGAGGCTTTGCTTCATCCTCAGATGGAGTCTCGGGGTGCCAAGGGTAGTATGGGTCAGCATGCTGGCCAGCTTGGAACTCACATGGCAGTCCAGAGGGGCAGAAGTGCTCCAACGAGGGCATGAGGCCCCAGCTTCTCTCTTGGCTGCCTCCATGCATTTTGTTGCCCAGAAATGACTCTCTGATTAGGTCTTTTGCAGCCACTTCCAGGTACAGTCCTACCAGCAGGTTTACTGAGCCCTGCTTTATCTATGCAAGGAGAGGGCTCCTACCCCACGCACAGCTTGCTCTCTTGTTTGATGCCTTTGAGTAGTTTGCGTTTTCAGAGAGTGGGGCAGGGGTGCAGAGAAGGAAAAAGCAATCATCTTGGGGATCTGTACACAAACTGCAAAGTGCGTGCCTTGCAATGCATTGCTGCCCTGGGACAGCAGCTCATGATCAGGAGCTACACACCCTATTTGGTACTGCATGGATGTACCTATATAACTTCTAGGCCCGAGTTGATTATGCAAGACTATGTCAAATGTCTGTACGTCATTGGTCCCTGGTTCTTCTTGGTCTGGGGTTAGTTTGTAAGGAACCAGATTGAATTTGTCCATGCTTGCCTTATAGCTGTGTCTTAAAACTATCTGATGTATTTAAAAATGCAAGTATAAAAAAGTAAGGTCAACATTATTTCTATGCCCTAAATCACAAAATGCTAGGTAGAGTCCAAAAAACAAGAAAAAAAGAGTAGTTGCATGTCAGCTTTATTGCTATGATTCTTTTCAAGATAAACCAGTAAGATGGATACAGTCATTTAAAGAATTGAATAAGCAGAGATGTGTGAGATAAGTGGCACATACATGCATACATATGCATATATGATGTGTGATCCTGATGTGGTCGATGGCATCTGTTTCCTGCTTATATGAAATATTGACATATTCCCATGTTTATTGAAATATTCATAGTAAAAAAAAAATATCAATGTCTTATCCCAATATATTAAAAACCTCTCTTGTTTACTAAAGGGATGAAAAAGGAAATCTCCCGTGTGATGATGTTGGCAGACATATAGTGGGCAAGCCGGTTCATACAGGATCCGAATCTCCAAACTCATTTCTTGACCAGGAATATCGGAAACGCTTTAATGTGGTTGAAGAAGATGCAGTTTTATACTGCTATGAATATGAGAAAGGAAGAACAAGTGGTCCTGGAAGGAGAGAGAGCACACCAACATATGGTATGGCATTGATCTAATAAGGATAATCACCATTTGTTGATTTTAGGATTTTTGTGCATCTGCTTTTGTTTTTAAGCATGAAAATATTTTCAGTGGCCATTGATTTTGCTAAGAACTCTGTACTACTTTAGTCCAATCTCAACCTAACAGCTTATTCTGTGCAAGAAAAAAATAATTACAAGAAAAAATGAATAGGGAGGGCGAGTCCAGTTTTATACTGATGATTTTTCTGAATACAAGTTCTGTAATTTTGTTATCATCAGCTTAATTTGCCAGATTATGCTCCAGTATCGTTTTACCAAAAAAACCTCAAAACTGGCAGAAGCCCATATATTTTTTCTAAAAGTACAGGATGGAATTGTTCTCCCAGTATAAGGGCAAGACTTGCATAGGTTTAGGAATTCAGCATTAGAAAAATTTACCCAGGTATAATGGTTTTAAAGATCAAAACCACTTCAGATTTACCAAGAGATGGCATGCTGCTTTCATACTGCACTGCTTTCTAGAACTCTTTAATTTTTCTTTAGTCCCAGAAATCAAGTATGACTGATGAGAGTATGCTTTTTTAGTAATACTGTATTAACCACCTGTCACTTCCTATATGGGAAGTGATGACTTCCTGTATATAGCAGTTCCTCTTTATTTGAGGTTATATGTTGTTTAAGAAAGAATTTTGCATGTAGACACACACGTATCTTGGATTTTGCCTTATTTAGGATAAGAACTCTGAAACAATTTCTGGTGAGAGTTTTGCTCCTCAAGCCCTTATGCTCCAGGTTATTTTCCCTTTGAATCTGTTCAAACTCTTCCTTTAGCTGGTATTGTAACTTGTTTCAGCTTTGGACTGGGAGAACTGGTTTTCTGTTGCCAAGTGTAAAATTGTGCAGTCATAGAGTTGTTAGGATATAGAAGAAAATGAAGAGGAAATCTCGTGTTTAAAAAAGATATTTTGACTACTGTGGTATTAGCTGAGCACACACTTGAATATTTTTTCACCCTACTTGCTATGTTATTTCAATTTTTAAACTGAGCACAAGCTGTCTGTTGGAGTTGTTATAGTAATCCTGACATCATATCCCTTTGAGAAGAAGATAGACTTAATTTATGAGGAAGCATAGATTTAGTACATGATGCAGCAAAACTCAAAATCACCTGGGAACCTTGATATAAATTGAGCTTGAGCTGTGTAAAGTATCCTTAGGATGTGGAGCAATGTGCTTGCACAACATTAAAGGATGCATTTTCATAAAATGCACCCTTTCTACACAACTACACAATCCTGCTGCAAAATCCTCAGTATCCTTTTGATTTCAAAGTGTTTTCAGGTGTTCTCTAACCATGCCCATAGTGTACAAAATAACTGCTAAGGTTTCAAAGCGGAGATAACAATTTTATTACTCCAGTATTTCAACTATTACCATTGGTGGATGCAATCAGTTCCATTAACAGAGATGTACTCTTGGTTCCAGATGTTAAAGTCTAATACTGGAGGTCTAGAGTGAAGAAGAACACAATTCTTCTTCAAGGACTGCTGAATCCATTATTTTGTTACAAGATAGCTTTTTCAGCCTTTTTTTCTATTTGCAGAAAGGGTTATAAATACATGGATCAAAGACTGCGCCGGAAATCAGTCATTATTTATCACATTTGTTATACAGCCTTTCACTTTTGATCTCACTTCTTTTTTAATGAATTCACACCTTCGAGTCCATTTTCATTTCAGTGTATTTTCTAAAAATATTACCATTGCAGCATTAAATTCTAAAGTTTCCCACGTGGCATTTGTTAGCATAAGATTTATGGGTAGGCTTGACCTTAGGATTTCACAGAAATCTGGAAAATGACAATATCACTCTTCTGGCTTATGGTGACCCATTAAAGAAGGACAAACAGAGTTCCAAGGCCTAGAAAAATAATTGTTTTCAGCATGTACTCATCATTAATTATGTGGTGGTGGTTTTCTTTTTTTTTTGTTAATATTTCTCAGTCCTCCTTCGTGAGAGGTTAATAGGGCCCTCCATAATTTCTTTAGTGGAATCTTTTGACATTTTTTGACAACGTCAACAAAGAGATTTCTCTTTCATGCTCTTACTGGCTTCCAGCTGTTGTATAATTGTTGCTAGTTGGCCTCAGAAAGCTTCTGTTCACATCCCAAGGAAGAAATTTTCCTGAGTGTAGTCACCAGGGAAAACAGATTTAGGGAATCCATAGGGGTTAACAAGAAGGAGATTAGCAGAGGTAGCAGGCAAATGAAACCTGACTTTAAGGAAAGAAACAAATTTGGTCATTGCAGTTTTACTGCCAGATACAAAAAACATGCACTTTGAACAGCTAGAGATTTTGTAGAAAATTTGTTATGGCTACAGCTTTTGGTAACAATCAGGCTTTAAATGATTTTGTAGCTTTTGTATCTTTTTAAGTGTGCAGGTCCTTTCAGTAAGATACTGTGAGTTCAGCCTCACAAAGAAGAGAAAGTTGTATTTCTAGAAAAAGTAACCATTGAAAGTTACATCTGATCAAGTAAACATGAGCTGAATACATCCCCACTCAGGAAATTGCTGCTTAACTGTGTGCTCTAAATCTCACCAGCTTCAATCAGACTTAAATGTGTGTCCATAAATAGTAAAATAAATGATAAATTAAAAGTTAAATATATATGTTGTATTTCCTGAGCAATGATGTATTTGTGACCTGATCCTGTGGTCTGTAGAGAACATACACCTTTTTTTGTCATTTTTTTAAAAACACAACACAACCTTTTACCATTATGCTGCCTGCATTTCCCATGGATGCCATACTTCAATAGGTAGATAGACATGTTTGAATATTTGTTTTCATTATAAACACATCTTTCTTTTTTACTGTATCATGGTTTTAACCTCAAAAATGTGGACTAAGACCAGTCACCTTTATGTAGAGGTTTTCTACTTCAACTAACAAGACTTCTGAGGTTTTAACTTTAAGCTCTGCTAGTTTTAAAAACAAATTATTTTTCCACTTTCTGGTTTTGTGACGGGTAGATTGATTCAAAAAAGAGCGAGGGCTGACTTTGTTGTGAAAACATTTTGTTTTCAGTCTGCCAGATATTGTACCGTATGCTATGCTACTCTGTGTTTTGTTTCAATATACTATTTAACTTGCTAAAAACTTCAGACCACTTTAAGTAACCCCATTAAGTTGCATAGCACACTTTCACTGAATTTCCAACTATATTTGTGGAATCCTTAAGCAGAAATCATAGTTCACAGCATTTTAAAAAATCAATTTAGCAGCTTCCAAATAAAAATTTAAAAGATATAACTGTCTTCCGCTTTTCTGTCTCTTGCTGTCTGAAATCAAAGTGAATTTACCAATAGTAGTGTACTTTGCTTTCTGTGGATGAAATGCTACAAAAGAAATTACATGTAGAGGTTTTCTGCTGCTTTTTTTACTCAGTCACTGATGGATCTTTTAAGCCCACCAGCAAAGATGCTATTTGTGAAGGTACTTTAGTGATGTGGACATGTTTCTGTTACCAATCATTCACATATGCTTTAAAACAGTTCTCTCCACACGTGTGCCAGGGGCTTCCAGAATAATAAATAGATATTGTTCAGTGAAAACTAAAGTAATTCGAATGTGCTTGTCAGTCTCAGATGTCAGTCCACTGATGATTTTGTAGGGCATTGGATTTATTTTCTAAACTTAAAAAAATCCATTAAATACTTAGCTGCTTCTTGGCTATTAAAGAAAACAGAACTCCTATCTTAACCTCTTGCTCAGAGGTGATGCTGGATCCTCTTTCATAAGCATCCTGTAGAATAGCAGCTTAGCACATAATTTGTTCTTTCTTCTAAAGAATGTTAGTTTAATGCTGCCTTATGGTGCATGATCTCAATTTTTTCCTCTGTTTCCAGGGAAACTAAGGCCTATTTCTATGCCAGTAGAATATAACTGGGTGGGGGATTATGAAGACCCCAATAAAATAAAAAGAGATAGTAGGAGAGGTAAGTGATCTGAACACACATCTTGTACAAGGCATTATGGGTTTTATCATGCTTTAAGCTATATATTTCAACCTCATTTTGCTGCTTGCTTAGATATATAGAATCACAGAATCATAGAATCGTTTAGGTTGGAAAAGACCTTTAAGATCATCAAGTCCAACCATTAACCTAACACTACCAAGTCCGCCACTAAACCAATTAAGGGTAGAGTAGTAATTCATTTCATGTTCCCTGGCTTGGCTATATTTCTGTGAACCTGTTTTGGGTTCTTTCATTACGTATATTTAGTATTTTGCAGAGCTTCTATTAGGATTGAGGAAGTTGCTCAGCCAGGCAAAAGAAAATCATGACAGCAAAGCCCTGCAGTTTGACTTAAATTTATATTGGCATTTCATTGATTCAGCTGTGTTAGCCAGTCCATTTTGAAACTGGCCTTAATTTTATAATACTAGAGGACAAATGTATGTTTATTACTGATAAATATTGTTATGCTTAGATGAGAATTATATATTCCATTTCTCTGTCTTCATGAGTTCTTTTTGGATGGAAAATATTCTAGAGCAGCATGGGATTCACCTCAAAATCATCGAGGATAAGTTCTTCAAAATTCTGGTTTGTGAGGCTCAGATACATAACTTCACATAGAAAATTATAACCTCTGAGATGGCTATTATCGCCCAGGAACAAGATGTTACAGTAATGATAGATATTTCCATAAAAATATTAACTAAATGCTCAGTAGGGAACAGAAAAGGAAACACTGTTAGGAATTATTAGGAAAAGAATAAAAGACAAATTAAGAAGTATTTTTATGCTGCTGTTTAAGTTCTTGCTCATGCTGGGTGTGTGTGCAGTACTGGTCTCTTCATCTCTTAAGAAAAACATAGTAGAATTGAAGGTCTAGGAGACAACAAAAATGATCAGATGTATGGAGTGGCTTCTGAACCAGGGTCAATTCAGTAGGCTGGCCATCATCAGTTTTGGAGAACTTAGGCAGGACATAATAAAGGTTTATAAAACCTTGTGTGGAATGAAGTAAAGAAATAGGTTTTGTCACCTTTTTTTCCGAAACAAGACCCAAGAGACATCAAATGTCTTCGTCGAGTGCTGGTTAAAAAGAAGAGCTGGCTTCTCGTGCAGTTTGGGTTCAAGCTAAGGAACCTCTTGCCACAGGAGGCTGTGGATACTGAAAATTCACATTAATACAAGGAAAGACCAGACAAGTTCGTGAAAGAAAAATCTGCTGAGGTTTCCTAAATTCACAAACATTACTTCTGGTTCAGGATATCCCTCAGCTACAAGCTGGTAGATGCTGGGAGAGTATTCAGGGAAAGTATGGATGGTACAGTGAATGATCTCAAATGAATGTTCAAAGCAAATTACTTTTAAATGTATGGCACCAGAGTCATTTGTATTCATTAGGATCTTGTTTAAAAAAAAGATTACAGATATGATCATAAGTGTATCATTGCTCATTTTTTGAAAACTCCAAGACAAAATTTATTGATGTGGGGCTTCTATTATACTCTGTTCCTTTTATTGTCAAAAATACCGGAAAACTGCAAGAATTATGAATTTTTCCTACCAAAATATTGCTTTCTTATTATATCCAGACCAAAGAAGCAAATGGGTTTTGTTAATGAAGTAGTCTTGAAGAGTTAAAATTTACAGTAGATCTTAGCAAGAATATTATATATTTTGGAAGCAGGATTAACATACATACAGCAATTCACAATGATGTCTTCCATTACTTTTCTTTCAACAGAAAATTCATTGCTTCGCTATATGAGCAATGAGAAAATAGGTCAAGAAGACTACATGTTTCAAAGGAATAGCAAAAAGGATACTGGGAAAAAGTCCAAAAAGAAGGGAGACAAGAGTAGTAGTCCAAGTCATTACTCGCTGTTGCCTAGCTTACAAATGGACTCATTGAGACAAGAAGTCATGGGCACACCTGGACCAGAAACTGCTTTGTACCACGTGAGTAAAAATAACATTAACAAAAGTTGTTGCTCTGTGCTTGTGATGAGAGACTGTCTTGTTTTTATAGTGGTGTTGAAACCTTTTTTTGGACTGCTGCTGTTGGACTGATTCCTATTCTTCGGACAATAACTAGATCTCAAAGAAATATTCTAGAATTCTTTATTTTGCTGTTATATATGTGGGATGGACACCAGGGTTTTATCTCCTTTAACTAGAAGATGTCATGTTTGAAATGGAGTGTGGTCTCTCTGCCTTGACTTACTTGCTACTGATGGACAGGGAAGAAGCAGCAGTTTCCAGACTGGCTAGAAACCTTCTTTCAAGCATCTATGGCACTGCAATATGCTAAGTCTTATCAGTCAACCCCTTTACTACAGGTACTTGAAAGGCCTGATAATGGCAGGAAAACCTGTGGGATGCATTTGTTTTTCCTTTGAGGTAAGGGGAGCCCTAATGCGTGTAACTGTTTGCAACATAATAGCCCTCAGTAACTCAAGTAAATGTGAAGAAAAGGATTCTGCTGAATAGGATATAAAAGGAAAATTGCAGTAACTTGCTAGTTTTTAAATGTGCCAAGAAAATGGAGTTAGAAGATCACAACATATTTTAGATATGATATCACATATTTACATTTTAGATCTCAGTAAAAGATGTCATTGTAGAGGAATCTACATACGGTAACTGTACAGCAAAACAATAGAAATAATTGAAATTATCTTCATATACTAACAAAGAGTATGTAATTTAGTGTGAGCTTGTCAGGAAGTCTGCTGTGAAACAATGGCAGCTTCACTGAACCTTTAAGAGACAACGTAACTTGGTTTCCTGTTGCAAAACGTCACTAGGGATTATTGCACTATAATTGGTGTAGATTAATTGAAACTAATGGAGCCTTTACATCCTTTTACACCATCTGAGTGCTTGGTCCACTGGCTTCTAAAACTACTTAGTGTGCTGCAGTGCATAGGTGAGCCTGATAAATCTCAGAAAAGATGTCATTTAGTATTAAAAGTAAGCACTTGTGGTACACTTTAATTAAATCAGGTCCCCAGATTCAAGAACTGCTATTCCCTTTCTTTTTCATTTGTAGTAGTTTAGGTATGATGATAAACATTTCTTCTTACATTATTATTTCCAACTTCAGTTTTATGCTCTTTTTGTAAGTTGGAAATCTGATAGTGGGATGATTTCCGTTTGCAAAGGCAGACTGATATAGTGTTTCCCTAATACATCAAGCCAAGGAGATTGCAAGAGTCCCCAAACTGTCCTCTTTGTAATGTCTGCAGTCTTTCCTAGAAGGAATCTAATCAGTGCCAGAGCCCTTGAAATCAAATATTTACAGAACAAAATAGAAAAGTTGTTTGTTTAACGGAGGACTTTCCACTCAGTAGAGAACAGTGTGGTAAATTTGCAACACTTTCTATGTATTGAGAGAATACTCATCTCTCAATAACGTTTCTATGTTAGTATATGTCAAATTCCTGACACTGTGCAGTGAGAAAAAGGTGGGGTTTTTTAAGGTGCCATCTTTGTTTTTCCTTGGTTTCCTCTGTTACCCATTACGTCTCGTTTCCAAATTGTGTACAAAAATGAATGATGTACACAGGAACTGGAAGAATTCTTCGAAATTCTGGTGGGGAAGTTAATGAGCAAAAGCAAACTTAGAATTGGCAACCAACATTTTTCCTGTACTTCGGATACCCGTCCACAAAACACCTGAACTGTTAACACCACAAATTCCACCAGTATCTGCTAATCCTTTTTGTGCATCATTACCATTAAAGGATGCCTCTCTCTATAATGCCATTAAATCTTCAGCATCTTTTTGGAAGTTTAGTGGGAACTTATTTATTTATAAAAATGAACGAAGATTCTTTGTTCTTCAGAATACAAAGCAGTATTGATCTGCTAACTGGCTTTGAAGCAAAATGCATGAAATAAACAGAAAGAGGAAGCTTGGGCCATTGACTTGTCCCCGGGGAAATGGGAAGGAGGCCTTCACAAAGCCTTTACAGCCCTCTGCAGCTGATTATTGCTGGTCCTATTGCTGGAAGCCACCTGGCTGCCACCATGCAGTAAAATACAGTTCCCTTTTCGTGGTGATGGCACCCAAGCATAGTGGCTTATGAAATCTTAATCTATTTTTCAGGTGGGGTTATATGTCTTTGCTGCACAGGAGAGCCAGAAGTTTTGTAATAAATCGGACAGAACTTTTCTTAAAATCTTAAATAAACAGTGCAGTGAGCAGATAAAGAACAGGGGAATACAAATAAAACACAAGGAACTCATACCTGACTGCAGTACAGTTTTATTAAACTATAGATAACAAATAGGACAATGAAAACATACTTATGCTCAAATTGCAAATTGCATCTTAAAGATCACTAAAAAGTGGCTGTCCTATTAGAAAATATTTTTTACAAGCATCAGCTACCTGGTTTTCACAAAGACTTTAGATAATCTGTAAATGGGAGCCTCTGGATGAGCATGAGTTCAGTGCAGAGGGATGGTGGTAGCTCCAAAAACTGCACTAGTAGTAGTGAGAGACTGGGGTTTTTGATTTGGGTTTTTGTTTGGTTTTGTTTTGTTTTTTTAAGAGGTTGATGTTTTCATCATCCTGGAATATCAGATGAAGAGAGAATACTGTGACTGTCTGTGCTGCATACCCCAAGCCAGTGGATTTTCCTGTGCAGCTCCTACCAGGTGGCTGTAGTTGGACTTGTACCTATAGTGCCTCAATTTTTTGTGTTAGGTCCCAGTACTAGAGAATACTCCACCAGGCTTGTTAAGTAGTTCCGATCCCTGGTTGCTCTTGTTAAAAGTTTTCACCTCTTAGCCTGTGTTTACCTGGTTTCTATGTCCAACCTTAGTTATAAATGTACCTTCATCCTCTAGGTTTAAAGGTCTTTTGTTACCAAATTTTATCTCCCAATATAGGAATTTACCAGTTACAATCAAATCACTCTTGCTTAAAAGAAATAGAATAAGCATCCTGGGTTTTTTCATCAGCGAGTATGTTTTCATATCCTTTCGTCATTCTCATAATTTTTTCAACTCCTCGTATTTAATCCTAAAGTATCCTAAGCATCCTTCCTAAAGTATGTATGCCAGAACAGGACATAAATTTCCAGCAGCTGGATAGAAAGGTAATATAACCTTTCTAATCCTGTTCACCACCTCTCTAAATATTTAAAGGACTGTTTACCTATTTTAACTATAGACTTGGAGTGGAAGTATTTTTATTACTTGGTTTTGGTTTTGGTTTTATTTTTTCTGTAATGTCACTTTTCCAAATCACTGATCTGCAAGACTGGTATTCCCAATCTAATATTTTGTATCTTGCACTCTTTGTTCTTAAATATATAACATTGTGTATGGCTGGCCATGTTGAAACATACAACTTCTTGGGTATGCTTGCTGAATAATCTATGTCTCTGAAGCAACCCTAAGTATGAAATACCAGAGAGTAAAGGGTCTGGGCCCGCAAATTGGGCCCTTGTGATTCCCAAGTCCATAGCATCCAGGAATCTGGGGTCTGCTGTGGAATGGAACTACCAAAACCCTTGTTTTTAAATTATGTTTTTAATATACATATTCTGTGAAATAAAAAAAAATACCAACACTGCACATTTATTTTCTTTATTTTTTTCTCTATTTTCTTTTCCCTTTTTTCTGAATTTCTTGGAATGGAAACCATGCTGCTCACTTCAGCATTCAGGTCTCGTGTCACTCACTGGTCTTTGATTCTGTTACCTTTATTCAATGTTTTTATTCTTTTTTGAGTCCATTGATATAAATGTTAAATAATTTTGGACTAAGAATGCATCCCACTAGTTAATGATGAATTCCCCTTACAGTTCCAGGCCTCTTTCCTTTTGAATTTTGCAGCCGTTGACATGTGCAGGTTGATTACCTTTTTACCATGAAGGTTTTCTGCAGAAAAGCACCTTTTACAATTATGCTGACTTCAACTCCTTGCTTCTACTGCTTTTATACATGGCTTTATAGAAAAGAAGTCTTTGATCAAAAAACTACACTGATGAATTAAATTACCACAACAGAAATGGTATGTTTTTGTGCTGTAAACAAAGTGGATGGTGTTAAAAAATTACCATGGTAATTCAGAAGTGGGTGGTTGTTGTTAATTTGCTAAAAGTTATTTTGAAAAAGGCCAGCAGACTCAAATTGTTATATTCTGAAGTGATCACAAGAATGTGGCAGTCTAGCATTTTCCAGACTGTCAGTATACTAAATTTGCATAAAATCACTGGGTTTAACAATTTTGTTTATATTGTTGACCTGCCATTACAAGCGAAAACTGGGTGGTCAAAGGAGCATTTCAGTTATGGCCTTGAAAAGTGAACAGCGTTTACTTGTGTCCACTGAACATAACTGATGTGATAGCAAAAGAAAAAGTGATTTGTGTTATGTCTGTGAAATAATCATCTCTTCTATCCACTTATGGTATTTTTTTAATCCTCACATACAAAGTCTCTTCACCACTTTGCTTTGTTTTGTTTCCCGTTCCAGAAAGTGTTTCCAGCGTAGGTTGATTCCTAGCCAAATTGTTGTTTTTACATTCTATTTTTCTTCCTCAGTATTGCAAAAGAAATACCAACATAGAGTGTTAATGTTTTTATTAAGCCAAGGCAAACTGTTTGAGCTGTTGCTAATCTAGTGTGCAAGCAGGTGTTCAATGTGATCTATTACTGTAGATATAAAACTGTGCAGTTAAAATTGTCTTGGACCTTTGGGGCCCAAGAGATGAAAGCTCTGACACGTGATCACAGTTTTTCAAGTTCATTGTGTTATTCTGTATAGGAATTTCCTTGGTACGTTGTGCTTTGTTTTCATTACAGGAAAATAATGTGGTTATTTAGGAGGGAGATATTGTCATGAGTCAAAAGAAGTTCCACATCAGGTTAATGATAATCTGCTCCTATCTGGATCAATACAACTTTCCCTTGGTCTAGAAATAGCATTGCTATGGAAAGAAAAGGTTGCAGCCTATTGTATATAAGTAGGGAGTTACACAAGAAAAAGTAACCTTGCTTATAAACTGTTTCCAAACCTACACCAATAAACTTATATTATTGACCTTGTTCCTTCTCCCTTCCTGCCTCCCATCCCTTTGCCTTTTCCAGTGTATGCTCACTTGTTCATATGTATTTAGCAATACCTAATCATAGAATTATAGAATCGTTTAGGTTGGATAATGACTTGGTTGTCATAGGAAAAGTAACAAAAAAGTAACAGCTGATAACCAGCCTATTTAAAATTGTTTAATTAATTGCAGTAGTTTTCTTGGTCATTTTAATTGTATTTGAAAATAAAGTAAATTTAGTAGCAAGATGTACCGTTTAAAGTTCATACATCTGGAACAGGTGGCTCAGGAACAGATGCAGGAAAGAAATGAAGGATTTGTTCTGTAGGGATTTTGCTGAATCTACATGTGTAGATATATACACATGCACTATCTTTAATGTTCCAGTTTTACTTTAAATAAGGGAGGAATAAAATAAAAGCCATCAGTTGGAGTTTTTTTGCTGCAAATGCAATGAAGTTGGTGCACCTTTGGCAAACTTCTTTTTTTTTCCTCTTTAGCGATGTGTGACTATCCATGTGGTTGGAGTGCAGCTCGGTGACTCTTAACTCACATAATTGATTTCAGTACTTGTTGCAATGAGCACCTACAGAGAGCCAAGCACTCTCCTTTCTACTCTGCCAGTGAGATGACACTGAAGCAACGATGGCAAGGGGTTTGGCTGGGGTTGCAACTTCTCTGCCATTCCCCGTGAGGTTGCCACACTGGTTCAGCTCAGTGGGTTTGCTCAGCAGAGCTGGTGGGTCTGCATCAGTCAGGGCATGCAAAGTTCAATTGGTTGCAACAGTGATCTCGTTGAACATACTGTAAGTGAAGAAGATTTGCTTATGGGCCTATTGCAAAAATCACGTTTTAGCTGATAAGATAAATTGGAAAGGAGACAGTAACTTTTAAGAAAAATAACTTTTCTACTTAAATGATGCATATTTCCAGATATTTCTTGCTTCCCATCCACCCCTCCAGAGGAAAATACAGGAAAATGCTTTTTAAAAGTTCAGTTCAAAATGTATGTATTTAGGTGTGTTCTCAGTACAAAGAAGAATTTACCAAGAGCTCATGATTTTGAAAACTTTGAAGTCTAACTCTACTTAAGTGGTTGATTTTCTCTTACTCCTCCTATTCCTCTCTGCAGAAAGGCTGAAAGGAAGGAAAAAGAGAAGGTACTTGAACATAAAGTACCTACATTTTTAATAAAAATTCTTGAATACACATGTATTTATAAAACATTTTAATTGTAGTACTCAGTAACTAGCATTTAAGAAAGTGCAGAACATATGTGTATTAGTTTCCTAATAAACTTATGCACAAGCTACCCCATCAATTTTTTGCAAAAATCGTCTGAATAGAAATGGCATCTAATAAGCACTATATACTGGAAAACTGTTTACCAAAAAAAACCCCAAAACCACCCCACAGAAAAACTAGCAGTTTATTATAATTGTAAGCATCACAGTAGTTAAAGAATTTCTGTTTGGTGAATTTTTGTTATGGATATTTGTAATTAAACAAAAATGTTTGTAGAGAAAAAAGTTGAAAATCAATTGCACAGATTTTAAGTAGGTGTCTGAAATGTAGAATGTCATTTTACCATTGCAACAGATGGAGTTGGTACATTTTCTTCTTCAAAATGTTTGAAGTCCAACTATGGCAGGACTTAAATATCAAGGCTCCCTTTTCCTTCCTCTCTCTGTTTTCACAATTGTCTATAGTTAGACTTGTAATTAGTATAGAATAAAAGTCTAGCAGTTGATATCAAAGTCCAGTTTAACCTAAGTGCATAGTGAAAAATATTTTCCATAAGCATTGCCATAATTTCTGTTAACATTTGAATTATTATTGCTTCTTCTCTGCGGTCTTTCATCTCCGTTTAAATATTTGTATTAAAATAATACTGAAGCTTGCAGAATGATTACAGGCTTACAGGCATCAGTCAGAAACAAAGGAAATTTTAAATTCCTTCTTGAAAATGTACTTGTAAGCAATACTTGATTTAAAAAAATTATACTTGTGTTAAAGTTAAAAAGCATTGACATTTTTATATTCCCATCTAAGAAACTGCACTGGATTTCAAATAACTGTCCAGAAATTAAATGAACATCATGAAGAGTTTTTGAAATATTTCATAATTGTTAAAAATTTCAGTCTATCTATTACAACAGTAAGAAAGGATTAAAAAGCTCATTTCTCTGCTGCTTTGTTGCAGATTGGCCCTTCTAAATTCAACTGTGCATGCACTATCTTCCACTGTAAAGGCAGAAAAACACAAACCTCAACTGAAAATAGCACATATACTGTTGAAATTTCACAAGTGAATAAATTGTCATTTTTCATGATGTCTAGCCTTTTCAAAAATAGCTCTGTCAGATTGGACTGCAAGTAGACTGCCGGGAGCCTCAGTGGAACAAGTCCAATAGTCTGAACTGCTGTGATGCCCTAGTTTCTTCTCAAGTACTTGTATGTTTGTGAAGGTCCAGCATAGCTTGGCTCTGGTAAAAACTAAACACTGGGATATCCCTCTCCGCAGGTAACTGAAGCATTTATGACATTTACATTCCTTTCTTCTCTAGGTTACACTGGTCATATCTCACCTTAGTTTTTGTAGCCTTACGGGGATGTAGGAGAGCATTTTGGCTTGTTATACAACTTCAACTCCTCCCATCAATGAGCGTCTAACAAGGAAATAAGGCTGTGACAGTATCTAGGTCCACGTGCGTGGAAATGAAAGGAGTTTACTGTTCTGCAGTAGAAAAAAGAGCTGAATAGGCTTGTGAAGTTATAGAATAATCTTATTTGGAGTTCTTTTAAAAGACTCAAAGTCTATTCAGAGGCAAAAGTGCTGGTAAAATGTTTCATATAATACTGGTAAAATGTTTCATATAATGCAGCGCATAGTAGAATATCCAATTTTGTTATGAAGGCATCATGAGCACCTAGCTTGTATCCATTTCTCTTGTCAGCTTCCTCTAGTATAGTTCAAGTATAGAAGGCCTTTTGCTCTGAGAGGCAATTGGAAGGAACAACAAAAATTCAGTAAGGGGAAGACGGGTAAGAGGAAAAAACGTAATGGAAAATTCTTATCTAGTGCCTTCATGAGTCTGAAACACCGTCATGTCCCACAGCCACAATCATCCCATTGATTGTAGGCAGCTTTGAATGCCTGCACATTGGCAGATGTTGGGTTTTTCTTTCAGTTGGAGACTCGTGGTTTTATGTATCTGATTCAGACAGAAGAGCAGCATCTCTCACGTTCTCAAGCTGGAACATTGGTTCCAGCCCTTGGCCAGCTTCTTCACTCCAAAAAGAAACCACCTAAATGACATTATATGTATTCCTTCCTTTGAATGCAGCACTTTATAAATGTAACAAGCACAAAACAGGTAATAAAAATTGTAGTTAAGTTGTTAAAATCAGTGTAGGAACTTCGTCTAGGCTATAAGTGAACTGTGTGGCATATTATAAAAAAAAAAAAAGGCGAAACAGTTAAATAGGCCTTACTCCACATGTTATTTGTAACAATTGGAGTGTTGTGGCATGATTGTTGTGCTAAAAGGTAAATCTCGATATTCCATCGGGTTTGGTAAAAATCTGGTCCGAAATAAATCTTCTACATTTCTGAGAGAAAAGGCAAGAGAGAAACAGCATATAAATTCCTTGCTAATGGAAGATGGGACTGTATTATTTTTAGACTAGCGCAATCAACATAGAGGAATAGAGAGGCCTCCTGGGTCTAGTCCTCTGCTATTGCAGTTAATCACATTCATTTAATCCTGTTCAGATATGTATTAAACTCTACATTCAAACATGGTATGAATTGCTGTTGCTAATGATGGGACCAGTAAAAGGTGGTAAACTGGGTGAATGGATGTCCAGTTGTCACAATTCAAAGAAAAATGTTGGACAGAGGGGAGCAAAGAGAACAAAATTATAATTAGCCTGCCAGCAGGAGAAAGGCATCACTCCTAATGAACTTGCCACAGAAAAAAATCCAAATGCCTCAGAAACCAGCATAAAGTGCATAGGATAACAGGGTAATTCAGGCTGGGAGGGACCTCAGGAGGTCTCTACTCTGGTCTTTGGCTCAAAGCAGCACCAGCTTTGAGGTCAGACAAGGCTTCTCAGGGCTTTGCCTAGTCGGGTGTTGAAAACCTCCTGAGATGGAGACTGCACAAACTCGTGGCCAACCTGCTGCACTGCTTGGCTGTCCTCATGGCAAAAAAGTTGGAGGTGAGCAATAAAATAGATTTCAGCAGTAGCTGAGAGGTTAGCAACTTGCTCGGGTTTAAGGCATAGTTTCTGTTGTTTCATTGCTGTTTAGCTAAAATCATCTTGTGAAAGTGCCTCAGTAATCTCACATTTGTTTTGCCAGTTCTAGACTCTCGGTCCTTTGAACTCAAGACTGAAGAGAGTGGATGTGCATATGCAGCTTTTATACTTGAGTTCTGGTTAAGCATCCATTTTGTGAAATAGTAATATTTCGTCTCCTCAGGAGGGAGTGCTAAGTTCTTTTAATTATATGGAATAATATCTGCATTGTTCATGAGGAATATTATTCCTGTCACAGATGAGAGAATATTTTCACATCTGCATTGCCTCTCTTTGAAAGAAGCAGTTAATACCATGAATTTTCTCTTACTGAGGAAGCAGTTGCCAAAATGAAATTTGAAGATATTGAATGTGGGGGATTTTACATCTATTTCTATATACTCTGTTATTTTTGTTAAAATCCAGAGTTAACTGTTGCAGCAAAGCAAAATGCTCTAGAGATGAGGTAAGATTGGTTTATGGGCCATCGTGAAGCACAATTGGAGTTTTTTGTGGAAAATTTTTATTTTAAACTACTTTATTATCTTCTTTCACATCTGACCATGAGGGAAAAAATGGCCTGTTATAATTTCTTTCCATGACGAAGCTGGGGAATTCTTTAAAAATGAGAGTTACTGTAAAGGTCATCTAGTCCAGCTCTGCCAGTCTAGATTTATTCCTTACTGCGTATGATATAATGCTCTGAAAGTGTAATTTTACATTGTCAAGAGATGTAGATCTATAGACTAATAAATCTCCCAGCTCAGAACATTTCCTAATTTCCTTTCACATCCCCATTCTGTATTTTTTCTGTTATCTATTTCAATTAATCTTTCCTGGTTGTATCCTGCTTTTATTGCCCAATAGAGGTAATAAAAAAAATTTTGCCTTTGTAGGTATTAACATTGTGCGTACATCAGTAAGCTACATTACCTGTAGCTGGTACAATCACAATAGCACAGTTGAGATTTTTTTTTTTTTTAATGTAGAATAAGTGATTTAGTCGCTCGGTTATTCCCCTTTGATAAAGAAGAGATTAAGTGCAGCATATTGTAGTAGAGAAGTGTATGTCAGGCACTGCACAGAGGGGACTCAGCCTGAGTTATCACTGCAATATGGTGGGGAGTGTCACATCTGTGAGACCTTAGATCTAGGTCCTGACTTCTCAACTGGCTCCTCGCTGTATTCCTTTCTGCACGAGGAAAAGAGAGGTGTCAGGACTATGAAAGCAGTGAACCAAGGACACAGGCCGGCATGCATCATGAAATGTGGCATTCTAAAAAACTTGTACTGAGTGGTGAAAAAGTTGTTTGAATTAAGGGAGCACAGATGCCCATTTCAGAGTCCCATTTTGTCAAAATGCTTTGACAAGCAGCACAATTGTTTCTGAACAAGTGATTTTTTCAAAGTAGTGGTTTTGACTCCGCAGGAGTCTCTGCCCCATTCCTCTGCCCGCTTACACGGCAGTGGCCCCTCGAGCCTGTTGCTGACACATAATGTGGGAGATTGTATGGTTGCACCTGGGAGGAAAATGGCTCTTTGCAGCAGTGCAGCTCCTGAACAGAAGCTGTTTTATTAGGTGTTTCTATTTTACTGGAAAGAAGTGCTTGTTGCTTAGCGCCTGATCTCTGAGTCAGCCAATCCATCTCTGCTACTGTGCTGTGGAGGAAAAAAAACTCATATTTTTCATATAGAGATAACTGCTTTTTGTCTGTTTCTCAAGTATATCCCTTGGCTTTCAGATTAACCCAGGTAGACAATATTTCTAACACTACAGAATTCTGACTGAAATGTAAAACTAATTTTGTAAGCTGGTTTGTACCCATAAGATCACCATAGCCAGCACAGAATTAAAAAGACCTACTGTTATCTTTCCCCACCTTCTGAGAAGTGCTGTTTCATCTTATGCTTAGAGGAAATTTTACTGAATTCCAGCAAGTAATGTGACTTTTATCCTGGAATGAACTGTTCTTTTTCTACCTTAATTCATAGGTGCAATGGAAGTGTTTGGTATGAGTTTTAACAGAATGTATAATGGCTGAGGTACAAACACTCTTTCCCTCATTTCCCCATGGAAACGTCCCCTCTGTTCAAGATCCTGTTACTTCCTATAGGCAAGAGCTACCTGAATTCAGCCCTGATATGTAACAATTACTACAGCTATTGCTGCAAGCTATTCCTCGTAGCATGGTGCAACGATAAAGAGGCACAAAGCACTACGCTCTGGAAATGTCATTTTAGTCCTGAAGGGTACAAATGCCAAGAAATCTCCAAGCCTTCGAAATTATTATAAGGACATGTCCTTAACAGTAATGTAACCAGTAGATAAGGTTTTCTCCTGATGAATAGTACTACTTAAAAGGAGAAAATTTGGGTTTGTATGTTTTATCTTGTAGAGATAAGCAAGGAAAGCATTTTGGTGGCTGTAATTTGTCTCGTGCATCTCCTTTGCTAAGACTGCTTCTTTCACACACAACTGTGCACTAATTTCCAGTTTCACCAAAGCCTTTGTAAACTCCCTAGCTCCAGAAAAGTACAATTTTCTGTTTTATTGATTTTTCACCAAAAACTTAACATTTTTGGAAGTCAGAATGAGTTTTGGGTTTCTTTCACTGAAAGAATATTATGCCCAAGTGCTAACAGAGAATAGCTTGCAAGACTGTATCTTCCTTAAAGCAAAAATCTGTTTTCTCAGTTCTGCTCTCGTTCATTACAGAGCACCTACATCCCCTGCACTTTTCTCTGTCACACAGTCAGACTGAGCAATATGAAAGAGGTCATGCCGAGGGACACAATCAGAAGTGTTGCTAACCGCTCCTACAGAAGGAGCTGCGTATGTACTGTTTTCATCATAAGCAAGTGCCTAGGTGTTGTAGGGGGGCATGAGACCTTTATTTTAAGCTAATGATTTTTCATCTAGAAAGACCATAGGCCCAATGCAAGATTTTGTTAGTGCCTGGGGTCGACTTCTGTGGTGTTTTATAAGTTTTCTCCCCAGAAGGTCCAGGATCTGTTCCATGCTGTGCCACAGATCACTTCTCTAATCTAACATAGATGACTTGCAGAGTAAGTTTCTTAAATCTGCTTGTATAGTCTTATTGTTTAGATAACATACTTTAGATAAACATACAGAGGAAAACCTACCTTTCCCGTGAATAAGACAGAAATTTTCTAAGCAAAACCAGATTTTTCCTGGAGGAAATTGCGTTGTTTGAAAGAGCTTTGTTTGACTGACTGATATCAGTGGAGGGGCAACACAGCAGGGCAAGAGCAATCCACGAGGCTTCTGGAGTGCATATGGGGTGACTCGTCTCAGTGATACTTTGTGAAAGGACAAGAGGCAATGGACATAAATTGAAATACAAGAAATTTCATGTAAACATAAGAAAAAAATACTTTTACTGTGAAGATGGCTTAACTGGAGCAGGTTGCCCACAGAATTGGTGGAGTCTCCATCTTTGGAGATATTAAAAACCCAGCTGGACACAGCCCTGAGCAACCTGCTGTAGTTGACCCTGCTTTGAGCAACAGGGTTGGATAAGACAATCTCCAGGGGTGCCTTCCTGCCTCAGCCATTTTGTGGTTTTCTGACTGGTCCATTCTCTTCAGTGAGAGAAGAAACTGAGAATGGCTCTGGGGTAGAAATCAAAATGAAGGGTTAAATACTTTTCTGTAATGAGTGATAATTAAGTTTCTTTTTCCTTCTTAAATGGATGCAGTTGAAACATACACAGTGATGGAACAACTGATGTATCTTGGACTTTTGCTGTTAAAGAATACGTATAGTTTTCAAACCCTCACTTTCTCTCTTGGATTACTTACTGTCAATAAAAGCAGTGTGCGAGATACCAAAATTACATGTTTCAGAGTAGATGTAGAGCAGAAGAATGATCTCAGAATAAATTATTCTAATGAAAAGCACTTGTCTAGTTTAACTTTTTATCCTCATTTGCTTCAGGCAGCTATGACACTGCTGCAGTCCTTGTTCTGTCATTCGAAAAGACAGTGGGGGAATATGAGAACTCTCATTTAAATTTGATACTGTCCAAAAATTTTACTGCTTCAGTATTTCAATTAAAGAGTCCTGTGGCTTAATGTCTAAGAAGGAGAATCTTTCCCTGGTGGTGTAAAGCAGGACCACTGTATATTATTTTCTCAACATGGCCTGAAGATTTAAAAAACATTTTAATTTTTCTAAGTTTTGCATGCACTATGCTACCAACTTTGCACAAACAATTTGCACTAGCTTGTGCAACTGCAAATTTGTATCCAGCTAATGCAACACTTGCCACAGAGCCCCCTCAAATTACAAGAAGTAGTTTAGAGATGGGAGAATGAATAAGAATCCTTGAACAGAAAAGCTGTCCTTGCTATCATGTTTCAGACAACCACAGTTGTGTCCTTAGCTAGCGTATTCTTCTTGGATAAGCAGCTGTAGGAACAGTTGTATGAAAAGATTAGACATCTTTGATATTATCAGCCCTTGTAGACTATGTAATAAGGAGAGTATCCCGCACAGGTAATGTAGCCACTGCCTACAACAGAGGCAGCTAGAAAGCTGGCAGTTTCAAGGTCTCAGGCTACATTTTTTACAGTAAAATGTTCTTAGCATATTCTTCTTAATGCTTTCTTTATCCTTCTGGTCACTAACAGAATGCATGTATTGGGAATTCTTGGTCAGAGCTCCAAAAATACTGGAACCCAGTTAGAGCTGTGACTGTGCATGGTAGATGGCATAGCCATGTACTGTAGATCTAGTAATTCCTAGAAGACTTTCATAAAGCTACCGTGGGGAAAGGAGAGAAGGAGCAGGAACAGGAACAAGGCCATTGGTTGTCAGGTAAATGTAGAAAATTATCTCATCTGAAATTGACTTTTTGGCTGCTGCCAAGAAAACTATTGCTTTGCCAACTTTTGCAATTCATTTGGCCTTAGTATTGCAACACTTTTTTGCAGTTCTGAAAAAGCAAAACTAAGGGAGGAGGAGGAATATAGTGTGTAGGATAACATACCAAGCCATGAATTCTGGAATGCCTTCTTCCAGTGACTGTTAATACGTCTGTGCCTCTCACAACCCATTTGACAGAACCAGTGATTCATGCTTCTCTCTGCCTGAGGCACCTGCCATTTAAAAGAGAAATATCCACAGGATATTTAGTATAATGATTCTTCCTTACTTGTTGGCATTATTTTGTTTGTACTACAAAAGCTCACTTTTAGAAGTCTGTTCATATATAATGTTTGTACTGTGTTTTAGTATTAAATGTCTTAGCTAGAACCTTAGTGATTGCTGTCCTTTTAAACCCAGGTATGGTATTTTTATTATAGAGTGTACTCAAGAGCAGGGAGAGCTGTGCAGGGAAAGCAGAAGTATCTGTTACAAAAGTACCAGAAGATCAAGATTTGATTCAATAAATTTTGGTTTTGAGAGGCAAGACTGAAGGTTTCAGGGCATCGTTAATCAACTGTGGCATCCTTTGTAAATCACTTTTCATTCCAACTCACCATGGATTTGTGAATTACTCGCATATGAAGACTGTTTTGTCATCAGCGTGTGACTTTAGCATTGGGAATATTTCTGCATCTGCTTTCATAAATTGACTGCTGTGCTTTTGTATTAGATTTTCTTTCACATGGACCATCCCATTTACTGTATGTGCATTTTACCTATGTGATTACAGGAACAGAAGTATTCCCCCTAACACACCCTGCATGACCTGACAAATCAGATATGCCAAGCATGAGATTTTTTGCAGATATCCATTCTGTTAGCAGTCTCTGAACCCCAGTCAACACACAAAACTATTCAAACAGGGCAGTGAAGTCTTTGTCTTCCTAAATAGCATCATAAGTTAGAGCATAGTCTTGCCTTAACCCACATTTTAGTAGGTTCCCTTTTGAGTGTAATTTCACCCATAGACGCTTCATTTGACCCTTAGCCCTGGTAACTGATTCCTTCAGAGCATCAAGTCATCCCTCGTCTCTTCTCTCTTATGCCAATAAAGTCCTGTGTGGCCCAGCTTCAGCCCTTGTTCCAAAAACTGCCTTGCAGATGCCCTGTGTGGACTCAGCTAGCTTTGAGACCTAGCTGACTATAAACAGTAATCTATTTGCTTATTTTGAGGGCTAAACATAATAACAGATCAATACCTGCTCCTGCTGTAAGCAAAACAGTTATCTGTTGTGAATGAAATTCTGCTGATGATTGGCAGGAGGTTTCAAACTTTCTGAGCTGCCAGAGGTCTTCTCTCATCATACCTTTGTAACAGAGTCCTTGAAAACTGTATATTCCACAAATATCCATGAAAATAATTAATACATCTATCATTAGCTCTTATTGGAGACTGAGCAAGATGGTAAACAAAAAAGATTTTGGCAAAATCCTCTGTTGGGAATACCCTTAAGCTTGAGTTGTTAATAGTGATGGATAGTGTGACAATGTAATATAAGTAGCTTTGAATTTTTCCACCTTTTCACTTTTCTTTTAGCTCTGAAATTTTGGATCTCAACACCCCAAATGCAGAGAAGCATGTATATGTTATATCAAAACTGAAAACAGAACATTGCCAGTGTTCTCAAAGTACTGAGTGTGAGAGATCAATCAAATAATTAGCAGCACCAGCTTTCATTTTCTTCCAGATATTGGCTTTTTCATCTGCAGCAGAAAGTTCCAGTAATCAGAAATGTTACAAGCTACTCTGCTGAAACTAGAGAAAGTTATCTTACAGTGACAGAGAGGAACTGTCTGACTGTAAATAGTTCCTTAGTGTCTAAACTTGCAGCTTGAGAAAAATTGGATTTGACTTGAGCTCTCAAAAAAACTATAAAGATAACCTGCCATTTTCCTTCCCAATCAGACTGAGCTCAACCTCAGGTATAAAAATTGGAGATTATTATTTCCATAACCTTGTTGTCTCTTCCAGCTTTCCAAAAATAAGTGAGTGGAAAATCTCTGAAGAAAAGTTAAGAAACAAATAAGCACTTGAAAGATGATTTTAGGAGCTGTCAAATTTAGTACTAATTGCTGCGGCCAGTCCAGATCTTCAGAGAAGCTTCAGTTATGGTCTTTTTTTGGTAGACCTACAAATTCTGTAACCATAAAGGAGTTCATTTAACTATTAGAATATATCTATTTTTTGGACATGGATGTCATGTTCTGTTGGTCAGACATGGAATTTATATGAGATCTTAGAGAATCTCTTATATAGGAATAGTTTGACCCCAAATCTTTCAACTTCCTCCTCAGACTCTTGAAATTAGGCAAAACAACCAGTCCTCCCAAATCAATAGTTCTGATAACCAGTCTGCTTGTCTTCTAGTTTTGAGGTATCAACTGGATTACAAATTTTCTAACTTTCATCATAACATGACTTTTATCAAATATTCATCTCTCCTTATAGCAGTTTCACTCCAATTTAATATTGGTATTAGAAGCTCAGTTTATTAAGTTTCCTATGTGGCATGAAACAAATAAATTAATTGAAATTTAAATTATTGAACACTTTTATTTAAATACGTTTTTCCAAATAGAGAGCTATCAAATTACTACTAAGTAGTTCATAATAAATACTCACATTTTCAGGCTTCTGAATGTTAATGACTAACTTTCAACCTTGCTTCTCTTCTGAGCTTCTGAGCACTTCTATACAGAAGTGTGGTGCTAACCAAGAATGAATACTTTATCCCAAGAGCTAAAAACAGAAAGAAACCTAGATAGCTCTCTGAGGATGAGAGAAAAACATGATAGTCTCATTTCTTGAAAATTTTGTGTTGTACGTACGAAGATGCTGTTGCATGATTGTGTGCGTACAGATATTGTTGATAATACCATATATATGTGATTATTTTCTTGCTAAAGGAACAAATACAGTTATAGGTCGTTGGTGACCTCTTTTTTTAGTGTGAGCCTCCACCTTGAAGGTTTTTACTATGTAGCTGTATTACTGCACTATAATTCTAAAAGCATGGAAAGGCATACCATTGGGCAGATTGCTATTTACAGTTGTGCGGTCTTCTGATGGTCTTTCAGAACTCTGTCAATCATTTTGAAGAGTGTTAAAGTAAATATAACCCACGTAGCAAGTTTGGTAATGAACAGTTTCAGGAAGAGAGGAACTGTTATGGCTCTTCCATGCAGAATGAAATCTCCATTGGCTGATGGGATGTGCAGCTAAGCCCTCAGAAAGGTAGAGCTAGAGGTGGGCTAGCACCTTTGCTAAAAAAACCCAAAACATAGCAAAAATCCCTTAATGAATGATGTTTTGTTCCTCTTGAAATACATGTGCTTTGGAGGCTGCTGACAGCAAAGGCAGACATATATATACCTGAAATGTTTCTTTGATATTCTACTTAGGCATGCATTTGGCAGAGGGCTTAGTTTAGGTATACTATTAAATATGACAAGCTCAAACATCACATATTACAGGAGAAAATTATTGCATTCAAAAAACTGAGGCTCAGGGTATTCAAGGGAGTTTTGATATGTGTTAAACATCAAGTGACACTTCTGGATAATGGAAAGTTTTGCTAATTGTATTTTGGGCAACTGGAAAGCATATAATCCAGAATATGATTAAACAGTTTCAAATTTTCTTCAAATTTCCGTTTGGGTTAAGGTATCCATCTATTTCATCTTTTCAGTGGCAGTCTTGTTTCCATTTTATTTATTATTTTGAATTGTTAACAACTTTCTTTAAAATAGAATGCTGTTTTCTGTTTCATTTCATGCCTGCTTTCAGAATTAGTAGGAGAGATTAATTCTTGGAAACTAGGACAAGATGTATGTGAAAGCAGTTGCTCAAAGCTCAAGATGTATCAGAATCAAAATGTGGTGAACATATGTTGAAATCCAGCCTCGTGGGTGGGTGATTAAATGGTATCTTGCAGCAAACTTGCTTTAGTACAACTAAATGTCTGGCTTTGGTGTAAATCCATATTTTTAGGGTTTGTGACATTAAAAAGAGGTATTTATATTTCCGTATTTGCCACATCACTGAATTAAGTTGTAAAAGGGGACACATTATGGTGGCCAACATTAGGACAGGTCACTTAAAGAGGTTGTGGAATCTCCCTCTTTGGAGATAGTTGGATCTAGGCTGGAGATGACCCTGAGGAACATGATCCAGTGTTGCCTTCAAAGCAGCCTTGCTCTGAGCAGGAGGAAGGACATGACCTCCTTCATCATTCTGTGATTCTAAACAGCACTGAGAAAATGGCATTAAGCATTATCTCATAACTGGGAAGAGGCTGCAGATTGCATTTGATGATTTCCTAAAAAAAGCAACAGAAGAAACATTTTTAGATTTCATCCTCACTTGTTTTTTTTTGGATTACGTATCATGTGTGTTTGAAACTGAATGGCACTGACTAATGCACACTGTTTGTACATCTTCCGGGTAAAAAAAAAATAGCCTGAAGTCTATGTAAAATAATCTAAAGTGTTAGCTAAAATCACTGAAGTCAGTTGAATAGTTCCCAGGAACTTCACTTGGTTGTAGATTTTGTCCTTAATTATAATTTAATTTAATGAGCTAATTTAGAATAGTAACTGAATTTAATAAAACCTTTCTATTTTGCAATATGACATAATGTATGGAAAAATGGCTAGACATCTAAATTACATGCTGTCTTCCTATTAAAAACTGATACCCCTTCATTACCCTCCCTTCCCAAAAACTTGACTCAGAAGTTGTGAGGTGTGAGCTCACATTTGCAGGTTCAATTTACAGATGAAACATTTAATGAGAAGGCTTTTCATATTGTTCTCATCTGCTTTCAGAATCACTTATAAGAAAAGCAAGCAGAGATTTTCCTTTTCTGTTTTGGCACTGTGAAAGTATTAATGCAGAAAAGTTGAGCAGCAGAATGAAGCTGGGTTGTGAACTGAGAAGTGCTAAAGTTTTGGGTTTGTGCGTGTGTGTGTTTTTTCAACCACTTTGAATTAGGTAAGATTTTAAAAGCATCTAAGAGGGAGTTATTTACACACTTCTGCCCAGTCACTCCATTATTCCTGGGCCGTAAAGATTTCTCTTAGTCCTATGTAGGTCGATATATTTCATGTGACATAAGTTGGGATGGTGTTGCTGTCTTGGCTTGCTGAGAACTGGTGCTGATTGAATTGATACCAGTGGCAGAAGAAAAAGGACAAGAGCCGGGGAATGAAAACAAATGGGCTCCTTTTTCCTTCCCAGTGGAAGCCTATTTTGACCATCTTGAGGTGGCAATACAGTTGAGTAGCTTTGTTCAGTATGGTCTACAAGGGATCAGCACATCTACCGAGTCAGTTAATTTTTTATATTACACTTAATTATCGTTCTGTTGCTGGTAATTTATCCCCATGGACATGTTAGTATTTGCTGCTTGAGAATCTCTCAGCTGTGAGGGGAGACATCCCTTGGAAGCTGAGCCTGAGCCTCCTGCATGTGAGCTCAGGTGTACGGGAAGCAGGGAGGAAAAAATGAAAAGAAAAGCAGCTCCGTGAATTGAAAAGGGAGCCTTGTAAGCTGGTGTGAGGGTTTGTCTTATCTGCTAGGAACAGGATTTGGCTCACAGGGCTGTCAGTGCTTTTGCTCAGATTTATTTTTATCAAGTGGCACAAAAGCTTTGATTTTTTATTGATTCATGGTAAGCTGAAAGAAGAGGTTTTAATACTCAGACACTCTAAAGTGGCCTTTTCTTAGTTTCAGCACTAATACATTTGTCTATCTTTATAGAACACTAACACTGAAAACAACTAAAATCGTGTCTTTATATTTTGGACTGATTAATTACAGAATTATTTTTTTAAGTCGGTAGAGTGAAGGTGATTGTCTGAGTCAGTTTTTTAACAGAAATGACCGTAAAATGTGTTAATATGTATTGCCATTTTTAATAAGCTAGGATCTTAAGTAAAGGAGTAATTTCCATCCTGTCTCATTGCCAAGGCATTGGGTTGGTTCATGGGAGTGAATCAACTGGAGGGAAATACTTCCAGTTAAAACATGGTAAAAAATAAAGTGTTTTCTATTTCAGAATATTTATTTGGGAGACTTTTTCCCAGTTGTGATTTGGCAGAATTTTATTGGTGTCTTTAAAAATTTTAGGCCCCTCTTCTCTAGCAAATTGTCTGATGTTCTGAAGACCATCATACAAATGCCTTCACACCTGCATTAGACGGCATGTTAATTTTCATATTTGCATATTTATGTCAGGAAGACCTTAATTAGATGATGTGCTAGAAGTGCACGAGCTGGGTAGCTTCACTATTGTACTAACGAAAGGTAGACATTGATTCCTTATTAACAGAATGAGAGAAAAGCGACCATTTTAGAGAGAAACTTCAGTTGTTTTGGCAAACTAATTTTTGGTCTATTTTAAGATGTTTCACTGTGTGCTTTTGCTTTAAAGCCTTATGAAGGGATGAGCAAAAATTACCTTTTTTCTTAGCCCTAGAAGCCTGTTGGCTGGTGTTACCTGGTGATGACTTCAGTGTTCACAACGTTACACTTATTTATGATAAGGATGTGGTTGCATATATAAACACTGTATTTTCACTTCTTCCGTTTTGATTTTCTTGTAGACATTTCAGCAGTCTTCTCTACAGCAGAAAAGTAAAAAGAAGAACAAAGGTAAAAATTAAATTTGTTTTCATGTATTGGTAGGAAGGGAATTGCCAGCATTAATGTTTATAGTATTGCAGTATCTGAGGAACTAGAACTTGTTAGCTCCAATCCAATGTTTAATTCAGTTGATCATGCTGAGAAGGTGTTAGTCCGTTACTGATGCCTTATAGTTTCCTAATGCTCCTCTACCTGCGTGTATCTGCTGTTGTCTTTTTTTTGAGTACTTAGACTCCAGCCTCTTTGGGGCCAGGGCTGGTTTTTCCAACAGTGTGCATGTAATGCCTTACTGCGGCCCTTGCTCATTACCTAAGCTGCCAGGTAATTTATATCATAGTAAATTGTCCTCCTTTGATTTAGAAGTACAAAGGCCTTAGGAACTGTTTTCGTTGCAAAAGGAGCTGCAAAGAGAGGTTTTTGTAAGCCCGTGAAGTACTTACATAGTTGTATTTGGCAGCCAAGTGTGAAAGTACATGAATTTATATGCTGTGTGCTTAATCTGGTGTGAAATATTAATTTGTTGAAAATTACAAATAACCATTTTTCTTATTTTTAAATATCTCACCTTTCTTTTCTCTATAATGTCTTCTCTTTCTGTGTTGCTTTTTTTTTTTTTTTTTTTGTCTTATCCATAGAATATGAGCTCTGTGAGGTGCTGGACATGGTTTGTTTGTTTTTTAACTTACGGTGCCTTGCACAGACTTTGTGGTTGAAATAGAATGTTTGTAATAATTTATTCATGGCAAATTGAGGTTGAAATTTTTAATGAATTTTCTTGAGCAAGTATATAGTGTTTTCTGGCTAGCTGTCTTGTTGATTTAGTGGACAAGTCAAATGCTTTCACGTGAACTCGTCATTTTCAGCTCCTATTCCTGGTAAAAGCAAAAGACGGATCTCATGTAAAGATCTTGGTCGAGGGGACTGTGAAGGCTGGCTTTGGAAAAAGAAAGATGCCAAGAGTTATTTCTCCCAGAAATGGAAAAAATACTGGTTCGTCCTGAAGGATACATCTCTATATTGGTATATCAATGAAGAGGTAAGCATCTGTGCTCATTGTCTCAACAAATACCCTGTGTAGTGCTGTTGTCGTGATATAGTGGGAAGCCAGTGCTTATATATGCGAATAACTTTATTCACCAAAACAATCGTACTGAAATTAATATTAACTGCCTGTCTAAATTGCCATTAAGGTCCAGAAATATTTGGTCCTTCAAATTCACCTTTTACTACAGGGAGAAGTAATACACTTTCCTGTGCCCTGCTCTCACCAGTTTAGAATAAATCTATCCTCAAACCCTTGAAAGGGAAAAGGTAGTTATTTAATCCTGTCATTCAAGCTTAGTCATGGGAGTGTAAACTTTAATGATGTGCTGCCTGGCGTTCCTTGTTTATCTGTGCTAGTGAAATAGCCAAAACCTCTGGCAATTAAAGAAGATGCTTTTGTTTTCTCAGTCATGTTCTCCTGTTGTTCCTTCTTTGTAGCTTTTGATGATTTCAGTGCTCATGTATGCTGAACTTAAGAGCACTGGAGCAGCCCAACTGAATTGTGTACAGCTTTGATTGTGCAACATGTTCTGCATGAGTACTTTAGTATTTATATCAGCTTTAGCACAAAAGCTTTTTGCCAGTGAGATAGGAAACCTTAATTTTAAACCCAATTAGTGTCATTAGTAAATATCCTGAGATAAAATCATTGCCAACATGTGCATGCACTCAGTCCTGGACTTGTTCTTTTAATCACTGCAAGCATTTGTACATAACCTTTTTAAAATGTGATTCCCAACTTTTCCCTGAGCAGACAAAAAGCAAGTTGTTCCATGAACAGAGTTACCGAAGCCTGTTTTCCCACAGACTCATCCCGTTTGTGCCTTGATCCCAGCTTCAGATTAGTAATGCAGTAGGCTGCATTTCTCCTTACTAATTAGTCCATCTTACCCCCAAATTAACTAATTACAATAACTAATTGCCTGAATACGTTTTGTCATTTTGTATATTTTCAAATGCTGGTTCAGCTGTGAAATTGTTTGAGAAAACTCGGTATTTAAAATTGTATTTTACACCAAGGGATCCATCTTACTACTTTGGCAAAAGTCCCAGTGACTTCTGTGGGAGGTTTGCCAGAGCACAGCATACATTAGTGTTCTTTATGTAAGAAGCAGGCAAGTGAAAATATCTTTAAGTTTTCAGTGTGGTGGGGTTTTTTTCTGACACCTTAACAACAGTAATATCTAGAACTATCTTTGCAGGATGAAAAGGCAGAAGGATTCATCAGTCTACCTGAATTTAAAATTGACAGAGCCAGTGAATGCCGCAAGAAATAGTAAGTATGCTCAAAAATAACGCAATGATACAGTAGAAAAAGTGGAACAAAGAACAATGTTTTCCGTTAAAACAGTGACATAACGGACTTCATTACAATGATAATTTGGTTGTATCACAGAATAAGCTCATACAGAACAGGCAAATTCAGTGTGGTTTCTGTGTGCCATCTTTCCTGAAGAAGGTTTTTTTACTTTATCATTAATCACAGTGCTTGACTAGAGCAAAATGAATTAAGAGCAAGAAGGCTGCTTGGCTGCTTCTGTCCCTTTATTTTCATAGTTTTCCTTTCTTCTTTTGTTTCCTTTCTGTTTTCAGGGTGGTTTTTTGTTTGTTTGGGTGTTGGAGTGTGTGTGTGTGTGTGATACCTTTAAGTTTAATAAAGAGCTTTAAGTGTAATAAAGAGACCATCCAAATAAAAAAGTCCCCAAGTTCATGGCCAGGCATCAATTGTTAATGTAACTCCAAATTAGCATCATCTCAGTTTGCTGACACAGTGTATCAGTCCTGAGGCAGAATAAAAAAAGAGAATGACAGTGATTTGCTGTATTTTTGAGGTATGACCTAAAGGTCTCAAATAACTTTTCTTCTCACCTAGCTGTGTGTGCTGCTGTTCAGATTTGTGCCATTGCACAAATTCATTTCTTATTTAGATGCAAATTCAAGCATATGTAGGAATGTGACAGGTGCATACTCCCACAGAGGTATTTTTAGAGTAATTATTGTTGAAAACTTTTTGCCTTGCCTTCTAATGGTTTTTACTGTTCTTTTAAGTTTATCAAGACTGTGGAAGCCCTGAAATTTGTACAGAAAAGCAATTGCAAAAGTAAAATGGTACAATTTATAGTATATACAGTTCTAAAGAAGACACTGACCTTGTATCAGTTGGTCTATATATCTCTTCAGGATATATCTCTACTCCTCGTGATGGTCTCAAAGGGCAGAAAATGAAAACTGCGTTTTTAAAAAAAACATACATCAGCTTGGGCTTATTGTCCTGTGTCCTTAGGCTACATTGCTGATGTGCTTCATTTTTTCTTTTTTGTTGGGGCAGCAGCATAAAGTCAACTCATTTCTTCAGAATTGCACCCTGCCTAAATTGGTTTTTTTTTACATGATTTGATATCTACTGGATAGTAGAACATAAAACATATTACAATTCCTTGCTTAGGTGACAGATAAAGAAAAAATGACAGGTGCTGTAACAATTTTAAGAAGTCAAAGTTTTGGTCTCAGTAACTTGATGATGTCTTTCTAAACTGAGCAGATGTCACTGTACATCTGCTTTCATTTGCATAACATTGTATCATGCTCTAATGTGTTAGAGGAATTCTTTTTGTCTCAGTTTTACATTACCTTTGCTAGCAGTAACTTTTCTGGATATCAATTTCCTATTCCCAATTTCTTAAAAACTGTTTTCATATATTTACCTATATGTACACACACATATTGAAAATTGCAAGCATGACACACGTGAAGAACATCATTACCATTTTTCTGAGACACAATGGATTAGAGAGAGTGAGAATTATTTTATTATATTATATATATCTTTTTATATCTATAAAATCCATTGTGTCTCAGAAAAATGGTGATGATGTTCTTCATGCATCATGTTTGCAGTTTTCATTGTTTTCTTTGGGACAGTTATGCATTCTTTATTCTTATTTTAAATGAGAGACCTTCAGACTATTCTCAGAAATTATTCTTCTCTACTGTAAATTATTAATTACTTTCAGATACATTTTCTGTATCTTCAAGTACTTCACCATAAATCTTTATCCAACATAGTTAAAAAATTCTTTCTAGTAATTTATTTCATATTATGTATGAAATGCAGTAATTCTCTCAGCACAGTCATGTTGATTACTTTGGTGGAAAGAAAAGATGAAATGTAATTGCCCATTTCTTAGAATGACCTCAAGAACACAGTGTTGATTTATAACAGCTTTTCAGAAGTCAATCAGCGCATCACATTTTTCTGTTTGAAACGCAGTCATTAGAGCTAAAGGTAATGTCAAGGTCATTGGGATGTGAGAAATCACCAGGACTGAGAGTTTTTCTGTTGTATTGAATAAATTGTGCAGTCAATTTTCTGTTCAGAAAAATTTGACATCTGTAGGTGTATCAGCAAAATTACCTGATACATAAAATTATATCCTTAACTGGTTAACTTTATCCAAATATAGTACACTACAGGTGATTGTTGAACAATATTTATGTGCATATTAATCAGGCATTATTTAGAAAGGGGTAGTTGCAGAGCACTTTACTTGGTGAAATCTGGCACAATCCTAAAAGTTGTATGTTTATATACTGTTTGGGGGCATCTAACAACTCAGGAAATCTAAACTCATCTCATTCCTCGGTAACCACACTATCTTACATTTTTTTAAAAAAGAGTTGTGCCGTTACATTTTTATAATTATTTTTTTCCTCTACAGTGCATTCAAAGCCTGCCATCCTAAGATCAAAAGTTTTTATTTTGCTGCTGAACATCTAGATGATATGAACAGGTAAGGAAATCTAGCAAAGTTCAAGGAACCATTCCTTAAATGTGACACTTCTTGAAGCTAGTAATAACAGTGATAATAAAATACATGTTAATCTAAAAAGTTAAGTTTAATGACTGAGAAAATAAGTGCAATTGTTTTTGAGTGGCTGCATATGCTAAAAATTCAATCCATGCAAAAATTACTTTTTTTTTGAAACAAAGGTTTGAAGATTTTTAGAAACAAGATTCCCTCTTTCTAAAAAGAAATAAACACAGTATGTGAAACAACATCCAAATACAATTTCAGAACTCCAGGTTTCTGCTTTTCACTGTGTGGTATCTGCAAAGGTGCAGTATCTCCAACTCTGCTTCCTAACATACTCCCAAAGACATGTGGTGCTTGCTCTGGGAGTGCTTCTATTTCTCGCCCCAGAGAGAATGAGAAGTTGGAGAAAGAATTAAAGCAGTGACTGATTTTTCTTCTGCTAGTCTTGAAAAAGGAGGTAGAGATTACAAGGAATGAATTTTGCAGATTGTCTCTTACTGCCATGAATTTAACCTACATGTTGAAGTGAAATTTTGGTTTTATTGAATTTGGTGGGGAAAATTTCAGCAACTCAAAAAGAACAAGGCATTAGGTCTTAGTTCTTTGGGTACTGAGTTTTACTGTGTCTATTTTAGGCCACTTGTGCAATTTTTTCAGAAAAATGATTGAGACTTCAGCACAAAATAAATATAGCTCCTCTTAATTCATTCGAATGGTAAATTAAAAACATGCATCTCGTGTCTATTCAAATATTTGGGGGTTTATTTCATTTATTTTCACAACATAAACTGAAATTAATTCCGTTCAATATAATACACCATTTTTGTCATACGACAGAGAACACAAACAAAAATCTATTATTGCAACCTGAGAATTGTTCTGTCTTAGATAATATCTGTGGACATCCTTGCTGAGCAAAATTGCTTTTAAAACAGAGGAAAAAGGAGATAAAACTCAATCCATAAAACTGTTAGTAAGTGCTATAATCACGGTTTAATCTCTCCTGTGTGTACGAGATTCAGCTACCTGGTAGAGCACCTTCAGGGTACTGCCAGTTCTTTACTGATAATATTTGACTGGAAAAGTATGCAGATACTATACTATGCTTGCTTTCATTTAGAAATAGCTGTCTGTTAACATTTTTTCAAAAGTTCATGCATGACTAAGGCTCACTTCAAAAGTCTCTCCTCAGAAAACTTAAAACCTTTTTATTTGTTTGTAAAATTTTAGGCTTGCCTTTCCTTGATAATTCTGTCAAGCCAGTCACTCAAAATGCAATTTGCTGCACAGCAAACAGAATAATGGCATGGTCTATTCGGCATATCCTGAACTACAGCAGTAGATAAATCATTTCTGTCAGCAGGTCCTCAGTCAGTATGACAAGGCACCTTGTTTCTAAGGATAAAAATTTATATAACTGTTCAGTAATCAGAAAGCAGTAGCAAATACGCATCAATTCTTTAAAAATATATTGCACACTCTAAAACCCAAGAACTAAAAGGTTTTTAGCTTCCCAGTACAAATAGTCTTTTTTATCGTATTTTGAAATAAGTGCTTATTAATTCATTTAGAATGAGCTTGACCAAATTTTGATCTGAGTTATACACATGTAATTTAAAGCAGCTCTGTCAAGGTCTATAGAATTACTTGAAATTCTTACATCTGAGTTGCTGTCAGAGTCTCACCAAATAATTTTATTTCTTCTTTTTGTTTAATGTGTTAGAATAAGTAGTTCACTTTCACAAACATTGATTTAACTCAATATATTGGAAAAAAAGTAGGTTACTGAAAAATAATCTTTCAAATGCAAATATAATAAAATACTTCCTGTCTAAAAGCGTTTTGTAACCTAGCTGAAGTCAAACACAGAATCAAGTTATTGAGTTAAATTAAGATTGTTTTGATCAATTTCTGTTCTTTTTTTTTGTCAGGTTACTGACATACATTTTAATTATGTATTATGCAGTCATTTCAGTTCTGTTTATATTTGAAGCAGAAGAAACGGAAGTAGAAAACTGCTAATACATAGGCTAACTGAAAGGTCAAAATGGTTCAATTCCTTCATCCCTTGTATAAAATTATTTAGTTGTTTTTTAAAAAAAAAGTGTATGCAAGATATGAAGTTTTTGTTTGTGTGTATCTACTCGCATGAAATGGGTGTTTTAATCTCAGGTAATTGTCACTATTCAAATTTTCTTACTACTTTTATGACTGTGCCACACCATTATGCTGGTAAGGAGTCTGGAGAGCTATGATCACTGAACTTTATTGTTGTGGCATCTGAACTCTTTCATCTGCATGGTTGCACCATCAGAACTGTTCCTTCTACCCATATAACACACTTGGTCTGGGTGAGAAGGAGGACAGAATATCCTTTATTGATGCAAAGTACTGTTTTGCTAGTGTACATGTATAGTCATAGAAACATCTTGCTTGGAAATGCATTGTTATTCCCATTCCAAGAAAATAATCTGATGTAGAAGGCAGTCAGTATATTTCTACTTGATGATACTGTATGTAACTTTACTGTGATCTTCCATGGTAACTGTGCCTGCTGCTTTGTGGACTAACCATTTGTTCTTTACTCAAAAATCCTGATCATCAGCTCAGAGGCAAATGCATCCTTTTCAGGGTTGGCCGGCCTAAATACTTACAATACTCTTATTCTTCCTATTTTTTCCAAACTGCCCATTTTTTAAGTGATAACATATATGGTTGTCAAAATTATATCTTCTAGGCAGGGAAATAGAGTCAGTGACTTCATGTGGTATATTTGTCTGAGAACTTCCTCGACTTGCTGTAACTGAGCTGACCTCCTTCTCTTCTTGTGACATTGAGTATTGACATTTATAAGAGTTTTCTTCCTTAGTGTAGCTCTACGATCAAGAGGAAAGATGACAAGTCAGCTTGTAGTATTAGCGCATAAGAATGTCTCTGGAAGATTTCCATGAAGAAGGCCTCTAAAAATTCTCCCACATGGTCTACAGGCCTCTACATTCCGGTTAAACTGCAGTTGGGTACTTACAGAGACTGTAAGGTATCCATATTCCCATATAGCAAGTTTGTCCTATGTTATAGTGGCTACCAGGAACAGCACACTCCAGAGAAGAAAGATTTAAATCTTCCCATGTCCTAGGGCTTTGTATCTTTTAATACTCATTGTAAGGAGTATTTGTATAACTGTATGCTTGGAACTTTTGTCCCCAGTGCATTGTAAAGCGGGCATGTTTTACTCTTCTGCTCTGCAGGAGATCTTTGCGTTTCCCTGTGGTACAAGCCCAGTGCACTGGTATGATTCTAACTTCAATGAACCGTAACTCTAGCCATGCTGTATTAAAATAGTATTAATTCTCTAACCAAACCCATTCTAATCGTATCTGAAGAAGCTTTAGCAGCCACATATCAGAAAATATGCAGAAGGAGTCAATACCATTCTTTTAGTTTCTAAACTAGCAAGCTGCTCAAAATCCATGGTTGGTAATGGTTTACAACCACATCAGTACTTTCTCATTCACCCCACAGGTATTGCAGGTGATACTCCAAACCATGACACAGATCATGACCTGCAGAAAATCATTAAATGTAAAGTCAGTCTGCTGTCTCTCTCTCAGACTGGTATACATTTTCTGGGTTCTCATTAGATTATACTTTTCAGGAAATAACATTTTTCTGGAAACAATCATCTACCATAGCTGTAAGCAGTATCAATTGGCTGTCAGTTAAGTGTTTCTTAATTTAATTGGTTACCTCATTCTCACACACACTTAACACAAAATTCTCTCTCATATTTAGGACAGAATGAATTTTTCCAACAGGAGAACCTTTACAGGTGTATCATCTAATACTTTGCGGTCGGCAAAGGGGTTCGGTAGATGGCTGTTCCCTGCTGGCTGCACTGGGGGGTGGTAAGCCTTGAGCTGAATTGGGAACATGAAATCCAAAATAGGCAAGAGGCAAGCAAAGGGCCACCTCCACTGTCTGCCATGCCATTTGACAGAGCATGCGCTTGTCGTCTTGTGCTGCTTTACCCTTTGGACACAGAGAAGTCTGTGGCCTTTGCTGGTCCCTCGGCAGCACAGGGCTGGAGTACTTTGAGTGAGGTTCCTGCCTCAGTGCCTCTGGTTTGGGCTGGCGCAGCTGTAAAGACAGCTGAGCTTTATTCCCCAAAGAAAGCCTTCACATATCAGGAATGTGAACCTAAAAGATAGCTTTGTAGTGGGTCACCTTTCTGCTGTGAAGATGTGAAATCATTAAGACATGATTTGTTAGATTTCTGTTCCTATGTGCCAGTTATTTTGTAAGTGTATGGCACTTCCTAACAATTACAACTGAAATTTTAAGTCTCTTCTTCATCTTCCCTATTCTTCTGGCAGAAATTTTGATTGTATGCTATCATGCAGTATTCTGTGATCACTTCAGGAGTAAATATCTAGCTTTCTTCCCAATGTACAATGATTTATGGACTACTAACGTAATTTACAGATCATAATACATGTGGTCACCATTTATGGAAGGACACTGACAAGCGTTAATTTCGAAGAGAGCAACTGTATTTTATGATCTGATGCCTGCTTATTCTGCTCTGAAATGTCTTGAAGGCTGGCATGCGGGAGTGATTACAAAGGTGTATCCCTTGCTGAGACTACTACATCCCGTTTCCATGCATGCAGTATGCAAATGAAACCCATCAGGCACTGTTTTCTGAAACAGGGGCTTCATATTCCTGAAGAAAATGCAAACCTGACTTCAGTTGTCCTTCTGTATACCCTAACAGTAAAATTGCAAGCCAGTAGGTTGGCAAACCAGGCCTGTCAAATCCTGACTGGGGGATGACTAGAGCAAGTAATTCCAGCTTTACCATGGAATGGACAGCCATGGGAGATAGTCGTCGTGGTTGATGGAGGACCTGATTTACTGTAAGCATTTGGATAATGAATATACTGAGAGCCCCATGGAGGAAGAGGGCAGGTTGAAGCAGTGCAGCTGAGTGTGTGCTTGGCAATGACAGTCCTGCTGGAAGAGAGTAGCAATAGTTTGGGGGTTTTTTTTTTAATTTGTGCAGTCTATGGAAGAATTTTTTCAAGTCTAAGTTGAGGTTAAAGCCTTAGATGTGAATTGCATTGAGGCAACTGTCTTTTCTCCCCCTGCTTCTCCGACATGAACACAAAAGTGAATTCTGATATGCCTCCTTCTCTTTGTACTTGGCACTGTAGGTAAGCTCTAAAACACACAATGGCATAATTAACCCTCACTGTCTGTTTGGGAGTGAACCTGTTCTTTTTATTGCTGGTTTCTCCTCTGTTCCTCTGTTAAGTTGCCAATTCAGGCCTTAAAATATTGCTTAAATCTCGGAAAAGTGGTGTTTATTCTTAAGAAATCAGAACAGCAGGAGTATTGGTGTGCTGGCATATCTGAGAGCAGCAGACTTAATAGCTCTTTGATTATCTCTAAATCCTTTATTTTTTAGATGTTTGACATCATACATGGTTTTCCATTTGAAATAAAATCTTTGCTGTGAAAACAATTTGTTCAACAACAAAACCATAGATCTTTGGAGACTCCCTGAGTAAAAGTCTCAAAGAAAACAGCTGTCTAATATGAAAAAATAACATTGTCCTGAATCTCCTTCAGATGCTCCTAACTTTGCTTTTGTAGAAATGCACCCAAAAATTAAGAGGCTGGATCAGTATCACTGCTTTTTTAATATTATTTCAGATGGCTAAACAGAATTAACATGCTTGCTGCTGGCTATGCAGAAAGAGAGAGGATCAAACAAGAGCAAGGTAATGTGTTGTTATTTTGGTTTCTTCTGTCAGCTCTTATCACAAGTTCATCTGTTCTTTTTTCCTGCTGTGTATCAGGCCTCATTCTTGTCATCTGAAAGCAATTCACATATGGGTATCACTGTTGGTGCTTTAGAGAGTTCCTTCTCTCTCAGAGGTTTTGATTAGCTCCTTCAGATTCTGGTCCACAGACACCGGATTATTTCTGAGAAGGCTGCAGAAGGTAGCTAAAAGCAGCAGAAGTACTGCCAGTAAGCTCCAGTATGTGGTACCAAGGAGCCTGTGTTGCCTATCAGAAGAAACTTAAGAATCTGCAAACTAAAAAAATTTTTTAGACATTGCATTTGGTGTTTGAATTCACAGGGGGCAGGAATGCATGAAATTGGTCTCAGGAACAAAACCATTCTTCTAAAGCCTGTTGACATACTTGGATTTCCCTTAAAGACTTTAATTTTAAGGCCATTTAATTTTTTTGTGATTTCTACTGTTTTTGCTATATTGAGGTGTGTGCTAAAGCCCTATTGGCATTTCATTTGGAGTTGCAGGTTTACAGCATTTTGCATCTGTTTATTTTTAATGTCTAGTATTACATGGGTTTAAAAAAGCAGCATATACAAAATACTGAGTCACTTTGCTTTAGTTTGCTGCAGTAGAAATCCTGTTTGCAGACAGGAAAAAGAAAGGGTCAGTCCTCAGTTGTGTTGGGGAGCTTGTTTCCTAGAATTGCCAGTGACATGGATGCACAGAAGTGTTCCTGTCCAACTAGCTGTTTTGGCAAGCAGCTGGCTTTTGAATCCATGCTCTTTTTTCCAGATGTGCCTGGCAGCAGGCACCAGAAAATTGCAGTGGTCATGATGATCCAGAGCTTACCCAGATGCCTGTCTGCCTGCTGCCCACTGAGTCAAAACCTCACTCTTTAATTCTGTGGCTCTGCAGCCTTCACCAGCAAGGTTCTGTCTTTTGGCCCAAAAAGCTTATAGCTCGGAGCTGCAGCAGCAATGTATTTAATCTAGTCTTTTTTTTACAAAGACTATATTTCTAACGATTTTGCAGGGAGAGTTGTGTTCAAAAGGCTATCACTAGGCTTCAAAATTTGCCTCCATGTCCCCCAAAGTCATGGTTCTGTACCAACCTATGTGACAGCAGCCTTAGCCCTGACCTTCTGCTCTGATACCATAAGGAGGAAGATGTGCATGGTCTGTCTCTCCTCAATGTGTTGCCACGGTGCCGTTTTCCTGGGAGACACTGTGCAAAAAACTCCTTTCCCTGGTGAGAAGCGAGGGTGACTTCAGCAGCCAGGTAGAAGCATCAAGAGAGTAGGATATTCTGTAGTAGTAGAAGATTAAAAGACAGCATCAGAAAATTATGTCTGCTTTGATCCACACCCTGATTGCCTCACCACACAGCATCCTAGAGGGACCAGCCTGGGGCTGAAGAGCAGTGGCTTACAGCGTGCTGCCATAATTCGGTGGTAGCAGTGCGCGTGGGAAGATTTTTGGGCATTCTGTCATTCTCGCACATAACTAGGTTGCACCTGCTGTTGCTTCATTTCTAATCATGACTTCCAGTAAGTGCAGCTGCTTATCCTGGGAGTGTTGCCCACACCCTGTTTTAGTCTGGTGAGGTCCTTGGCACATAATGTCATTTGTAACACCAGGCTCTCCACATTCACACAGCCCAGGATAGCAGCACCATGCTCGCTTTTCCTCCAGTCATGTTCTCAGTGCCTCACCAGACTTCAGAATCCGTTTGGGAATCTGTACTCCCCAGGCAGCACTACGATAACCAGTTTGGAGGGACCTGCCTACCATCTGTCACTGCTTGAAGATGCTGTGAGCAAACTCTGAATCTTGGAGTCTTCTAGGAAATCCTCTGTGTTAGCATTCAAAGCCAAATTCAAACTTTTATTGACAGCAGGTTGGCACTAGAATTAAAATAACATGTGGGACAGTAAAGGAAAAGGTGTATGAACAGTTATGCTAACACTGTCCAAGTGCACAATTACAGACATGATACACCTTTCAAAATCCAGATGGATGTGGAGAAATAGTTTTGCTACCAAGCAATCACTGAGTAATAAAATAGCAGATGATCCAGCTCCTAGACATGAAATCATGTGCATTCAGACCTCAATTCAGACCTCATGTTACCTATTATTAAAATGTCTCCCTATTGAAGATAATCAGTGAGACCCCACTTACTATGGAAATTATATCCCAGGCACTGACACAGCTTTTTATTACCACTCTAATGCCATTCACTCAAATTGATTCATCATATACAGGTAGGTAAAACTATATCCTCTTTGTGTTGCTTAGCTGTGTTTAGTGTGGGAATCAGTATCACATTCCCCCCTCACTGCCGTACAGTGTTTCTATGCCTCTGGTGATTATCCTTGGCTCCCAGCACAAGGGCTATTAAACAGCTCAGTAGTGTCCCTAATTAGCAGAGGCAGCAAGTTAGCAAAGTAAAACCTCTCTATCACTTTGAGCATTTTTGCAATTATAAAAATTGTGAAGCTGGAATTTTCTGTATTCAGTGACTGTACCAATTGTCATCTACATATATGATTTTACAAAAGGTCTTTTATTTCTGTTCAGTTCAGCCCTTTGCAGCAAAGCTTTGTAATACCTCTGAAACAATTCAACAGTAGTTGTCAAACCTGTTTCAATTAAGACTTGAATGGTTCTGAATCCAAAGTGCATAAATATATTTCAAGTGCTTCAGAGATGCACGAATCACCGAATTGTGGGTGTACTGCTGAATAAAATGTCACATTCTGTACAGAACGGTTTTATAAAAATACCATTAACTTTCCATATTAAATACAATGAAACTTAGCAATATGGCAAGGGACTTCCTTGGATGGAGAGTTTATGTACTTTCCAGTTATATCAAATCAGAGGAAAAAATACTTGCTTATATAAATAGAAAATATTTAATCAGCAAATGGCAGGTCAGTGTTATTTTATATATAATATATGCAGTCTACTGCTCATTCAGAAAGCTTTCAAGATATGCCCGATGCATTACGCTTGTCCCTCACTGAATTGGACAAAATCTGCAGAGAGAAATACAGCAACTGTTCGATAGCATTACACACATTTTAGATAGACTCTAATGAGTCAGTTGCCAAAAGCAGAACATTTTTAAAAATTGGTGGGAGGCTATTTTCATACATTTCATCTGGGAAATGACCCCTGTGACCGCAGAATTTTTCTAGACAAGCCATAGGTTGCCAGCAGAATTCCCTGTCTGAGGTAAGGCGCACAAAAATGTGATCATGCAGTGTTTTATTGTATGTGGATTTGACAGCAAGAACACCTTTGTATTTTTAGCCAAAATTGGAACGTGCACTGGGGCTGCTAAATTTTACTTTCAGAATAAACAGTTGAGCTCCACGTCTACAGAAATCTCACTGAGTGATGCAATCCTGACAGGCCTCTCAGCATACTTTGTGCCATTAGGCTTTGCTGTAATAGGAACAAACGTGCTTATATGCCAATATTTTCAGGTGTTTTGAGTTGTTGGAAACAAGTTTTCTGAAAACTAGGAGTGACTTTAAAAAGAGTTTTCTCTGATTTAGTCTTTTGTTCACCAAAAATTCATTATTTGCAGATTTCTAGAGACAACTTTTTTTTTAATTTTTTATTTCATAGTTATGATAACTTTATTTATGCTATTTATTATATCGTTTGAAGAGGAACTCTTACGTATAAGCTTGCAGGAAGCAAATCAAGAGACACAGAGTTAAAACAGAGTTGTTACTTCTTGGAAAAAAAAAGTAGATAAATAAGGCTACCCCCACCATTACTACAATCTAAAAATATACAGCACTTTAGGGACAGCTGTTTCAAGCTGGTGTCATTTTAAGATAAGTTTTTGGTTTAAATCTTAAATAAGATTAGGTACAGTAGATCATTAATCATACAATATGTCATCGTGGTAACAAAAAATCATTAAAGCCAAAATTACATGTTGTGCCAACTTGGATTTTTGGTTTAGAGCGTTTACGAAGCAACAATCAATCTTTTTCTCCTCATCTGTTAAAGTAGTAAGTCATGCAGTTCATTGAACACTTACTAGGTGAAGTGAAAACTGCCTGTGATCTATCTGTGAATAGTCTGAGCTAGAGTGTCCTGTTGTACAATGTTTTACCCAAATACTAGAAGGTAATACAGTCAGAAACAAAGTGACAACAGAAGTATTTGCATAAGTCTTACAATGTGTAGAAACATTAAAGTTATCCATCTTGAGCTGAGTCAGCAGTTAAGTAGTTTTCTTTTGTAAGGAATATAATTATTCCTTATTTTGTAAGGTCTGGTGTCCATTTAGTTAGATGCTGTTCAGCTTCAAAAATATTTGCAACAGAATAAATGTAAAGTTCCATGTGGTACCGTCTTCCATGTGTTTTCCCTTTTGACCAAGCTACCAAATATATGAAATGTGCTTGGCCAAGACTTGATTTCCTGACAAAATGAAACCTCATATCCCATTAAATTTAGCACACAAGCTCTGTGTCCTTTTTATTTTCTCATCCATCTTTTGGAACTCTGTGCTTAAATATCGTTGCCATATTTTTCCTTACCATATCACCTTTATGTTCATGCATGGATAACAGGGCAGCAGCTGTTTTATGAAGCAGCTATATGATATAACGTTTTTCTGTCTTACTTAAACGCATCTGTTTGTTATTAGAAATTGAATTGAAAAGCTTGGGTAACTGGTAGTATACAATGGAGAAAATGGGTAGAGAAATAACATTGATTAGTCGTGTGTGCAATAACCACTACTTGTTTGATTTGCCAGTTGGTGTGAGTTACATTTCTTAATGTTATTTGCAGTCAGCAAGACTTTTGCAAGTTACATTTTTCATCTTTTCTATTCAAAAAATACTTTCAGTATTTGCCTATCAATATATGCCCAATCATAATTATTTTGATGGCTGTATAAATATTTGAAAATCTGATACTTGTATTAGGAATATTCTGTACACATGTTGTATTTATAAGGTGTGTACAATGAGGCATTAGACATACCCCATAATGTTTTGAATTTTCCCTCTTTAGATTAAAGCAATTCCAAATTACAGCAGCTAATGTTTACAGAGTCAGCACTGACTGGTGTTTAACTCTCAGTAATACTGAGGATGGAGTTTCCAGTTGCTTTTGTGAAAGTGAGTCTCTGAGTACCAAAATGTGTTGCTAGTTTTTCATCTGATCTGTATGTAACTTGTAGATTACTGGAGTGAGAGTGATAAGGAGGAAGCTGACACTCCGTCGACACCCAAACAAGACAGCCCACCACCCCCATACGACACATACCCACGGCCTCCTTCGGTAAGTCACCTGCAACTGTCTACAGGAATGACCACATAAAGTGTCACATTTACCTACCCTCCTGCTTAAAAGCATGTGCATGCACACATTAGGGCACTCTTCAGTATATTTTTTTGAGTGAGTACTTGACTTAAAGCATTTGTTAAGTAACATGCATCGCTAACTTCAACAGCCATCATTGCTATCTCCACTGGTGTGTAGAGAACACAGATTTATAATCCCAATTGCTGAACAGAATGGATTAAGTTACAGAATTCTTCCTTCCTGTTCTTCGTTCATGACGGACCCCTACTCATCCATGCAATCCCTCACCACCCCCTTACTGTCTTCTCTGACAAAATGTTGTCACTGAGGTAACAACACAGACCCTTCTCTAAAGCACGACAGTTGTGCTGTGAAGCTTTACAGTAATAAATTACACTTGAATTTCCACAGAAATGCCAACATAAAAATGTTCTCTCTTCTATCCCAAACAGTGATACCAGTTGTTCTGTTGTTATGAAAAAGTAGGTTTCTCTATAAATTAGAACAAAAGGGGATTTTTTTTTGTTTGTTTTCTTCTTCAAGCAGCTGTATAAAACCAGAGTATGGACTTCTAACTTCTTCTGCACTGGCAATTTTAATTTTCATGTCCGTATACTCAGACAATGTTAACTAATATATCTTACTTGAATATAGTTGTAAAAATGCAAAAATTTGGATTGAAAAATTGGGACAGTCTGGGCAAAGAGAGTGCTCATGATGTCTAATTTGAATGCAATGCTTTATGTCCCCAAATCATAGATCTTTGAGCTGCACTGAAGCACTGCAAAGATGATGCCAAAGAAATTTTTAGCAAGATAGGATGGCAACAGGCATTTGGATGGCATTTTTAAGATTTTTAATGGACCAGGCACGTCTCTTCTGTGTCTTCCGTAGTGCCATATTCTGCTAAAGTTTTCTGCAAATAATTGTGTTGGCTTATTTTATAGACTAGGGGACATAAAAGGATACTTATTATGACAAAGTATCAGTATTTGGCATGTCACAGGTGTGACGTGTAGATGTGTGCATGCCTTAAAGTTAGGATCAGGGCAGGTCAGTCAGGTAAGTTTGTGCCTTCATTACTAAAATGGGTGCCATCAGTGACAATGAAAAGTACGTAATTATTACTGGCAGCAGTTCTCAGTCCACACTGACCTGAAGATTGCTCCATTGCTGACGTTGCAGATGAGCTGCGCAAGCCCTTACGTGGAGCCAAAACACAGCCGACTCTCGTCCACGGAGACCTCCCAGTCGCAGTCATCGCACGAGGAGTTTCGCCCGGAGGCGGCGGGGAGCGCCACCGACTCGCCGGTGCGCAAGACGGCGAGCCAGCGGCGCTCCTGGCAGGACCTCATAGAGACGCCGCTGACGAGCTCAGGACTCCACTACCTGCAGACGCTGCCGCTGGAGGACTCTGTGTTCTCCGAGGCGGCCGTGGTCTCCCCCGAGCACCGGCGGCAGTCGACCTTGCCCACCCAGAAGTGCCACCTGCAAGACCACTACGGCCCCTTCCCCCTCGTGGAGGGGGAGCGGATGCAAGTGCTGAATGGGAATGGGGGAAAGCCCCGAAGTTTCACTCTGCCTCGGGATAGCGGCTTCAACCACTGCTGCCAGAGCCTTTCAGTCGGTGCTGCCGATCACCACGAAGAAGCGCAGCAGAAGGAGGTGGAGGAGGAGGAGGAGGAAGAGGAAGGCAAAGCAGCAGAAGAAAACCAGGAAGATAAAAGTAAGTATGGGATATTTCTGTGGCTTTTCAAGAGTCCTGTTTGTGTAACATAGAAGTTGTTTTTCCTTTTTCCTATCAAAAAACCCCAACAGCCTTTCAATATCCCCCATGCTGTACCAGGTCCCCCTTGTCACACACCTCTTTGATCTGCCTCACGTATAAGGCTTAATAATCAGACAGAGTGCTGCATGACCTCATGATCACCAGACACTTCCCCATAGGCTGGTCACCAGTCACCTCCGACTAGTAATTCTTAGTTATAAATGGATTTTACTTCCATGCTTTCTTCACACTTCCTCTTGCACAGTATCCTCCCCCACTGACACATGTATGTCTCAGGACATACTTAGTAAAATTTCCAGTCAACCCCATCTGGGTTGTAAAAAACCACTTGGTAAATCCTGGAGTGCAGGGTCAGGGTGTGATTGTGTACTATCCAGGTGGACAGGTCGCAAAGCAGCCCAGAAGCTGTAAGAAATTGAAAAAGAGCTTGTATTGTCCCCAGTTCCTCACCTTGTGATTTATAGAGAGAGAAATTCAAAAAACATTTCAAACAAAAAAATTAATAGAGAACAGCTATGTGACCAGCAGGGCTTAAAAAAAATCATAACGCTGAGTAACCGTCTCTTAGATGGCACATTAACTCCATAGGTATTAGTGCTACTTGTCAAAAATAATCCAAATAAACAGGGATTGGAGAAGGTCCCTGCTCCTCCTGAACATGTAAACACATTTCTGTGTCTGTTTCATGCTCTGTCCTTCACTGTCATTTATGGAGCTTCTCAGCGTGTGTTGCTAGCAAAGTTGAGTTCACACCCAAGTTGTAGGGTCAGTCAATGAAGCCTGCATCCGTGAATTGTGGTGTTATGCTGCAACTAAGTTACCTGTAATGGCAAGGAGGGCAGGATGATCCCTGAGGCTCTCAAAAGGTCTGTGCTGTCTGGTTCCTTCAAATTCATTTTTTTCACTCTGGTAAAGGAGTATAAAAATGGTAAAGAGATAGGAAAGGGTAATGAAAGCTTTGGATAATTACCTACCTAAATTAATTTATTAAGGTTAACACCTTTGTTGAGCATTAAAATTCATGTGGATGTTATTTAGTCTACTTGGGAGAGATCAACAATTTTCCATTGTCCTTATGCTTTAGTCAGTAGGTTCTAAACATCTCAAATTCTTGCCTTTGAGAAAATTTTTTTGCAGATATTAAATTTGATGCTATTAAAAGTTAAAAAAGGCACAATTTCAGTTGTGTTCATGCATGACAGTTTCAAAAAAACCCATACATTTGTTAGGGTAATATTAGACTCTTACTGACTGTGAAATGAAGCTGTCTTATTAACAGGGTTAAATTTCATCAGCCATGCAGAATGTTTTATCCTATTTTTAGCCTTCCGTTTTGGTTTTCAAATGGGTTTTTACTGATAGCAATAAAAAAAAAATTTTTAAAAGTCCTCACAGTCAACAAAAAAGGTCAAGGAGACTTCCCACTGGAGTTCCTGTGCTGTTTGGGCATTACTCAAAGATACTGTTGCAGGGCCTAAGTTGTTAGGTGTTTTAAAACTCAGTTTTGAGGCTTTTGGGTTCCTGGTTGTAACATTTTGTAGCGTACAATACTAATAAAGGGCTAGTGCTTGATTTAACAGGCCAGAACTTGGGCTCTTCTCCATCTTTCTATACCAATTTCCAAAAAGGGAGAAAAAAGTTTAATTTTTGAAGTGGTCTCCCTGTATACACATACTTTATTTTAGTTTGGGTGAGGAGGTTTTCTTGGTTGAAGCTTTAACAGGAAATTGTTTCTGAGACATTAATGACCAGCTAGACAAGTAAAGTGCTCATGGTGAATTATTGACCATGAAATTACAAAACCAGAAAGAAAATACTGTTTAGTCTGTTGAATAGTTTAAGTGTGGAATTGCTTGTTGCTATGGCTGCAATGTTCTGTTTGCAATGCTGGCTTTTTCCAGTGGCCTTACCAGTAAAAGGCAGGAGGGATTTCATGCAAGTCGTGTTCTTAAGTGCAAAATCCCAGTTTCTGAGCTGAGAGATTTGCTTATAACTGCTAAGTCCGCTAACAGGATCGGTGCCCTTGTGCGTGCTACATCATTGCCCCTCTCACCTCCATTGCTCTGGGAAAATGAAACATAGCAACTGGCTGGAGAAAGGGAGTCCTCTCCATTTTAGAAATGTTTTAACCTCACTTTGAACCTTCCCTGATGTGGTATCAGATGAACCTTTTAAGTGTATTTATTTGCCTTACACATTTGTGATCCTGACATAGTTCTGAGCTCTTGGACGATTATATGTGTTCTTGTGTGTACATGTATGTGTTTTAAAGCTTAATCATTCCTCTTGTTTTTTGGTGGGGCAAGGAATGCAGCTCCTTTGCAGTTGTTGCTGTACAAGTCAAATGTCATTGCCAAAAGTTTGTTTTCTCAGTTTTTTTTTGTATTTACGTTCCCACTTTTAAAACCTCCTGAGTTTAAATCAAATAGTAAAATGCAGTCCTTCTTCCAACTTCTTTTGCAGAATTGTTTTCAAATAACCACACCCCAAATTAGGAGCTCCATGCTTTTTTCAGATGCTGTCCTCAGCTGCTACAATATAACATAGTTCTGTTGACTTTCTACTAAAACTACCCTGATTTGCAACAACTAAGAATCTGCTCTATGTTAATCACTACTTTATGCCTGAAATAGATAGTGCAAGCTTTTACTAACACTGCGAATAGTTCTGTGTATCATCTCTGCTGTAATGCCTAGATATATCATGGTAAACTGAAAATATGGGTTGTCCTTTCCCGTGTTTATCCATTAGGATCTAGCTTTGTTGTGTGTTCAGTTGCTTCTTTCTGTCCTGTTATATCACATTAACATTGCACTGCTGATCTTTAATGGAATGTTTTATTTCCCTAATTAAAATGACTTTTGTGTAAATCATTTCGATGTTCCATATTAACACCATCCTGTAATGGTCTCTTGCTTTGTAATTGAAGAGGATTCTGTTGTGGGATATTTGTGTTTGTCCGTGTGTTTGCTCCTGAGGCTGTGAAAATGGCCTACTACGTTCAGACCTGTGGCACCAAACATCCCTCTTGCTGTGCTGTTCAGAGGCGGCCTGCACATGGAGAGCAGGTCAATGGCTATGGCACAGTGCGTTGCGTTTCTGTAATTCAGTTGTGAAGGACAAGTTGGGCCTTTGCAGGTTTGTCTTCTGCTAGTGGGAGGTAATGGAAGGAGACAGCTGTGCAGCACGGCACTGTCACCCCCTTCCCCTCCAGCTCCACCGCTGTCTGCGCTCTCTGTGTTTTGACAGATTTCACCACTTCATGCCAAAGAACACTTCTAGGATCTTCTTGGGGGACTATTTCCAGGTTTTGTCCCAGGAAAGCTTGCTTCATTTTTTGCTTTATTTTTTGAAAGTATTTTTGATGGTGGTTCCTTCATTTGCAAAGACTTCTTTGCTTTGTGGGAAAGCAACAGGAATGACTAGGGGTTCACCATTTAAAAGCAGCAGATACTAGCTCTCTACAGAGTGTAACTGGCTGTAGATCCTGCTGACATAGCCACAGAAAAACCTGCACCTTTTTTCCATACTCCCTAAAAAAGTCTTTGGAGAGCAGTAGCATCCGTGGGGGTCTCTGGTGCTGTCACCCGCCCAGACAGTGCTGGGGCAGGAGCTCTGTTGCTGGCTCCGTGTGCTGCGGGGCTGGCCAGAGCAGCACCGGCACACCTTCCAGGGAACTCGCACCTGGGACCTGCAACAGTGTGCAAAGGAGCTTTCCACTGTGCAGGCTCCGTAAGATTTCTTCAGTAATATGGACAGAAAAGCATTGCTGTCTGTGTTTGAGTTCAAAAAGGTATTTAGAGCAGGAGGAAATCACTTAGACTGTCTTCCCACTGTTCAACCCCATTTCCTTCTGCATCGTTCCTCACCTCTTCGTTCTCTTGCTTCTGCAAGTTTTCTGTCCTTCTCCTGTACTCTAAGTACTGTAATTCCTGCCAACGTGTTTTAGGACTTTTTTGTTGCTACTCCATTATCATAATTTTGGAGTATCTTCTATATCGGGTGGACAACTGTAACAAAGTCTTAAATAGATTTCAATAAATCAATGGCTGTCCTTTGGGGGCAATTGAAGGGTGGCAGCCATTTGTTTGCTGCATTGATTCCCCCCCCTCAGAGTGTTTACGAGATGCAGCAATCTTCCATGAGTGACTTGTGTCACTTTGAAAAAATTTTGCAATGTTTCTTAAGCCTGGGCACACTCACACGTATTCCCTGGCATTTTTCTCCATCACCGTAAGCCCTTTTTCAGGTTTGCAACATCTCCCAGTATCCTATGCTTAGTCCTACACAGTCTAGTGAGCGCTGTCCCAGAGGAACGCAATTGCCTCATGCTCCAGTCTCTGAAACTTGGCTTTTTACCTTAAACCACTGAAGACACTTGCCAAAGGTCGGAGCAGGAGATGGTGCTGGCATTTTGCAGCTCAGAGAGACGTCCAGACCCTGCAAAGGATTTCAGGAAAGCTCCCCTTGATGTCAGTGAGAGCTAGTCACTGAAAGAGATGTCAAATGTCTGCTTGTGCTGAGGTACCAAGCCTGAGACTTTTCTCTTTTTTTTCCCCAGTAAAAAAATTAGGAACCAGCAAGAGAATAATAAGTTTCTCCTACCCCACCTCACAGCCACAGAAATGAAACTCAAGGCGACAGTGCTTTTACAAAATAGGTCCGATGGGTTTAAGGAGTCCCATGACTAGCAACAAGTAGAGTTTCACACACTGTGCCCAAGAAGGTATATCCATGGGACATCCTAGGCAGCATTTGACTTCAAGGAGGAGTTTGCACTAGTGAAAAACATACCCTGAATAAGGTCGGGTATTTCAGATTCCGAAATACAGATACAGGGAGGCTTGCCTCTTTTTAATGAGAGGACTGTACTGTGCAGTGCAAATGGTATCTCTCAGAAAGATCAATGTTTGCTAATTAAATACTACCTTATGAAGTGGTACACTGCATACCACTTCTAGGATTTGCTTCTCTGCCTTTTAGATAGGGTGTCTTTTTACTTTGGCAGGGTTTAGGCAACAGTGAAACGTGGGAGTCAGGATGTATAATGCGTAAAGCCTGGATTGCGTGCACTGGGGTTGATGTGGATGTGTGTCTGAAATTAATAGGGCAGTTTGCTTTCCTGACAGCCTTTTTCCATTTTAGAGAGGATACCATTAGTGGTGTCCTGTCATCTGACCTCCTAGTTAGTTTTATCTGCACCAAGAGGCAAGGGAGAGACCATTAAGATACCCTATCTTCCACTCTGGAATTATTCAGGTTAGTAAAGGTGTGCATGCCTGCTAGTGTCTTAAATAAGCAGAGCTACGAGAAATGACAGGTAATGTTTCACATTAGAAATATGCCTTATGAGGCTGGTGAATAGCATGAAGCACAGCCCTCTCTGGGACACTAAGGAGGATGCTATTCTAACTTCCTACATCCGCTGTCAGTCCTGTACAAACCAGAACATTTGCCGGGGTTGGGGCTTTTTTTGCTCAACATCCTTCTGGGCAGCACAGCCTGTGCAGGCTTCGACAGTGAAGTAGACTAATGAAATGGCTCCTTTTTCTGAGCTTTGTTTTTGTGATCTGATTTTTCATTTCTAATTCCCATTTGAGCCTTCCCATGGCACCTGACTGGGCGTTTGCACTCCTGTGGGCTGAGGACCACCAGCGTTTCGTGCCTTGTCTGCTGGGAGGTGGCCTTCCTCCCTCCCTCCCTCCCACTGCCTCAGAGGTGCTAGCTTTGCTATTAACTCAGAATGAGCTTGCCTAAAAATATTGCCTAGTTATGTTCAAAAATATGATCTTAAGCCTGTTGGTTTATAGTGTAAATGGTTAGCCCACACTCCTTGGTATGGATAGTTTATATATTTACAAAGAAATTTTCATCAGTGGCTCAGAGTTTCAGGGAGGAAGGAACCGTGGAAAAGTAGGAAAAGACAGTGGCTGCTGTATCACCTGGTCTGCTTTTCAAAGCAAATGCCTTACATACAAAATGTGTCCGGTGGAATGGCATGTCTTCACATACTCTTTTTTTTTTTTTTTTTTTAACTAAATCATGTAGTGCTTCATTTGTCATAAGATCCAGTGAGATCCTATGAGACCTGTTGTATTTGAAAATGAGTAAGTGGGGGGACAGCATTATTGATAAGCTAGGTTATATACCAGGCTAAACTTTCTTATTCTTGTTAAATTTTAAGATACATGTTTATCTGAATAGGAATTTCTATAAGCTTCCAGAAGCAACTGCATATCTGGGAAAATTTTCATCCCAAATGAGAGTTGCTTAATTATCTTCTAGCTGCTATATATGTGTGTATGTTCAGCTGCATGTATGAAAATGTGTTTTAGACTATTTATTATGCTAAAAAAATACAATGATATGAAGACTAACTTGGATGAACAAGTACTGGGAGTAGGTATCTTTCTGTCTGAGCATGTTCCTTAATTCAAAATTTAAACTTTATAAAATAAAGCTTTTCCAGTTCTCATATGCAAAAGAAACTCCATCATAGAAGTGGGTTTGTATTCTAAATAAAAATGACGGGTTACAAAATCTCTGTATTCTGATTTTAAATTTCAGTTCGAGGGGAAAAAATTGCCTGTGGTTTTTGAAAGCCAAATATTGAATCATTTACTGAGTAGCAATTCAGAAAGCAGTATGGGCTGTCAACAAAAATAAAAGTAGTTTAATTTTATGCGTGTTCATGTTTTTACATATTAATGCATTTTACCCACTAATATGATGCTGCCACATTTTAAATTTTAATTGATATCCATTGCCCATGCTGCTAAAAATGCAAAGGAGAGGTGAATTCTTACTCTTATTTTGGTTTTAATAGCTTTGGGTGTCATTGCCAAAAAAGGTCATCTGCTTTTGCCTGAAATACATGGATTAAATGGTCTTTTTACAAGCAAAAGAAATGCGCCAGACAATTTCTTACATGGCCATTCTTATAAATTACTTTTCTTGCAAAGTGTCCTCAATTCTATTACTAAGTTGGTGGCTGTCAGTGGAGCTGTGCTACTGGAGACACCTTTGGGTTAGGTGGTGGAGCAAGGAATCTGTGGATGTGAGAATATATTTCTGTTTTTTTCTGTGTTCTGCATTAATTCTCTTCCTAAGTCTTACGTAACCAATCTGGTTTGCCTTTATTTTTTCCATTTCTTGTTGTAAGCAAGCTCTGTCCCTGCCGCTGCCCTGTCTGAGTCTGGCTGCAGAGATGCTGTCCTTGGGAAAAGACAACTCATAAGTGGCAGATCACACTTCACGAGCGATACAGGGAAGACAGTCCAAGCCCTCTAGGGCTCTCTGTTTACCATACTGAAGGAGATGAGATTGTTTCCCAGATTGTTGGCCTGATATGTCTCAATAGCAATATAAAAAAGCCTTTTTTGTGCTTGCAGATTCCACCCCCTCAATTCCAAATGTGCTTTCATTCTGAAGCATAATATAGTCACATTTCTTAAATGAGGATATGCAGGTATTTTGAGATTATTTTGTGTACAAAAAGGAAAATCAGACTTTTTAAAAATTAACTTATGGTTTCCCATTAAAAAGAGGTTTTTCCTGTCCCAAAATTTATACTTATGTTTATTTTGATTTCAAACATGAAAAACATACACGGTTTTTAATCATTTTAATCATTAATCTTCTCACTGAAAATTGTTTTAAAGACACTCTCAGATTTGACCACTGCACAATACATGAGGAAGCCATTTTTCACTGGGATTTTTGCAGAACTGGGATAATTCCTCTTTGAGATGCAGCAGGGACTTAGCCGAATCTGAAATTTTCTGAAAGTAAAGGAAACAAACACTACAACGAAAAAGTTAACAGATATTTTGTGCATAAGAATGTTCTTTCAAAATGCATCATTTTAAGATTTTTAGCTTTCTTCAAAGCTAAAAAAAACCCAAACCAAAAACCTTCTATAATGGATTACAATTAAATCAGAAGAATATGACACAGTACCAGTAGGACTTTTCAGATTATATTTATTACATCTCCAGGTGGTACCATCTGGTGTTTGTGGCTCTCAGGTTCTTTCAAGGCAACTCTTAAAAATATGCAGGGATGAACTTGAGTCAGTAGTGCTTGGAAGGACACTGGAGGGATGTAGTTTTATTAAACTACTACCATGCTGAACTTCTGTAGTGTCACGGTGTAAACATGCATTCTTGTTTAATTACTGTTCGTTGTGGGAAGCAGGATGAGGTATTAAAGCCCTCAGTGCAAACAGTCAGTGTCCTGCTAGAATATCTTTTTGTTGGACAGAAGACTCTGGAAAAGCCAAATGTGTTACAAAGCAGTTTTGTTTGGTTTAATTTATTTTTAAAAAAGAAGTGTTCGGAGTTCTTGGATGTAAGATGAAGGAGGCCTATGAAATAAATGTTGCAGGGCAATTTTTTGTGAATTTTCCTGGCATCCCAGCCTGGCCTTTGGCTGACTTTTCTTTCCTTTTAGCTGCTAGCTGCTGCTCCAGAGGGTCACAGATCTCGTGTAGGTCGTGTGTCCAACCTGCCAGCCCTGTGCAACTTCCTTGGATACTCTTTGACAGCTAAAACGGCACTAGGTGCTTATGTTTTGGCATCTTAATCTCCTCACTTGTTTCCTAAACGTTTCCACTGTAGGAAGGCAGCATATGTAGGCTAAAATCTTGGCCGCTTCGAAGGCTCTGGTGAAGCTGTAAGTGTGCTGCGCATGTCTCGGAGCCTGTGAGCTGGAAGTGAATTCAGAGGTTATCCAGTATAGCTCTGCCCTCTAAATCTGGAGCTGCTATACCTACCAAATCTGTCCTTAAACACCCCCAGCGATGGGCATTCCTCATTCCCTCCGGACAGTGCTTTTCCTCTTTGGTGTATTAGAAAGGAGCTGGGGTTTTTTTGTCCTAATTGATATTGAATCGTTCCCTCTGCCATTTAAGCCTAGCATTTCCTTTCCATTATGGCACAGAAAACAAAACTGCTCCCTTACAGCAGCTCTTTTTTCAAGCTGAAAGCTTGTTTTGAAGGCTGATTTAGTTTTTCTCACAGATTTTCTAGGCTTCTGACCCCTCTTTTGCTGAGCTTGCCTGGGTTTTCCAGCTGCTTCCCACCTCTTCTGGGATGGCAGCGTCCAAGCTGGGTGCAGCACACCTGGCTGAGACCAGGAAGATGACTTCGCCCTGGGTGTTTGATGAGCTGTACTGTGATAAGTACCTGTTTTCCAACCATCCTGTACTTCACATTTCCGTTTGTGCTGTGCAGTATCCCAGATGCTTTTCTGGTTAATGGTTATTTTTCTAATCGTAGTTAAGCTGATTATTCCTGCGCCTCTCACATATCCACATTAAGTAGCTCATGTTAATAAAAACCTCACGTGATTTAAAATGTCTAATTAACTGGGCTAAAACCAACCAACCAACAAACAAATGTGACATTTTGTAAAACTGACAGCCTGACTAGACAAAAAAAAACCAAAAAAAAAAAAAACCTGACAGACTAACGTGGTGTTTGCCAAGCTCTGTGTCTGTTAGCATAGCAACTACCATATTGTTATATGAAACGTGGCACATTTCCTCCAAATCATTCCAACTTCTGAGACGGTCCTCCAGCAGTCTGGGAGACATTTCGTCCCACTTTCATGCATGTGGATTTTAATAAGTTTATTCTCTTCCACCGCCCAGGTCATTAGTGCAGTCTGGGACTGTTTCTGGACGCAGGGCGGCCTCGGGAGAACCTCGCGTAGCGCAGCCTGCCCTGTTAACAGCGAGCCTCTGACGTCTCCTCCGTCTGGGCTTGGCTCTTGCTATCAGAGGACACCTTGGAGATCAGAGGTGGCTCATGTCACTCACTTCTGGGAGCTGAACTTCTGGAAGTAAAAGATTGTGCCATGTCTCACATCTGTTCTGCATCTAAATAGCCAAGGAAGATGTTACCTGGAGATAGGTGGGGAACTGAAGGCTCATCCTTTTGTCACTTGGGATTTCAGCAGTCCCTCAAAAGACCTTAGCACTCGGAGTTTATACTAACCATGCGGGTTTTATCTGTAAGCTCTTCTGTTGTTTTTCGATATCAAGCATTGCCAGTTCTTATGAAACAAATATGATAATATAGTGTTTTATTTAAAAAAAAAAAACCAAGAAGAAGCCTGGTAATTAGGCAGTTTTGCAAGGATCTCAGTTCTCATTAATAATAAAAAATAGGTTTCTAGCTTTGTTTTTAAAAATTGTCGTTCAAAAGCTAGAAGATAAATATTGTTTGTCTCCTTTTGTGGCCCCAGTTTGTGAGTCTTGGATCTTGTTGATGATAGTTAATGCTCCCACATCGCTGGACCTAGTGTGGTGCTATTAAATAATATGATTTCATGGACAAAGCGTGAAACAATTTCTCTGTGGGATCTTATTGTATTTACATGAAGAAAAGGGCTGCATTTTAACTAGGATGGTTGCTTCCTGGCTCCACATTTTGAGAACTGCTGACACAAACTAATAGCAGCTAATTCTTTCTTCTCTTCTGGATTCCAGAGGGATGAACTTTGGCCTTTTGGAGTATAAAATATCACCACTGATTTGTTTAAAAGCATTTGAGTTGTTATCACCATTAGAGAGTGGGGAGAGAGGCTGCCAAAAAACTTCGATTTAAAACCACTTTTCAGCCAGTTTTTGAAATGTTGATTTAGTCATGTGAAGATTTACAGGCATTAAGGAGGAGGTGAAATTAAGGAAACCTCGCTTGGGAGATTTCTCCTGGTTGTAAATTCAGGGTTGGACAGAGATCAGGCAGTGGCACTGCAAGGCCGAGCCACAGGGTACGAACGGGGAGGAAGTTTACCCAGCAAGACTAATGAGAATAAGTAATAAAACTTAACTGGGGATCATTGTGCATTTAGTTCCAGGTTAAATGAAACTCAGATTTTGAGTGAGACGGGATGGCTTGGGGAGGCTCCTGGTACCGCTCCTGGTACAGCACCCGGCGGGGCTTGGCGATGCCAGAGGCCCAGGGCAGTGGGCTCCTTGCAGCTAATATGGCGAATACTTGAGAACTGCTGAATATTGACTTGGTAGTGTTAGGTTAATGGTTGGACTGGATGATCTTAAAGGTCTTTTCCAACCTAAACGATTCTATGATTCTATGATTCTATAAGACCTAGAGAATTAGAGAGTATCTTCCTGTAGTAAAAATAGCAAAATCTGGTTTAGAATTCACATAACAGAATTTTAATAGCCTCTACATTTGGCATTAAAGTGATACTTTTACTGTACTAATGTGAACACTTGAAATCTAATTTGAAAATCATACTTAATCTATAAAAAGCTTGAAGCTGATTAATCTGAGAATTCTTCTGCTTCTTTCCTCCCTGCTAGAATATACCCTGCCATTTGTTTTCAACTTTTAATTAAGAAAATAAATTTTATTTTCAAGACATTTTCTTTTTTTTTTAATCAAGCTAAGTACATGCCCGTACTTTTACAGTACAACATTTATATTTTTAACTTTAATGTAATGGCTTGAGGGACAACCAGAGTAGCTAGTTTCCGTCTTTTCAGAAGATGGAAGAGGGTATTTTTATTTATTTATTTCTGGCTGTGTAAAAACCTAGGAAAAATCGCATTTAAATTTTACACTCCCACTAAAGCTCTGCAAGACTAAATGGTGGTTTTACCTTTTTTTGCCACTGAGGAGGACTATGCTTACCTTCTCCAGTGTTAATGTATGGTCTTGGTATTTAATGTCGTATTTCTTAATGTAACCTCAAAAGTTTCATGTGATTCTCACAGGGGCTAGGAATACTTATTAATGAACTAGGATAATTTAACCATACCACAAATTTTTTATACCAACACATTGAAAATTGAAATCTCAGAATTTTGACAATGGTTTATGAAATGATGAGACTGAGAAATAAAAATGGAATAAAAATAAAATAAAAAACAGAAAACACAGTTTAGACATTAGTGCATTATGCATTAATAAACTGCTAGTTTGTAAGTTCTCTGCTCACTTTGCATTTTAACCTTCTGCAGTTCAATTCACAGGTTCTGCCTGCAGATATGGCCACCTTATAGTGGCCATCATGAATCTTATAGCATAAACAGGCTATCCTTGCATCTGTGCAAACTCTTAAGAAGTTGAGAAATTTGATTCTATGAACATGTTGCACAGTCTATAAAATGTATGTAAAATGTTTCCATAGTAAAAGAAGAGGAAAAGAGGATATGTGTTAGTTTTCCTGGGAATAGTTGTTTAAAGGATGGCTGAAATTCTTGGTTCAATTAATTTTGAACTATTGATAGAAGGTGGAAGGAAGTTTCAGGGTTTTCAGAAAGTGAAGAAATGATTGCCTTGGAGACTCACAATTTGGAAATGGCTTTTACAGTTAATGAAACTCAAAAATGTCAGCCACCTTCTTCTTGCTCTCCTCCATCCCAAAAGGCCAATTTCCTAAGCTTGTACATGTTGTGGCTAAATAAGATTATGGGATTTATAGCGAGAGTACAAAAGTCACTTGAAGTAAAAATTAGGCTCTTCAGTCAGTTTTGAAAATAGCACTTGGGTCCTTGATCAATTTTATTATTCCTGAACTTTAGGGGAGGTTGAACGTGGGAGGACAAGGGCATGGTCAGATGGCCATGAGCAGCGAGCACTGTCCCTTGGAGGCCCTGTGACACCTGTAGTCTTCGGGTTTCTACTCAGAGGGAAACAGGAGTGGAGGGGTGAGATTTTATATTCCACCTAGATTTGGCTCTTCTGCCACGGCTGCCAGAAGAATGTGCGCATTTCTGAGCGTCACTGCTCCCTGGGATGATGGAAAGTAGGAGGTTGCTGCGAGTAACCCAATGAACAAAGAAAGGAAAGCAGACCCCACCAAGACGGCAGAGGCTTAATTTACCTGCTTAAAAAGAAAGGAAACACTTTCTGCAGGCCATGATCTGTAGTGCTTGTTGGGAACAGGAAGCATTAGGGTAGCAGGGGAAGAGATGGCAAAATCTAGTGGGGTGAGATGGAAGCAAAATACGGAAGACTAGAAATAGGACATAAATCTGTAATGGTGAGGATAAGCTGTGGAACAAGTTTTCTTGAGTTGTGATTCGTTCTTCAGATGAAAATCCCATCAGCCTTAATGTTCTGTACCACAGTTGAGGATGACGGTGTTATAAATCTTTCCCCCAGTTAGAAAAACTGTTTTAAAAGCATTTTGTTTTGATAGTGACACATTTGTCTTACAGGATAACCTACTGTAAATGCACCCATGCTGCCTTTGTCTTTGTTTCACAGAATTGTGCAATTTAGGATGCTGCACAGGTGAGCCAAGTGGATGTATTTTATGCTGGGGCCACGTTCTGGTACACCGTGACAGTACATAGAAACGTTTCCTCAGCCCAAGTTGTCCTCCAAGGAGGAGAATCTGGCATAACCTCATGATTATGTTGCAGACCCTGTAACATCTCTGTCCATAATTAGCTGAGGTGACAGTTACTTTTGACAAATAAAACCTTTTCATAGTGTCCCCTTAGCTCATGTCTTCCAAAAGTATTAGCAGAGGCCTCTGGTGAGACTTCTTCTTCAGATGACTTACTTGGTTGTACCATATCGAAATAGAGTAGATATTTTAAAAGACAAAAGTCATGAGCCTGTTTCTTTATTTTGTCCTTGCATGTTTTGCATTTCTTCAGTCTGCTGTTGCTCATCTTTAGCGGTTGCCATAGCTAGCACTGTTATTAATGACCAAAAGTATATAGCCAGATCTTCATCTCTGTTCCTCCTGGGTTTTATTAACGTCTGTCTCCTCCTTCCAAGGCAAATATAATGGTTGTAGTAGTTCCAGGCTGAGCAGGGGAGGTTGTTGTCTGCACTTAGGCATGTAACTGTGGATTTCTAGCTCTGAAATCCCCCCAAGGTTTCTGCACACACCTACTAAGGGGTTGTTTTAAAAACCTTCACATTAAGGTGACCATGTGCTTGCTGTGTTTCATAGTTCACAGAGAAGTGTGTAAATCATGGTCACCAACATTTTTTTCATCACCAGCAGCTGTGCTGATATGGTGCCTATCACACCATAATGTAACCAGAACAGATAAATTCTTGCCCGTTCCTACCTTCTCGTGTACTTTCTGATAGAAAACTTAAGTTGAGGAAGTTCTTATTTTTCTGCAGAGTTGTTGAATAGATGTATCATACAATATAAACTGAACTTTGTGGTTACTCTGTAACCCCAGTAAAATCTTTAATATATCAGAAAAAAGCAAGGACACTATAAAAGGTAGTATGATCTTCATGTATTTCAAAATTATTTTCCCTGGGTCTCTTTTCCAGAAGCAATCTCGTTTTCTGTGCTTCTTTTACCCTAGTTATGAAAGACACGACATAAATCAAAGATAAATTTATAGCCTAATTCCATGTCGTTGCACCAGGATAATTTCTCCAGAACCTCTCCACCTATATTTCTGGAATAAAAAACATTCAGGAAGATGAACATAAATTCAAGTCACTGCAAATTACGACAGCTTCAGTGACAAGTCTAATGCTGTAAAGCCTCTTTGGAATATCCAGTTGTACTGGTAGCAAGTCCTGATGTTATACAGGAAAATTAGTGAGCTTATTGCCATCAGATACACAGCTTCTTTAAGAGGGATGTTTACTTTCTTCTGAAAAAACAAATCCTTGCGAAATTAAAAACTCACTAAGCTTGTTGTTTTTACTATTTTGGCTTGCAGTCTAACTTTTCCATTCTGCACAGCAGATATGGGCTTAGTAAAAATTGTCCAAAACATTGATTTGTGTAGTTCTATATCAGATCTCAGACTGAGCTATTTGCATTAAAAAAAAACCCTGCAAATGCAAGTGATTGCACTGAAGATCACTGAAGAGCATTGAGCCCCACATTCCAGCTAACCCAGTTAGCTTGCCTTGAACAGTGCCTAAAAACATATTTCTAGGGAAGAGTTAAAGGTGTCTTGCTTGTAGCGCTTGATGGATCATTCTTTCACAAGAGTTTTATTGTTTTTTGACTCAGATGTATTTTTAGCTATATCATATGGTAACAAGGAGTTGCACGTTTTAACTCCAGGCTGGAGAGAAAAGCATCTCTTCTGGTTAGTTTTGAACCTGCCACCCAAACTTTCAGATGTTCCTGTTACTGGAAAAGGCAACGATCAACCTTTTCTCTCTTTACTAAGTGCATAAAGTGCTCATAATTATGTAGACCTCTGTTACATCCCGCTGGTTTATAGGGCGGACCAAGTCTTGAACGGCCCTAGACCGTGCAGTCACACCTTGCAGAAAAAACCTTTCACACCAACAATAATGCTAGCTGCCCATATCTCTACCTTTCTCAGTGCTGCTTTTTGAGGCAAGGACACAACTTTCAGTATGTGGCACTTTAGGGATTTACACTATCTCCTTTTATTTTTTTCTGCTTTATCTCCACTACTTTCTGTATTTATTCAGAAGTAGAAGCCAAACCTCCCAAGTTCTCTGTTTTTGTGGAAGCTGGTTTGATTTTTTTAACAAATACTCTGCAGTCATGTCTTTGCAATGCAAGAAGAGAACTAATGGGAACTGTTTGGTGTAAGGTGGTTCTGCCTTAAAGGAAAAAAAATAAAGGTATAGTTTTGATGTCAGCGATGCGTGAAAAGAGAGTGTAATGCTTGTTCACGTACAAGACTGCAGGGGACAAGGAAACTAAAAAAGACAATTTAGTTACCAAAAGAAATTAGCGGAGGGCATAGCTAACTGAGCAGCTTGAGGAATCACTCAATGAGGAGGGAGGTTGCTATGGTGGGATAAGAACAGAGCTCAGCTGCATGATATTCAGTGGTTTTTTTCAGGCTGTAGAGATGCTAATATTTTCTTTGTTTAGTGTTGATATTTTGATGAAATGCACCTAAACAAGCTGAAGCAGAAGTGAGTAGCAAATTGCTGTGAATATTTCCACTGCAGAGCAGCTCTGGGTCATGCTGGAGCGTGCCCAGGGGAGGAGTTGACCACGCATATAACTGGTCAGACAGAAGACACTTGGACAGCAGAAACCCCTCAGGACAAGCCTCCTTTGGCTGACCATCCTCTGAGGGGACAGCACTCTTACCTGACAGTTTCCAAGGGCGGCTGTCTTTATAGGTAACCCTCCCCACAGCATCACTTTACTGAAGTGGCAGTGGTGGAGCCGCTGTGGGCGCTCTGCTCCGCCTGCTGGATTCGGCCGCCTCACACCCAGCACCAGCCTTCCTCCTGCTCCTCTTCCTCACCAAAGAGATGGGCTCAGCCTGCCCAACCACCATCTTACACCCATAGTACCCCTGCTACCCGGCTACTCCCGGAGCCGGGGCAGTCCTTTGCGGAAGGGTCCCCTCGCTTTCATCAGTCTTCTCTTTTCCTTGATATGGTTAACTTTCAGGAAACTAGAGAGTTTTTTTCCTGTTTGTGATCTAAAACCCTGGATAGGGTAGCAAAAGCTAGCAAGTACAGTCATGCTCTCCCATTTCCAGTTGAAAGCTGCCAAGATCTTATTTTCATTCTCCTGAAAAAGAACACTTCTGACATCTCAAAAGATTTTGAGGAGTGGAATTGATACGTGGGTGAGGTTTTGGCCGTGCTGGTGGGCCCTGTGCACTGCTCCGTCAAGCTGGGAGGACAGCGGGTCTCCATTGGGCTTGGGAGTTTTGCCTTTGGCCCCTCAGGATGGGGTGCCGAGGCAGGAGCGGGGCTTTGCCCTCCCGCCCTGGGAAGGAGTCAGACGTACAGGAGAATAGAACCAGTGCCCAAACCAGGTGTTGGTGCTGTAGTCTGTTCAACACAGGATTATTTCTCCTGTGAAACAATACCATCATACGGAAGTATGGAAGCCGTACCTTGTCAAACACATGTGTGACAGAAGCATTTTTGTGTTTCAGAGATGCTTGGGGGCGAATTAGGGAGGAGGAGGCTAATGAGAAGCAATGAAATTTCACACCCATGCCTTTGTACCTTGGTACAAAGATCACTGAGGGTAAAAGCCTGAGGAACTGGTGGAAGGAATTGGTGGAAGTATAGGAGTAACTCCTTCCTGGTTATCCCCAGGGCACCAAGAACTTAATCAGGATCTTCCCTTGAAAACCGCTGGGCGCACCACATCCTCTCTCGCCAGGACGGCCTTTGATGGGTGCCTGGCTTTCGGAGGAAGGCTGAGCAGCAGGGCTAAGGGCTCCTCCATGGCTTGGAATGAGGTGGCCGTGAAACCCTTAAGGCATGTCATCCTTAAGTTTTGCCTGGGCTTCCTACCCCATCTGACAAACGCCTTTTACCATCCCTTTCCATGAACGGCTGCCATGTGGTTCTCTGAATGAGTGTTTAACCAGGAGCTTGAATACATAAGGTGATATGACAAAAGACTCCTTTGATTAGTTTGCTGTTGTTTTCCCCTCCTAAATTGTGTATAGAAGTACGTACTTAGCAGGCTTGAAGAGATACTATCCAATTAAAGACATCATATTCACTCTAGCATGTTCAGGGATTTGAAATAATTTGAAATTTGTTGTTTGTTGGTATCTTTAAAGTTGAAATACACTGGGGAACTTCTGATATTTTCAGCATTTGACTCCTGTAAGAGGAGCCTTTAGCCTAATGAAATCCCTGTGCAACTCGGATTTTCTCTTACTACTCTGGTGAGGGCATTGTTTGGCATATGATAGGCTTGGGATATACTTTTAACAAAAAAATTGGAGCACCTCTGAAAACAGCTCTTTCATGTTAAAAATATATAAGCAATTATAAGGAAAAAACATAGCAATGTTTGGCTTGCCAGAAGGATACCTTACATAAAACCCTTCTGTGCAAGCTTTTTATGTAGAGGTAATTATTCTCATAAAAAATAAAAGTTAAATTCACCAGATGAAAATATATGCTTTCAGTATCTACCAGGTGTGAAACGTTTTATCATTAATTCTTCCTTTTATATTCCCAAGTAGGTAATGAATTCACTGCAGCAAAACAAGGAGCTCACTGCTGTATTGGTCTGATGGGCTTTCAGGACACTGCAGGCACCTGAGAAAGCAGCTGAATCATTGTTTTAAAACAGGGAAGGAGATTTTTGCCTTATTTTTATGGAAACCAAATTAATTAGAAGCAAGGTTTCTAAAAGCAGTTTCTTTATATGCTAATTTTGTGTGGTGTATTTCAGTTTGATGACCTGAGGGAGGGGTTTCAGCTCTGATAGCATTTGTGTGGCTAAATATGGTCCTCCTTGAGCCTGGAAGAGACCTGACTAAATCAAAAATAGAGTTGGAGCAGAACGATCTGACTTGCCTGGGAACAGTCAAGGCAAGTTGGATTGACAGATCAAACACGTGCTAGTACATAAGGAGAGAGAAGGGGATACCTACTATATGTAGTTTGTATGTTTTCGCAAAAGCTGCTCGAGAGCCTCAGCAGAACAGGGCATGAAGAGGAAGATGCCGCTTTTTGCTCATTCCGCTCATTTTACCTTAACTGCGCAGTCTGATATCAGTAACTTAATGTTTATTTGATCTGTCTCTTTTATTGGCCCACTCAGTGAAGAGATCCTCGGCCAGGGTGGAAAGTTGCTGCAGTTGTCAGCAGCTGTGGCAGGGGTAGCATCCCCGTTCTCTGCCCTTGGTCGTAGGCAGGCAATGAGGAGCAGGCAGTCTGGCTGGCGTTATTTAGTCATGCGAGTGATTTTGTCAGTGTATCGGTATTTTTGTTGTCAGTATGGAAGGCACTATCAGAAAGAGCGATTATGTTACTTGATGACGGGCTATTAAAGTGTTCTTTATCTAAAGTGGTTTCTACTGGTTGAAGTTAGAAACTTGTTTGTGTAAATTTAAATTTAACATGTCATAATTAATTCCATACATTTCTGTTTGCTTTTAAAGCCCCAAGCCAGTTAATGTATAAAAATTCCCAGAAATATGCTGCTGATAACAGCGATATAGAGAATAGTCTGTTATGATAATAGAACCAATTCTCCTTAAATATTCCTTATTAAAAATTTTGGTGATACAAATGCAAAAAATTAGTACATTACTGTTTTTTTCTAGGCTTGGAGTCCAAAGCATTATTCAGGAAACACAAGTCCCATTTTTATGCTGTATAGTAACTGTTTCACAGGGCAACAAACTGGAACTACAGTTCCTGCTTCGTGGTGAGGAAATAAAGACACATCTTTTCAAGCTGTTCTCGGTATAAGCTGAGGAGGTTTGGTAGATTAAATTGAGCTTTAGCTGCCAGTACAATCACAGCCTGGCTAATTTTAGCCTATGAAGGTACTAATAATTAAATTGAAAGGAACCTCACTGTTAGATGTATACCTCATGTGCTTGTCTTTTGGGTGCAACATTAGCTTCTCCCGGGTGAGGCTTGTCCCATAGACATATATAACTTAGCTTCAGTGTAATCCAGCAATTGGAGTGCCAATATGCAGAAATTTGAATAACATTCTCAGAATTCATAAATTGCCCAGTGGGACACTAAAGTCTTGATTACATCTTGCACCTCTGAATGTATATAAAACTGTAAGAAATTCAGCCAGCTTCTTTTTTTTTCTGACCATGGTTATTCAACTGTGTCTCACTGTTTATGTCCCAAATTAGAGGGCCTCCTCTGTCTGGGAGCAATTCCTTGTATTAGTTTACAGTGGTTACAAAACAAATTACTCTGGAAAAATAACTGCAGATTCCTGACAGAGCCACAACTCAAACTGCTCCATCTTGGAGTTGTGAACCGTCACTCCAGTAAGACCGCGGTAATGAGCTAAAGGGGAGAGCTTTACAGATATTAGAGAGACACCTGTACAGCACAAGAATAACCATGAGCTGTATCTAATATGGAGGGACATAATACGGGCAGAATGAGTAAGAATTAGGAAGAATATAATACAGTAATATAGTAATTAGTAGTTTGACAATTTAATGTGCTACACTAAAAAACATGCCCACATACCAGAGAGGAGCCAAAAATTGGGTCCTTATGGGTGGGTGGCACTCCTTCATTAGATGTTTAGCTCCTGATACTGGTATCATCCTTATTTGTTGAGCAAGCTGGAAGTTCATCCCTTAATAAAACCTCCATAAACGAACAGCAAATAATATAGGAGCTCTAGTGGCATTGTCAAAATGCTTCTTGTCATTTAGAGAAACAGCGTTGGTAAAGCAAATGCATCTTCTTTATGTAAACTTTTTCCTTGATGTCCCTGTGTAATGTATTGCTTTAGCAGAAGGTAGTACAGAAAGAAGGGTTAGAAATGCTTAAGAAGTCTGTGTCCACAGGCTTCAAAGTCCATGGCTGTTTTTATCAGAGGTGGCTTTCACGGAGCAGTAAGAGCGCTTTGAATGAAGGTTGTTGCAACACGCACCGCCAGTGCGATGCATTTGCACCTAGGGACAGAGCAGTGTCAGGCACCACAACTGCAAGGCTAAGCGAGAGTCTGAGGAAAAGCATAATGAGTTTCTAGTGCTTACAGGTCTTCCCTGTGCACGAGGTGAGCTAGGTAAGATTCAGCATACATATGCACAGCGTAAGACAGGATGATACAGAGAATAATGTTATTCTGTGTACTAATAAGTATGTTAGTGGTGTGGTGCTGGAGTGTATAAGCCAGCCCTAACTATGAATTTTCAGTTCTCCAGGTGCTTTTTTTTTTGTAACTCTAATGGGGTTCTTGCTTACTTGTTTGTTTGGGGGGGGTTATTTAGTTCTTTAGTACTTTAGAGGGTTATTTAGCAGTAACTGTAGTATATGAAGCGTATACTGGGAGAGCTGGGGTACATTTGCACATCTAAAAATACTGTGGTAAGTGGGAGGAAGAATGCCTGCGGATCAGAGCTCTGTAATTTCCTGGTGCCTTGTTCTTGTGGGGCCGAGTGCAGCACTTGTAGAGGAGCAGATACTGGAGGTTATACGTGGTCTGACACCACCATCTGTCCTTCCCATCCCCCTGCCTCATTGTGGTGCTTTCTCATATAACATTTGTACTCTTGGTGTTCCTTTGTTTAGCTCAGTGAGGACATGAGGGACACTAAAACATATACCGTGAGGTTGGAAAAGCTGGAACTTGCTATTTGTAGATAGCATATTCCTCTATTATCATTGTTTGATTTAGCGCCCTTTACTGCAGTAACTCAGTCTCCAGAGGAGTACTGAGTGACTCCTGCTAGTGCTTCTACGTCTAACTGGCTTCTTACACGAGTACTTCCCGGGTTGCTGCTTTGGAGTATAGTGTCAGGGGGCTGCACAGGATGTGTCATCGAATCCTCGGGCACTCTCATTGCCAGGCTCTGTACCAGCTCCTTTTCATCTCTGCATGGCATCTGTCTGAGACCTGAGCAGTCCAGAAGATGGTAGGAGCTTCTCGCTGTTGAGCAATGGACAGTTTGTAGATCTGTATTCTGTATCTGAATCTGAATCTGTAGATTCATCCCAAGGACTCTGGGTCAAATAGCATTGAGCCATTTCCCTAGTAAGGACGGAGATGTATCTGCTACTGGACTTACAACAGAAGCGGCCCGGTAGCAGTTTGTGGTACATGGGGAGGGATTTCTTCTTCCCAGTGTTTGCATTCATTCTTGTTCAGAGCCTGATTATTCACGCATAGTATTTACCTTTAGGGGAATATACATAACTAGACATGCTTCAGAATTGGACTAGGTAATAGGTAAGAGCTTCTAGTCAAAGTTCGTCTGTATCTCTCATGAATATAGAGACAGATGTAGAAATATGGACACAAAATAGGTTACAAATGAAGGAAAGGATAGAGATTCAAAAGGCGGTTACAGTTTTACTGATTGTCACTATAGACGGGAAGTCTGAAATTTCCTTTAAGTACTCATTTCAAAAGTAAGTTTGTTAACCTGCTGGTATTCAACCTACCCCTTCTCTGAAAAGCAAATTTACCATAAGCATACCATTTGGTAATCAGGCATCTTGTAGTCTGTTTAGGCAAAATAGATAATGTGAACATTCATAAGAAAGTGTACTCCCAAGTGGCAGTGGTAAAATAGTATGCATTTTATTAAAAAACACATTAAAGTGAAAACCCTAACTTAAATTACCTCTTCATTAGTGACTGCTAGTATGCCTTCTTATTTATAAATAGGTCTCAAAGAGAAAAAGAAATCGTTGATTCACCTTCCATGCCCCTTTCCTTACATAGGACTTCTTGTGTGAGAGCCATTTTGAGACCTTACTAATTGTGACTCTCAAACATTTCTCTCAGGTGACAACTTTCTCCTCCCCTTTTTTCACATTTCTCTTGGTTTTTGAGACATGTTGGCATGCCCAGAAAGGCCTGTAGAGCATCCCTTTGCTCTTGCTTGGTGGGTTGGTCCCAGCCCTGATGCATTCTGTCACCGCAACTTTCAATGGGTAAAGTACCTCCCGCTGCTACAGGTTTGCTCGGACATAAGATTCCTCACATCTTACGTGACCGCATTAGCTGAAGAAATACATGGAGATTTATAGCAGGCAGTTTTGTTTCTGTAACCTCTCTGGGGAAGTCGTTTGCCGTAAAGCTCTTCTCATAATACAGACATAATTTGGCTGATAAATGCAGTAAGTTCACTTCATTATTTTCATAGGGTCGCGTTCATTTTTGTATGTGAATGGCAGTTGGTTTATTTTTCAAAACGTTTGCAAGTCTCATGAGTTTCATAAGTTGTAGTGTCGATAAGTATCCATCGAAAAGCACGTTACTTGTTCTTTGTTTTATGTATTTGTTCTCCTTTAAAACAAAATAAAAAAAAACCTTATCTAGAAAGGGAACCATATGCTGGAAATTTTTAACATAAATCATTTTGCTAATTCTAGTCACACAGAAAGAAAAATGTGGGTTTTATAATGATAAGGAAAAATAATTTTACTACCAAAAAGCAGAATTTCTAAACACTTAATGTGCATCTACACTAAAAGGAAATATTGTACAGTTAGTTACTATCAGTAAAAGTGACACAGTAAAAAAATGAGAAAATCTATTTAGAAAAGCCCCCAAGTGCCTGTTAATTATATTCACCTTCAGATAAATAGGACAGTGTATGCTACCACTTATCTGAAGAGGTCCTAATGAAAGGCTGTTCATGCACATTGTGACTAATCCAAACTGGGATGGTGAAGAATTACTAGTGTTTGATGATAGGCCTACAATGGCCTTAGCAATATTACCAAGTAGCCTTTTCAAAAGCGTGTCTTATTAGCAGGGTTTTTTCAGAAATAATCGTCTTCTAGTGCAAAATTTAGTTGGATTTTAGGCACATAAAAAAAGTCCTGTCCCACCATCTGTTGAAGGCAGCACAATTCTTCCATAGACACAGAGGATGTGTCCCAGCCATCCTCGGCAGGGCAAGTGGAAGAGCAGGGTATAGACATCTGCTAGGTAACGCCCTTGCCTTAACTTCAATAACCCTCCTTTACTTCATAGCCACCTTGTTTCATGAAAAGGAAAGTTTCTTTTGCCAAAGCCCGACCTTTGAAACCAAATTTCCTGTATTTTTAGGGATAAAGTTATATGAACAACATCCGTGAGACAACAGGATCTCTTGAAGCTACAGAAGTGATACATATGAGGCCGCAGTATCCTCTTTCACTTAGTGCTTTTTTCCAAACAAATCCAAGACTCTTATTTTAAATGCTGTGAGTGTTTGTAGTATAAAACAGGATGAAATGTAAAAAACATTCCCTTTTGCAGTCTACTGAAGTCACCCTTCCCTCAGCCCCATGAGTCCTGAAATGTGCTTGTTTGGCCCTTTGTTTTTCAGGGATTTGGGTTTTGGTTTTGGGGGGTGGGGTTTTTTTTGCATTTTGGTTGTAGAATCAAATGTTCCTTATTTTAAACAATAAGTTATGTAAAAATTTCTCTCGACTGCTATACTTAGGTTTTAGTTATATAAACTGTTTTCCTCTCCCTTCTTCTTCCTCCTCTCCCTGTTGACGCACAGAGTCCCCAGGAAATCTCAGCACTGGAGGAGAGGCTGAACTTGGTTTGAGTTCCATATAGCATTGCTCAAAACTCATTTTCCAATTGCTGCCGTGGGTGGAGTAAATGGCACGGATGTTTCCATCTGGGGTTCTTTCCACCTTGTGCCTTCTGTCACTGAGACAACATTTCTTTTCTGCTTTCCCAGACCTTTTGTGATATGCTCAAGAGTAAAAATGGCAATGCTTGATATTTTCCTTCCTTTTTCATCCTGTCTTTTGGGGGAGGGGGAGGGAAATCTCTTTAACAAGAGATAAACAAGTCTCACCAGTTAAATTGGATTGAATTTGTACATCTTTATATTCTGCACAGTTGAACTCTTTCCCAAAGTGGTTCTTTTAACAACAAAACATCCCCCAGCTTTTCATATCTGGGATCTAAAACAACAATGGATTTCAAAATCCATGGGAAGTTTCATTTTTTATTACAAGTAAGTGTAGTAGACAATAGAAAAGGGTACGTACTGAGAGCAGCTGGACTTCTGAAACTGCCCTGTGTGCAGAGACTGCACATCCTCGCAGAACCTCTTAAGTAAACAACTTAGCTGTATGCTGTTTATTCCACCTCTCTCTTTCTCTTTTCTTTGCTAACACAGGTCCACAAAGATTCTCGAGTTCTCAAGCCCTAGCTTTTGGATGTATGTAATGTCAGTGTGGTTTCAAAATCACATGATTTCCTAGATCCGTATCTTATCCTTCACCCAACGTTGCACAATGCTGGACTGTCAGCTAGGATAACGAAAGGAGCCAGATTGTGTTGTGTCACCTCTTTTTCTATTTCATCCATAAGTTGCCGACAGGATATTTTTCCGTGTTTGTAGCACGTTTGGTGGATTTGGGGCACATTCTTTGCTTCCTTTCTCCTCATTCATGTGACCCTTTTTCAGTGCTTCCCAATGAGCTATTATCTCTTCGACATGGAAGAAACCAACCCAAGTTGGCTAGGATATGTATTGTTCTCTTGTTTTATTTGTGGGGTTTTTTTTTAATTTGTCTTTGTTCTGTTCTTTTTTTTTTTTTTTTTTTTTTTTTTAAAGCATATCCACAAATAGAGAATATATAACTTTCTGCCCTAATTACCTCTTTTGCATCAGGGATGGATATTTTCATGGAGCAAGGTGTAATAGCAGAACAGTGCCATGTCTCTGTCCTCACGAGCATAGCTGCATGCAGATTAGAAAAGCTCTGTAGTGCTGCAACTGTATGCCAGATTTGCTATTTGCTCTTGTTTGCATGATAGTATTTCTAATATACTAATATGATATGGAAATAATGGCACATCACAGTTCTTTCAACATATTGTATCACTGCTTTATCATATTAGGCTAATACACTGCGAGAGTTGATAGCACCTCTCCATGTCAAATGGGATCCACTTCTCTTGGCACTGAACCGATTGGACTCAGAGGTTGATAAACTTATCATTAGAGAATTGGCACGACGGAGACTCAACTTCAGCCTCTTGCAAGCAACCTAATGGCCTCCGTTCAGAAAGTCAGTTCTTCTTGAATAACTTTGATGTTTATAACAGAGAACAGAGCTGTTAAAGCGTAGTCAACCACATGCCTGGATATGAGGCCTCCAGGAAGGTGTCAAAGGGCATGGCCAGTCTTTTGAAGAATGCACCCTTTCCACAATGGGACTAGGCACAAAGTCAGATCCAGTCTACACGGAGCACATTTGCAGAAAATACTGCCCCCCGCATGGGAGAACGGAAGGGGAAGAGGGTCTTGGCAGGGGAAGGGCTTTGATGTCACTCAGTTTTGTTCTGCAGACCTCGAGGAATTAAAGAGGGATTCAGCCATGGTAACTGTAAAATCCTGTTGCTTGTACTGAACTCCAGTGAACCCGTTCAGGCCAACCAACCAGAGTCGTATCTTTTAAGCGTGCTTCACGTTAGTGAAGGAAGTCACCTTACTGTGTCATGCTAAACTAAGTGTATTCTGTCAAGTGGAGGTATGTACAGACCTTTCGGAGGCTTCCATTTATCTAATGCTTTGTAATGAAATACCAGAGGGTACACTGGCACTCGTTTGGATGATGACGGAGAAGATACCTCACGCTGAGATTTATTAGACTCTGCAGATAAACTCTTCAGTTCCTCTTTATCTTCTAGGACTTAAACATGTGAGTGATGCTGCCTGGCCAAGCAGGCACAAAGTATTCTCTGTATAAACACCCAGACTCCAGAGGGCTGTTTTGGGGCCAGTATTTGTCTGGATGTCACTCAAAGTAGATTCAGATATTGTATTTATCATTATGTTCTGGGTCCCCTATGGGTTGATGTTTGCCTCTATCTCTGTGGTTAGAATGTGGATTTTCCTTAATATATTTGGCTAAGGGTGTATTGTAATAATGTTAATGCTAATTACTTGATATTTCATACTATCTTATGGGGAGATACTTTTAAAAAATGTATTTTGAAATGTTTTCTTTCTGTTTGCTCAATGTATGGTATTGCATTATGTTAATACCAATAAAATTATATATATATATAGATATATATATTTCCCTTTTATAAAGAAGTAAATTATGCTTTTTTGCCTCACAAACAGGAAATGTGCAGTGAATAAAATTACATCATTCTGCCTTACAGCAGGTGACAAAGCTTATAATAGTTTTAATATTCTTTTTTGAAAAATAAAAAGTATAGTATGACATAAACTAGTTGGAAATTCATTAAAATGCATGTTTTGTGTTTCTGCTCAATGGGACTGTCACAAATCAGCCTAAATATTTAGCAACGTTGTTTTGGCATCTTTAATTTTTTCCAATCAAGAACATACACTGTATTGCTATTATTGATTACAAAACTGTACTGTCATAAATTTTTGCCTGTTGGCCAAATAGACAAACCCACTGAGTTTTTATGACTCTCTTGTCTGTAGGAATTGATTTTTAAATTTAATTTAGTGCTCTTTCCAACGCTTGGCAAAGGCAGAATTTATTTTTTATATAAGTTTGCCTTTGAAGTACCTGCCTCTGCCAGGGCTGATAAATCACTGCTAAGTACATAAAGATTGTGCAACCTGAAGGATGTGTCATTAAAACCTTGTTGGAATGGCCTGCAACCCCAGCCAGTCCTTTACATTCTGTCATTAAATTCCATAATTAGTTAGAGGTGAAATGTTTTGGAAATGAATTAGAGAAGCAGAAGCAAAGATGTGACTCTAAAATGTCCTTTGGCTGCCATTTGGGCTTACGCTGATGGCTTATTTGCTGCTCGTAGCCAAAGGCCAACATATATCTGTGCTAATATGAATTAGATCGTCTTCAGCTTCCTCTCTTTCTTTTCCCCACCCTTTCTAGCATATTGTATTGAGTATCTTTGTTTTGCAGAGGCATTCAGAAGGGCTGTAATTAGCAGTCCCCAGCATTTAATTGCATACACATTTGTTAAATATTTTTCTGTATGCCTTAAAATAAAGTATAGAAAATGGCAGTAAATGTTTCTTTAATGAAGGCATTGGATTTATTCATGAAGTCAGGATTTTTTGAAGGTGTTATTTTGGGCTTAATAAAGGAAATAAGCCAGCAAATTTTCAGTTTTGCCTTTGCGTAACCACTGTCTGTCAGGGCTGATGTTCATTTCCTTTCTTTTGTTTCTTTTGTGTGCAAACACATTCTGCCCAATGGATGGGGAACGGACCTTTCTTCTGTGACGACTCTCGTGCCGGTTTTGAGAGAGAGCTTTATGTTAAGGTGCATACGTGTTCACAAGTTCATTATGACATCTGACAACATAAATAATGTCTAGAAAAGCCGCATGGTATTGCATTTCTCTCATCACGGTAATAGCTTTTGTTCTCAAAGGTACTTTGAACTCTGTGCGGTGCTTACAGACCGTGGTGGTGTGATGGGCATTCAGCAGCTGACAGGAGGTGCTTAATATTTGGCAGTGTCGTGCCCTACATAAATAACATGTAAATCAGGGTGCAGATTAATTAGTCTGGAATCTAATCAGTGCAGCGATCATAACATGTGCAACTATAAGTCCAATAATAAATCTGAATATCTGAATAAATATGACATCTTCTGGGATAACGTTTTCAGAAGTATTTCAGGCCCCTTTCATAAATGCCTCTGGAGGTGCTTCCCCAACAGACCATGGTGCATTACAGAGGTAACCGAGCTGGCTATTAAATTAATCTGGCCGCCACCCACACTAATTTACCATGTTTCCTTCATGTTGAAAGTAGGGTTGCGATTCCTAAGTGATGCAAGTGCTTTTGAAAATTTCACTCTCAGTGTTACGTTTTATTATAAATAAGCAAACCTGGGGTGTAGACTGAAGTAGAGTTCATTTTCTCGGTGGGTGTTGCTCACCAGGAATACATACCCCTTCCATTCAGGCTTGCTTTCAGGTATCAAGGCCACAAACCTTGACAGGCATTGCTGTTGTGCAAGCGTGACTGTGGCTTGATTCTGACTGGTGAGTAATCTCACTGGGTCCATATCGTTTGTCACTTAACCTTTCACAACGTCGTGTGCCGTAACAGCTTAGGTTTGTGAAAAAATATTTTCCTGAAGGAGTAATTGCTTCCATATATTGCTTGCCAGATGTATCCGTAGGGACCTCCTTGTCCTATTTAAAAGTCACAGCATCCCCAGACATATAGCAGTTTACCCAGTTTGCTTCAGCTCCCAGCTTACCTCATAAATACGCGAAGTTTTTCATTGTTTCTCAACTGCAGGGACTGAGGGGAAGCATACCATCAAAATGTAATTGCTCTGTTTATTTCACTTCAACATTGGTAGCTTGTGGTAAAATTAAACAGCACTTATATCAATGTGTGGTACAGAAAAATGTCAGGATATCCTATTTCATGTTGTTAAAATTCTCCCAAAGAGTCACTAAAATCTGTTCGGCAGATGAAGGTTAAACTGATGCCTTCATAGGCAACTTAATGAGTCGAGTACTGTCCAAATACCACTGCTGCCAAAAAGTTCTGCTGCTGCTCAGAGTTCCCTGTTACTTTGGGAAGCTTTGGAGTTATTTCATCTTCATTCTTATGCCGCCTCTGAAATCACAGCCCACCAATATAACCTCATGAAACAGCAGGGCTGGGAGCAAATGGGGAGCTTCTCCTGATGCTCATTCGAGGTGTGTAAGAGCTGTCAAGAGGCAGCACGAACAGAGCGAGCTGATTATTCCCACTGTCTGTGTTTTCCCTTCTCACTAACATATTAACCCATTTGCTGGCACCTGTACTTCATTGCTAAGTGAATGCTGAAAATGCCTAAATGTTACTTTCAGCACAACAACGCAGGCCTGCAGGGAGAAACCTTGAGGATCGATTTTTTTCTAATGCCGAGTTTAGTGTCAGCTGTTTTTAAAAAGCAATTCCAGTTGTGTGGGAAGCTGGAGAGAGGTGACTGACGTGGGTGTGAGACTTCTAGTTAGACCAGCTCAAGTGTCCCGTGGAGGCTGAACTTGCTTCAGCCTGCCAGCTCACAAACTGCAGCCTGCAGGGCAGTGGTGGCTCACAAGGCCGTGACAAAGTGTAGGCAGCTTGTCATTCAAATAGCACCAGAAAGGTGACCTCAGAGGAAAAGAGATTCGCAGGGAGCCACTGATCCAAAAAGAAAACCACTAGTGCCATAAATAGTTCACAAAAAGAATTAGACCTTTGGTGCCGCAGCAAAGGTTTAGCAACTCTCAGGCCTTACAAAGGCTAGGGTTAGATCTTTTAAAAGCGGTTATGGTACCTAACTGCTTCTGATTGAACTTGGTTGTAGTAGAAAATGCCTGAAATAATACCTTTGGAAATCTGTCCTATGGGAGATGAGTTTTCCACTTGCCTGCACAGTTCACTTTATTTCAAGAAACCAATTTATGCTTATGCGCGTGAGAGGAGAGGCAGCCTCATACCATCGGGTGGAAAACTCCAGCGTATTGCAGAGCTCTGTTGTGTTGGTGCTTTCAGTGAACACCCACTCTAGGGCATATCTTTTTTGCCTGGAGGTTTACATAATAGGAGAGAATAGAAACTGTATACAACTATCCTGGTAACCCAAAAATACTTCCTCTTTAGAGGAAGGAATGGTATAAAATGCGAATTTAATACTTGTTCTTTGATCCTCTAGCCACTAATATTTCACTAAACACATGGACCAAAGCTTGTTTTTAAACACTGCTCCTCCCTTTTTTGACTCAAGACTTTGGGAAAAATCCTGCACTTTCAGGTACATGGGGCCAGAAAGCATGGAGGATTACACGAATCAGAAAAGGGCAAGCAAAGGGAAGGAAAAACAGAGAGAAGGGTTGCAAAGGCCAGGCACAGCACAAGAAGCCCCCAGCTTTTCTTCAGCTTGCTTAAACTTCTCCTCACTTGTGGAAAGCATTAACATGTACATGTGTATATGTATATGCATACATGTATATATATATGCGCACAGGCATACTCACATGCCCAGTCAGGCCTTGATTTTGCCATAATGTGGCATAGGAGATGACACAGGTTTCTATTTGTGCTTTAACAGGGAAATCTGCTCTATATTACCCAGAGCAGGTGATTAGCAGCTGGCTTCCATGTAGACCTGAACTGCATCTTACTGCACCTCCTGCCTGCTGTACCGTGCCAGGCTTAAGCACTGTGTTGTTTCTTACTTTTCTCAGTAATCAGGGATGTGACTTGTAGCATTTTCCTACCAGGAGCTGACTTTCTGTGTCACCGTGTCCCCCCCCACCCCATACCTGTGCAGGGGTGACCTCATATGCAGCACACAGCTGTGCAGACACCGTCTCCTTGTAAACCTTTCATTGATTTCACCATTTTGTTCCTTTTAGCTTGTAGTCTGGGCGAAAAGGAAATGCCTAGCTTAGTCTGCCTGCCATCCATCCAAACAGTGTAAAAAATGACTGTAATTCCTGATTCTTTGCATCATACATTTGGATATGTCTCCCTCTTGTGCAGTTTGGACTCTAATGGTTAACCTGAACAGCAGCAAAGATGGATTTAAGCCTTGCACTGAGAAACCAACAACTACATCTTTGGAGGATTTCTTCTCTCCCCTCCCCTCCAACACAGCTAAAACCCATGTCCCCTCTCCTTCCTCCTTCTGCTTTTTCACTTTAAATATAGGGAGATCCCTTCTGTCTTTCTCCTAACCTGTCCCCGGGGTTTACAAGCCCAGCCAGGCTGTTGGACCCTGTGGCCGGGTTACGTCCCCTGCCCCTGCCTGCCCATCAGCACCCTTGGGCCGACAGGTAGCCTGAGCTGGGGCTCGAGAGCTTGCCACCGGAGGCCTCCCCTCCCCAAGGGATCAGCAGACATCTGTCTTCTGCACTGCCTACCAGTGAAACCATTGCAGGACCAGGCGGGTTTTGATAGACCTATCAGTTAGACGTGGCCCAGCCAACATGCTGTGGCATAGGAAGATTACAAAACACTTTGTCGGTCCTGGGATTGTATCACTTACTAGTTAGCTTGCAGCAGACAAGCTTCTCTACTCCCAACATAGATGCAACAGGGTCAAGAAGGCAAAGACAAAACCCCGCAACCCAGAGATTTGTGCATCAGGGCCTGTTTTATCTAGCTAGAGACCATTTCCCAGAGGCCAGGGATGCTCTCTGTTTTGGTGGAGCATTTAGTGACACTCACAGAAAGTTCTGGGAGGCTTCAGGTAGATGCCTCCCCTGTGCAAAGGTGAAGCAGAATGGTGTAACTCGAATTAGAAGCAAATCTTTGTGATTTGTAGGGGGGAAATAACATATGGCAGCTGTTTAATAACGTAATTAGTGATGTATTCTAACAAAATTGCCTCCTTAAGATCCTGAGAAAGCTGAGCTGAACTGGTTCCTCTGCCAGAGAAAGTGAGCTCACCAAAAGGAATGAAAACGAGAGTTTAAATTTCAGTGGAGCCAGGGGATTTCAGTTTGACTTTGTGCCTTGTTCGTTCTCCATCACAGACTTTGCAGCAGCTCAGCTTTCTCAGGGTTTGCAGAGGGTGGTAATTGTGTTCAAGTGCAGGGCTAATTGCAAGGCGAGGAGTGGGCGCGCATGAGAGGAGTTGCACGGCGAAGAAAAGCGCATCACTGAGCTGTAAAGGTAGCAAATGGTAAAGAGGATAGCGGAAAAATGGAGAATGCCATCAGGGCGGCAGTGGTGTCCATCCATCAGGACGAGCAGTCTGAAGACGACAATATGAGCCTCGGTGGCGTTAGGAGGCACTGGCAAAGTACAAAAGGGGCCTCAAAGGAGAGCTTCAACACTTGAAAAGGGTGTCAGCACAGTGGGTGACAAAATTTATGATTAAGTGTGTTGTACTGTCCTTGCATGGGCAGTTATGTGCACTTACAGTCCCCACTGGTTCATCTGGCACCTCACTGAAAGGGGAAAACCATGCAAGCTTCCAGTGACTTGAACTTCTACGGGGAAAGGGAGTCACAGAAGTGCAGGAAACTCCACGGAAAATTACTAGAGGCTATTCCATATATTTAGAGCAGATTTATGAGAAATGTGTGCCTAGAGATTCTCTGTGTCCAGAGAGCGATGTATTAGCCAGCTGGGTTGCAAGTGACCTTCTGCATGGCCCTAGTTCAGTACCACCTTCCTGAATCATCCGTTTACAGGGACCGATCATGTCTTGATCCATGGAAATACCAATGTTAACTGTTTCGCTCTAGTCACTTTTCACTCAAGTGCCTGATGTTCTTATTTATTGCTCTTAGGATGTTGGTTTGTAAGGGGGAAATAATGGAAAGATGAATAGCCCAATGGAGCCAGAAGGTGTTTACACTCAGTACATCATGGAGCTCAGGGCATGCTCTTTTCAACAACAAATGACAGCACAGTGTAAGAAATCCTGCCTGTTTTTCTGGAATGCCAACAACCCAAACCATTCCTGACCTCTTAGATTCACCCACCCGGCCACAATCTCCAGCTCCCTCTCCTGAGAAAACGTAAAAGTAGATACAAATATTTACAGCATTTTAAGAAGCGAGGGCACAGTACAAAAAGTTCAGAAACTTCCTTGTGGAAAGCAGAATAATGAAAAATAATAACATGCCATTTACTAGGCTGGTGTACTCTTTATCTCCTGAATTCAATGCAAATGGCTTTGCATTCACTTGAAAACACAGCCGAAGCTTCATTGTTACAAAATTTAGTACCTGTGTATTCTTGTATTTGGAAGATATGGTTCTGAATTTAGATCCTGTGTGCTGCAGAGTTTACGCAGCTTTATTTCTGCTCCAGAGTTACAGAGTTTTTCAGGCTTGGGTGGGGCAGGGGACAACACTGTTGCTTCAGAGAAGAAACCCTTCTTTTTAGCAGGGTGTGGAAACAGCTACCCAGCAGTGTATTCGGAGAAAGAGGGCAGCTGGGGAGATGCAACCCATGACTCAGCAGCTGAGTGAAAGTGAAAAACAACCTGCTGTATTGGCTGCTCTTCTGAGGTCATCTGCAAATACCATTGAGCCATGTTTTCTACTTAAGTAAGGCATTACCTGAGGCCTTATTCTTCCTTAAGGAGACAGCCCTGCTGTAAGAGCATGACTTGCATACAAATCCACCAATTTAAAAAAAGAAAATATGTTTTAAGCTCAGCTGTATATCTAATCAAGTACCTCAGATGCTTTATGGTGCCAAGGGTTTCACCAACACCTACAGGAAATCAATCAAAGCCTTTAGCAGAAGGGTGAGGGAGGGGAGATTCGTGTATAATCTCAATTCCCGCCTACTGAGAGCCATTGAGAGCAGCAGTACCACCACCTTCAGTGTTTCTCTGGAAAATATTAAGGGCTGGGGATGTGTTAGCATGACGCCCGCCACCCTCTCCCCCGCCGTGGGTGGAACAAGCCAGCGTCTTGCCCTCTTTGAGCTCCTCCAGCCTCAGCAACAGTGAGACATTTAAGGGAAGGGACCTGCTGGTTTTCTTCCCTGCTTTTTTCTCTATACCAAATTCTGTCCCCTTTTCTACACACCGCTCGTAGCTACAGCACCCAGGTGGTGACAGAGCCTGGGGGAGGCAGCCGCAGCCGGGTGGAGGTGATGTGCTGACGCATTTCAAAGACCTGCCCTCAGTGCTCTGCTGCCTAACCCTGCCTGCATCATGCCCCTGTAGTCCTGCGCCTCTTCCCATGCAGCCTCAGAGCTGTTCCCATTTGGGGCGAGGGTGGAAATCCCCTGTCCGCAGTCCCTCTGAGCGGCGGCCGCCGGCCTGAGGAGGTGAGCCCTGAGGAGCACCAGCCGGTGCAGAGCGCCAGGCCGGCAGCATGGGGAGGAAGGCCAGCACAAGCCCCGCAGCCCGCCGTTTGAGCCCGTGCGGGCCATGCTGCCTTCCAGGCTCATTAAAGGCATTTAATGACAATTAACTAATGACAGTTCAGGATTCAACCTCGGGGTTGAACCCAAACATTGTCCTTCTCCATGGTGGGGACCTTTGGTGTTTCAGGAAGCTGTGGATTTTCAATGGCAAGCCTGGACATGGTGGCCAGTTGCTGGTCCAGGCTCTAGATCACCCTAGCAAAGTAAATTCGGACAACGTGAAGTCAAAGCACTGGCTTGCTTCTTCAGCAGACTGTCCCTGTACTAATCCCCTGAGGGTACAATGTGGTAATGCTGCTGGGGAAAAGAGAGCCGATGAAAGATCTTTTTTCCTTGCATAACAAGGGATAAGAGAAAGAGAGAAACAGATATAAAACACTCCTTTATCAGATCAAGGTGGGGTTTTTTTTTCCCTTTGCCCTTTAGCAAATCACTCCCATTCCCTGGCTGTCAGACGGGTAGACTTCAGTGTTCAGCAATATGAACTGGTAGAGAGATCCCAAACATCTGATCTTGTTGCTGCATGGAGTTTTTAAGAAAGCATAAAAATCAAGGTAGTGGGGGATTTTAACCAGTCTGTAATTATTTAGATACTGAATGTTTTGCCCTTTAACACATTAGATGATTTAATAAGAAAGAAATCAACAAGAAAGAGAAATGCATCTTATTTCTGTTTTTAAGTTCTGGCCGCCCCTTACAGTGATGAACCTAGCTCTCCAAGCAGGGTAGCACATGATGGGAGGATTTAGGGAGCTCTACAGACCTACAACACCTCCATCAATAAAAAGCCTTGAACTCTTCTTCACTTTAATATCTCTTAAAAAAAAAAAAAAAAAAAGAGTGCTTTGAAAACAACTACCCCCTAAAAAGGGCAAAGGAATAAGCTGATGAGAGGCATAGCTAATTAGTTGCTGACTGCAAAAATTCTTCGATTGTGTAAAGATCTGTACAAATTCAAACACTTTTTGTGATGAGGTGTGGAGATCTGGGTGTCTGGAGTTCTTGCTTGAGCCTGAGGTGAGTAGTTGCTGTACTGCATGGTATGGGCTTGAATGGGATGTTGCCTCAGGTAGCTCCTGGGGGGCTAGAAATGTCACTTCTAAACACTAGCTGCCCTCCCTGTTGGTGCTCAATAAAAACCTCTAAACACCCGAGGAGACTGAGGTTCACTACTTACGGGTACTTTAGCATGTGCTGAACTTTAAGCCAGTGGAGATGGCCATGTCTTGGTGCAGGGTCAGTCACAGGATAAAAGTAATGCTTGAAAGCAAGCAGCTGTAGCCTTCCTACAAGAGCTTTCATGAAAGCATCCTGAGGACACAGGCACCTTGGGTCAGGAAAACATACACCCCTATGAAAGCCAAGACTGGGTGGGAGGGTTCCAAGGGCTCCGGAGACACCTGGGAGGCTGCGCACAGGCGGTGGCCGGCTGCTGTGTGTACAGGTGTGTCGGTGTGCGAGGGGCAGCAGGGATGGAGCTGGCTGCTCCCCTGGGGCTGCCCTGGCTTCTCCTGGTCAGCACTCAGCTAATCCCACTGGCACGTCCCAAGTTTCTACAGAGGCATCAAACAGTTTCTTCTGGGGGAAATGCTGTGTGAGAAGTTGAAATGTTTTGATGCTTTCTAAACAAAGCATTTCAAGTGCTCATATCAGAGTAACATTTCATCCCCAGCCTTTCCTTGATTTTCTTTTTAGAGAAGCAAGATCTTTCTTGTTTATTTTTTCCTTTAAAATGCTCCCAGTAGTAGTTAGAACAAGTATTTTAAAACCTATAATAAATAAATAAGGAAACCTATAATACAAACAGCTCTGGCTTGGTTTGCCATGCTGCTGGGTAGGCTGTCATGAATGCACTCTTATGCGCTTTTATGTCCAGTCACAGCCTGCTGCTGAACCTTCAGTTAATAGTAGAGTAAAAAACCACCACAAGTGACAGTATTACTGACTATTGAACAACATTCTTGAGTATCAAAAATAAGAGACAAAAAGAAGTGGACTTTTCTAGGAAGGAAAATGATGTGTCATTCCAAAGCCACCATCGTAAATATAATCTTGAATGCTGTATCGGTGCTGTCAGGCCAAGATCTGATCCCTGATGACCTTCCTCAGCAGGATGTTTCCAGGGCTTCCTTTCCTTGTAATAACAAAGTCACAAGCATATTTAACTGCAATACTAGAGATGTTATTTCTGAGAGTATGTCACTGTAATATTACTACATCTTACACTATTTTTCTTTTTTTTCTTTTTTCTTTATGGGTCAAGACTTTACCTTCTTGAAAGTTTTTCTCCCTTTCTCCTGAAGGCAATAGTTAGCGAGAAGGAGTAGTTACAATCACAGCACTTTTTTTCTGGAATTTAGCAGCTGTGAAATGTTCTCCTCACAGTCTAGTTAAGCCTGTTAAATGTTTTGCGAAGGTTTTTGATAGATCTTCGTATAATCATGTTAATGATACATTGTTCCTTTCTCTATTTTTTCCTCTTCTTTATTTTTACTTTTTCTCATTACAGTTGAAACTATAGAGGAAAAAACAGCAGACTCCTTGCAAGATTTGTACAGAGCCTTGGAACAGGCCAGCCTGTCTCCTTTAGGAGAACACCGGATTTCCACTAAACTGGAGTATAAGAAATCTTTTATAAAGAGATGTAGTGATCCAGTAGTCAATGAAAAACTGCACCAGCTGCGAATTCTGAAAAGCACTTTAAAGGTGAGGTAACAGAGGGAGGAAAATTCCTGCCCCAGGGTTGGATTGGACTGTATCGTATTCGGAGATTAATTGTGCGCAGCTGGAGTCCGGGCTGAACCTCATGTGCCAAACAAGCAAGGGGGAAACGCTGTTCGCAAAGCAGAGAAAAATGTGCCTTGGGAGAGCAGTAGAAGTGAGGGGGTCAGTTTTTATTTCTGCGCAGATAAAAATCTCAGTCAGCTGCTCCTCCTCTAGCTAGGTTAACAGAATTTGACACCAAATTATCAGAGGAGACCTTAATCCCTTTCTTGTCCCTGAACATTTTCATTTACCAAAACACATTCACTCTGTAACTGCCGAAGTCCAAAGATAAGCAAAGCCAGCCTTTCAGAAAGGAGCAGTACCTTTTACAACACTTGATTATCATTTTCTGATTGCTGAGTTTGTCCAGGAGGAAACTGTGTCCTTGCTTTCTGCATAAGCTGATAGGATCATTGTATTTAATCAGGAGGGCTGATTAAATAAATAGATAGTGGTAAAGATAGACTTGAAGATTTTTATGGTTATTCGAAATGTACCATAGCTCATTTAGCCTCCCTGTCAGCTTCTTTGTTTGTTACAGCAGTTTCAATTCTGTCCTGATAGAGATTTCAGCAAACAATATGCTGGATTTCCCCAGGGACCCTGTTAACTATATTAAATTACCACATTTTAAGTTACTAGATAATTGTACAGTGGATTTTGTAACAGCTTTCATCAAAGAGGGCTTTATCAACATTAATTAATTCAGTTTTCCATCACCTAGAGAAGCATTTAAGCAATATTATTTTCATGCTGTGGGGCTCCCATCCTGAAAAAATCTTACTCATGCTTAACTTTCTGCACTGTATCATCTCATTGAAGGCAACTACTACTTGTGATATTACCTGGGTATGTGAGTCTTTACAGGACTGGAGACTGGCAGAAAAAGTCATGGGCTTTCCACGTGACTTCTACAGCGTGAGAAACTGGAACAAAATCGTAGTAGCCTCAGACATGTCGAAGTGGCAGGAGGTTCACACTGTATCTGTACTTTTGCACTGTGGTGGGATCACTCATACCAAAATTGTGGTTCAGTACGGCTTGCTGCCATGCTTAATTGTCTGTCTTGTTAGCTTTTATTGATACCTGAGCTACATTATGCCAATGGCTTCCTACAAATGGAATTGCTTTCCTCTAGGGAATTCCAAAACCAGCACATCCCCTTGACCCAGCGGATGCCCGTTTTTGTGCTTCTCTGGGACTTCTTTCTTTTGGTCCAAGCAATTACAATTTGTTCATTCTCTGTCCAAGAGCCATATTTTCTAAACCTGTCACCATTCTTGTTTGGACCTTGATTAGTATAAATCATTCTTAAAGTACATGACACAAATAATTGCAAACGCAATGGCAGCAAGTACCAAAGACAGATAATTGCTGTTTCTTGCATACAGCAACAGTGTAGAAGTGACACGTGCCTGTTTTGCAATGGCATCATGGTAACATATGATGAGTGTCAGCTCCGTTATAGCCCAGAGCTCCACCTCTGCCATACTACCAGTAGTCGTATCTACCGGTAGTACTGCTGTCACCTAATCAGTTACTCTTGCTTTTTATCAGTGCCTTTGATTTCTCCTTCCTGAATGCAGCCCATTGCACTGGCCTGTTGGAGTTGGTGTTCTGAACTCTTCTTGAATTTATCCAAATTATTAATAGCCTGAGACAGCCCTCCAAATTGCATCTAGCTCTTGTTGTCTGTAGGCTCTCTGTTCTATCAGCTAAGTCTTTAATGAAAGACCCCTCTGCTCTCTTTCCTGTGACGCAACACAAAACCATTCTCCTGCCAGCAAGTATGAGCTACATGGCTGGTAGTGCAGAGGTGTGGGTACCAGCCACAATCTGCGAGAAGCAGGTTATGGTAGTTCAAGGAGAGATATGGTAATCAGGAGTTCCCATGGTTTCATTTCCACTGGTCATTCTCGGCTTGCACCATTCTGAAAATGAGTATTCTAGCACACAGCATTAATTAGCTACTGTTTGCAAAGCATGAAAAATGCCTTTCAGTCTACTGGTTATGGGTGACATCTCTGACCCTTCTGATCCTCTTCCACCCATATGGGCTGTCACAGCTTAATATTTCCCTTTAACATGCTCCCTAGAAAGATTTGACATACTCATAGTATGGACATGGAAAACGTGACAGCAATGAGGAACGTGAAACCTGTCTGGCAGGGAGGATAGAGGGGAGGTTGCTGGTGACCGTAAGATACCTATGCAGAGGAGTAGTGCTGGAAACCTTTGTGTTAGATGTGTTTCCAAGACTTAAGTCTGTTGCACACACGTTCCACCGCTTGAAACAACTGCAAGTGGCTACGGGTTTATCAGAGGCTTACTCTGACCCATACCGCCTGCCTGTCATCTCTTGATAAACTAGTCACTGGCCAGTGATTATGATACAGCCACATCCCTGCCTTGATGGTGGGTAAGGAGATACCAGCAGCTATGTTAGATTTTACCCATTTCTGCCTTCTCTTTGCCACTGCAGTGGAAGGAGGAGGTTGCAGCCAGCCAGCCCATGGCATACACTGGATCTTTAATGAAGATGAGTTATCATTAACATGGGGGTCCTTGCACAAGCCTTTGCAATTTAGCACTCAGATGTCCCCGTGACAAGCCTGGTAAAAAAGGCTTAGCTCTGCTGGCAGGCGAGAGGCCATCTGCCTGCATCCCACGCACCCACGCAGCATTTCTCATGCTGATCAAGAAGAGCAAACAGATGGCACTTTGTCGTGTGAAACCCATCTTGAGAAATGCAAGCAAATAGTAAATAGTACGGGGCTGGCTTTTTCTTGAGCTGAACAAGGGGCAAGGAGGGGGAATAGGGACTGTTTCTGAGGGTGCTGGCCAAGGCAAGGGAAGCCCTAGCCCCGCAGGATGATGTGTGATGCCCTGTAGGAAGGGCTCCTGTTGGCGAGCGGTCGTACAGCAGTCAGAAAGTCCCCCTGCTTTGAGGGGCTCCGTGGCTTGAGTTTGCTCCCCCTGGTCTGTCCTTCCACCCATGTGATTTATTTCACCAGTGACTCATCACTCACGTTGACTCTTTGCTTGTTCCTTTTCATTCACAGGCCAGGGAAGGAGAAGTAGCCATTATTGATAAAGTTCTGGATAATCCAGCTTTGACATCTAGACACTTCCAAGAATGGAAACAAATGTACCTCGATCTTTTCATGGACATCTATCAAAGCAGCACCCCGAGGGACTCTGTTAATGGCTCGTCTGAGGTCGATGCGTTTATAGCCTCCTTAGCACACACTCACTCTTACATTGAAACGCATGTATAAAGGTCTCTCTTTTTGTCCCTTTGCTACACTCCAGCCCTTTACTTAAGTGCATAAAGTAGTTTTTATATCAATATGTGGGAGCTCTAGTAAATTATATTTTAATGTTACTCAACTGTGTGAAGTAAACCTTCAATGGTCAACGATACCACGTCTTTAATGAGGATTTGTATATTTTATATGCTACCAATGCTCTGCTCGTGTTTACCTTCTGTGAAATAACAAACATGACTTTAGCTATTAAAGAAAAGTATTTAAAAGCATTTTTGGAAGACTGTGGCCTTCACGCAGGAAGTTCCACAAGCTAAAGGTTTTGTTATCGAGGGTCACTTTTACAGTGATATTTTATATTATATAATTCCAGTATTGCATTGCATTTTTGGAGTGCAGGTACTGTTTTGGTGGCAGGAGAAAACCAATTTTTATATTTAATGAGAAACTCTAGGAGTTTTCTTAAATAACAGGGAAAAAACGTAATGCAGTGGTTGTGTTTCAGTTTCGTCAAACACACAAAAGGGTGAAAATCAGACAGAAATGACTAATGTGAATTTAAGTATCAAAAGGTTAGGTCTTATTTCCTTGTGCTTTTTTAAAGCCTGTTGCTAAGGTTTACCATCAGTGCAAAAGGATGCTGGTTTTTATTCTAATTAAGAACAAATTATGTGTTATTTGTCTCTTAATCACGTTTGGTTGATTTTTTAAAAAAATTAGTCATGGTACTGTCATTTATGCTGCTTCTGTACTGAGGGTATCAGTATAATGTGCAGATTTTGCAAAAGAGAAAATGTAGACTTTGAACATCCTTGATAGTGGTGTTTCTCCTGCCCAGAAAAGCAGCAGTGGAAAAGGTTCCCAACAAAATGCTCCAAATCTGAGAGGCTTTGAAAATTCCCACAATAGAAAAGGAGTGAATAGGATTTTTCAAGTAGTCTCCTATGTGTTTTCTGAGCTGTGAAATTTGGCCATATTGTATGCAGGGAAAAGGTGTGATGGGAGCAGAGCTGAGCACAGAACCTGAAAAATAACTGAGGATTAAAAAGCCTCTGGTTTGCTTTTGAAGGGGAAGGGATGTCTCTGGGTTCTGCTGAGTTCACAGGCCAAACTTCCATGAGATTTGAGATGTGCTGGAGACAACCCAGTGAATATGAGTAGAAATAGCTCCTTAGAGGTAGGCACATACCTGGAATAGGGAAGTGGGACGGAAATCTTAAATCACGTATTTACTTTTTATGGGCTTGTTTTCGAAAAGTGATCAGAGCATGACAAAATATTTCTGCTGCTTTTCAGTATTTTGCTGCATAAGTTAGGAATCACGACATGATTTAATAATGCTCATGTGAAAGGGGAAAGCCTCCTTTATACTTTTTACAGTGGGTTGTACTCTTAACTAACTTTAGACTATTGCCTGTACAGCTCAGTGAATGTACGTCAAACTTTATGAGCTCTGATATTTCCTGGCAGTTACATCCATGAAGGGATGAAGAAAAGAATGGACAGATTTATTCTCTCTCTTCTTCTTTCTTTCTCTCTTTTTATTCCTCTCTCTCTCCCCCCCTCTTTTTCTTTCTTTCTCCCTTTTCTCTCTCTCTTTCTTTTCCTCCCCCTCTTTCTCTCTTTCTTTCTTGTTATTTTACTGCATCTGGATTGCAAATGTTTTGCAGATTTTGCACAATTGTACAGAAGAGTGGCCTTTCTGCAGCCCATTTTCAGTAATCCTATATCCAAGTCGATACAGATGACAAATCATGTATTAACGTTTGTATAGAATTCTAGATCCAGTGTAATATTTGTACCATTAGAAGAATATTGTTTGTATAAACTGGACATTTATTTACTGCATGGGTACTGACTTGTATATTAAATTTGTGAGGTTTTTGTAAATTTCTCTTAAAAAATGCTTGACTTGAAATGGATTGTGCTATTGTTCCAAGCATTTAGATTCTCTTGCTATTGTTTTACTGGACCAAAAGTAAATATATTCATATAAAAAACTCTTTATATCTGATGGATGTATATGCACATTGTGTAGTTGATTCCTTGTCAAAACCAAGGCAGTTCAGAAGACTTAGATCTGTTGCTATGCAACAGCTATTCTGCCTGCACTTTACATTAGTAAAGTCAGCTTGATTGCTTTAAAGGTGAAAATTAAACATTACAGTTTTTTAAGCTAGTCTAGTGACAAAGAACATGTGTCCTATCTGTTGTGCTGCCTTCTTTTAAGACTATTAAATGTTCTTCTAGATATATTTTTATTGTATTAACTCTCAGCCTAGAAAGGGAACACTGTAAAATGAAGTACAATAAATTTAGCTTTTAAATGAACATTTGTGGCTCGAGATTCAATTTACTCCATACCAAAGTGATTCTGCGGCATCTGACCATGTTGCCTGCATTTCACAGATCCGTGTGCCTTAAGGGTACCCGCATAATCTGTGCCTTCGAACTCTGCCAACATGGCCAAAAAGAAGTAAGATTGCTGTTTCCAATGTAGGCAGACACTGAACAAAGACTTCTGAAAACCTTCAGTTACCTCCCTCCCCATCGTACTCTTTGACGAAAGTAAACCTTTTTTGACTGCAGGATTCTCTCATGCACTAGTTCAACAGCTATGAACAATTTCACCATTATGACCAGGTACGATAAAGCAGCGTACACGACCGAGGTAAGTATATCAAGGCATTAGTTACAGCAACTCCTGTACATGTTTCTTAGAGTCTAATAATAAGTATACCCATTCAGCTCTGGCCATCTAAACTAATGTAAGGTCTGGATACAAAAGCAATGTACTGTACTGGTAGCATGCGTCTTTAAAATAACGCAAAATAAGCACCTGAAAGGCATGCTACAACAAAGGCTGCTCAGGGAGAAGTGGCTTCTGTGAAACAGTCACTGGTTTAACTTATGGACATAACTGAGTCTACATACCAAAAAATCCATGCTTTCTGTCCAGTAATTTCATGCTGGTTAGCTCAGACATTCTTGCCTAGTATGCAGCGTATCAAATAATACCTTTTCCCTGGCAGCACTTATTATCAGTTCTTGTAGGCATCAATTTTCCAGTCTTTATACGTCTCACTTTCATTTTGCTTATCCATAGCATAAAAATTCAATAGCACTTACCAGCTGGGAAAATTACCTCTGATTAGGAAAACAGAAAAGATGGATTATATTTTTTAACCTTTGAAAAATCTGACTTGCAACACCTATTAATTGCTATCTAGGTGTTATTCTTCAAAAGTCAAGGATTACAGTTCTAGCTCATCGCCTCTAAACGTGCTACTTGCTACACCTTCCTCAGTGAGATCACCTTCCAGCTCTATAAATCCCAGCACCTTTTCCCATGCTGGAGCCAGACTTTCTTGCCTGTTTCAACCACGCGTTTGGCTTATCAAAGCAAAACCTCCACTCTGCCATGTTCAGTGCCATTGCAATTTTTCTCTTCTTCTCCAGGACCCCCCTGCTGGCTCATCTCCTGGGATGATTATTCCACAGCACGTGAGCTCAGTAGTTCGGCGGCCTCTTCTGCTGGCTGTCGCTGTCCTGCTCATCGGCCAGCTCAGAGAGTTGCAGCACCGCGCACTGCAGCCCACACCAAGGCAAGGGGGCTTTGCAGATCTCTTCCCAGCCATCGCTGTCGATGTCATAGCCAACCACGTCTTGCGTGGGGACTTCCTGTGAGTTTTGCCATTTCTTTCCCCCGATAAGAAGAGCCGTTTCCTCTACCACTGCCAGGCCATAGCAAAATCGATCATAGATCAGTGGTCTTAACCGAGTCCATTGGTTTTGATCAGGGTCGTATCTTTCTATTTCAGAGAATGGTTCATATAATCCTAAAAAGGTGAATATGGCTTCTCTGATTGTTGCCATCTGATGCCCAAACCGAGCAATGCTCATGGGGGCTTGTGTCATCCACTGCCCTTCAAGTGAGCTCAGAGAATATACGTCCTTGCTTGTGTTGGCTGGGTCTGAGTACTTGCCACCCGAGATGTATATAGTATTCTTGCAAATGGCACTGGCATGGCCATGTATCTTGCATGGCAATTCCCTGGCCTTCGTCCATCTGTCCCTGCTGATGTTGTAGACTTCCACAGATGAATGCAGCAACCCATCCTCACCCCTTCCACCAATGGCAAAGATGTCCTTGCCTAGGACACAACAAGAAAACTGGCATCTCTTTTCCAGCATGCCCGTGATTTGGGTCCATGTGTTAAATCTCGGATCATAACGATGGACCTTGTTCGTAACCAGTAAGATCTTTTTGGTTTTAGCGTCACCCGGGGCACCACTTTCTATTTCCCCACCCAAGACATAGAGGAAGTTCCCCACCACGCACACACTGTGGTTCTGCACCCTGTCCTGCACCTGCGTGAGAGTTTGCCATTTGTGATTGTAAACGTCGAAGGCCACCACATCAGTGATGAGCCCCTCGCTTTCCGTCCCTCCCCCCAGTAGAATGATCCGAGTTTTCTGGTTCCTCAGAGTGGTGGACTTATCCTGCAGGACAGGCTGTTTGAAAACAGATGTATGGTAATTTATTGCTTTAATGATCAAGCACTTAATACCTGCGGAGAGGGGCACTTCTGACTGTGTGTAGGTTTTTCTCAGCTCTTCCACAGGGATGAGGCCGTACCTGATGTGTTCTAAAAGGCTGCTTGCATGAGCCAGCCTGGATTTATCCTGCTTCAGCCACAGCAGCACAAGATTCAGCAGGCAGGTTTCTTTCACCATGGGGAGATCTGATGATTCAACCACTGCTAGCAAAGACCTGAAGTTCAGCTCAAGCAGTCCTGGCAAATCCAAGTTCAGCAGCTTCCAGAGATTATTGACGATGTATTTTTCTGTTGCTGCTAAGGCATCCGGCAGGTAGAACTTGCTGGCCACGTTGGCAGAGAAGCAACAGTTTTCCAAGGCAAGGTTCTTCACTAAGTACTGATTGCACAAGCCAATAGCATCAGTCACTTGCAAGTAGCTTGCAGCTTCCAAGGTATCCTCCAGGCTTTCGAAGGAAAGGGGCAACAAGGAAGTGTAAATGAAATCCAGGACATGCTGGAGACCGGTGGGTGAGACAACTTGCAGGTGAATTACACTGGCTTTAGACTCTTGGGTATAACTTTTGAACATGGCTCGAAAATAGTCGCTGGAGCATGCCAACAAGGACTTGTGTGCAGGAAACTCGTTCTCCTTCACTTTCAGCAAAATATCACACAGAAAGCCCTCTGATCTCAGGGTCTGGTACTGGGCAAGCACAGCAGTGCAGTGTGCTTTGCAGTAGGAGAGGAAGTAGCTCATGGTAGGCAATGTAACACTTTCCCCTTGAGTTATTAAAGCTAAAATGCAATTAGATATTGAAACAGCTGCTCTACTCAACAGCCATTGCTTGAATGCCCATCAGACCTCCAGCTGTTAGAGAAAAGTCCAACCAAAAAAAAAAAATCGGTCTCTTGCCTGGCATAGGGGGACGGTTAGTAGATTTGTAGTGAATTCAATGCATTCCTTTAAAGCAAAAACAGCTGAATGTCCTAACAGCTGTAGGATGCTTACTTTTCTCGCCTCTGTTGCTTGTGCAAGGATGAATGGTCCACGGTTGTGCTGAGTACTCGCTTGGCTGGCCATCAGGTTACAGATGAGGGAGCTAGATGACAATCCCAACAAATGGCACTTTGTGTCTGCTCAGCCGTCGCCCTCGACCCTTCTTGCTCCGCAGGCAGATCAAATAGACCCTCTGTGGCTGCCAGTGCATGGCTCTGAGCAGACAGAGACGAGAAGGGACCGCTGGCTTTTCTCCTCTCTTGTTTGTGTTTCAAACTCAGATAAGTTTAGACCTCGCCACCCCTGGGACAGCAGCCCCCTTTTCGTCCTCTTTTCGCACTCTCTTAGGAAGCCTCAGCCAAAGATCAAATCAGCGCCCAGCGATTATTACATGAAGATTTTCTAAGCCCATAAATCTCTGCCCGGCAGGCACTAAGACAACCAAAATATCATGATTAGTCACTGGTTCGATTTGACATGCATTTCTGGGCTCTTTGCTTCACATGACACCGCCATAACTCACAGCTACCAGAATAGCTGCAGGCACATCCCCTTGTCCCCCCTGCCCGGGAGCCAACCCTAGGCAGGCGAGCAAAGGGGACCAGGGACCAGGCAGACGGAGGAGCTTCCACCAACAGCCGCAGCCAAAACAGCTGACTTGGAATGACCTGGCTGTAAATCACAAGGGTAACACATTTGCACAAAGTGGTGACAAAAATAGATTCCCCCAGTTCGGCTGTAATAAACCGACATCTGTTTATAGAGGAGGCTTTGCATAATTGTGCTCTCGGTTACCAGCTGGGAACAAACCCGGAGCCCCCAGGGATGGGCGGGAGCTGACTCGCTCAGCTTTCTCACTTTCAGTTTGTCCCAATTAGAAGCACGTATATGGGGATTATCCCTGATTTTCACCCTGGCCCTTCAGGGTCTAATTTCTACCAGGAATAGTAGCTCCGGGTGGGCTACACATTCTGACCTCTTAAAGCTTGCTTTTATTTTTCTTTTTTTTTTTTTTTCCTGCATAACTCTGGGTTGGAGGTGTTCAGGAATCTCCTCCTGACACCTTTCTTTCCAGGTCAAACATGCTCAGGAGTTGCAAACCTTGACAGGGTTGATAAATGCCAGACTATTTTGCTGCATCATGAGCCAGCAGACTTGGGGGGCAGAGGAGGATGCCTCAGGACTGAAACATTTCACCCTTTGCTCAAGCCAAAGGTAAAGCCTTTTTACTGTATTTGCTTATTTTTATTTTTGTGATGTCATGAAATTCTGGCTTACCCCTGTAATCAAGGGGTGTTTGGGAGCTGACTGGATCCCAATGTGGCTCATGCATGCTGTGCGACTGTTCTAGCGACCCTAAGCTGTCTTGCTAAACAGACTTCTACCTACACATGCTCTGCTCTGTTTGTGGGGAAGGACTCCAAAAACATCATTCTTCATTGCTGTATAGCTCTGAAAATTGATTTACTGCTTGAATCCACTTTCCATCATGACATTATAGACCATAAATCAGGATCTTGCTAAAATATCTTCCCCCTTGCTAGCAAAATTACATGTATGGATGAAGGAGGAAAGGGATCCCTTGTTTCTCTTTCCCAGTGACTTTGCCTATGTCCATGCTGGGACAACTCTGAAGTATTTCAGATGTTGTTAGCAAAGCTGTGCAGTTGAGTCCAAGCTTCTGGTTTGATGCTTTTCCTGTTTTGGACACACCAGAGACCAGGTACCTCTGTCACCCCTCTGCAGTCATGCATGCTGGTGATGAGCCTCAAATGCTCCCACTCCTAAAGAAAATGCTTTCCCCAGTTTAACCCCATGAGGTACCAGACTTCAATAACACAAGGTGAAGATAAACTTCCACTGTTTCAAAACAGCAAGCCGGTGCTGCACCATCACACTTGCCCCAGGAGACTGAGCAGTGAGCACAGGGGAGCACAGGGGCTGGGCCTTCAGTGCAGGATTGAGTTTGAGAAGCATTTCTGCAGCAGTTCTGGCATAAGCAAGTCCTGGCACCATGTCCTCTTCACCAACAGTCCTTGTCCTCCATCAGCCCTTTGCCTGTGCTGCCATGACTGCTCTGATTCTGGGGGCTGGGAGGTGACAAAACCAGCAACTGATGCTCAGAGAAGAGTGGGAGGAAACCCAAAAATACAACAGCAGAGAGGTCTCTGCAGCCCAGATCAGGTCCTCAGCCTCCCTCACTGTGTGGCCTCCCAAGCAGATGTAATGCCCCAACCCAGAGCACAGCAGAGGCGAGCCACTGTCTGGCCAAGCAGCTGGGCACCCACCGCCAGGAGAGACCTTTGGCACATGACACCCACCCAGCGCACAGAAGCTGGACTGGTCTTCTGTCATTGAGCCATGGCCAACAGTCCCCCGGCGCTGGTAGAGTGCTTCGTACATGATGGTAAGCCATAGAAGCTGGGACTGAGGACACATAATTAATTAAATCCTACTTCCCCTGGATCCAGATGTACCAGAAAGGGGTCAGAGATGTGGCTTGGGCAACTGTGGGTATTGCCAGCAGCAGCCAAAACGCTTCTTCCCCCCATCAAGTGATGCACTTGCAGACAAAGGCAACGTGCCTTTTCCTCTCCCTCAGCAAGGCCAGGCCAGACCTGCCCGGGCTTGCAGCGGTTTTGCTGGCACATGTAAAGATGTAAAGTGCCAGCACAGTGCCGACTGCAAGCACTGTAACTTCAGAGAGGCCAAATGAGGCTCAGGCTGAAGGCCCGTGCCTGTGCCCGGAGTGACGCTGTGTTAACCAAACTGACTGTGCATCACTTGCTCTCCAAACGAATTCTGCGCATGGGCTGCAGTTTATACAGGTCAGTTGCCAGCTGACTACAGTGCGTTGCCACAGGAGCCAGTGCTGATTTAACCAAACTGATTTAATAGCGGTGCCGGATAAGCAGGTCCTATAATTGTATACAGATTTGCTGTGCGATTCCCTCTCAGACCTACTTCATCTTCATGGCAAGCCAGCTAATAGAAATAGTAAGAATCATGATCCTTATAAAGCTGTTTATTTACCCAGAGATTCTTTTTTCTTTCACTTATAATTGAAATGAAGCCAAATCCTTTCCAGTCCCTTGCTCTGGAGTGACGAAAAAAGATTCTCATTATCGAAATGAGGTTTCTCCCTGCTCCACTTTTAGGCAGTTAGTTTTGTCTAACTAGGGAGCCTACTCAGCCAGTACCCTCCTTTGTCAACAGACAAATTATCTCCAGACAGCAGCTCAGGTGTTCGGCACCTTTGGAGGAATATTTAATGTCCATTAGCAAGAGCAGTGACTGAACAGCTAACTTATGAATCTCAGGAACAGACCTAGCACTAGGTGGGATGCCATCAAGCCATGATTTTATTTTTCTCAGCTGTAATTTGGAAGACCAGATCTAATGTTTGACTCGCTAGATGGTGCCTAAAATTAGGGAAATATTAGTGTTTCAATGATATATGATTTGCTGGGAATAGATAATACATTTTTAATCATGCGCATCATTTAGACTTTAAATTCGATTTAGAATTCAGGCTTTTAGTATATTTTCTGTTGAAATCATTGCTATGCTACAGTAGACAGTCTGCAATAAAAAAGAATATTCAGAGGTGTGCTGTGAAAAATGTTGGCTTCCATGCTTACAGTTATTTTTTATTCTATACAAAGCTGAAAAATGGCCTGAATTGCAATGCCATTTTCAGTGTAATCTTGCAAGTAGGCCATCAGTTAATAAACACTTCAATTACCATTGTAAATTTTCCCAATTATTTTTTAAGAGTAAAGGTTATAAAAAGAGTTGTACAAGTAAAATTAGGCTCATTAGTAACAAGTGGCTTACTGTAAAATATTCATTACCAAAATCCACAGAGGGGGATTTCTAAGCTACACTTTGTTCCAGAAGAAATCAGTGCAGTCCAGAGGACAACAGAGCAAACGCTTCAGATGCTTGATAATGTCCCGCATGAACAAATACAGCAAAAGTGAGCCAAATGATGGATGTAATGGGGATGATGTAGCATATAGGTTTTCTAGAAACTACGAATCAGAGAGATCGTATTGATTTAAGTTGTCTGGTAAAAATCATTGGGCTAGAGTCTTACTTCATCCTTGACTAATCTTTCACAATAGTATTTGGGTCACCCCATCTATTTAAAGCAAAGGATGTTTAGCCCGGGAGAGCAGTCTTTAAGAACAAAACAGTAAGAGGGAGAAATTTTCTTGCAGCTAAAAGCAATGTATGGTGAGATCATGTCTGCGCATAAAAGCGCAGGAAAAAGTTTCCGGCTTGGATGAGGTGGGCTGAGGCTGTGAGGTTTCCATTTTGGCAGAGGGAGGCTGGGGACACATGTGGCTTTAAGCACTGTCTGCGTGTGAAGGGGAAGGAGGTGCCCACAGGACACTCTGCTCCCCTTGAGCTGGGAGAGCAGGAAATCAGCGCAGGGCAGTGCATCCCCCGGCCCATCGGAGGAGCCTGAAAACCCTCGGCACACCGTATCCATCCATGTGCCACCTAGGAGGGGCCTGTGGTCAGGGACAATGCTGGCAAGAAACCTTGGCTGCGTGCAAGCCTCCGTCTGCCACTGCAGAGAAGAAGAGTTTTAGTGTGAGCAGGAGTCAGAGCGGGGATCCAAGCCAAAGCCTGCTGCAAGGCCATGTCTGCTAAGCCATGGCTACATGGCAGTTTTCTGTGGTTTTGTGGAAAAAGAGGAGGAAAGGAGGGAATACCATTAGCATACCTGGGTTGGGGGTGCCATACCCCAATTGGGTTACGTGAGCACTAACTATACCGATGCGAGAAAGCATCCTGTGTCAAACTGTGAAAGACAACATGAAATAACAGTCTTTCACTCAGCCTGTGCCTCACTTGTTTCCTTTCTTTTTTTTTTTTCAGGTTCCCTTTCGTTCACCTCCCATGAAGACAGATGTTGTTATGGCTTCTATTGTTCTTGCAGTGGATTAGATGTGAGCTTCCCCGGTGAATAAAAAACAAGTTGGGAAAGTTTTTAACTCAGGTTCCAGTTTCAGAGCAACTGCAGTGGGATGAGTCAGGCAGTGCAGCTGCAGGATAACGAAGGTGAATGTGTATTTAACAAGCCCATTTCAGAGCAGATGTACTAGTGGCCTTCACAGTGCTTCGCAGTGGAGGGCAGTTTTCACCTGCTGCTTGGGGTCCGTCTGCTTCCTGTGATGGTCTGGTGGCACCGGAGATGCTCTGCATCCGGCCCTTGCTTTCCCTCCCGGGCAGCCAGCGCTGCCTGCGCTGCAGCTGGGGCAGAGAGTGACCTGCGGCCCCGGCCCAGGGGCACCTTCACTCCGCATCCAGCTCAGGGCTGCTCAGAGACTCTGGTGGCTGCTGACTTTGCACAGTGAGGACACGTATAGCCCTAGCTGAAGCTGCTCACAGGTTACTTCCGCACGTGTGGAGGCCCCCTTGCTATAAAAGGAACATTTCTGACCCCCGTGAAGCCCTCCTGCCTCTCCAAGACCTTGTGGCAGGTTGAACTGGGTTTCCAAACTTTATTTGCATGGTAACATCTAGTATGAAAAGTTGCAGTTTTGGGCTGTATGACCCCTAACAGCAGGAGAGCTGGGTCTTGCCCTTCTGGCTGTCGTTGGGTACACCCAGCAGCTCCCAGCCTGCCCCCATTGCAGGTAGCCCAGTCCACCCTGATGTGGTTTCTGTGCTTCTAGTGATACATGTTCCCAGTACAAACCCAGTATAGCTGGGAACCACATCTCAGGTCTAAGAAAAGGATAAGGAAATGGAGAATGACTCCCCATGTTGCAACGGTCTCTTAATGCATTTACTTGTAATTAGAACTGGGATTTGTTTTTATAGGGATAGAAACGTAAGGAAAAAACAGTGCTCTGGAACCACAAAGGAGAAAACACAAATGACATTTTCTTCTATTAGGACACTATACAGATGAAGTAAAGATAAAAGCCTTCATAGAGTTTGCTGCAGACTGCAGAGGTCTCTCTGAAATCGAGGTGCTTTTCACATAAGCTAGTTAGGATTCAGATCTTCCATCCTCTTCCATTTCCTAATTCACATTCAAGCAAATGCTCTCTAAGATACAGACTGTTGCTTAGCAAAGTAAAGGTTACAGTGTAATCAGCTGCTGTTAGCGCTGTTACTCAATGAGATAATGAAAACCTGATGTCCACACTCAATTGATCACTAAACGTGTTCCTAGAATCTGTACACTATTTCATCGTCGTCATCGTTGTTAGCAGCAGCAGCAAGTTACCTCGTGACTGTGGACTCAGTCCCTCCATGATCTGCAACTCTCAGGCTTACCCTTGGGACTGAAAGGATTGCACGTGCACCTGCTAATCCTATTTCATTCGCTCACAAGCACTCAGGTTTGAGAGTGGGAGAGACAGCTAAGGGAGAAGCAAGCCCTCGCACCAGGTGATGTGCAGCTGGAATGAATTTCACATGCTGAAGGATGGATGATGGATGGCAAACCACCAAGTTTGTAGAGGGCTTTTTGTCTTAATGACTTTTGACTGAATAAAGGCATGCTGGAGTATGGCAAAGGTATTGATGGGATGTGTTTATTCACCCTCCCAATCTTCATGAGTTACTGAATGCTCTGTGACCAGCAAGTCTCAACAGTCATTTGTCAGGCTGAGCTCAGAGCCAGTCCATAGTGGTATAAGGTACTAGTGGCCCTCTTCACCAAACAGGCAGAGACATCTCCCTCCAGACTAGACACAGTCTCTAAATTCCATTCCTGGAAGAAATTTCTAGGGTAGTTATAGGAACTGGGCTGCATATGTCAAGTTTTCCTCTCCAGGACAGAGTCCTGGCCCACCATGGCTTCAGTCATCTCCCCTCTTCCCCCATGAGCTGGGTGTATACTGGGCTTGCATATAACCTGTGGATAGCAATGAGCCAAACTCCTCATCCCCAAGGCACTCTCTAAGAACTAATGTACTATGGAGCCAATTTTTATTCATTTTTACTGTGGAGTTCTTGTGCCAGCAACAATGCAAATATTGACTTCCTCATAGAAGTGCAAGGGTTTACCTGCCTCAAAAAAAACCATAGTCTACTTAAACCAGTTCAAAAATCTGTAGAGATACTGACTTTTTTTTCAGCAAGTTTATTTAGGTCTCATCTGCCTAGATGAAGGGTTGACATAAGTGAATCTTGAAGGGAGTGAACATGGATAGCCCATGCTCTGAGCCCCAGTGCTATGCACCTGGCACAACAGTGCAGCATCATTTTCTTGGTACAATGACAGAGTTTTCAAGGGAGCTTTGGATGTTGCCTGAAGTGGAAAAGTCGTCGCTGTATGTTAGTTCTTCTGCCACAACAAAGAAATGAAATTGTAGACAGGTAAAGAGAAAACCATAGGGCAGATGGACCTGAAACCTATGAAAGCCTTTGGGGGGAATCATAAAGTTCAAAATGCCTAAAAGCAAACCACCTTCCCAATACTACAAAGATTTATCTGTCTGTTGGTCTCCCAGGTGGCCCATCTCGCAAGGGCACTAGGCGTCTCTCAGCAGAATCGTGGGATTTTTCTGATATTAGAAGTCAGCAGCCCATGGACAGGCCATTCCAGCCTTGCTGAGGTACCAAGCAATGTACCAGGGTAAACACATGCCCTCCTGAGGGATGCAGGTCAGCCTGAGATGCCGTCTCATGTGGACTGGCAAGACTCCTCCCGCAGTAAAAAGACAGTGCTCTTTTGGGGTGAGGGTAGGGAATATGCTTCAACAGGATGCCGTGCTTCTTCCAGAAAATCCAGAGTCCTCACTCACAAAAAACCTCATCCAGTTGCATCCTCCTCCCCTGTTTGTGGAGGCGGCCCTGATGCCTAGGAACCTCCTCTCATCCTGACAGTGGTCATGTCAAAGGGGACGATGCAAATGAGAGCTGGAGTTACATGAGAAATGTGGTTAAATGGAGCTACCATACAATGGTGTAAATTTGATATCCTACCATTGCAAGGGAGAGGAGATTAAAAATAAATGTACATGCTTCAAATTCATTAAACTTACAAGTAATGACATTGCTAGTACTTTCTGGAGGTAGTGCAATGGCAACAATACAGTAGTTTAAGCCAATGTTGACCATCTTGACCGGGTACAACCATGGCTTTCCTACCTTCTGGCCTCTTCCAGTCTTCCTCTTCACTGAACTATGGACCAACAAGCAGGTTACTGCAAAGAAAATTTCCTTAATTTGCACTATGGAAATGACAAATCTGGTCAGATGATACCTGATTTAAAAAGGTAAGTAGGTTTATATATGTAGAGGAGTAGATAATCTCTGTGCCTACACATTCATTTAGCTCACAGTAACGTATGAATGTGCCTATGGCCCTGGTAAAAAAGGTCAAAATTAATGTATTAGCTTCACAAACTGGGCCTGAGGCAGACTTCCAGCCCATCACTATGCAGGGAGCTACTGTGCACTGCTAGTATAGCACTTCCATTACACTAGCTAAGCCAAAGCTTTTAAAAAGGTATATTGCATTAAGTATATTCTCTCATACTTCCCAACATCAGCACCCTAACATCATCTCCAGGGCTGGATGATTACACTCTCTTGAAAAGAAAACACTTAAGTTCAGGAGATGCCTTGAAATAGCCATATCCACTCACTTCTGACACCCACCAGCTGTATGTGTAAAATAACAAGTAATCTATCCGAACAAACTACACACCCTGATATTTCTACTTCTCCTGACTACAGTTAAGAGGCTGTAAGTAGAAATAATAAAAAGCAAATGAAAGCAATCACCATACAAATCACCTGTCCATTTTTCCCCAAGTGGGTTTATTTGCCTTTGACAAAATAAAGCAGCTTTTAAAAGTCTGACAGATTTTCTGCAGGGGGTTATATTTTGCAATTTTCTTCAGATGAGTTTTGTGATCTAGTAAGTATTTTCCAGTTCAAAGTTTACAGAGCTGTATGGAAATAGGGGCTGGTTTTGATTCCTTTGAAACCAATAGAAATTTTGCCAGCAGCTCTGGTACAAGCAGAAGAGCAACGTTCTTGGCATAGAGAAGTTTTGGGGGCCAAAGTATCTGTCTTGGCTTAATTTTTCAGCCTTATATCCCAGCTTTCTCACCTGATATGCAGGGCATATTCAGCTCCCAATGGTCCTGTTGGAGTAAAGGTGGTATTAAAGGTCAGACCCTTTACAATTGAGCCCATCATCTGTAGAAGAGAGTCTGATGAGTTTCTACGTACAGCATATTATTTTTAATGTATTAACTCTTGGTGTGTAGACATTACATCAGCGGTCTGTATGGGGTGAGCAGGCCCTAGTGAGCAAGGCTGGGGAAGGGCAACAACAATCTGCTCAGATGCTCCCATGCTGCAGCCTTCACTGACGCTTTAGGGAGCAGAGTCTTCAGCCACCAGCGCTGCATGGCTGCCCTTGCTGTCGCTATCGCTGATCTCACTTGGGTTACTTCAGAAGCAGACAGGCTTGCAGGATTGTTTCCTATTGCCTCACCCTCTGGAAATATTTTCATTAAATGATAAAAAGATTGATTTTATATTTTTTTTTTTTCTTTTTTTGTAGCTAGGCAGATAGGGGCTTCTCCTGATCTTCCTCGTATTTTCAGAAAAGAGTTGCTGGAGAAAATACCACATTTCCACAGTCTCCAGAATTACAACACGTTACCATAACCTCCAGAAAAGAGGTACTGCAGAGAACTTAAGTTCCTATAGGCCATTTGTGGTTTCCCATACATCCAAATTCTCAACTACAAAGATGAACAGAGAGAATAAATAGGAATCACTAAGACATCAGGAACAAAAGGGTTCAGGGCATTTTCAAAGGCAGAAAGAGCAGTTAGAGGCCAGGGTCCCTTCAGGCAGCTAAACAAACCTAATGGCTATTGCCGCTCATGACAATGTCCTTCCTACTTACTAAAATACAGTGATTCTGTTATCAAGGTGACACCAAACTGTCCGATTTGGTTCAGGACAGTGTTGTGTACGATGGGCACTTTAGAAACACTCAGAAAGTTCTGGCAACTGCCCTCCCATGAGGTCATTGCTGTAAGTCACTGCTGTCAATAAATCTCGTTGCTCTTAATTGTTTGGGTTTCTCTGAGAAACCAATATTTACCAGATTCTGGTTTGTACAGTCTTCTAAAGGTCACAGATGCTAGCTCCAAGGAGAGCCAAGCTATTCAACCTTAAACTATTTAATGTTGGCTTCCTGCGCAAGCCTGCGCTGCCATAAAAGCAGGCATCACTATGGGACTTATGTGTAAGGATGGAGGAGTAAAGTTCTTCTCCTCTTGGCCCATTTCAGCATGTTATTTTTAAAAGCTTACGCATTCAGTGATGGAAATGGATGCCTTCATTCTGCTTATCCTTTTGGATGAGGTTGATGTGTTGAATGTTAATGGTCTGCTGGGAAGTTAGAATTACTTTCTCATATAATAAATCCGTATGGAGGGGAGAGAAAAAGTTTTTCTTGGGATTGTTATTAGTGGTGAAAGTTTGTATTAAGAAAAAAAAAGGTCCAGGTTTTCCAAAACTATTATAGCCCTTCTATATCCACTACACAATGATATGTAGTAACCTGTAGCTCCAGAAAAGTTTCAGCTCATCTTAGCTACTGGCTTAATCCTAACTTCCTACGACTATTCAGACGAGAAATGCTCTCTGGCAGTTATTTCTTATACCTACCTTTCATTTCATCCTGACGAAAAATCCCAACCAGGAGAATTGCTGGGGAAGCTTTCATCAAATTTTGTGCCCTGGCTCTGTTCATGCTGACTCTTTTCATTTGAATTACATAATTTCTAACACCACAAATTACCTGCATACTTATCTGAGCTACTTGCCTGTGAAGGCAATAAACTGTGTGCTGAGCTACACCCTCTGCCTGGTGCAGTGGTTTGGGGTTTGACTTTTAAAGTCATTTTTCCTCTTCCTTTTCTGCCTGGTTTTGGTTTTGGTCTGTATAGGCATTAGAGAAGGTGAAGCTTCACATGACTGGGAACTACCATATCTTCTCCTGGCTGGGATCCTTTAGCTCTTGCTGGGGTTCAGCAAGAACCAGCTCACTTTCTTTTAAGACTCATTATTTTTGTCATGTGACCTAGAAGAATCACAAGAGACCATGGCCCCCACTTAAGAGTCCCTTGTGTGCAGGTTAATCACACCTTGGGAAATACAAGGTTTGCTTTCTCACCCCTAAGATGGAAATTGATAGGATTGACATAATTTTCTAATTTGATTGCTCTACTCAGTGTTGTCTGTTTCCTGCACAAGCATCACATGTAATAATACCCATATGAATTACATTCATGCAGGCCAGTAATATCAGCTTTAAATTAGGAAACACTTTCTAACAGTAAAGATAACAAAATGCTAGGATAGGTTGCCTAGGGAGGTTGTAGGGTTGCCATCATGAATGGATCTTTAAAGTGTACTGTAAAGAATATATTTCCTAAAAATCTGCCTGGAATTAGGCAAGTATAGCTGCCTGGCCTTGGAGGCAAGGAGATGGATTAGATGGTCTTTTGAATCCCTCTGAGGGCTGTACTCTAGGATCTTCTGCTCGTGATAAACCTTCAGTCACAAAGTCCTCTGAACTATGAGGCATGTGTCTTATCAGGCCTTGGTGATTCACACAAGTGATTTTCTAAATAGAGATGCTTTGCTGGAAAACAAAAGTCTTAAATAGGAAAAAGCTTGGGACGCATGCTGGTGTGTGATGCTTTGGAGACACCATAAGTGCTCTGTTTGGAAAATTTACCGAGCATGTCAGTAAGCTGAACGTGTACAGGACAAAGGGCATGCAAAGTGTCTGCCTGAAAGCACTGTCTCTCCTCAGAGGAAAAGCCTTGGAAGGTCATTGCCCACCATCACCATTGTTTAAGAATCTGCTCCCCGGGGATGTCACGACTTGAGCTGCTGAGATCAATCTGTAAAGAATGCATTTTTGACAACTGACTGGAGTAGTACGGAAAAGAACTCCACCACCATGGACATCAGAGTTATTTTTTCTTCTTTTCTTTTTCTCCCCTGCCTCACATAAACAAAGTGGGTAATTTTCTATCTCATTTGAAATTTGAAGAGTAGAAATAGTTCTTGTTCTGGACATTAGGATACTAGGAATTTGTATTTCTGGGTGTGCCTTTCCTTTGGTTGTTTTTCCTTGAAGAGAAGGGGCAAGGCGTGTAAAGTATCAGTAAGCCAAAAAAAATCAAAATCAATAGGCAAGAATGTAACAACAGCCATGTTCTTCTGTCAGATTCATCCTGTCCCATACCAAGGCGATGCAGGTGCAGGAGAGAAACCCCCTTGCAGAGTTGGAAGCTGCTCTTGGTAGAGATTTTCCGGGCAATGCAACACCAGTGTGAATGTTGGGATACAACAAGCCAAATTCTGGAGGAGTAATGCCTCTGCATCAACATACACATGCATGTGCTGAAATAACTGTGCCATCCTACAATGCAAAATCAGTTCCCCGACGTGGTGGTTCACTTGCTGCCCAAGCAGGCCAGAATGACTTTGCAGTGGAAAACAGCGCCAAACTAAAGAAGCTCTCAGAGGGCTGAGATACTTCCTGCTTTGTGGGGAAGGACTAGAAATCCTGGGCACCCAGGGTGCTTCCCCACTGATGTGAGGAACTCCTTGCAGGACAGCAGGGCAGGAAGCCCCCACCAAGTGGGCTGGATAGGGGCGACCATGGGAGAGACCAGGCTGGCAGAGTCTGGCTCCCACTGGAGGGAAAGGGAGGGAAGGGGAGACCCCCAGTCCTCCCTTCCTGCTGCCTTGGCCTGCCACCACCCTAGCAGGATGGGGTTTGGGAGGCTGTGGTCCCACCTCATGCCTTTCTGAATCACACTCTTCCCCAGGCTCCTCCAGAGCCCATGATCTGCTGAGGACCTTCTCCAGGTGAGCGCTGGTGAGCCATGGGCTTTATGCATGAAATACCAATCCAGGAAATGAAGTTCTCCTTCCCACAGGGTGAAGGATGCTGTTCGTCTTTTTTTCTTCTTTGCAGCCTACGTTCTACCGAGTGTCTCTGTCTCCCCCTGACTCTCTGAGGCTTCAGGCAAAAGCGGATGCTGGTGCAAACCAGCACAGCTTCAGCAACATGGATGGCATGGGTGCCATGCTGCACCAGCAGATGACCTGGCCCTTGATTCTAGGTCAGCAACATGACTGTAGCACATGCAGATTTTGCTTGCCTTGCTGGACACGCGGTGTAGGCAGAGCGTGTTCCTCTCTTCTCAAAGGCCAGGGAAGAGCCCAGATGACCTATTTGTGTCACAACAACAATATGAACTTGACGCTGACTGAATTTTCTCAACTGTGTGGAGCCATCCAGTGTCATTTTCCCGATCTCCACAAAGCTCTCCCCCCTCACACTGCCCCGCTTGATAGCTCTCAGCGTGAGGATGGTCAGCGGCATTTTATTGGAGAAACAGTCAAAGCAGGAAATTAAGACGCACCCTCATTCAGAGGCATTAGTGCCTGAGTCACTGGGATGTCATTCAGGCCTGAGGACAGCCTGTGAAGGTTTTCAGATCACATGCGTGCATGACATTTAGAAGAGGTGGGTGACCTCACAGGAGATTATCTGAGAGATCTAAACTGGCCATAGAAAGTGGCATTGGAGGCCTTCATTTATCCTCACTAACCTTTAGCAATAAAAACGGAGGATGAGCGCATGGATGTGCATGCAGGAAGTATGCGAGAAGCGCTGAGAACATTGTGAAAGCCAGAGGGCTGGTAAACCGTACCCTGGCTCTGGTGACACGTGGCTGTCATGGAAAGAGGGAGGAGGAGGACACTATAAGTTTCACAGGGCAGAGTGCTTTATTTGATTTTTTTTGTGTGTGCATTTGCTACTTGACTGTGCAGTAAAAGTTAAGAATTTGTGCTCCTTTCCTGGTTTCTGTAGGAAGCATGAATTCGGGTATTCTCCTGACCTTCTAGATAAGGCCACCAGGCCAGGGCCAGCCTTGGCAGCAACTGTGAAGGCAACCAGCAACACTGAGAAGTAGAGCCCTAATTATTCAAACCCCCCAACTTTTTCTATCACTCACTCTGCATCTCCAAATCAGCACCTCAGCACAGTAACAGTAAGGATCCAAAGGGCCCTGAGATGTCTTCTCAAGTCTTTGGCCTTCCTCTAAGAATTCATCTGTTGTGTGGCAGCCCAGCACATACCTTCCTCCAGCCTGATGGACCTTCGGTGTCCTTGCTGAGCTGCAGGGAATTAGAAAATTTGAGCAGGAGGAAAGAAGTGGTACGGCAGCAGGGATCTTGGTAGCCCTGAAATCACTCTTGCTCCTTGGCTTGTTTCTCAAAGCAGAAACTTACACCTATGCCCTCTTCTGCCTCTCACTCCCACCTTCCCCTCCTCAGTCTCTAGGAGCTGACCCCTCTTGTGTTCTCCCACCACACTCAGTGAGTCCATCTATTCATATGGGTCCTCCTCACGCCCAAGCAGGCATATGAATCCTGCCCCTTGTGCCCAAACTTAGAATCATAGAATCGTGTAGGTTGCAAAAGACCTTTAATATCATTGAGTCTAATCATTAATCTAACACTGCCAAGTCCACCACTAAACCATGGCCCTAAGCATCACATCTGCACATCTTTTAAATACCTCCAGAGATGGTGACTCAACCACTTCCCTGGGCAGCCTGTTCCAATGCTTGACAACCCTTTCCGTGAAGAGATTTCTCCTAATATCCAACCTAAACCTCCCCTGGCACAACTTGAGGCCTTTTCCTCTCATCCTATTGCTTGCTACTTGGAAGAAGAGACCAACATCCACCTCACTACAACCTCCTTTTAGATAGTTGTAGAGAGTGATAAGGTCTCCCTTCAGCCTCCTTTTCTCCAGGCTAAACCCCAGTTCCCTCAGCTGATCCTCATGGGACTTGTTCTCTAGGTGCTTCAGCAGCTTTGTTGCCTTTCTTTGGATGTGCTCCAGCACCTCAATGTCTTTCTTGTAGTGAGGGGCCCAGAACTGAACACAGTATTGGAGGTGCGGTCTCACCAGTGCCGAGCACAGGGGGACTGCATGGTCAACACCTATGTGCTAATAAGGATAGAAAATACTGTGTGCTGTGTCATTACAAAGTCCAGTTCAGCTACATGTTGAATTCTGCATTTCTGCTGAGGTCCAGGTTTGCATTATTAGTCTCCTGATAGAAGGGAGATCTGTTAAGACCCATTCTGACCCTGCAAATGATCAGCTAGGAAAGTCATAAGTAGTAGATGAAGATGAAGAACCGCTGTATTAGATGAAGATGAAGAACCGCTGTATTAGATGAAGAATAATCTCAACTGGAACTGTTGCAGTACCTGTAAAAAACATTTACTGAGAATGCTGCATCTGTAAGAAAGACAAATCGAAGTCCAGTTTCATTAAAAATACACCAAAGGATTAGGTCGCTTTTCACAGTATGACATCCAGACAAAATCAAATTTAACTAGTTAGCAGACAAGATTTATCAACCACTGGTATATATGAAACCCACAATTGGTATCAGGGCCAGAACCTTGTCACTTTGCTATTGCACTTTGCTATTGTACTTGCAGTTAGTCACCAGTCTTCTGTAGGGTATCTTTGAAAATATCCACTTCGTAGTTACCGCAATGTAGTGGGAAATGAGTATAACTTATGAACATATGTGTTTGTTTTATGAATGGCTTTAGACTGCTTCCAAAGACTCAGAAAAACTGGATTTTACCAAGTTTGACTGATCTTATATCCAACCCTTAGTTCTTTGTCTCTAGAGAACTGTTTTATCTAGGGACATAAAGTAAGGAGCAAAGCTGCAGTACTTTTTGAGGGCTGAAAAACTGGCATTAGGGGGAATTTCCTTGGTAATTATTCATGCACCAGTAGTACTAGGCAGCTTGTATACCAAAATTAGGATTTTTTTTGCCAAGCACATTACTCGATCTGGTTCACTTATAAAGCAAAAACTCTTTCAAATTAAATGTGCACATATTAGGGAAACAAGGACTTAGTCACAAGGGCAAAAGAAAATTGTTTCAACATTTTGGCCCTAAAGCTATTACCAAGAAAAATACAACTACTTTCCTTGGACAGCCTTCTCGGATTCTCTTCTCTCAACATCAATTTTTTACAATACAAAATGGCCAAAGTGCCAGATTTTTATAACATCTTCCCATAAATAATTTGCAGACAGCATGGAACAAGAGATAAATAAAAGGGCCCTTGTGATTGCACTGAGCACAGTCCTGGTAAGATGCCACTGAACTCAGTGAACTGCATCTCAAGACTTTGACTTCGGGAATTCACGTCCATAAACACAGTTGCATGTAACTACAGATGTTTTGCTGGTACAGTAAGTAAAGTAGCACAGTGGGGCCTTCCTTTTACTACTAAAAATAATAGCTTACACCATCAGAGAAAATGCAAAACTGTCAGTTTAGTTCTGTAATTCAAGTTATACATAAAGTCAAGCCTCCAGACTTTTAAGGCAAGTAACACCATTTGTCTTAGAAATGCAGAAGCATTATAAACTTTTAATTGAAAGTGATTAAACCAGAGTCATCAACTGAAATAGTCAAACTCACCAAAAAGTTTTCCAGTAACATAACTATTTTTTTATCTCTACCTTTATCTTTACCTCTAAGTTAAATGTGTTTGGATTTTTCTGTACAGATGATCAGAGAAATCATTAGAGCATGTTTGTGTTCAGTGGCCAAAGATTAAAAGTCTCTCCCCAAATGTGCCAGGGTCTTGCTGTCTCATTAGACTAAACCCTTTGCCATGGGCACAGCACAGTAACTCCTTCTGTTTTTCTAACAGAACATGTCTCCACCACATTGTTGAGCAGTTTCTCAGAAAAATATGTTGTTAGATTAAGGAAGTCTCTCTTTCAGCATTGGGACAAAAAAAAATTACAGTGCAAAGAACCAGGTAGGGAATTAACAAAGGAAGCTCTTCCCCCCCCTTACATGCACAGGGCTTAGTGACACCAGGGCAATACTGTCCCTTTGATTTACTGTCACACTAGCACCATGCAGAGACCAGAGTGTAGGGATAACATTGAAATCCAGCTATTTTGCTTTATTTCATGGGTGCTTCATTAAGCAGGTTAGGGGTTTTGGGGTGGAGGGGAGTTAATCTCTCTGTGGTTCAGTTATGGTAACTATTTATTTTACTGCAACTATTCCTCTGGCTTCACTGCCAAGGGGTGGTCATGTATAATCTCATTAGTGAGGTGTCAATATATAGCTGTTAGTGAGTTTGGTTCATACCAACAAAGGCTGGCACATAACCACATGAAATAGGCATGATTTTAGCACGATCTGTTATTATGTATGTCTGTGCTCATCCTTCATGGTAAGATTTCAATCTTTCCCTAAGTTTGTGTCAAAATGTAACATCTGAGGGGCAAATTTTTCCACGCCAATAGCTGTCAGCCTCGAGATGGTTTAAAATTCTATTTATTTTGAATTTTTGTTTAAAATAAAAATGAAGCTAAGAAAAAATATGCTTTGCTTCTCCCTAGCCCCTCCCCACCATTAAGATGTTTCAGTGGCCACTGGTGGTACCCCTCCATTTTGCAGCAAGGAGTTGAAATCTGGCAAAAGAAGCACGCGTCTGCGTCAGGGATGGGTATTTTTTCTTTCACTTACATATTCACATGTGATGGCTGGGATGTGGTCCTAGATCTCCCCATCCACTGGAATTTCCACGGTGAAGTTTCCTAACTGTAAAAGGAGGGGAAATATGTGGCTTTACCTTTCTACAGTTCTCTGAAATTAGTATTTTTAAAATGAGTAAAAAGTAATAAAAGCTGTGGCCCTGACTCATCTTGCGTTCGACATGCTTTTGGCTCAAGGGATTGTGTTTTCACTTCTTTTTATCACTTCCATACTGGCAGGAACAATGCAGTCCAATATTGGTGACTGATAACGCAGTGTGGGGGAAAATTGTTCATTTTTGATTGAATAGACATGTTAATCTTATCAGTATGTAAATGAAAGGTGCTCCTGACGCATTCTGCCTCTTGACGCTTTCATTTCAACCTGTCTTTTGGGGATGTTCGCCTCCAAGGAATGCATTAAGGGAAATCAACCATAAGCATATAAGGATGAAGCAGGACAGTAAGCAATGCCGGTATTGCATATTGAAAGTAAAAAAATACAGGAATGTCCTTTTAACTTAGCTGCAGCAGGTAGAGCTCTTCTCTGATTTCCTGTACAAAGCCATACAAATATATGCAATAAAATACAAAAATATTGCCAGTTAGCTTTTGTATTTTTTGATGTAGCAAACAAGAATTAAATGGATGTCATTGTTAGTAATATCCGACTTGAAATCTGTTTTCTAACCAGAATAATTATCTTTATTTTAATTGAATAAGCAAGAGCCAGGCAGAGAGTTTCAGAGCATGTAGAACAGTTTTCAATCAACAGTAGAAGAATATTATTACAAAACAGCTCCTCTTATCCCTTCACAGTACACGACACAAGAGAGACCAAGAAGACACAATGTATTAAATTTCTCTGACAATAAGATCTCATTTCCAAAAATAGAATCTGCTACGAACAGGCTTTATTTATGCACAGTCTGTATAAAACAAGTGTCAGGGATTAATCATCGTATGTAAGAGTTGGTGTGATCATACATGATTTTTGCTCAGCATGAGTATCTCAAAGTCCCCTTTTCATTTGGGCTTTTGAAGACAGTGGTCCTTCAACCTATATTCAGGAGCATGTTCCATAAAGGCTGGTTGACCTGTTTATTTGAATAAAGGTTGCAGGTTTTCTGTCAGCTAGCTCACATCTTGTATTTTCATTGTATAAAGTAAAGGTGATGCATAAATTTCAGAACACCAGTGCATTTAAGATTCTCAAGAAAAAGAAATACTTTGGCTCTACAGCAAAAGGAGAATTTAGCTAAACTCATCAGAAAGACTTTTAAAATTTTCATTTCCTTTGTAATACATGATACATGATTCCTGTTCTATAACTGGGAATACACAACAGGAAATTAGACGTTACCTTCCTCATTTATTCTTCATTTTGTCAAACCATTTTAAAACTCTTTTGTCCATATGGATGTTTTTCAAAAGGAAAGAAACCAAATTAATTGCAAATAATGAATTTTTTTTAAAAGTATTTATTCTACTTTTGCTCAAACTTCGAATTACACTATTCCCATTCCCACGTCAAAATCATTCCTGAATATATACACATTAATTGCTGGTTGCTGTGTTCTGTTTTATTTCAGCAGTACTTTCCTATGTTAAACAAAATGGACAAGAAAGCGTTGATATAAATGTACAAAGAAGATGCTTCCTATGGGGTATTGCAGAGTTAGGAAGTTCATAGTCTTCATACAAACATATAAAATATTTCAATTTATGTCCATTCACTCGAATCCATTCGGTTTCTCTTGTCAGACCTGTGTGACAAATACAAGACGAGAAATTAATCATTAACCAGTGCACTCACAGGTATTTTGAGAGAATGCAGAAAAGTACCTGTAAGTTGGGAGGGGAGTATATTCCCCACACCTGCAATTTTGCTTTCACTGAGTGTACGTGTTTACACCCAGGCTCAGGAAATACAGAGTGGGTCTGAAACAAATCTTTTTGATCCACTAGCTTTTTCCATCCACTCTCCAAATCTCTGTCTGATGAGTATTCATGACTCTGCTCAGGCCTCAAGCCTTTAAAGCCTTGAGTTTTGACCTCAGTACAGGGTAGCGGCAACCCCTGCCCCATCCCATTGCCCAGTTGCCCCTGGCTGCCTGCCAGGGTGTGGGGGGTTCCTGGACTGCCCCTGCCCTTGGGCGAGCACAGTCCAGCCCTACATGGACCCTCGGACTCATCCCTGGGGAAGCCCCAGCACTGCTTCCACAGGCACAGGAGCCATGTCCTATCATATGGTATAGCAGCGTGGCTACACTACTGGTAGTAGGGACGCATCAATTGGATAAAAATGAAAATAGTATTTAATTTTATGAGTAAATACTATTTATTGGTGTGTATATATATATATGTATACATATATATATTATTTAAAAAAAAAAAAATTCCAGCTGCTTTGATTATCCTCTTCTCTTGCTTTCTCTGTTCTGCCAATTAGAGTCCTTGTTGGTAGTGAGTTTCCTTTGTCTCCTGTCCAAACTGAACAGTCCCAGGGATTTTAAGCCTCTCTCCTTTTGGAAGTGTATCTGCTCCTGTAACTATTTTTGTCACAGCTCCACTCCTTCCCTATTTCTGCTTTAATTTTTGTGACAGACCAGCATTGAAGACAGTATTCTAGACATGGTAGCACAGTATTTTCTGTGCTGTTTGTATAAATCCCATCAGAGTTAATTTATTTATTTATGTAAAGCGAGGTGGGGGGTGTTTAGCTGCTGTCTGGGGAATGACGAGCAATTTCCATTGACCTGTCTACAGTGACTCTTTCCTCCATAGCTGCAGCTAATTTGAAGCCCAGCATAGGGTCTATTCCTGTTCTCTTTGAAGTCAAGAGGTATCGGTGGTTGCTGTTGATATCAGTGGTTCCAGACAGCTCAATACTAAGAAAAACAGGTTTTGCAATTAACTTTTGAAAGTTCAAGACACTAACTTTCTCAGCATATATGTTTAATCACATAAGATGTAAGTATTTGGGGTGGAAGAGTATGTCCATTTTTGGTAAATTTTATTAAACTCATGAACTTCTAACATATGTTCAGAAAGTAGAGAAAGAGCCACAGAACAGAGAAAAAAAATGACAACCTTCTATATCTCATGATGTGTTATATAAAGTGAGTTTTAGCTGTGCTCCTGAATGTGTGTAGGCTGTACGCATTTGAGCAAATATCAGAGGGACACTCAAAAGGCTGGAATTGCTTAGCTTTGAGAAGAAACACTTCCCTGGAGAAAAGAGGTGCTATTAAGAGAAACCCTGCATAGCTTACGCTAACTGCTTGAAAGTGTTGGCGACTTATGAATAAAGAAGTCAAAAGTTAATTAACTTGACTTGCAAAAAAGTGAGGGGGTGTCATTGTCCACAGGAAAGAGGTCATAAAACCACACGTAGTGCTACTAACGTGCTCTGTGGCCATTAGCAATCAAACAATGTGGTCGTCTAGTAGCCTGATTCAGTAAGGCAATGTGCTATTTTGTTTCAGCTGAAGTTTCCTTCCAGTCAGGTAATTTTAGGTACTTATTTTTCTGATCTCAAAAACAAAATCCAACTTTAAGGCTGTATTTGATGGCTCCGCAGGATACGCAGGCACGTGTAATCCTGTCCTATATAATTACTGCCTGCCTACACACACTTTCCTTGTGTTTCAGTCGAGTATTCTCCTTTCTCTTTCAAACTGTTCTGTGCCTGTTCCTGAATATCATAAGGTGACTGGTTTCTAGTGGTGGGCGGATAAAACATTGCTAGCTGTGATTAAACCTGAGTGCTTAAGCCCAGGATCAGAAGAGAGGGCGTGCAGAGTGCCATAGGCACATCTGAGCATAGTGTGGTCCTTGGTGTCACAACTGTTTTCTGATCCTTCTGCTGAAAGAGGGCAACGTCAGGTTCTGCCTCCAAACGCATCATGGGCAGGTTTGTGGTGTGAAGGACAGCTGTAACTTAGCATACTGGTTTTTTAGGATTACATGGGATTTTTTTATACCTTTCTAGCAGATTCAGCATCTTAGATGGTGTCGTGATTTAACCCCAGCTGGTAACTGAGCACCACACAGCCGCTCACTCACTCCTCCCCCCCGGTGGGATGTGGGAGAGAATCGGAGGATTAAAAGTGAGAAAACACATGGGCTGAGATAAGAACAGTTTAATAATTGAAATAAAATAACAACAACAACAACAACAACAATAATAATAATAATAAAAGAATACACAAAAAGCCAGTGATGCATGATGCCATTGCTCACCACCCACAGACCAATGCCCAGCCAGTTCCCAAGCAGCAGCCCCCCCCAGCCAGCTTTCTCCTAGTTTATGTACTGAGGATGACGTCAAGTGGTATGGAATAGCCCTTTGGCCACTTTGGGTCCGCTGTCCTGTCTGTGCCCCCTCCCAGCTTCTTGTGCACCTCCAGCCTTCCCAGTCGGTAGAGCATGAGAAGCTGAAAAGTCCTTGATTTAGTGTAAGAACTACCTAGCAACAACTAAAACATCAGCGTGTTATCAGCATTATTCTCATACTAAATCCAAAACACAGCACTATGCCAGCTACTAGGAAGAAAATTAACTCTATCCCAGCCAAAACCAGGACAGATGATAAGGCTGTGTTTCCTGCAGGTGTCATGCTGGAGGAGACATCTGCGTTGCAGGGACCTCCATGCTCATCTTCCTCCATGTTACCCTCCAAGTAGTTTACCCTTTCTTTATTTTCTGAGCTCCTAATACCAGCCTTCCTGTGCTGCACAGACCAAGTCCCCAAGGATCTTGGTGATAAGGATACAAAGAAGATGGAGCCAAACTTTCCTCAGTGGTGCCCAGTGACAGGGCAGGAGGCAACAGGCACAAATTGAAATACAGGGAATTTCACGTAAGCAGGAAACAAAACTTCTTTTACTGTCAGGACAGACGAACACCAGAGCAGGTTGCCCACAGAGGCTGTGGAGTCTCCATCCTTGGAGATATTCAAAACCGGACTGGACATGGCCCTGAGCAATGACCCTGTCCTGAGCAGGAGGTGAGACTGGATGGTCTCCAGAGCTGCTCTCAAGCCTTAGCCAGTCTGTGAGTCTGGGAAGAGCCTTTGCTGGTCTGAGGGGAAGCTGTCCTCCACTCTTGAGGGCCAGGGTGGATTCATGGGCCAGGTGCAAGGTCCCTGCTTGCCCCTGCTTTGCTGTGGAACTGTCAGTGACTTTATAAACTGAAACAACAAGGTGTTATATACTGTGTTACTGTGTTGCTAATAATCCAAGTAATCTGGCTGCTCGGATTACTTTTAGCCACATGTTCCATTTCTTCAAATACTCCTTTGTCCCCCCCTTAATTTCCTCACAGATCCCAGACCTTTGAAAGCCAGCTCCTGCTGAAATCAATATTAATACCACTTAATACCTTTATGACCTCGGGGCTGAAAGGCCCTAGCTGGCATCATATCCCATCCAGCCTAGCAAGCACCTCTCTTCTTCCCCCTCCCACAGCACAGGACTCTCAGTAGACAGTGGATCCACCAAAAGGTCTGCTGTCTCCAGTTCTCCCAGTCACAACTGAGCCATAGCAACTCTAGTCAAAGGAAACTCAGTCTTCTAGGAGGCCATGTACCTGCAAGACTAGTTAATTATCACAAGGAGCAAAAAAAAAATACTACAGCCCCCAAGAACCATGTCGCTTGCCACCCAAATGCAGGAGCAACCAAATTGTCATGACGAGGAGCCTTGGCTCCATGCTCCGGTGCTGGAGAAAATCAAGCCCACTGCTCTCAAATTTTGTCTAAAGCACACTGCTTGCAAGCAGCGCTATTTTAACACCTGCAAATAATATTATCTTTCTCTCAGGTGTACTTTCTGCTCTCTGGTTGCTTATAATTGCTACCTGAACACCCTTTGCAGTCAGCGGACCCTCTATTATCTCTCCATGATGCTCCAATCCACTTAGACCTCCCTCCGGCCAGCTCCAATTCTCTCTCTCACAGCTCCCAAAGACATGTTATTTTTAGACCTCAAACTCCTCCAGAGATCAATGGGAGTCTGTAAACTCAAAAATAGGTTGCTTATGGTACATTAATAATCCTCACAGTTATGTTCCCTGGTTATTCTTTCAGCTGCTGCAGCTTATCTACCAGCACCTCTTTTGCCACTCCAATCAACCTTATGCTACTGAACAACACTCTGCCATTTTAAAGAAAACAAAAAATGATGTACTTGACAGCAAATGCTTAAATGTTGTCCTGATTAGGGATGGACATAAGAACATGCTTAGGAGGTTTTTTTGAATCATGGAATTAGTTGTTTTTTTTTTTTTTTCCCAGCCCTCAAGACTTTCTTCGTTCCGTGTCTGAGAATCTGCAGGGCTGTGGTTGCAGTCAGTGAGATGCTAGTGTTAGCTTCTGGGACAAAAAAGACTGGGTCCCTGAGTTTTCTAACCATGGGGAAAAGCAATGGCTATTTTTATGTTAAAAATAATTTAATTTTTGTGCTATTCAATATAGATGCAACTTGAAAAATAAATGTAAATAAATTAATTGCAAAATCTCACTTTTTTCCCCTTCAGAATCATAGTTTTTAATGTTATATCTCCCTTTTACTCCCTGAAAATATGCCCAAACTCATTAACAGCAAGCAGATGAAAGATTTACTCTAAAAAAAAAGCACCAGTAATTCCAACTGCCAGTGTTTTCTGTTCTTATACATGTTAGCTGAAAGTAGATGAAACATGACATGAATCCAGATTTTGCCTGTATCTCCATATATGCAATAAAATGACCACATTCAGTGCTAATAAAGACCGTGCATGAATCACCTGAGGGCTAAATAAAATTTGTCTTTATTTGAACAGTTTCCAGCCTTATATATTTAACCCTAAGGTTCTGTTAAGGCAGGCTGTTTTATAAGAAGTATCTTTACAAAGGAGAAAACAGACATATCCCATTAGCACTTCGTAGAAAATCAGTGATTATAGCAAGTGCACCAAGGTTCAGTAAATGCCTCCCACTCAACAAGCTTCCAAAGTGAACGACCACATGATGTTTACTCCTCACCAGAACCCATTTATAGATCTCTTACTCACCACTATCACAGTCATACACGCAACATTTAAGAAAAGGCAGCAAGAAGTCCTCTATTTGGGAGCTGACAGGGGGCTTACAGTTGTAGAATTGGGTCTTTTCTTTACAATATTGTTTAACCAAGCTGTGAAGCATTATTTAAATCATGCAGACTCTAAAGACTATAATCAACTGAAAGCATTCATTATATACCATGGACATTACACATGGACAACAGGTATGGCTGCTTGGACAAAATTTTGCACTGATTGGAAAAAATTGATAAAAAAGGTCAAAAAATGCCTCTTCAAAAGTGCAAATGGGAAATGAAGGTAATGACTTCCTATGGAGTTAGGAAACCCAGGAAAGAGTTTTGTTCCTGCAACTTTTAAATGACATCTGGGCATTCCTAGCAAACAGCACCCTGGGAATGAAAAGGCTATCAATTTCAGTAAGGTAAGAAGGGGACAGAGTTCATGAACTTTTGTTAGTCTGGAGCAGAATTAGCCTAGAATTACAAACACACTGATCTTCAGAAGGAAAAATCTGTGAAAAAGGTAAATCCAGGGACATGTCTACTTTGATTGCTCTAGTGAATTGGGAATGTGAAATAAAGCTGGACTATCTCCTTCAACTCTCTAATTCTATACATCTGGTAAAAGTCTTGTCCTTCCTGAGATTGTAACCTGAAGTGCCAAGGGATCTGCTTTAATTCGTCTGCCCTCACTTCCCTTCAATTGGCACCACTTGCTAAGGTCATCTTCTCCTGTGCAACTGCTTTAACATTTATATCGTATCTGGAATCACTGTCCACACAGATGGTGGAAGAAGCACTAGGAAGTCAAATGTGCTCCAGCTTAACATACTAATACCATGATGGGACATCAGAGAGGGTTCATGCTGCAAAAGGGAGTTCATTCTTTGACTCCCTCCCAGTGGTAGCTGGTTGACTAAATGAAAAAGCCGACTTTAAATTAAACTATGCGTTCTTACATGCTTTTTGCAAATTATTTCAATGCATTTGTTGCGTTTCTGTCAGGATAATAATAGGAACTCTTATATAGCTGAACATCTCTCATATATCTTTTAAAATATATTTGCTCTCATTTATATTTTTCTGGGCATGGTCCTGGGCACCCTGCTCTAGGTGGCCCAACTTTAGCAGGGGGGTTGGACCAGGTGACCTCCAGACCTTCCAATTTCAACCAGTCTGTGATTCTGTGAAATACTGGAAAGATTAAATAATTTTTGTTGTACTTTGCCTACAGTCAATTGAAACATGTGGGGAAGCAGCTAAAAATGGAGATTCAGGTTGTGCATACACACAGAGTTTCAAAACAAAAAAAGTCAGAACTTTTATTCTTTAGATTTGTCTGACAAAGAACGTTAGACAAAAATGAGGTCTTTTCCACTGAAATACAAAACTAATCTTTTTGATAATGACCTTTGCTGCTCTTCACCATGAAGAAATTATTGAAAGCCATACGCTCACTTTCTCATACACATGTTGTTCTTCAAATTAATTTACATCTGTCCTCAGACAGTATGACATGGGGAACTAAGGACAGTTTTGACTCTTTCCACTGTTTGTGGTTCAGTAGTGCGCGCACAAGGGAGCTGCAATAGAGTACCGTGTAACAGCATGTCTAGTCAACCACAATAGACCTTTTTATTTAAGACAAAGAAGTGAAAACATTCCTTGTGTTATACTGTTGTCAAAATTTCTTGTTACCTACACTGACACAAAGCTTTGTCAGCAAAGGAACTTGCAAAAGAGAGAAAATTTAGCCCAGTGGCTCTGAAGTGACAGCTATCAAATGGAGGTCTTTCAGATCAATATGTTATGGCAGCAGATTTATCTCCCGACAAGTAAGGAACAAATCCATGGCTTTTTTGAAAGGTATAAATTGGGTACTTAGCCAACATAACACAATTAAGAAGAATGGTGTTGCACTGACCTAATGGCTGGCGTAACAGTTTAAGTGGTAAAAAAACAGATTAGGTATCAATACGTGTCTGAAGCTCTTTGGAGGATTTTTGGCTCAGTGCAGTAGTATTAAACTGTGCCTAGTTGCTAGGTTGTTCCCTTACTTATTTGGAGACTGCAACTACTTGGGCACAGCAGCTGATTTATGCAACGGGTTCCCAGAGAGTTAATAAGCAAGAACAAGAGGACACATGTGAATATTATTCATGGTGAGGTTTGTGCATGGACTTCTGGTTGAAGCCAGCTGAAGCAGCAGCTTGGCTTCTTTACAGTCTATACAGTAGATATTTTTTAACTTTCTAAAGCAAATGACTAAGTATTGTGTAAGTATAGAAGTCTATCAGTTCCCCGAAGGACCAATATTTCCCATTAGTTTTCATTGGATTAACCACATAACAACAGCAAAATCCAATTATTTGGATGGTTCAGCTGGTCTCTAGGACAACTGTTATCCAAAAGGAAAAATTCCATTATAAATTTTTCAGGCAAGAAACTTGTTCCTCACTTATCCAGCTGCAGGCATCTTCTCATCTTAAGAAGACAACAGTGCAGCTGGCTCATTCAGGGTATAATGTCTGGAAGTTTTTCTCAAGTTAGATTTTTTTTCTTCCCTCAAACCTCCTTCCTTGCCATGGACCAGAGAGCCAAGCATAGGTGGCAGCTCTCAGAGAGCCCAAGCCATGTTCTTCAGGGCGGGGTCCTACATTTGGGAACCTGTGGGAGTTCTAATTCTGTCTAGGGACTTCAGGGATCTGACTTCTAAGAAGATGCTGTGAAACCCCTAGAAATTCTGGGCTGACCCTGAGTTCTGGTATCTCCATGCTTCTAGCTGTGGATTTGCAGTAAGGGGTCAGGCAGCCCTACAAACCTTAGGTGGAGCTGGAGCCCTTAGAGTTCACAGGTTCCATGCCCAGAGTGAGGAGCTTGGGGGCAGCCCCCACACACCTGGCAAGTCCCCATTTTGCCATCACCTCCCAGGACACTCCCAGGAAAGCTCCTAAGAGTAAAGGCTGCTGAAATACTTGGGAAAAATCATACCGATCTATTTCTATTTTTTCTAAATTATTTCTCCTTAGAATTTCTTTCTCTTGAGAAGCAAAACCTCTCATTTTCTTTCTGAATCAGAATCAATCTTTTTCCAAAATTTCTTAAAGAACATGAATTCTAAATATTTTGTTCTCTGAAAAGACCTAATGTCCATAAAGACATGACACTTGACATGAGATATACTGCCTTTCTTTTTTTTCTTGGTAAGTAGAACCCAGATGTAGATGACCCAAATACTATCGTATGTAGTAACAGTCCAAGATTTCGCAACTGGTAGCAGTTTCAAAAGTGAGAAAAAAAAAACCCTCAGATTTCAGCATTTTCAGTGAAAAAGAAAGAACTTCTTCCCATAACATGTCTCTACTTCCTGACTAGTACTAATTCAAAAGGTTTAGGGTTTGTAACATTTTACAAACGTTATACTCTCTGGAGCATGGAAATGTGTTCTGAACCTTTCTATCTCCTCAGTCATTTTTTTCTTTTGTTTGGGCATCTCTTGGCTGAGATCAGACAGCTGCCTAAAACAATATGTGATGGGCTGCTAGGTATCATTTGGATGCAGTAGCACCTTAAAATGAACACATTTTTTTAGCTTATGGATTCATTACAGACACTGATATAAATATGTTTTTCATAGGGATAAAAATCAACTGTTTCTTAAAGTTGGGAAAGCATATCTTGAAGTTTATCATATCTGAGTAGTTCATAAAGAGACTGACTTTTTCAGGACGGATTATGCATAACACTTCAAAATGGTACAACAAAAAACCTATACTAACTCTGATATACTTTCTGTTATTGCTATTGCTACTGCTGCTGTGAATGGAGCTACCCTTCCATTTTCTCTCCACAGTATACATGTCTTAAAGCACAGTGGCTGTAACATATGTTTACTTCACATTAAATTCAAGTTTTCATTTCAATTTTCTGCTTTTCATTAACATTTTCCTTCCAACTTCTCATAACCTAAAGTGTTGTCCTTATAAAAAGGTTTTGCAGACCCACCTTCAATTGCTTGGGGAGTGTATGAGGTCATTTGTGATCATAACGAGAAGCAAAGATCGAGCAGTATATACCAAATGCTGTGATTAAAGGTGTTGATGAGGAGTTGCAGTGGCTCCTTCTACCTCTGCTAATGAAAACTATGCTGCAGTACTTACTGCCTTTGAAATCACTGCCTTCTGAAGAGAAAAAAAGCTTTTCATCCATGGCACTTTACTAAGCCCTGCTAGGTTCATGCAGGTGTCTGCCTATAATTATCCTTCTTTGTAATAATTAATCAATTTAGGGGAAAAATTGTTCTCCGAGTTTATGTTAAGCTAGTCTCATTCACCCATACCACCTCTGCTTTAAAAAGCATTTGATTCCCAGTGTAGGCATCACTCAAGGGCTTGGTCCCCTTTTTAAGGTATCATCCTGATCATATTAACAAGTATGCCCAAATAGTCTGTTAATGAAGCCACATGACTTAAAGAGCTTAAGTAGTAAAAAGTTTATGGTACTGAGATTAGAAAGGGATTTCCAGGACAGTTTAGTTTTATTTCATTTTCATTCCCCATAATAGCAACTCAGATTCTCAGGACAAAGCCTAACAGAGATGATGAAACTTCAGGAATTATTGTCGTAGCAAATCAGTGAGGAAGCCAAGGCCTAAAAGCTGAACCTGCAAAGTGCTTATTACCTCCTTTGAGGTGCTACAAATCCTATTGATTTCTCCAGTGATAACCAACACCACTTAGCAGCTTGCAAGCACAGGTCAAAAAATAGCCGGTAGAAATGCACCTGGGTGGTGGGGCATCGTGAAAGGAAAAAGATGTTGCTAGGTCCCCTTATAGACTGGTAATTGTGATGTCTACAGGACAAAGATCTGTACAGAAGGGGCCAGGCTAAGCACTATTAGAAATGAAATAATGATTGAATATTCAGTACAGAAAAAAGCAGCAATAAAATTCAACTACTAAAAGAAAAAGTCCAAAAAAGCTGTGACATTTAAAACAATGGGACATCTTTGTTGTACTGAGAGTGATGAAGGCTCTGTAAGGAGGCACTCATTGATGCAATATGAAATGCACCTGCTGAGAGTTAATTGCATGACTGGGGTTTCTCAACCAGGATGTGTCTCTGAAAGCAAAGTTTCCAGCTAGGAGAAAAGGTATATGGTGGTGAGTGCTCTTGCCGCAGAGACTCCCTGCAGTCAGCGGTTGGTAGCCCACCCGCAGGTGTCTCCAGCTAAAGTACAAGAGGCAAGAGCACAACGACTGGTATTGCACTGTGTAACCTGGATTAAACATGGCCAAATTATTATAAAGCTAAAAACCAGTATTCCTGGATTGTTTCAAACGTGACTTATGAGCATGGGGGCCACAGCCTTCGGGTTGGATTCTGAGCTAACCCACCTCAAGCACTACGGCTCCGAAAAGTCAAACCCTCTCATGTCCCACATAAGGCAGCACAACCAGGGGGACCAAAAGCATTTTGCACTTGTCAAAATCTTGCTGCCTGCTCTCGTGGTGGTCCTATTCACTCCGGTGGAATATTCATCCCACCAGCCTTGCGCGTGCCTTGGCCAGACACTCAGCTAAATGCGACCTACAGACAGCTGCACGGGCCAACCACCACCAGGAACTGTGCCCAGCAGCAAAGGAGGACATTTGGTGTAGCATCTCACAGCCTTGTAAATCCTCAGTCAGTGGCCTGGACTATAAAATTTTGTAACAATCTTACTGGCCTGTGTCTGCACCAGAACCACAGCATCAAGGGTTTGAAGCCACTGAACAACAGGTGTTGGAAGTACTTAGAAATGTTATTTGGGGTGGACAGGAAGCTTAAAATCTAACAAAACAAAGCTTCTCACAAAAAGTGCCGGATGTAGTTGAAGAATTTTGATTCTTTCTCAGGAAATTGAAAATCCCCAGATGTTCTGTGCTTTTCTGTGAAAATTCAGGTCACTCAGGTTTTTTTTTTCTAGAAGAATAGTTGATTTGTGGAGGCTGAAATTTGGAGAAAGGTAACTTTATTTTTACTGACATTTTTATAGTAGGGTGAAGACTATTCCAGTTGAATCCTTTCAGCGATCTTATTGTAGTCCCTCAAACAGCGCAATAAAAGACTTTGTAGAAGTGGGCTATCGCCCTTAAGATCATGCTGTTTCATGCCATATGAACTCTAAAATGCATAACTGTGCTACATAACTAAATTATGAACAATGATTTTCAAGCAAGTTGTTTTACTACATGAAAGAGATTCTGGAGGAAGGCACTTGCCTCAGACTTCTTTTACGTTGTCACTTCATTTGGTGCTAGCTCTCCAATCAAATATTAAAGCTTTACTCTAAATTATGTATAAAACTTTCTCACAAATCTGAATGCAACAGATCACGCAGCAAAATGCTGCTGCTGGAAAGGTTCTCTGATTTCACACCTGAATGCTCATGTCTTTCATTATTGTCACACTGGCTGCCACTTAAGAGTCCCGATAAGCCGACATTTTCTCCAGAGACGCACGCCCAGTGGTAAGCAACACTGCTTGGTATCTGCATGGTTTTCACATATTTGTATTTTTTAAATAAGAAATTGTAAGCAAGAGATTCTGAATTGTTTTGGTTTGGGGTTTTGTTTTGGTTTGGTTTGGTTTTTTTCAGGAGACAGTAGAGTTGCAGGGGCAAAGGCTGCCAAAAGTGAAATATCTGGCACGCTGCTGATTCCTATGTAGTCCACAAGTACGTGCCCTCACTAATGGCATTTCTAAAGTGCCGTTGGTCTTTGTTGCCTGCTGACATTTGTGGAGTCAATGTTTTTTTCCTTTTCAAAAAAAGTTGAGGAACTGAATAATAAAAAGTACATATTACAACAATGTTAAGTTGATAAATGACTCACATAACCATCAGTTAATCAGTTAAGACTGAACACGTAGCCTAATAGTGGTTATTCATATTCAAAAGTTAAGACATAGGTACCAAATTTTCTTTCCCCCATACTTAAAGTGAGGTAGATTACTTCAGAGAGATACTGCTATGTACAAAAGATGAATCAGCATTACTGTGTTAGTTTTGTAACCACACATAATTTTGCAGATATGAGATGGTCAGGGGAAAATTGTTATAAATTGTACTTTTCAAGTAACACAATATAAGACAGGCTGTACAGTATGTTAATTCATCTGCACCAACAAACATATAAACACTCACCCTTAGCTTCTATACTGCCTGATTTTTAGTTCCTACCAGACTTTAACATTGTCTGCAAATTTTTACTTCATTATTCTTCAGAATTCACATAGCCTCCAGGATGGTAGCTCTGCCATTCATTTTTCATTGCAAATACTCTCCATCTGCCATGCAACTTTAATGTTTGAGGGGAAAGGCCTAAGCATTAGGTGTTAACTGGTTAGACTTTCAAAAGCTATGTCTTCAAACCTTGGCAAGACAGACTTTGTCTTTCTGAAGAAAATGTGCCTTTCATGCTGGTTTTAGAAAGGACTGTGTCAAAAAAATGTTTTATAAAACAAAGTCTGCTGATGTGTGTCCTGAAGGTAATTGAATTTTAGTGCTGTTTGTACATACATAATTTGGGATTAAAGCTATATATATTTATATCATGACTGTTTATGAATTTCAAATGCCAGGGCAATGAAACAAGAAGAAAACAGCATCTTGGCATACTGCAAACAGAACCTTTCTTCCTTCAGTCAAGCAAAAGGGGAAAATGACAAGAGAATTATTAGGTTGGATAATTACAGGAGAAAAATCTGAGTTTGCTTGATTTGTTGTTTGAGAGTTGGCATGGGCTGAGGCTGCTGAAGTTTATTTAAAATGCAATGAGCTTTTGTACCTTAGAGTATGCCAAGAGTCAAAGTGGTCCAATGTTTTGTGATGGAACATTTCTCCACTGGGAATGGTTTATGTTTTGAAAGTGTAACTTTTTATGGAAACGTCTTGCTTTCAGCAATTCTCCTGATGCAACATGGAACATTGAGCATGACTGATCTGGGCAGTTTCTTATCAGCCCCCATGCTGGCTCCCTGGCCACCTGCCAAGAGGCTGGTGCAGCTCTTTGACAGGGGCTTCCAAGGGCCGACAACTTCAGGTCTGCCAGACTTGGAAACCCTAATTCCTGCTCAAAACTCCTAACATCCAGAAGTTGCTGGAGACAGTTAGTTTCTCAAATCAGTGGAGAAATATTCTGGAGTTTAAACTCTAAATAGTACGGTTTAACCCTGGCTATTCTTGCACCATTGTGGTCCAGCTGAGGGCAGGGCCCAGCTCTGCAGTATAACGTAAAATTGGCATGTCCAAACTGGTTCCACAGCTCCGCCGCTGCATCAGTCTCCTGCTGCATCGATTTCCACTTTCATTCAGGTGTATGATGCCAAACACTTTAATGCTGCTCTTCAAGATTAATTTTGACAACTCCAAGCCCTAAAAATTATACTGTATGCCTGATCTCCCCCAGACGTGAAGACTGGACTGTGAGAAGTTAAAAAAAAAAGAGATCCAAATAAATTTTCTGTTAATTTAATTTTCTCCTTGGCAATTTGACCATGAGGGTTCATTTCTCTCCATTTTTCTCTGCCACTGCAAGGGTCTTTGTAAACGTCCCACAATGAATGGGTCAGAAGCCAAGCCCCATGCAGATACTAAGCAATACTCATACATGTAATAATAATAACCCCCCCCCCCCCGTACAGTCCACAGTGATTTCTAGTACACAATAAGACACAATTCATGACACAACAACTTTGAGACAAAGGAAGGCATAAGGAAATGGCAACTCAGTTATATTGGGTATATTATATATATTGGGTATATATATTGGGACTTAAAATAGGAGCTGCTTGGCTGCTGACACACAGCAATGACCATTATTTTTATGCAATAGGCTTCCTGAGCCATCTCAGGACAGTATTTTGAAAGCATTTAGCTGGTTAAACGTGCAAAACCCCTAGGAGTTAGGCACTTAACGTTTTTTTGGAAAGCCGATGAGGTAACTATCTGCAGTTTTACAGAGCTTGAAGTATTTTAGAAGTCTGCCCTCTAGTTTCTCTTAAGAGTTACTGTCACCATGCAGCATTTAGATGTATGCTTTGGCTGTGATTTTTCTCACTGTAACAATTATTTCTCCTTCTTTTCCACCAAAAAAAACCCAAACCCAAACCCTACCAACAACCCACAGTGTGAAGAAACTAAATTCAGTGTTAACCCTTTGGGCAATGTTCGGTACTAGAATCATGATATAAGTAGAGGCAGTGAAACCACAATTTCATTGGAAAACTAATGCTTGGAAAAAAAATAGCCTTTATGAATGACAAACCCAGTGAGTACAAGGAGAGAAATGACTGTCAGAAAAGAGTCTTTTGCATTTTAGCACTTCACATGGCTGAAGGAGCCACAGGCCACACTGTTCCCTTACATTACTATTGAGAAGAGGGTGGGGGAAGTAAAAAACCACATTTCTGTGGCAGCAAGGCAAATGGCACTGCTCCGTGCTGCTCTCCAACTGAAGGAGATGTGCCCAGAGATCCCAGACAGCTGAAGCGATGTTTAGTGGTCCTCCCTGAGGTGCAAAGGCAGGGGACGTGTCCTGATTTCTGCTGGGACAGAGTTAACTTTCTTCCTAGTAGCTGGCATAGTGCTGTGTTTTGGATTTAGGATGAGAATAATGTTGATAACACACTGATGGTTTAGTTGTTGCTGAGCAGTGCTTACACTAAGTCAAGGACTTTTCAGCTTCCCATGCTCTGCCAGGTGCACAAGAAGCTGGGAGGGGGCACAGCCAGAACAGCAGACCCAAACTGGCCAAAGGGCTATTTCATACCATATGACATCATGCTCAGTATAGAAACTGGGGGGAGTTGGCTGGGGGGCAGCGATAGCTGCTCGGGGACTGGCTGGGCATCTGCCAGTGGGTGGCAAGCAATTGCATCACGCATCACTTGTTTTGTATATTCTTTTATCATTTTTTTTTCTTCCTTTGCTGTCCTATTAAACTGCCTTTATCTCGACCCACAGGTTTTACTTTTTTTTTCCCCCAATTCTCTCCCCCCATCCCACCAGGGCTGGGGGGAGGGTGAGCAAGTGGCTGTGTGGTGCTTGGTTGCCAACTGGGGTTAAACCACGACAGGAGGTTATTCCTCCTCAGCTGGAGGGCTGGTGTGGAGCTGTGTGGTCACCACATTAGTATGGCTGTATTGTGGGAACAAGGATGGGGACTGTGGGGGTGATGGGGTTGGGGCAGGCCAAGTGCTGCAGCTCCTGAAGCAACACTCATCACTAAGCTCACTCAGATTGATTTCTTTTAATGCTCTTAATGCATTAGCAGCAAGCTGTGCGATTTTGGAGACACTGAGAAGGGGCTCCTCTCCAAGCAAGAAAATAGAAGTCTCAGCCATCTCTATTTGGACAGTGATATTGAATTCATTCGTCATGAATTCTGACTCTTGTGCCACCTTACCCAGGCTGTGCTGCAAATAGCCCACGTTTGACTCTTTGTGCTAGTTACAGTTTCTAAAAATGCTACTTTCTCCTGGTCATATGGCTTCTTCTCAACAGTGTTCATAATGTATGAGTGAGTGTTTTTCCATATATAGTGTACAGATAATATCATAGCACGACTGAATTGTGATCAATCATGGTACTATTCATCCACCTGTTTTCTTTCAGTATAACTCTGGCATGTGCAATAAAACAAGAGGACCTGAGACAACAGTCACTTCTCTGCAAATACAGTTATAGAAGTGATGGAAGTTGGCTATGGTATCATTTTCAAAATATTAAAATCAGAACTGGGTGGTCTCTGTGCACTTTGCAAATACTTTTCTGAAATGCTTAGCACTTCATATGAAGCAAAATACATTGAAAAAATAGAGCAAAAGGAAGGGTGGTAAGAAAGTGATTGCTAACTGTCAAAACGCAGCATGCAGTTCTTCCCTAACGCACATTCTCTGCAGCCTCTTCTGAATATTTAACATTCTTGTCCTGGATTTCATGGCCTCCTTGCCATGGAAAAGTGAGGTCTTAATCAGCTCAGGAAATTTGACAGCCATCTTGTACATAACCCACAGGATCTCTTCAGAGATGGATAAGCATGAAGGCAAGACATCGTACTCAGGCTGCTAATTTAACTTGACATGCAACTGACTGTATTAGAAAACTGTGTGTTCTGACATCTGGTCCATGCAGGATATGCTTAATTCCTCACATTATCTTGCTTCTTCAAAGCTACTGCAGGTAGTGTGCTAATTGTCTCTTCTTTGGAAAACTTATTATCAAGTCATTTAGTATTTTATACATACACCTACAGTACACATGAAGTTCTTTCACATCAGTAACTAGTATATATATATATATATATATTTTTATATATGTATGTTGTGTTTATAGGATTTTGTCATTTATTAGAGCTTCAAATGTAAGCCTGTTTTTTCCCTTGGAATAAACAGATTTCTTCAAAACATAAATGAAGGTGTTACAGCATGTTGTCTGTACAAGACTGTACCGTTGATATTTGATTTTGTAATCTGTGACAGGTGAGCATTTAGAAATGAGGTATTAGGATTGAGTGGAAGATACATGGGAGAACTAAACTTTCCCATGACACCCTGTTTCACAACACAAAATTGGTTTTGACTAAACAAACTGAAAAGAAAAAAAAAAGTATGTTTGCCACAGAAATAGAAGGAAAAGGTGAGAGGAATCACCTGCTGTTAAAAAACATGCACCCAAGACCAATTATTTTTCGGTTTTGAATTTCCACCAACAGGGTCATAAAATCATAGAATCATAGAATCGTTTAGGTTGGAAAAGACCTTTAAGATCATCCAGTCCAACCATTAACCTACACTACCAAGTCCACTCTAAACCAATCAAGGGTAGACTGGACTAAACCATGTCCCAAAGTGCCACATTACCCGTTTTTTGAACACTTCCAGGGATGGTGACTCCACCACCTCTCTGGGCAGCCTGTTCCAATGCTTGACCACCCTTTCCGTGAAGAAATCTTTCCTAATTCCCAACCTAAACCTCCCCTGGCACAGCTGGAGACCATTTCCTCTCGTCCTATCGCTAACTACATGGGAGAAGAGACCAACACCCACCTCACTACAACCTCCTTTCAGGTAGTTGTAGGGTCTATAGTTTCTGTGGGAAAGATTTCTTTTACTCAGCTCTGCAGAAAGGCATTTCTCAGAATTTACATGTAGCCGTTCCTGTTGGAGCACTCCCACAGCTATATCAGTATCAGAGTCCTGGATCTGACTGCAGAAAGACACAGAGGCCCATTGACTAGTAATAATGAACAATATGCAATTCACATATTCAAATTTGGAGTGGGATCTTGAGAACCACTTAAGAGATTTAGGAGCATAGTTTGCACTGAGTGGCAATGGGATTGTGCTCCTTAGTACTGGGGGGCAGAGTCCCAGCAATTGAGATACCTAAGGTGCAAATGGGACGTAGGTGCTGAACTCTGAAACTGCAACCCTCAAAACAGTGGTCCAACTACACCATAACCTCAAACTGTGCTCATGCCCATCAACAAATACCTGAGTTTTGATAAACCTGCTCAGCTGGGTACCTGGGAGACATGTAACCCTGAGCAGTACCCAAAAGCTTGGTGAGTTTCCACAACAGACCTTCCTCCTCAGCACCTACCTAATTGCATCAGGCTTTGTACAGAAACACAGCATCAGCTACCCTGGTTTCTTTTAAAGCACAGCTTGAGGAAATCGTTGCTACACAAATTAGCCTTTAGACAAGTTACATAGCAATCCACAGGCACATGGAAGCAGGTTTCCCTACTGCCAGCTGAGCTCCACATTGCTAAGCTGCTGTCAGGCTCACTTGTCTAGAGATTAATTTTAATTCATTTCTGCACAGCAGCCTAGCTGTAGCTCAAAGTCTAGAAAGGGTCCCCCCTGCCAAGGTAGTCTGCAGTCTCCAGGGAGGCAAGAAATGTAGGGTTTAATCCTTTTGAGGAGAAGAAAGAATCGACCTGCTTTATTTATGCATCCTGGCTGGGTATGTGTGATAATCGCTGAGCCAAGGCTGAAGGGAGAGGCCACCAGCACATTCCTTCTTTTGCATGTTTTCAAATTGTTCTTGTTTTTTAAAAAGTACTCAGGTGCGAATCTGGAGGAGATGGTTTACACTGTAAATCCGGGAAGGGGAAATGGCTCCTGGCTGCACTCAGGACATTGCTGAAGCCCCAGAGAAGACAATCTGATTGTTTTCCATTTTTTTTTCTATTAGTTGTATCTAAGCAGCTCTCCACACAAGCTTCACGATGCTGCTTGCAGAAATGGCTCAATGTTTCTTCACAGTGTATGCAGTGCCATCTTCTTGAGATGGCAGAAGAGCGGGTTTCTGCAGGGCAGAAGGTTTCTGAATGGACCTGTGTGATCAGACACTGGGTACTATGGCTGAGACGGGGGTCTCCACCCCACTTTCTTCTCTCTGTAACTTTGTATGGCTCCTTACAGCCAGTTTCCTACTGAGGGGGGACCAGGACCTGTCCCTGAGCAAAGCTAGTGCACCCTGGCAGGGGACGACAATGCTGGCCTTTATCCAGCCCTTGGGACACAGCAATCAAGGCAGAAGGTGGTGCCATAGGCTCTGGGCCATCTATTCTCCACCCCTGTCTGCCTACCCCAGGGTCTGGGGCACTTCAGCTCCCCTCTTTAATGGTGAAGCCAGCCAGCCAGCCAGTAGGTGTTTAACAGAAGGTAGAGTCCAACCAGTTGTACCCACTGGTAGATCATGCAAGAGGATCACCTCCATGGTAAAGAGAGACTTTGGAAGACACAGAGCTTGTAGTGCCTCTCTGAGGCAAGTGAGTACACAGTGGTGCAATGCATTGTTCTACCACCCTCCACGGCTACCAGAAACAGCTGTCTGCATTGTTCTGCCCAAAATGTATCTGATCCTTGCACTGTTAATAAAATCCCAGCCACTGGTGAGGGACGTGGAGGAACGCTCCATTGGCTCAAGGCACTCTAATGCCATTGCAGGTGATTTTCATACCAGAGGCTTGCCTTGATGGAAATGGTTAGATGCCAAAACTCTCACTGCAGGTGAGGTCCCGAGGACTTTCCTTTGCTGAAGGACAGTCAATCTTCAGCTCAAAAATGAGGCCTTTAGCCTCAGGTCAGCACAAGCTTCGCTGGGAGCCAGTCTCCAGTCATGGAGACTATTAAAGTAAGGCACTGAAGGAGTTGGAGCTAATTGCTCTACTTCTCATCCTGCCTTAGGGAAACAAATTTCTTTAATTTTAACCAAACTGCAAATAACTTCACACTCGGAGATCTGACCAAGTTGCTCTGTGACCCAGCAAGCTACTGCTTGTCAGCTGAGTTGTGCTGTTTGGCCAGGTTCAACCTCTTATTCTCTACACATGTAAAGCAGAACAGGAACGTCTTCACTGAGGTTTCTACTGTTTTGTCAAAGACTGAAGCATGCACATGCTCAACAGTGACTCAGGGGTTGTCTACTAATGTGATTAACTACAGTAACTTGACAGACAGCAGTGAGCTCCTCCTTAAAAAAGCAGAATGGATTTGCCTGAGAAGTAATTGTTCAAATATCTAAGAGTAAATATATTCCAAGACATGCCAAACTTAAGAATAAAAATAAGAAAAGCACATAAAGAGTGGAAAGGACTGCAATACTACATCATTGCCTAATTTGGTACTTTTTGAATGAAGGGCTTAAACTAAAATCAAGAGGGTACATATGAGATATGCCAGTCTGAATTCACTTTACTTTCAGCAAAATGGACTGGAAACTGAAAATACGCCTCTTGTCTTCACAGAAAGAGCTCTTCTTGTCTTGAGAACTAAAAGGGAGAAAGATTACACTTTTTTTCCAAAATAAAAGCTTCCATTCAGACCCTGAAGAGACAAATCAATTCAACTATTTTCATAGAAAACCATAAAACTAAGGAAAATGAGAAATTCAAAAGTAAAAGATCTGAGATCCTTAATTAAATGCTGTGTACAGCAGAGGACATACTCTGTCCTGGTCTTTGACAATCTTTGGGAAGGATACTGGGCTCAAGAACAGCATGATTTGCAAACACAGAAACAACCGGAGGTTTGCTTTTCCTTATGTTCTGCCTATTTCAGCTCAAATGTCTGGTTTCAAGTCTTCGGATTTGTATTTTCTTCCATTTCAGTACATGCTTTGTGTTGGTTTCATCTTATATATAAAGGCTGCACCTTTCAAAGCCCTCATATAACACCATCTAGTTATTGTCATCATGTCCTTCCCTCAGCAGCAGTTTGGCTTTGGGGGAAGTTTTTTGTTCTTTGATGTTTCCTCAGTAAAAGTAATTTTGCCAGTCCTACTCTTTCCTTGTGCGTGCCAGTATTGCTGCTACCACCGCTGTTAAAATGCACTAACACAGCAGCAGACATGGGCTGGTTAGCCTGCTTCTCTCGTGGTTCATTTGCTAAGAAGCAGGGCAAGTACAGCCATCGCCCACTTCTTCCCTAAGTGCATTCACGGCCACAGCTATTGTGTGCTCCAAGATTAGATTTCTGTACCGTGAAAGGCTCCGTAAGGCTGTGCAGAAGTAACAGCAATTTTAAGATGAGGTTCGCTCCAAGGCAACAAACAGGAACAAAGACCCAGGAGAGCTAAAAGCTGAAGGACGCGATTTTTTTCTTTATCAGTTGAATAACTGAATTATTAAATTAAAAGCCATATTACAGCAACTTTACCGAAGTGGGGGAGTAAGTTCTGAGCACCAAGTCTGAGGGTTTTATTCTGCTTTTGTTGAATCCATGTCTGTACATGGAGTTCAGCCTTTTGCGGTCAGAAACAAATACAGCCATACTAATAAAACCACTACATGGAGGGAGAGAAAGCCAGACTTTATACTTGTTCCCAGGTTCAAGAAAGGTTAGTTCAGCTGAGTTTCCTTTCAACCAGCTACAACCTGCAGCAAATCAAATGTGAAAAAAAAAGTAAGACCAACACTGAGAGTAAACCCAATACATATTCCAGTAGGAAATGCTTATTTGTGCTGTGTACTTTGTTCTTTTAGTACATGGAAATACAGTGTACTTGAGACTGCTGCTGCAAGTCAAAGGGGAATTAGGAGGTTAAAATGGCAGCAGATAGGGACAGCAAAAACCAATAACATCTGCAGCATAATATTTCCTCAGTAGTGTTGCTGACAGGGCAACAGATGTTGGGACCACCGTAATGGTGAGCTCTACGTATATACGATGTTCTACCTAGATACGGTGACCTCTACCATTATACAATGTTATTTATTCTCAGAAGGAATTCGCAACCAAGTGTGGAATAGAGGTAGCCTTGGCATTAAAAAGAGCTACACTTTTCAAAACACAGCGCATGAGGAGCAATTCGGTGGCTGAAGCAGGCCTAATCCTGAGTAGGGCTCATGACATTTGTAGATGGCCTGCTCCCACACAGGGATCACAAGGCTCATGCAATATCAAGCCATCTCTGCAAGAGATGACAAAGTACAGTGATGCAGGAATTTATGTGGTTCTTGAGCACAAGGCTGTGAAAACATAATTAGGTAGTCTTTTATCAAATGAAACGAATAAAAACTATAAAACAAAATTATGAGGTACTAAATTTAGAAGAAAATTCATTTGATTATCACATCAGAACCATGATATTTCAGATCATACTGTCAGCTTAATTGGCTTCAATTTATGTAGATTTGATAAAACTATCTGAGCTGTTAATAACTTAGGAAGTTGCACTTCATGTATTCAAAAGCAGTTAGCTTTTTTACTCTGATGTAGGCACTTGAAAACCTTTGTGCTGAACACGTTTTGAACTGCATAAGGTTAGAGAGACTGGAATTATTTATTATTTTGGGTTCATGATGACGCCTGTCATTACAGTGTCTGAGTGCTCCAGGCATACCTAACGCTGGTGGGACAGTTCCCAGGTACAGAGAAACAGCATCGCTCTCATCTAGCTCATAACTCTTTAGTAGTGGTGAGTATCATCTCTTTCCCATTCTCCAAACAGTTTCTATTGCCCATGGTTCCCTGATTACAATCAGTTCTGCATGCGTTTATATGCGTGTGCCTTGGGGTAAGTGCCATTTAAGTCACAGGACCTTCTCTAAATACCAGGATTTGTTCACACAGCAAATAGCTGAAGTTTTAGGGATTCCTGATATCCTGTTCTGAGATTTCCAAGAGGAACACATTCCAGTGGTACTTATTGTTTAATGCTGCAGTTCATTCATACTACCTCTTAATACATATAGCAGAGATAAGAAAAAGCCTGCTGACTGTATCCCATCTTCACACTTCACCGATCCCTCCACACCTGATATCTTCAGGAGGTCTCCTGCCTTTCTGAGCTTCACTTGAGGGGACTGACCCCAGAAATTGCATCCAACTCAGGGAATTGATTAAAAAGTTTAGTTCTTACAAAAATCTGTCCTGAACAGTGCTGATGGGAACACAGGGGTTTATACATAAGAATCTGAAAATAAAAGTTCAGGACCAAGTAATCAACAGAGTGATCACAGGAAAACAGTTATTAAATAGCAGTGATTTTTTTTTTTTTTAAAGGAGAATTTTCAGCTTTCAAACAAAATACTTGGAATTTTCTCCCAGAAACTGACATTTCTCACTTGAGAATGGAGAGGAGATTTGTGGGACCACATTGCTAGCGTGGGAGGTATTATTTTACTTTAAGGGCATTAACTTTTCAAAGTGATAGGCTCAATGAAGAAACTTCTTCTGTCCCTGTATAGGTACCTGTTCATTTCTACATGTCTGCAAACTCTCTTGAATATGGTGAAGGTAGAAGAGTAAATAACATGCTCATGTTCTAAAGATTAGTAGAGAGTCCTTTGAGTTATTATTTTGTGCTTGTCTCTTCCAGTAATAAAAATTCTCTGCTTGAAGACACAGCTTGGAAATAAAAGACAGGGTATTTTTGCATATTTTATGTTTTGAAAAAATACAAGTATCCATTCTTGTAGTTCGCTTTGGAGCAAAATGTCTTCTGATTTTTCAGTGTTTGTTTTGAAGTTATTAGTCAGATTTCAAAATCAGAAACCTCAATCTTTTCCTAACTAGTTCATGTAGAAGCGTTTGTTATTCATAAGAATATGCCCTGTTCTTGACTCAGTAAAATCAACCTCTTAATGCATACCTTTAAGCTTTCGTAGGCATCTAGAAAGCAGAGTCTCTCCTGTATGCTTTCCTCCTCACTTCCACCATTCAATAAGGGAATGAGAAGGAAGCCTCTCCCTGACTTGCAAAGGCCTGAGGAAAGACATGCTGGGGGCTTACCACAGCATTTCATCGGTGGTGGGAAGAGACTCTCAGTTCGCGACGGACAGCTGCAGGTCATGTTAGAGACAATGAACTAACTTTTTACTTCTGAACACAGAAACTCTGGGAAACAAAACATCAATAACTTTTTTTGCTCGAGGAGATAACATGATTCAAAAGGTTCCTCTGATACTAAGTTATGTTCTGGGGATTCCAGTTTTCTCTTTGAAAAGAAATTTCTAGCTCTTCCGTTGTAAAGTCTGAAAGCATGACATAAGTAGATTCAAAAAACCTGGAAGGCAAACCAAAAGAACCTTAAACATGCTGTTAAAAAATCCTAAAACCCCTCAACTACCTAGTTTCTTAGAACAATTTTACAAACAGAAGTGACCTGGCAAAACTGATGGCTGGCCATGAAATCCCCAAGTGCTACTAATCTGGAAACTCTGAACCAAGGACAGCAGGATGGTAGGAAACCAAAGGACAGAAAAACTCAAGAATTATTTTGAAATTAACACAGGCCAAACAGTGAGTGAGTCCGGGGATAGCCCATCACTGGGCATCACTGAAAAGAGCCTGGCTCCATCCTCTTTACATCCTCCCTTCAGGTATTTATATACATTGATGAGATCCCCCCAAGCCTCCCCTGACTTTGGCAGAAGGGCCCTGCAGAAATTCTTGCAGTACATCCGCCTTCTTCACCCCATGGTTCCCACTCCAGCTAAGGAGATCGGAGCTCCTGACCTACCCTGGCATGCTGTAGACGCAGGATTCCCTTCCCTCACACAAAGGCTGGCTACCTGGGCTTAATCAAATGAACACATTTTCTTAAAACTATGCGGCTGTTTCAAGAGCTCACAGCATGTCAGAGTTCCTCTACTAGCAAGGCACTGGATGTGTTTTCTGGACAAAATGGCAATAACTTTGCTTGTTACTGTACAGCAGTTTAACCATATCTCTCTGGTTCATGTGAGCACAGGAGTAAGACGCAATCATTGAACAGTGTGTCAGAGCAGTGACACTGGGAGATGTAGATCACTACTGCTAACTGAGATGCAGCTTAAGAGCAGTATATAGCATGAAACTGTAATTAAAATCCACAGTACTCAGTGGACAAAGTTATAATGTGTATTTTTAGCCCAGGGTAATTGACATTTTTTGTAAATAATTAATAGCAACACCAAGGAACATCTTGTAAGTATGGATATAAGAGCTCTATTCCCTAAGAGACTTCATTTTTTTCCCTTTCTCTCTCTTTCTTCCCCAAGTGATGCCAATCTCAGAGGCTGCTCTGCTGACAAGTTTCCTTATTTTTTGCGAGGCAGGATTCCCAATATGTTACGGAAGAGGTAATGCTGCAAGTAATAAAAAATCTAAGCTGCCTTGGGAAGCTTTTGCTAGCTGTTTAATCTTCTGCCCTCAAAATACAACTCCCTTGCTTCTGTAACCTGACAACAGAACTACCTTTCTGTTTCTGCAATTAAACCACCCTCCCTAGCAGACAGGTAAAGACAACAGATTATCTACAAATGCCAGTTGCATGGTTTCTCACACCTTGAACAAGACAGATACCCCATCAGGAACAGCCCAGGCATGGCTCAGCAACCTTGTCTGGCCTGTGATAGGATTCTGACAAGCCCTTTCTCCAAAAAAGACCAGAACACACTGCCAGGAGTGCCGCCTGTATGTCCATGACAGACTTTTTTGTAACTTCAAGGCAGTAAATTTCCCTTTTTGCCTTTTGAGGAGTTCCTTCAGTAAGTATGAAAGTTTCCTTCAAGAGGAAAAGACTAGACCACTCTAGCTGAAGGTTGAGGTCCTTTAAAACCGAAGTCCAGCATTCAGACTCCATGACCCTTCACGGCACATTGTAAAGTCTTGTTACACAAACCCCCACACTTCAGGACACAAAACGTGAAGGGATACAGAATGAAGAAAGAACCCAAACATGAGTTGCAGCAGAAATTGGCAGTGATCAATATACACGCTCAGGTGAAATGCCAATTTGTGCTCAGTCCCATTTTCAGGTACAACCACCATGCTAGTTGACACATGAGATATCACAACAATCAGCATTAAATCTCAGCCATAACAGGTTCCATTTGTCACAAATGGAATGCTTCCTACCATTACTTATTCAATAGGACATATATTTACCTGATTAGCATATGCTATTTTGTTACTATTTTATTTTGCATACATTTCACTCGTGCATGTAGAAAAGCTCATGTGCGAAGGGAGCAGCAAAAAAACCCAATTGTAGATGGAGAAAAGGAAAAGGAATCACAACTCATGTTGTATACTAAAACTAGCTGCATCAAACACATCATCTGCAGGTCTGTGGGAGAAAAAAAATCTTTATAACAAAGAAGGGTATGCTAATTATTTAATTATAGATGATAGACCAGCAGCAGGGGATGAGTACTGGAATATCTTAACTGATAAGCACTTTATGACCTTCAGTGGATCCAGCTTCATGACATCTCACTAATTATATCCCTCCCACAAACTGTTAAGACTCACAACCATGATCTTAGCAAGTCTATTAATGTTTCCTAATTTGGTGAAAGGGCAAGACCAAAGATATTTAACAGAAGTTACTCTAAAGTGCAAATAATGTAGGAATGGGTTTGTGAGTAATGAACCAACCTACTGTTTTGCATGTTCCTTATTTTTGCTGATGTGTTTGCACTCTGTAAAACTGAGAAGAAAACAAGGATCAAAATTAAAACAAAATTGATCACGTTGACTTGCAATTTACTGAAACTATCTGATGCAAAATGACAATAGTAGGAGGAAGTGTCAGAAATAAGTGTTGTAGTTGTAAAACTTCTGGTATTTTTGACATATTTATGTATTTATATATGTATATTTTTTATGCTTTTATGATATCATGTTATAGGCTCACAGCATTTGGAGTTATTCCACCAGTTTCAGTGGGTATTTCCTACAGAGTACCACAATAAATATATAAAAATATATTTTTATAATTTTTAATATATTAAAAAATATTTTAAAATGAACAAAGGGAAATCCCTCAACAGTGAGTATCTGAAGAGTTTATTGTACTGATGTGAGAGAGAATTCATTTCCAAACTGTGAAAACCAAAGAACGCCCTCATTTATCAGTACACAGTTTGCCCAGATATTTCTATTGACCGGTCATTTTACCACTGTTTAGAGAGTATCGCATCCAAAGGATGATCAGTAACCGCTTCTTGGAGATGAAGCAAAGTATCAGGAAGATGTGAGTGTGCATTTCTTGCAAATAAAGATAATGTTTACTGGCTTGGCATGGTTAGTCATAAAACAAATCACTGACTGTATCACATTTTACACAAGGCTGCAGGTCATGCCTAAAACAACTGAATTGATGAATGCCCTCTATAGGGGAAAAATCCTTAGATTTAGTACCATTCAAGGCTGCTGCATGTGGCAAGTGATTGATTTACATCTCAATTTTATGTAGAATTTATACACATGATTAGGTCTGCACTGCAACCAAAACCAAACTCCTAGACTCCAGTGAGTACTGTGCCTGCAACTTTTCTAGAAACTAAGTTTTCAGCTATGATCTGTTACGGTACTATCTGAAATCCAGAAATCTGTGTCCCTGTCAGAACCTGATAACAAATACAACACCAAAAGAAGGATGGAGACAGAAATGACTTCATAATGACCTCACAGCTTTCAAGATGTCCTTCAGTTTGCTAACCTGTCTTTAGAAATCTTTTCTCTACAGTGAATCTCTGTGCACACCCTAAATGTTTCTGTCAGACTCTCAGTAAATTAATTATTAAAAAACTGGTTTAAACGTTGAAAATAGAAATCATCTGAGAATAAATACGGGGTTAAATTTATGTCTAAATATCTCTCACAGAGAAAAACCTCTTTAAAGCCTCACATTAAAAACTTATATTTCTCTGGGCACTGTTTTAGTGCAATGACTACAATGTTACATTTTACAAAATGTTAATTTTCCTTTTCCCAAATTTTCTGAAAAGAAACACTCCATTGTTTCTTTAAAATAATAGGAACTATATGACACAGCAGGGTAAAAGCAAGAAAAAACTAAACACTTTTTCCTTCTAAATGGCATATTTATGCTGTACATAAAAATAAGTTAATGTTGCACTGTGTATTGGGGCAATTCACTCAGATTATATGCCACTTCTTTCAAGATTCCTGGTCCATAGTGCTTCTGTGTTCCCAGAACTCTTTTGCACTGCTTTCTGTTTTCTTTTGTTCTTCATTTATTGTTTTGGTGCAGTAAATTCCAGATGATGTTGTTCTACTCAGCTTAGCTCCTCTGCCTCTCTTCATGATAAAAAGGACTTGTGTCAATAGGCACAACTGGCAATTCAGATGACTACTATGTGACACAAGTATATTTTTCTTACAGTAGCCAGGGCTTTTTCTATTGAAACTTCTCTGTACAGCTGAATTTTCATTGTAACTGACTGATGTATCTTTACTGACTCAGGCTTTTCAAAGAAAATCAGAGGATAATTTCATGGACAGAAATGATCATTAATTTCTATAAGGCTCAGAATGTAGAACAATGGAGGCTTATGGGCCTTGTTTGAAATCAGATGGAAATGATTCTGAAATCTGCATTGAAGTGCTGAATATTTCCTTTTAAATAAAATAATCATAGAATCATAGAATAGTTTGGGTTGGAAGGGACCTTTAAGGGTCATCTAGTCCAATCCTCCTGCAACCGAGCAGGGACAGCTTTAACCAGATCAGGTTGCTCAGAGCCCCATCCAACCTGACCTTGAATGTTGCCAGGGATGGGGCCTCCACTACCTCTCTGGGCAACCTGTGCCAGTGTTTCACCACCCTCATTGTAAAAAATATCTTCCTTCTATCCAGTCTAAATCTATCCCCCTTTAGTTTAAATCCATTACTCCTTGTCCTGTCACAACAGGCCTTGCTAAAGAGATTGCCCCCATCCTTCCTATAGGCCCCCTTTAAGCACTGGAAGGTCGCAATAATGTCTCCCTGCAGCCTTCTCTTCTCCAGGCTGAACAACCCCAAGTCCCTCAGCCTGGCCTCATAGGAGAGGTGCTCCAGCTCTCGGATCATTTTGGTGGCCCTCTTCTGGACCCGCTCCAACAGGTCCATGTCCTTCTTGTGCTGAGGGCCCCAGAGCTGGACGCAGTGCTCCAGGTGGGGTCTCATCAGAGCAGAGCAGAGGGGCAGAATCACCTCCCTCGACCTGCTGGCCACGCTGCTTTTGATGCAGCCCAAGATGCAGTTGGCTTTCTGGGCTGGGAGTGCACATTGTTGGCTCATGTCCAGCTTTTCATCCACCAGTACCCCCAAGTCCTTCTCCGCAGGGCTGCTCTCAATCCTTTCATCCTCCAGCCTGTATTGATACCGGCGGTTGCCCCATCCCAGGTGCAGGACCTTGCACTTGGCCTTGTTGAACCTCATGAGGTTCACAGAGGCCCACCTCTGCCACTTGTCCAGGTCCCTTTGGATGACATCTCGTCCTTCTGGTGTGTCAGCTGCACCACTCAGCTTGGTGTCATCTGCAAACTTGCTGAGGGTGCCCTCGATCCCACTGTCTATGGCATTGGTGAAGATATTAAACAGTCTGGTCCCAGTACGGACCCCTGAGGGACACCACTTGTCACTGATCTCCATGCAGACATTGAGCAAAATAAGATGAAGTGTGAGCTGTGGTGCTAATCATAGACCAGTCACTCAACCCATAGGTGTCTGGTGCTGTCTGCCGTGCCTGAAGGTCCCTGCCTGGTCTCCAGCTGCCACTCCAAAGTAGCACAGATCTCCCTAAGGTCCTGTATCATATTTCTGAGCCCTGCACAGATATATAGCAAGTACTTGGGTGCCACAGGTGGTATTGGGTATGTTTGTGTGATCAAATACATGGAGCCATTAGCATGTCAGTTTTGAATTACAGAAATGAAATAATATCAAATATCTAATACTCCAAAGGAGCTTTTTAAAAATACTGACTTACTTGTCCATCACTACAATAAATTTATTTGCATTTTAATACGTTTATTTGTAGTTAGTGTGTACAAATACAAATCCTATATTCAGTAAAACCAGAACTTGTGCTTGCGAAGCAAGAAGCTGGTATTTTTAAGCTGGCTTCAATATTCCTAATAGCTGAATATGCTTTTTGTTAGGCCAGCTGATGGGTGCCATATATCATCAGATATAGTCTCCTACACGCTCCATGTTTGAAATAACAGAGAATTCCAAGGATTATGACCTTTTCTTCTTATATTTTATCTTTGAAATATGGATTGTGATTCTGGGCCCTCTGAAGTAACCAGAAAGCCATCTTTTGACACTAAGACATTTCCGGATCAGCCTGCTTCTCCTAGAGCCATGCAAAGAACGTCTGTTTTACTCACCTGGTTGTTCCAACTACTGTTCAGCTTTGGGGACAAATTTCAGCTCGCTCTTTATGTTCTGAATCTCTGACAAGTTGACAGCAGGACCTGGAAGTTTCTTAGCTCCTGGGAGATGCTTCTTGTCTTTCTCCTCCTCTGTCAAAGCAGGAACACTCTGCACAAAAGGATACCAGTGACCTTACTGCTGCGATAGCAATCTCTTGAGTATGAGCATAGGTCAGTTATTTGAGAAACAGGAAAGGATGTTTTTATACTAAATGCAATCCCAGTGGAAATGGGGGTGGGGGTGGGGAGGGGGCAGGAAGAGATAGGTTATTTTTTTGGTTGTTGTCTAAAATGTCTAAAAACAATCTGAAGAAAAAAAATTCAGTTGCTCAGTGCAGAGGAATGTGGATCTTCTGGTAAATGAGTAAGAATTTACAGTGTCAGACCATTAGTGGAAAATTAACTGAGTGGACCATTAAAGAGAACTCCCAGGTACTTCATATTTTAGGGGAAAAAAGCAGAAGAACCATTTTTATTATCTAATTTCTTTCAGAGTCTCATAGCTGCTGGCCAGTTGGGGAGGAAATCCATCATGCACTTCTGCAGCTCTGGAGAAGAGCTATGATAGTAGGTTATGGACCCTAAAAACTCCATTTGAGTTTAGTTCAAGTTGATGTTTAATTTTTCTTAACCTCAGTTGTAAGACCAGAAGGGGTTTTTGGCATTTTATGTTTGAATTAGGGTAGTGCCTGACAGCTATCTTGCTGACACTGTAAAAATTCAGGCTAAATAACACCACTTACACAATAGTGATCACCTCAGCTAATTTCCTGATGGACCACAATATTTCGGCCCTTGGTACTTTCTCAGTTGTACTATTGCTCCTAGGTGAGGTAGAGCATGCATTTTAGACAATTTCTATTCTAGACTGAGCAATGTTTTGAAGGAGCAGTTTTCCAGTGGGGAGTTTAAGGTTCATGCAGCCTGTTCTGTATTTTATAAAGCTGGCATAGAGGGGGAATCACATAGGTTTAGAGATGAATTAATACTTTACTGCAAATGATTTCACAATGAATTTTTTTTTTCTTTTTTGATTACTCTGTGAATGTCCCCTTGGGATGGCCTTTTTGGAGTTAATTCAGTATTTAGATTCATTAGCCACTCTTTCTGGAAAGTTGTATTGACCTTGAACATTCAATTTTTTATATTTGACTTAATTTTCAAAGTTACAAGGTTATCTGTCAAATATTATTGCCCAGTAAACCCCTCTTTTTTTCTGCTGACTAATGGACCACATGCTAATGAGGAAGCAGACTGGTTGCAATGTCAAGCAGCAAATAAACAAGGTATTTTAGAAAACTGAGATTTTCTTCCTATCTGATCTTTAAGCCATGAGCTTGTATTGTTCCCTTTGACAGTCTTATTGCACAGCTAGCTAATCCAAACAATCAGGGAAAACTACCATCCTCCAAACCCCTGCAGCAGATACTGTGTTAAAAATGATATTTCACATCATTTACAATACCACTCCTTCTCATAGTACAAACGGTGCAAACTGTGACCATGTTTTGGAGACTTTGTGCTCCATAAGTTGATGTTAGCTTTCCCTTCTAATCTCAGGTGTGTGCTATTTATGACTGCACCCCCCAACATCACCCACTCTGTGTGCAATGCACAGCTGAGATCAGACCTTGGCCTTCAGTTTTATTGAAGGAAGTCTGAAGAGTGACTTAGATATATGACAAGAGTTAACAAATACCTGCATGGATATGCTCTGACTGAAGAAGAGTTATTTTCTAAAATTCCCACCCCCCATTTCTTTTGGATGCTAACACGTCCGCTCCATTGACTTTCAGAAATATGTGTTCCCTTCTGACTCCACCATTCCTTTGAGTAAGACCCATATTTCCATTATCTCCTTTGCCAAGGTTTTAAAATATAGTGAAAGATGCTAAGCACTGTGAGCAAAAGCTGTATTGGTCTAAAGCTGATCTAAAGAATCACAAGCTATATTACAAAACCTGATGAGATGAGAAAGCTGAAAAGAAAAGTCCACTGGTAGCATTTTTATTCCATTCTTATTACAGGAAGAATTACATTCCTATTACAGAAGATCTGTTTCTGTAGTCTTTACTCCCATTGCTTTGGTTGCATATTGGCTATAAAACAGGGGCCATAATGTCTGTCTCATATATAGTATTCACATAACTGAGAAGCAAAGCAATATTCAATTACCCAACCAAATCTAATTATCAGCACTAGTAATTTATTTTATTTCTCAAATATTACCAGAATTCACACATGCTATATTAGTTTCTGCTTAATAACATGCAGTCCTTCACCAGTTTAATTACTGTGGAGGGAATATGCTTTGATTTCTTTCCAGAGGAGAAAGCCACAAATATGTGTTCAAGGTCATTTTGTATGTTTGGTTTTCGTTTTTTAAAATCTTCTTGAGAAGAGTTAAGTCAGCCTGGGTTTGATTTCTTCAGGAAAGTTCTCTGTAAACAGAGCACTATTTATATCAAATATGTTGAAATTCAGAAAAAAATCTGTCTGATTTAGGCAGAAAAGGAAGAAATAGCTCTTACATGACCAAACCTGAACTTTTTAAGTGCCTGTACCAGGTCAGAAGGAGCTGATGATTTGTCCAAAACTAAGCCGGCTGCTTCTTGTTTGGGGCTGAATCACCAGCAGTGCCACTGCATCCCTGGAGAGAAGTGGCTACCCACCTCCCTCCTGGTCCTCACGGCTCTGCTCTGCGTGAGGGCAAGACCCCCTCCAGCCACAACAGCTTTGCTTCACCCGCATGGCAGCAAGTCCACCCGGCTGAGTCCTGCTGCAGAAGCAGCCTGGCTGTATGGGGTGAATTTGAGCCCTTCCTGCCCTTGACTGTGGGGAGCATCCGCAGCTCTGGCCCAGCAGAACCTGTTCTTGGGTGGGGACTTATAAGATCAAACTTCACCAGCCATCCAGAAAGCCATAAGCACCCCTCTTTATTTGAGTTGTTTTCTTACTTGGAGTATCCCACTGCCTTTTCCTCCACCATTGGTTTTAGTTCTTATTTATTATAAAAGTTCACGGTAAATAAGATGCTTTAGTATCATCCAGAAATATGATACCTGTGTTTAATCATAGCTTTTGCGATCAGTGTTGGTTAAGGTATAAATTTGACTTCATATTCAAAACTCAGTGTTAAATACTCCCTGTAAAATACAGGCATGCAAACACAGAATTCAATCTAATCCGGAGTACTTTCACCCTTATGCAGGTAAATGGGGTCACAATTTCTGTTTTTAATTTGGAAATGTATAGTCTCCACATTCAATTTCTCCTTGTTGATAAATATTCCAAAAAAGTCAGGTCTGAAAGCCTGTTCCAACATTGTTAAGCTGGAACAATAAATCCCGCCGCAGGGCAGCAGGTAGCAGCATATTCTTCCAAAGCCTTGCTATAACTTTCCCTGATGTATTCCATCAACTCCCATCTAGGTAAATACCGCTGGTGAAATCCTGTCTCTTTCCTGACAGCAGATATTATCCTGCTGTTGAAGCAGAGCTACACACCTTTGAAACAGTTTAAATTCCTATAGGTGCCTTGGCATCAAAACCAGAACAATATATATTTGAAGTGTTTAGTAGGTAGCCAGTTACTTCCATGAATGATCAGTGCATGTTCAGCTGTGATACCTAAGATTGGTATGTAGTGCTATAAGATTGATTAAAAGGCTTTCTTTCATCAATGGCAGGGATTCTCCTGGGAAAAAAAAAAAATCAACTCCCCCTTTTTTCCTTACCTCCTCCACTTCTTCAGGTGTAAGTTCTTTTCTTTTATGAGGGTGGCCTGCACCAGGTCGAAATGCTCCCATTGGGATGTTAATATTAGCCTGTCACAAGGAAATTATGATGCATATAATAGTGACTGATAAATAAATACACAGCTGGTAAATGGCAAAATGCAAAAGGGGTGGGACAAGAGTATAGACATTATTGTGGTTTCCAAGCACTTATGCCTTCCATGTATGTATCATCACACCACTCCCATGGGAAAGGGAAATGCTTTCATCTCCATTTTAAAGAAGGAAAGTGAAAAAAGCAAAGCTACCTAGAAAGCTTTTGAAGTTCTGCATTTTAGTCTAATGCTCCCTGATTTCATTGGACTTTAAACGAATGAGTACCAGACACCGAAATTCCTTTAGGTATCTGGGTCTGCTTCGATTTGGTCAAGTAGAGTGCCAGAATAAGGATTTAAGTGTAAATCACCCAAATCCCACAATAACACCCAAACCACTGGACCACTCTCCCTCCCCCAAGTGACACCAGTTCTCACTTCACTTAATCACAAGTAGTTAGGAAGGAAAGCCTGTCCTGAGCCAACTTAAGCCATGAATGTTTAAGATGTGATTTTACTGACAAAATTTACCTATGGCTGCTACAAACTGCAAATGTAATGCCTTAGTCCTAGGAATACACCTCTTGGTTACAAAGAGGATCTGTGGGAAAAGGCAAGAAGGCTTTTTGACCCTCCTGCCCCTGCTGGGTTTTGCCCAGCCACCCCAGCCCCATCTGCAGTGGGAGTTCACCCGTCGGAGCAGGCTAAGCCAGCTCTAATGCTGGACAGACCTCTAGCCCCTGGCTTTAGCAAACTCCCTCCAGAATGATACCCACATGACTGCATCAACCTGATTTTTTATCTGTGGCAGAAAGCCAGTAGCCATAACATAAACAGGGCTTATTACAGATACTTTTACAGTAAAGATTTTTGAGAAAAGAATAGCAGAAAACACTGCTTAAGGAAAGAGCAGCTAAAATGTATCTATTTCCCAATGTGACCCAGCCTGGATTATTTTAAAAGTCAAATGGTGTGATCAACTAAATGCACAATTTATACCTATTCTTATCTCATGATCTCAGAAGAGAAGCTGCTTCTAGGAAATGTCATCAAAATATAATAACTCCCACTGGTAAAACCAGCAGGTGAATCAATAATGTTATGGAGCGGAAATGGAGAACCTTCCAACAGAGAGCTGTGTTATTGTAGTTTACAATCTGACTGATTTGCATTAAATGAAAATGAAGAATTCCATCCTTCTGCTCAAATTGTGATCTTGCAGATAATGCCCCAGGTTGGACAACCACAGGAAAACAGCCCACTGTTTTTAGTAACAACAAATGTGCTGACAGCTGTAATCAAACGTTGAGCAAATTAAAAATCCATTTGCTAAGAAATAAGCACCTTTCCCTTTATTCTATTTGTCCGTTTACTGTTATTTTGTATATGCAAGGTGATGCTGCCATTTCGGTGGGACTGGCAAAAGTCTGTAGAGCTATGTAGTTTCTAGACAACTGGGTATTCACTTCATAATGTTTTTCCACTGAGCATTAGTTTAGATATTGTGAAACCTTTCATCTGCACTTCCTAAGTTCCCAGGAGACAGGGCATTTTCAGCCTCGCAGTACTTAACCCATTATTTCATTTAGGAGTGGAAAAAACCAGCTTGGCTATTTTTAATTTTAAGCATCTCCCCTGCCACACTCTGGTACCTCTAGGCAGCTTCTTTTTTTTTTGGAATATGAAACTTCTTTGCACTTTACAGCTAGCATGGTCATGCAAGTTTGCAGAGTTGAAACATCAAGAGTTATCTCTCCTCTTGGTGCTCATTTTGAGCTCAGGCATGCCTTTCCCTTGGAGTCAATCAAAGCAGAAGCCACCCTCCCATGGCCACCCACAGTGTACCACAGCATGGTAATTCTGATACCCAGCCCTTGCATTTCCTACTGTGATTGACAGACCAACTGCAACTAAAAATGGTTCAGGAAACAAAAATGAACCACTAAGTGCCAGACTGCTAATTAAATTAAATTAAATAAGCCGCTCTTTGGTCTGCTTCAGCATTTTCACAGTAATCTGTGTCACACCAAATCAGTTTGAACTATTTTATCTGCAATAAATGCATTCACGTCAGAGTTTGGACAAGACGTACACAGACATGAACTATTAACTTGGTAAAACAAGTAGCCTTTAAGACATAGTTTAACACTGGATCTGATAACACATACTATAAATTAAAATATTTCTAGTATGAAATGAAAGTATGATGGAGAGCAGAATAAACCCCCCATAATCCAGGTGGAAGCAGTTAACAACCTGCTAGGCCACCTGGACACTCACAAGTCTATGGGGACAGATAGGATCCACCTGAGAGTACTGACGGAGCTGGCGGAGGCGCTCGCCAAGCCACTCTTCATCATCTATCAGCAGTCCTGGTTAACAGGGGAGGTCCCAAAGGACTGGCGGCTTGCCAATGTGACGCCCATCTACAAGAAGGGCCAGAAGGAGGATCCAGGGAACTACAGGCCTGTCAGCCTGGCCTCTGTACTGGGGAAGATTATGGAGTGGTTCATATTGAGTGAGCTCAACAGGCATGTGCAGGTCAACCAGGGAATCAGGCCCAGCCAGCATGGGTTCATGAAAGGCAGGTCGTGCTTGACCAACCAGATCTCCTTCTATGTATGACCTGGTGACCCACCTAGTGGATGAGGGAAAGGCTGTGGATGTCATCTACCTGGACTTCAGTAAGGCCTTTGACACAGTCTCCCACAGCATCCTCCTAGGGAAGCTGGCGGCTCTTGGTGTAGGCAGGTGTACTGTTTGCTGGGTAAAAAACTGGCTGGATGGCCAAGCCCAGAGAGTTGTGGTGAATGGAGGGTTAAATCCACTTGGCGGACAGTCACAAGTGGTATTCCCCAGGGCTCAGTTTTGGGGCCAGTTCTCTTTAATATCTTTATCAATGATCTGGATGAGGGCATTGAGTGCACCCTCAGTAAGTTTGCAGATGACACCAAACTGGGTGGGAGTGTCGACCTGCTGGAGGGTAGGACGGCCCTGCAGAGGTACCTGGACAGGCTGGACCAATGCACCAAGGCCAGTTGTATGAGGTTCAATAAGGCCAAGTGCCAGGTCCTGCACTTGGGTCACAACAACCCCATGCAACGCTACAGGCTTGGGGAAGAGTGGCTGGAAAGCTGCCTGGCGGAAAAGGACCTGGGGATGCTGGTCGACAGCTGGCTGAACATGAGCCAGCAGTGTGCCCAGGTGGCCAAGAAGGCCAACAGCATCCTGGCCTGTATCAGCAATAGCGTGGCCAGCAGGAGCAGGGAAGTGATCGTCCCCCTCTACTTGGCACTGGTGAGGCTGCACCTGGAATACTGTGTCCAGTTTTGGGCCCCTCACTGCAAGAAGGACACTGAGTTGCTGGAGTGTGTCCAGAGAAGGGCAACGAAGCTGGTGAAGGGTCTAGAGAGCAAGTCTTATGAGGAGCAGCTGAGGGAACTGGGGTTGTTTAGCCTGGAGAAGAGGAGGCTGAGGGGAGACCTTATCGCTCTCTACAGCTACCTGAAAGGAGGTTGTAGTGAGGTGGGTGTTGGTCTCTTCTCCCAAGTAGTTAGCAATAGGACGAGAGGAAATGGTCTCCAGCTGTGCCAGGGGAGGTTTAGATTGGATATTAGGAAAAATTTCTTCATGGAAAGAGTAGTCAAGCATTGGAACAGGCTGCCCAGAGAGGTGGTGGAGTCTCACCATCCCTGGGGGTGTTCAAAAAACATGTAGACATGGCACTTTGGGACATGGTTTAGTGGGCATGGTGGTGTTGGGTTGATGGTTGGACTGATGATCTTAGAGGTCCTTCCCAATCTTAATCATTCTATTTTAGTTTTACTTTAATTAAAAATAATCCAGCCACCAAGCCAGGAAACATGAAATTAATTATTACTCTACCCTTAATTGGTTTAGTGGTGGACTTGGTAGTGTTAGGTTAATGGTTGGACTTGATGATCTTAAAGGTCTTTTCCAATCTAAATGATTCTATGATTCTATGATTCTATGATTCTATGATTCTATGATTCTATGACTGATTTCTGAACAGTTCCTGACCAGAGGTACCAGAGTCCTGAGCTGTAAATCTCCCTATTAATTCAATGCTGGTCCCCTCCCGTGGACGAGCAGCTGTATAATGCATGAACTGCAGACCAAATTCTGTACACCAGTGTAGCTCTGTAAGGACTGTGTTGTGCTGCGATCAGCATGAGTTTGCAATTTTGTTTTTATAATAAGTTTCAGGGCTCTTTTCACCTGTCTGCTAGGATGGAGATAGGAGCTTTAGTGATCTCTTCCTCTCCTGCTCCCCATCCAGTGAAATGCTAAACAGGAATTTTTTTGTTCCAAACTCCTGAAATCCTAAATTATAATTGCTCTAGAGAGACTTTCTACATGTGATTATTATTTTTAATCATACTAATTATTGAAACTATTGGGTTTGCATCTTCCTTCATTTTTGGAAATTGCCTACCATATTTTGGATGTCATTGCAGTTTTCATAGTAAGTAGGTATGGCTACTGACGTACTGGGCTAAGGTCTTCCTGAACAGATTGAAGGAAAAATATCTGTAAGCATGACATACAACATATATTGCTGGTTTGACTCAACTGAACTGGTATTTAGACATGTGCTTGTGTTCTTCTTTCTGTTTACTAGAGACAGGGCATCCAGATCAGGAACTGTTGGGTCTTGAATTACTAGCAGCCATGCATGTGTTGAGGACTGTTATGACTAAGCATCTCCACAGCATCACAGACATTCCTAGCTGTCCAGAAGGATGACTGAATAAGCTGGAAAGCCACTTCAGTATAAACATATTCAAGTTAAAAAAAAAAATAAAAAAGGAACTACAGAGAAAACTGAATGTTATTCAGAAAAAAAATAGGAAACCCCTCACCCTTACCTCTGGGGAAAGCCAAGAGTGGTGTTTGTAGGTAGAATAATTGTCAGCCAGAGCTATACACAGCCTTTTACACACTGAGAGGGGGAGGCCAACAATGAATGTTGCCAGGAATTAACAGTATTGTGGTCTTTTATCGCCCCAAACTACTCTTGGGAACCAGTTGCTACCTCTAACTCTCCCACATCTGTATTTAGTGGCTGTCAGCAAGTGAAGATTTTAGTGTATATCTCATACGGTCAGAAAAAAGCACCTTCTGACACAAGAGTACCATGAAATACTGCAGTTAGTGAAGTGTCATTCCATTTCCATCGCTGCAGCACAATGTATATTCTCCAGGGGATGTCAGTCCTACTGTAATAGCACATAATAGCAAAGGATCATAATATATGAATCACAATGTATAAAAATAATGTGACATTTTGAGTCATGGTTCTTAGAGTGCTCAAAGTGTAACAGGCATCGATTCAAGTGCAAGTCTCCCTGCTGGAGCAACCTTTGACACAATGTTTAATAGATTTATTTTAAAATTTGTGCTGTAATTTTTCTAATTCAAATTACCTTTGTAAAAAAGTTTCTTAAAATACTAAACTTGGTGCTTAAACTTAATGCACTTTTTTAATGGACAAACTAGTAGAATTTTTTTACATTTAGAAGTTGGAAAGTCATCATAAAACTAAAAAGGAGTCTGTAACTACTTCTTTACTTTAAGGAAAACAGTAAGCCAAATTCATTCCTTAAAAATGTTTGTATGTGCCTACAGAGTTTAGAGGTAGAATGCAAATACTTTTGAGCTATAAATTATCTATGTTTTTTCATTAATCATACAAATATTTCCATAGTCACTGTAAAAGAGGGATGAAAATTTGAACTGACTGAAATCAATGGCAAGCTTCTGCTAATTTCAACTGAATTAGAGTACAGTACTTTGCATGCCTGTTCCAGTGGAGTTGATGATGATGATAAAGAGAATTAGCATTTTTACACTGCCTTGCAACTTCAGTATGCTGTCTAGCCACTGGGTAATTAATCTTCTTGCTACTCGAATCCATTGAGTTAGTATTATCTTGGAGAAACAGAGGATAGATCAGACTTTAGAAATTCCATTTTGGGTTTCTTACATAATTTTAAGGGAATCTGAACTCGTGGAAAAATTTGATTGCAAGTGCATTTACAAAATACATGAAAATTCTGTAAAATTCTGGAGCTCGGGAGGTATTTTTGCCTTTTGACAAGAATCAATGATAGCATGAGCTATTACAGTCTTCATGATGTTACTTCATGATGATGTTGGTATAATTGTCCAGCTGTTTCTTCTACAAGTGTGTAACAACCAACTTCACCCTTGTAAGAATATGCTATTTGAGGAGGTATGTGACATACAAGAATTTTTTTAATTAAAACATCAAAATTTCTCTCATTTTACTCTGGCTTTTAAATAAAATGCGTCTTAAACAAATATTGGAAGTTGTGGGTTTTTTTCCTAAAGGAATGCAGACATGAAAAACTTCACAGTACCTGTGCCACCTTTTTCGCCTATAATTCTTCCAGCGTTATATGAACTCTGTGGAAAATCTAATAGTTGCAAGAATTGGTTTTACTTATAATGCTGATCAGTCATGCAGATGTATCACTGTGTTTTGCTTAGCTGATCCACCAACAGACATAACCTAACACTGGAAAGATCATGCAAGCAAGCGATCAACCAACTTATCTGGTGCATTTTTTTATCACCTCAGACCATACGATGCTCTTCAGGTCAAACTTTTTCAGTGCTTTCATATCTACCAAGGTTTTAACTTTAAAAGAATAATCCCCAGTTAGCACTTATGAGCAAAATGCAGTTTGCCAAGCAATGGAGGTTGAGATTTATTATTTTATTATATTAGAAACATAAATACTGTCTCTTACCTGAATGGCTTTGACATGTGACGCTGGCTGTTTTGACATTTTTAAGACAGAGGCTTATCCCTGCAAGCAAAATAGGAAAGTGTTACAGGCTCTGACATTCTGATAGCTAGGGGAGATAAGCTAGAACTTAACCCTTGCTGCCTCTTGACTGGCATCTATTTCATCTGCCCAGCTCCTGTTTCTGTCTCAGGTTCAGTTGCTTAGTTATTCCTTCTGAATATCAGGAGACAGAACACCTGAGCTTCTCCAATCAATCTTTCATAGCCACAAATGGAGCTCGCTCTTTCACATTAAAAACAATAATGAGTAGAGATAAGGAATCTCTCAAACCTTAATGGCATTGTAAAATGAGTAAGAATTAAAGGAAGTATTTGAGGATAAACAATGTATGATTATTTCTGTCACAGTATGTATGTGGGAATTATTAGAACTCTCAGTTTAAACCTTCTTTCAAATAAAGCATAACTTGCTACAAAATATTGAAAATGCAGATGTAACCATTTTCTGACTCACAAATCCTTGCAAATCTCTAATGCCTATAGACTGAAAATGATCAAGATGGTCAAACTGTAAAGTTCTGTTTGACAATTGTTAGGGCACAAAGTAGCCTCTCTTCAAAGTTTTAGATCACATAGATTCATTGATTTTCTTTAGCAATAGGATAAAAAAGAACAGAAGTTTCCATATAATTTTATGCAGACATAGAAATATGGACTGATACAGTATTAATATACAATAACAAAAGGAAACACACCAAAGTCAAAAGATTCTGTAAAGGTAAAATAAAAAAAGCAAGCAAGAAATTTTACTATCACATTAGTTGAAACATTGCCTCGGCCTTTTATTCTTTCACTGAGAATTAAGATTTTAACTGGACTAGACATGCATCAAAGTCTGGTTATTTAACCTATCTCATTATAATGCAAAATAAGATAGTAATACTAAAAGGTGAGAAATTAGTTCACCAGAGAACTCACTGATCACAAGCAAACTACAGTATATTTTGGCTACCATATTTAACCTGAGATGAGAAAGGAAATACCGAGAAAAGTAATAAATGACATAGAATAGTAGAAATATACTGAGAAATCAAAAGTGGGTCACAGACCTTGGTACTCTGCAGAGTATAACTGTCACGTGGAGGCAGTACCAAAGAAAAGTATAGATGAGTTGTAGGTTGGCTTCAGCCTGGAATATCAGTCTGAAATTGTACCACTGGAGCTGCACGGAAGACTTGCTCTTGCGTATTCTCACATCAGCTTTAAATCTGCGTATAATGCTGAGCAGAACTTAAACTAAAAATGACCTGCCATTACAGGTATCCCCCTGATCGCACTCTCAGCTCTAAAGAGTGCTGTCTAAACCAGCACATAGCCTTAAGTCAGTGGATGTCATCTTCATAGCTTGCTTCAGGTTTTAATTGCTTTCACTAAATTAATAAATCAGAAAAAAAACCTGCCATGCAAAATAAAACCAGCATGCTTCCAGTGAGTTTTATATTGTGGTTTTATGTTTACATTTACAATTTTAAAATCAGAGGTAGTTTTAAAACTTCAGAATTCACTTTGGGGGATGAAATCTCAGCCACTGAAGTTCATGACAAAATTTGCACAGATTTCAAAAAGTCAAAAGGATTTACTGCACTCTATCTCTTTCCTTTTTGAAAATCTTTACTATGCATAGAAATAACTGTGGTGTTAACCAGTGATTGAATTCCCAAGATAAATACAAAACAATCCCCCAGTTTATTGGAAAGATAGGAATCATAATACTCAAAAGTTAATTAATTTTTCTTATCATCTTCTCCTCTTTCTAATCAGAATGAAAAGTGGAAACAAAAGCACAGGAAATTAACATAAAACATTTTAAAACACCGTGGATCTACTTTCTAAACCCTGTCACGAGGAAATTCAAGGTACGATGTAATTCTCCATCTTGCGTGCCTGTAGATTGCAAAAACACCGATACACGCTTCTTGGGCCACCTAGAGCTAGACGGGCAAGGATTTACACTGAATCTCAACTTTAAAACAAGCACAGCAATAATGCTCCTCAGTGAGGTGCTCTGGGTTCACAAGAAGTTTGCATTCGAAATTATTGCAATCAGACACTGGTTCCTAAAGACGGATGCATGATACAATTGTGTAGGACTGCTTTTGGAGGAGGTGATTTTCCTACCAGTTCATGCTGTCCTCATTACTGCCAGAGAAATCAGGACAACAGCACGCTACTGGGTAAAAATAGACAATCTTCTCTGGCTCTCTCCCCTTCCCTCCCTTCCCTGAGCTTCCCTCCAGAGCAATACTGACCATCGGCCACAGGAAAATAAACCTTAGATTACAGATGCATCTATTACTGAAGTGATTAGTTCATTTTTATAAATTCCTTTGTTCTTTTGCCATGTGTCTCAGAGAGAGAGTCAAGAGTGCTGCACTGATTGTATTAAGTTATTTCTGACATTCCAATCAGCTCTGCAACTTGAAAAAATCACTCTTCACCTTCATTTCCACTGCAGCATTTCACATGTACGCACACAGTGAAACGCAGACGCATGCAGCCTGTAGTCCCTGATGTCTTTTTGGCCTCCCCACACCTTACCTTTTACCTTTTATGGGCTGCATGCTGAGCCAAACTGAGAAAGTAACAGTAACATTAGTTCAGTTTGGAGCTGTTTTATGCCAGACTTCCCCTGCAAATTCTCTTGCTTCTCAGTGAAAGCACTTGTGAACAGGACTACATGTGAAATACAGGACTACTATAGTGAAATAAATCAGTGTTTTGAAAAGAACCTTTGTAAAACAAAGGACCTATCTTCTGTCCCTCTGCTAAAAATAATTTCTGACAGGGCTGTAGCAAGATAAGAAGCTGACTTATTCAATTTGCTTTAAATACGATGAGATATCATAATGCCATCTTTTGTAATCCGCACAAGAGATGTACAGTACCACACAGACAACAGAAAGAGCCCTCCTCCCGCCCCAGCTGGAAGCCATCCTTTCCCCCCCGCCGCACTCACGGCATCAAGCACAATGGGTATTTTGGACACAGAACTGCAATGTATTATCTTATTAAAAGACTTTGACAGGAACTACACTGCTGTGAGACCCAGCTAGTACAAAGAAAGAAGAGAAACCCCCACTTTGTAGCTTCCAGTCTGTTACACAAAAACTTACTACATGTTCTAGGCAAATGCGGTAACATTTTCTGTAATGCAGTTGTCTCCACTACAGTTACCTGTTAAGCTTACGGTGAAAGAACACCTCTCCTACCATCAAAACCCCCGTGTAATAATTCACTAGCTATAACAAACGTACAAACAATAAGCATGTACCTATGTACTACAGTATTCGAGCTAATACACAATTAGGCTTCTCATGAGTCACTAGGCATTTAAGTGACTTTCTGGTTTAAATCTTTAAAGATCCCCATAGACTATGAAGCAATAACTATAACAATCTGCTCTGAATACGCTGATACGTTGCACAAGATATTAAAATAAGCAGAAACCCACAACTATTGCAGTCACCTCACAGCAGTTATTAAAGAGTTTTCATAAGGGTCTTTCAAGTTTTTAATTGACCCCTTCAAGATTAGCTTACTTATTTACTTATATAAGAAAAGTTCCAAACCGTCAAGTGAGTATGTGCACCTCCTTTCGATGCTGAAAGAGGTACCTTCTTCTACCAGCTGAGGTATTGACTGTGATCCTTTTAATGTGTCTGAAATAGCTCCAATGCTTTCAGTCTGGACGGCACTGAGAGCTGCTTCAGGCTGGAGTGGGACTCGGCTGAGAAGCAAAGTGTAAAAGGGAATTCCTGTCATAGCTTCCAGTTGTTCTTCCTAAATATAGAGTTTGATTCACTCTGTAACTTGGTCCCCTGTGACACTTGACCATCATAAAACCGGGGCTCAAGTGTCAAGCAGGAGGTGTTGAAGGAACACACCTTTGGGTCCTTTTCCTGCCCTCCCTCTCCCTGTCGCCTCTGGGCTTTTCACAAGCCCCAGGCATACGGTGGCAGAAGGCAATGCACACCACCACCCGTGGCGTTTGGGGCAGCGTGTGCCTCCCTACTGCCACACTGCAGAAAGAAATAATTATGGAGACATAGTTATGAAGAACTCACCTCAGAGGGACTAACTAGGGGAGGTGAATGCCACACCAATGTGACTGTATCGCTGCCAGGTTGGGAGCAAACTCGCACAGCAGCTGCCTCGGGGTCTCGGTGTAGCTTTCCCGCGTGCAGGCAGCCGCACTTACGGGGAGGAGGGCTTCTGACCGTGTGAGGCCATAGCGGCCAGCTGCTGAACATTAGGGCGTGTGGATGAAGAGAAGCTAAAGGAAGAGTGTGTGTGGGAGATGCTATAGCTTATGAGGGAAGTGAAACGTTATTATACAGTCGTGCTTATGCTGGCTGGAATACTGTCTTCAGTAAAGGCTACTGAAGGAGATCTGCCACAGCAAGTCATGCATGGGGCACAGCCTCATGTTTTCATTCCCAGAAACCCAGCCTCCTGTTCACTGCATCTTCACTAGAGTGAACTTTCCTCTTCATCACTCCTCTGCCTTACCTGTTCTCCACCTGACCCACAACACTAACGGTGACAACAGCAGTGTCATTGTGGGTGATACTGTACTGGTCACTTGCTGCTGCTACTTGCAAGTTTTAGAAGATCAACAATTTTCAAAATTTGTGCCAAATACATTTATAACAACGAGTGGTTGGTTTAATGATTTCAGAGAGGATTTCCCTTGATTTTTACTTATGTGACCAATCACTCTTCTCATTTCAAGTATCTCAAGGAAAAAGATGACCTCCAAGACCACTTCATTAAGCCTGTGACTCACTCTCTGATGCTCTCTTTCCCAAAAGTGCTGTCATCTGGAAGCAGCTGACAAAGCTGATGACTTGCTTTAGCAGCTTGCAGACTACTCATAGCCACCCCCTTCCCAAAGAGCCATGACAAGATGGACACACAACTAGGCCTGCAACAAGCACATGCATTTGTGTTAGGTCATGACTGACAGAGGTACATATAGCAGTCAGCTCCTTCCAAGAAGACCCCTTGGCCTATTACCTCAGAAGGCCTGAGTATGGCTGACATCAAATATTCTGAGGCATGAGAAGACTATTGCACTTGAAACATGGCAGAGTTCATAACAGGGCTCACAGACCTGTCTTTTGCCTAGGATGGAGGAGTTTACTGTTACAGTCTCAGGTTCTGCCTTCCAGGTGGTTGAGACCACATTAAAGCAAAGCTGGAGTCAGATAAGTGACTTTATATACCTACTTGTGAAGGTTCATATTTACAATTAAAGTATTAGAAGGCAATGAAAGAGGCGATATATTTTTCTAACATGGTCTTGTACATGAATTTATTTAAATTTATATTACAATAGTTATATTACAAAGCAGCTCCGGGATACACACTTCTTTCTTCCATGTGTCATTAATTTAGAAAAGGTAGGCCATTGCTTACATTTTATAATCCCATCATCTTGCAAATAGGCCTAAGAAATACCAGCTCAACTCTATTTCCTTCAAAAAAATTTCACACCAGTGACAACTAATTTAATCATAGAATCATATGTTAGCTTGGGTTGGAAGCGACCTTTAAGGGTCATTTGGTCCAATCCCCCTGCAATAAGCAGGGACATTGTCAACTACATCAGGTTGCTCAGAGCGCCATCCAACCTGACCATGAACGTTTCCAGGGATGGAGCATCTACCACCTCTCTGGGTAACCTGGTCCAGTGTTTCACCACCCTCACTGTAAAAAATATCTTCCTTCTATCTAGACTGAATCTACCCTCTTTTAGTTTAAAAACATTACTCCTTGTCCTATTGCTACAGGCCCTACTAAAATGTCTGTCCCCATCTTTCTTATAAGCCCCCCTGAAGTACTGGAAGGCCGCAATAAGGTCTCCCTGCAGCCTTCTCTTCTCCAGGCTGAACAACCCCAACTCTCTCAGCCTGTCCTTATAGGAGAGGTGCTCCAGCCCTCGGATCATTTTGGTGGCCCTCCTCTGGACCCGCTCCAACAGGTCCATGTCCTTCTTGTGCTGAGGGCTCCAGAGCTGGACGCAGTGTTCCAGGTGGGGTCTCATCAGAGTAGAGTAGAGGGGCAGAATCACCCCCTTTGATCTGCTGGCCATGCTTCTTTTGATGCAGCCCAAGATGCAGTTGGCTTTCTGGGCTGGGAGTGCACATTGTTGGCTCATGTCCAGCTTTTCATCCACCAGTACCCACAAGTCCTTCTCCGCAGGGCTGCTCTCAATCCCTTCATCCCCCAGCCTGTATTGATACTGGGGGTTGCCTCGTCCCAGGTGCGGAACCTTGCACTTGGCCTTGTTGAACCTCATGAGGTTCACACAGGCCCACCTCTCCAGCTTGTCCAGGTCCCTCTGGATGGCATCCTATCCCTCAGGCATGTCAGCTGCACCACTCAGCTTGGTGTCATCTGCAAACTTGCTGAGGGTGCCCTCAATCCCACTGTCTATGGCATTGGTGAAGATATTAAACAGTCTGGTCCCAGTACGGACCCCTGAGAAACACCACTTGTCATCTGGACATTTAGCTGTTGACCACTACCCTCTGGATTCAACCATCCAACCAATTTCTCATCCACCAAACAGTCCACCCATCAAATAAATCTCTCTCCAATTTACAGAGAAGGATGTTGTAGGGGACCGTGTCAAAGGCTTTACAGAAGTCAAGATAGATGACATCTGTAGCTCCTCCCTTGTCCACTGATGCAGTTACTCCTTCATAGAAAGCCACTCAGTTGGTCAGGCAGGACTCACCCTTGGTGAAGCCGTGCTGGCTGTCTCAAATCACCTCCCTGTCCTCCATGTGTTTGAGCATAACTTCTAGAAGGATCTGTTCCATGATCTTCCCAGGCACAGAGGTAAGGCTGACAGGTCGATAGTTCCCAGGGTCCTCCTTTCTTCCCTTTTTAAAAATAGGCACAACATTCCCCTTTTTCCAGTCACCAGGGACTTCCCCTGACTGCCATGACTTTTCAAATATCATGGGGAGTAGCTTGGCAACTACATCAGCCAATTCCCTCAGGACTCTGGGATGCATCTCATCAGGTCCCATAGACTTATGTATGTAACAGATAGCTTTAGTGATGTGTAAATAGAAAACGAGTCTACCTCTGTCACATACCTAACACCCACAAACTATCACACAAAAATTGTATTAAATCGTTGGGATAAAAGGAGTAAGCCCAAATTCTATCACTAATATCAGAAAATGTAGATCTGAGCAGATTTTAAAGGGAAAAATAGACACTATTACTATTATTTTGCAGATTACCATTCCTTTTGAATATCCACTGGGATGCACAGCCCCACGTCTTGCAGAGTCATCTGCTAAGTACATGCAGCAGATGATTTAGTAAGTAAATAATGAGGCATATGTGCATTTCAGATGATGGATTCAATGCCTGGCACGTTAGGGCCAGATAACAGTACATTGACACACACTCCATAAAATTATTATGTCTCATGTACAGAGATCCAAAAGACATAGTAACAATGTATTTATTTGAAGTATGAAAATCCCAATATAGTTCAAAACACACTTTTGTTGCATTCCTAGAAGAATTCCTAGAATTAACATGCTTCCTGGAACAGCTTACTAGTTTTGAAAATGAACTTGATGGTTAACAGAAACACTTATGTATCTTCCCTCTTCACTGAGATATTTCACTGTATAGTGTCAGAATTGTTTCTTTAAGCTGTCACTACTTAATACACTTACTTAAATATTTTGCTTTTTGAGAAACCTCATGAGCACAGATTTAACTTCCCTGAGGCTCCCAAAAGAAAAATATTTTTTCCATTATAGTACAAAATAGTTTAGTGTAATGGAAACAAGGTTATACAATTGAAAATGCAAGTCAACAAAGGTGCAGTCACAACCTCAGCTCACTTGAAATAAGACTTCTTTAAAGTAAAAAGTTAAAAAATACATTCCTGGAGTTTTGCTTCGAATTACCAAGTAGTAGCAACATATTATAAATCTTTGGCAACGCAAAACTTTGCTTCCCTATCTTAATTTTAGATCTATAAATTACAGTTTATGACCAGGAAAGAATAGTGGGCCCAGGATATTAAGTATTTGGTGAATTAAGTCCTATCACTACCTTCATTTGAATTGTTCGGTGAAGAATACGAAAACTAAAGTTGCAGTGCAAGGTAAACTATTCTCTTAATTCAACACACCTAAGTTATTGACTAAGATTTATCAGAGGATTAACGTGGAGGATCCTGGAAAAAAATACCACCATCCATTTTCTAACTCACACAGATTTTATTTGCACTTTTGGGCTCTTTTCCCTTAGTAAAGATGTATCTACTCCATGTAACAATGATTTGGCACATAGGCTTGATGAAAGACAGAGACTTTTAGCAATGGTAGCCAGTCACATGAGGTTAGACAGAACTACAAAAATGTAAAATACAGTGGAGCTAGCAGTTACCAGGCATCAGAGCCCATTCTTACTCTTGCTTTAAACTGAAAAGAATTTTGAATCCTAGATTGCAGAAAGAGTATCAGACCTCAACTGCTTTGTCAAAAGAAATGTTGCCTCAGGAAGTATCATCTACTGTTCAGCTGTTTCTCCCAGTTTCCCCCAATCTATATGTTTCTTAATATCAAGAAAAAATCAAGCACTTTCTCTTGAGTTTCTACTTGTACAGCTATGCCAACAACAATAATATCAGGCTATTTAAATAATGAATGACATAAAATAGCATGCAAAAATGTTTACTAGTAGCTAGTGGACAGGAAATCAACAAACATATCTAAATTAGCTGATTTTGTTTCTGTGACATTTCTGAGCTGCTAAATATTAATTCAGCTCCTGCATGCTCCTCCTTTTCCATATAAAAGCATGGTGATTATTATCACAGACTGTTCTATCAAGAAATAATTAGCCTTGTATTAAGAAGATGGTCTCATTAGAGGCTGCCAGTGACCTTGTTCTAAATTTCAGAGTTCCAGCATCTTTTAATAGCATTGTTAGCATCATCTAAGAATTTATATTAAGTTCTAAAAACTGCATTATGAATATAACCCACACAAATGCTAGAACATCATAGTTTTGACCACTGAATTACCCAAAAGCCATATTGCTTTGTATTCTGTAAAATTCTTACTTACCAAAATGTTTTGAGTAACTGAAATGTGTACATGATGTACAAGCAACAAATTTGTTTCCACTTTTCTTCTGGGAAATTTTAGCCACTACACCTGGCAAAGCTGATACCGTAAGAAAGAGCAAAGGTACTGGCAGATTTTGAAGGGAATATGAAATTTAAATGGCATGCTGATTTTGCTGCTATAATGATTCAGCATCATTTGGAAAAGAAAGAAAAAACATGACATTGCACCATCGGATATTGTTCTGGGCAAACAAGTTTGACAAAATAGGAACTGACTGAATCATTCGTGAAATTTTGAACAGAAAGGTTACTCATCATTTTCACAAATCAGGATAAATCAAATAGGCATCTATTATCTTTTTCAATCCCATAATAGATTTCTTTTGATGAAGACCATCCCTGTCAGTTGATTACATCTGCTGAACACTATTAGCTCTTGCCTTCAATGGTCAGATTAAGACCTCACCTGATGTACAGTAAGGAATTTTGCCTTTGTACCCATCTGACCCAAAGATGTACAAGAACTAGGTACAGATATTCCAGAGGACTTGCGGACTCAGCACCACACAAAGCAATGTACTTATCTCTTGTAATAAAGCATGAAACAAAATTGCAGCTGTGCAGGTAATCAGCTCACACACAGCTATGATCCCGCTGTGAGAGCAAATGTAGTAGACTTGAGTAGAGCAATCATCTGAAGTCTGACAAAGAGAACAAAGACTAATTTCTGATGATTCCTCATCTAAATGGCATATTAAGAGGAATAAAGACATGGTTGAGACATGAAAAATCTGCCTGGCAGAAAGATGGACCCAGAGCAAGGGAGACAGGCAATGGGCTGGAGGAAGCAGAATATCAAGGATATTATAAAGAAATGAATGCCTTCAGATAAAAAATGACCAAATTCAAGGGCAACTGCACCAGCCTGCTGAATCATATGTGATTGATCAGTTGCTATCTTTGGTTTGTGTCTGCTGAACAGAAAATAAAAGATGAAGATTGATAAACTGTGGGTGTGAAGATTTTTAAAGTTTGAATCAATATCAGGACACTTATCTTAGTTCCCATGAGTCATAAGGAAAAAAATCCTTAGCTTCTCATACCTCCAACGTTCAGAAAAATAAGACAATTAAGAATGAATGCTTTCCATGGTGAAGATATGAATAAATCTACCAGTCATGCCTATCTATCAAGTAGTCAAACATGATCTATATCAAACCTTACATTTATTGAATCAGATCTGCTACAGGAATATTCTTCAATCATCTGTGGTCTCCTGCCATACAAATATTGTACCTGTTCAGAGAGAAATTGCCAACAGAAATCAGTGTTGGCACAGGAAGACCAGTAAAGTCCTCCAGCTGCTAATTTCTAAATTATGTTTCCCAATACAGTATCAAATCTCATGTGTTAAAAATAGCATAAACTCTTTCTCTTAGGAAATGATGCAAAGTGTTTTTAAAAATCTTCACATCTTACTTTACACCCATATGAAGTAGGGTTGTGGACTGGCAATATCTTACATCCAAGGACAATAACGAACCTGAAAAAAGAAACTAGAAATATGAAGCTGCTTCATTCAATCACATCAGGCTGTGCAACGCAGGGGGTAGCCCTTTGAAGTACAGTTCAGTTCTCAAGATCTGGAGCTGAAAGTGGTGCTTGAAAATCATCTGTCCTGGAAATGACTTTCGAGAACTGCAGGCTGCTCTGTTTCCTGTGCCCACCAACTATTGGTGAGGTGCTAGGCCATAATATTTATACTCTGATTAGAGAATCCATGAAGGTGTTCACAGCTTTATTGCAGCCAACTCTCAAACTGATTATTTATTTTTATTAGGAAATGTTCTTAGCTCAGGTTCCTAACATAAACAGACCTACGTAAGGCAAAACCACCATTCTGTCATGGGTAGTTCAGAGGTGCTCTGGCTGACAAGGGGCAGAGGGGATTTGTAGTACTGGGACACCAGTCAAGATTACAGTTTATCCACTGCATCGAGAGCTACGTGATCATGAAGCAGCTCCTTACAGCCTGGTGCTTGAGGCAGAACAAAATCAGTGCTGGTTTAACCAAGGGCTATGCTCTATGATGAAGCAATTCAGGAGCTACTTCAACCACCTGTACAGTCCAGGCAGACAGTTATGTTGATATCTTCATCAGTTCATCCTGTGAAGGATATTCCTATTAGTCAGAATAGCCAAATGCCATGTACGCGTAGGTGAAGGGAAGTGCTACAGCTTTTAACAGTCTGCTAAACAATGAACTACAAACTCCTTCGTCATCTTCAAAGTGACTTTGACTTTGACTTTGACTCACTTTGACTTACTCAAGCTAAGTGCACTTCTTTCACTAGGGTTCGAGGCTGCCTTACAGATTTTGGAGTTCAAACTTGGTAAGTCTAATGCTATCATGTGCATTTACTTCACGTTACAGTGAGCATTAAACAATACCTGTTAGACCGAAACTATTCTATATTTATTTTGCATTCTGCAGTAGGATAGGGGTTTGTGCACCTAGGGACTTCACAGGTAATTTAAAGCAACCCCCCTCTCCCAACAGCTGTTTGGCATTAGCTTACCTTGTGTGCTCTCCTCCTTCACTGACTGAGCCCTTTTTTCCCTGCAGTTTCAGTAAACTCATTTTCAGGGACAGACTTTTGAAGTTGTAAAAGGATCCCAATACAGGAGCCAATGCTGAATAGCTACTCTGCAGTAGATATTCCATGCTTTTTCTCATGTACAACTTCTAAACTATTGCAGAGGATACAAAGCCCAACAGGTGAGCAAGCAAGATTATCAGCTAAAATGAGTAGCTGAAGCCTCAAACTAATCTTCTTGCAGAACTGGCTTATAGAATAATATTCAAGTCACATGTCTGAAGTTTCTCATTTTCCTTTGTTTTTTTCTTTAGAGTCAGACACCCACTTCTCCTGGGATTGCACCAGCTTTGGAGGACCTTCTTTTAGATGTAATTTCAGTCATGATGTGCCTAACAGAATTATGGCAGATGGGTAAATGCTGAAAATTGATAGCAATTAAGAAAGACCTGTAATTTATTTTGTTACAGACACTAGTAATTAACAAATGGTGAAAAAGCATGTACTACTCTTTGTAGCAGATCAACCTAGTAAAGGCATGTTTCTATGAATGCTTCTGCTTTTCCTTTACTTATATTGTTCATATGAACAGTGACTTAAAAATAAATTTCATTTGTTTTAAGAGTCAAAATCCCACCTTTCCAGCATGTATGTTTGGTAACTAGATTAAATACTGCAAACAAATCCTAAACCTTAACAGAATACTTTGACCTCATTCCTATTTAAGGAAAGCAAGACTGGTTTGTACTGTAATTGGAACATAAAAAATGATCAAGAAAGCTGTAACATTCTGCTCTTTTCTTTTCTAGGCACAGCAAGGATCAAAGGTGTTTTTCATTTTTTGTTTGGGTTTCAGTTAAAAAGACCACACATACTACATGTATATACAATTCCCATTACCTGAATTTCTCCCATATACTGCGATGTTTACATAATAATATTAGTAAGGTAAATGAAAGCATATCTGTCCTTCAAACATTTACAACCAATGCTATACACATCTCTGTAGTGTGCCAGTCTCTGTATCTCTCTTCCTGTGTCTCAGATTTGTTCTTTACTCTGGTCTTTTTGTTCCCTCCAGAAGCAATCTCCTAACCTGCATAAGTGCTTAATGGACTATCTATTTCATCTTTACCCATCTATTTCTTTTCATGCATCCTTGTCTGTACTTGAAATTCTCAGCTAGATTTGGGCACTCATTCTGCAACCATTCATGTACTCCATGAAAGCACCCCTTCATTTCAAGTTACAGTGGCACATAAACATCTGCAGAATCATGCCACATTTTGTTCCAGCCTTCCTTTCCTCTGTGTAGCTCATCTCAATGCCCAGCAATCTAGTAACGAATACCACTCAGAACATATCTAAAAACCCATTTGTTCTCTGCAAAGCTCAAGGACTTATCCAACCAAGTCATGTTCTGATTGTATTCTCTGCAAACTGGCAAAATTTACAACCTCTCCATGCCAAAAGCCACGCCTTAGCTGGTTTTAGGTCTGAGCCTGCAATGAACTGTGAGCAGGTACAATTTCCCTGAAGCCCTGCAAACCCCTCTAACATCAGAGCTTTTGAAAGTGTGGTTAAGACTGGTTTTACTTTTATTTTGCAACATGTCATGTACGGTAGTATCTGAATATTCACATATTTGCTTCAATAATAGATCAAAGTTGACGAGATTAATTATTAGACATGTTGATAATTATTTTAAGATAAATGTATTTACTATGTCTAGAAAAAGATCCCTATGATATAAGCTGCTAACTGAATTTGATATCTTAATTAATGTATTAGTAACACATTCTGTTTGCTATTTACTTGCCAAATTACATTTAATCGGTATTATTATGCTTATGAGATTATTCTTTTTCTGTCTAAAGTTTTTGCATGGGTTAGATACTCTTGCGTCATGACTGATATATATCCTTCCCTAACATTCTTTGATACTTGCCCTTTTGAGGTTCACCCATACCCTTCCATTAACACACACCTCAGCTGTGACTTCTAAATTCTGATAATTACATTGCTTTGTAACAATGTATGAATACTGTGCACTAACCTGACTACTGTACGGCATTTTGCTTTAGTCATGACTTTAGCTTAATATGTGGCTGTAAGGAAAAACAAGCAGTGGTAAAAAGCGTATCAATATCTGCACTACCTCCTGAACCATTTCAAAGTGGAAAACTTTAATCCTGAATACCTTCACTTTCAAAATGCAAACTGCAGTCTCTCCCTGTAACACTTCACAGTCTGCAACAGTTTCATTCCATGAGAACAAGGATTAACTTTGCCTTTCTGCCAGGGGCAAAATAACCACTAAAAATTTATGCAAGTAAAAACAGCAGGCTAGCAGTTCACTCAGCATATCGATCTTCTGTGTTAGAGAAAATTCTCATTTTTGTTTTGCTGTGATAATCTCACTAGAATAAAATACAGACTGTGTATTTTAGTTGCATTCCTTTTTGTCTGCACTGCCAATTTCTATGCCAACTCAATAAAATTCAGTTCTGTATCTTATGCAGTATACTAAATGAACATAGAAGAAAAATACAATAGTGTTACAAAAGCTGTTTATTGACTGGATCCTTTAAACAGCAGGCCCCACGCCCATTTTACTATGCTTGATTTCAGTGAGACCATGCCACTAGTAAAAGTACTCATGTTCTTAACTGTTTGAATATGATTCCCCTCCATGGCTTCTAAAGACCACCACTAGAATAATTTTTTTTATATCTAATTTAAATGCATGCTGGTCTATGGAAAAACTTGAGTTTTCAACCAATAAGCTGTAGAATTAACCATATTTGCATAATTTCCCAATGATTTGCAATTGAACTTGCTAGATTGGGAACCACTGCAGAAAAGCCATAGACAGATCTGATTATTCTGGGGCTCAGTTTATGATTTGTTTTAGATACTGAGGGCATCTGAAAGTTGTCTATGTCAGTGCACAAACTCAAATTTGACTGCATGCAAGGGTGGATACATTTCCTGTAGTTCTTCAGCTTTTATGTCGGAATGAAATTCTTTCAGAAGTTCTCCTAAGGCTTTGGTTAACATGAACAGCTCCTACCAAAGGGCAGGAGTTTAAGAAGAACAGAAAATCTAAACTTGGGGGAAAACCATCCCTGGCCTGAGATGAAAGATGAAGAAATTCACCAGAGAATGAGTGAAAGCAGGCATGCATTGCCCGTTCCCACCTCCCCCTCTGCCCCCACAGTGGCCAATGGTGAGATTGGCCAGGGCTGTCTCCCCTTACTTGCTTGTTGATCTAACCATCTCCTGGGGTACAGCCCCTTATTCCTGCTTCCCCTCAGCAATGCCATGTTATCAGTGAAAAGAAAGGGAGCTGAAAAAAGCCAAGGAGTTCAGAGCTGAGATGTTCTTCCTGCTGGCAGCATAAGGAAAGCTTGCAGCATCCGTTTTGGGAAGGACGGGATGAAGCAGCATATATGGAACAAAAAGCGAGCTGCAAACTCTGAAAATGTGATGAAAAACAGCATTAAAAACACTTAAATTCTAGCAAACAGAGGGCTTGATGCATTTTTGGATTCAAAGGATACTGGTATATCTCTTTAAAAACACAACTTCTACAAAGGTTTCTGTGTGGAAAAGACAGGCTGTGGTTGATTTTATGAACTCTTCTCCTAATGGCAGTCCCAGCTCTTCCACAGAATGGTCCATGAACCCACAGACTAATGCATCAGAGCTAAAAGACAGATGGAATAAGCATTTTCAGGAGAGAGATGTCCTTCCGAGTAATTTCTCGCAAACCAAGTCCAAGGAAATTTTATCTGGAGCACACAGAAAAAGGTGGACTGCAAGCCACAAACTGCAGAGGGCTCTCACACTGCTGCTGTCTTGGTTCCCTAAAAATCTTTAAAAATAATGAGAAAACTGAGGACATGATAGCGCATCTTTGTCACGGGGCGAAGAGGAGGGGCAGTTCACTTTGCATAGTTTGTGCAGGCAAATAAATACTTTCCCTTAACCTTTTCCAAATCTTGTACTTGTTTGCTTTCAGCGTTCAAGCTCTGAGTGAAATTTTTTAAATTTGGAAAGGCCCTGAGAAATCAACCCTTAAGATTAGTGAGCTCATGGCACATCCCACTTCTAGTAACAGTAAAAAACATGCCCAAGAGGAGTGGGAGAGATCGAGAGAGGCACAAAATCAGAGAATTAGTATGATAGCAGACTGGGAAGGAAACACAATGGCCCAGAGAGCGCTTGCCCGAAAGTCCCTTTTACAACGAGCCTCGTGAAACGATTTTGTGGTGTCATGAAGTCAATGTTGAGTTTCTGGAAGAATGTTAGCAGTTAAAGGGAATCCTATTACTCCCTCATCGCTGAAGTGCTTCCGCAATCGGCTCTAACCCCACCACCGCAAATGACTTTAATTCTCCAGCGCGCTTTCCTGACCACCCGCGGTGCGGCCTCTCCGCAGGGCTCCAGCTCCTCCACCCCCAGCGCCGCGGGCACTGCCGGGGCCTAACATGAGCGGCCGCCGAGCTCCGCTAAGCGCGGGGGGGTGGGGTGGGGGGGGGTGTCGCCTGCGACCACCTCCGTCACTCCGCAAGTTACACGAAAAGGCCACGCGTGCACATCGTCACGCCTCTTCACGACGTACGGACAGATAAATAGCTGAAGCAAATCTGGCAAACGGAGGAAGAGCCCACCCGCAGCCCGCCCCGGCTCTCGCGGCAGCGGTACGCTCACTGCGCACGCGCCCCTCCACGCTAACGGCCGCCCCCCCCCCCTTCCCCTGCGCGCTAGGCTGTGACGTCGCTCCGGCACAGGCTCTCGCTCGACGCGGCGCCCGGAAGCGTCCGGCCGGGCAGTACAGCTGATGGAGAAAGGTTCCGGGGTAGGTTTAGTTCCGGGGGCTCCTCCGCATGAACCTCGGCCGCCGCCGCCGCCGCCTCGGCTGCAACGATGATCCCGATCCCGGTGGTGGTGTGCGTGCTGGGGGGCTGGTGCGCCATCTACCTGACGGATACGCTGCTCAAGGTGAGGGCTGTGGGCGCAGAGCCCGACGGGGAGCCCTTGGCCCCGCGCACGCCGGGGCAGGAGCGCTGCTTCACCCCCCCCCCCCCCGCAGCCCGTCGGGGCCGGGAGGAGGCCGCCGGCAGCCCCAGCTCTCCCGGGCGGGGTCTGAAGTCGCCCCGGGGGAGAGGCCGCCCCGCCTCGCCTACGCTCCGAAACACCGGGACTGGCCACAACCCCCCCCTTTCCCCCCCCCTCACAGGCAGGCGGAGCTGCCGCGCCCCTTCCCCAACCTGCAGGCCCGAGCTGGCGGCGCCCGGCCCCGCTGCGATTCAAACCTAACGGGCCGGCGCGAGGCTCGGGCCGTTGAGGGCGCGTGACGGTGCGGCCGTTGGCCACCCCCCCGTTGCGGTGCCGGGCTCCGGGCTCTGCCAGCGCCGCTCAGGCTCGGAGTGGGGGGAGGCGGCCGCGGGCCTCCCCTGCCTGCCGCCCTGAGCTGGGGGCGGGCGGCGGGCTGCTCCCCGCTCCGCCGCTGCGGGGAGGGTGCGGTTTTGGGGGGGGGGGGGGGGGTGCCTGCCGCCCGCGCCCTGCTGTCCTTCCTCAGGCTGCTGAGGCGATCCTCTCCCCGAGGGCCAGCCTCCCCGTCTGCGAACGGGGCCCCGCGGCCCTGCCAGGAGCCTTGGCGGCGGCGCCCCGGGAGATGGTGTTTTGCTTCCGCCCATCGCTGGGGTCGAAAGCGCCTCCCCGCCGGCTGCAGAGGTTTCGGGTCTGTATTAAAGGACCAAAGCTGTGAAACGTTAGGGAAGCCAGCTTTTCGTCTACTGCTTAAACAGTTATGTGGCACTTCAACGTGCTTTCTGGAGTTTAAAGTTGTATTATCTTTTTTTTTTAAAAAAAACCCAACCTGAATTGATAACTTTGCTGTGTAGAGTGTGTGTTTTATAATGATGATTTTTCTGAGATTACTGTACGTAAAAACATAACGAATGCACTTTTTTCCCTCTTTTGAATGACCTTAGTTTTACTGAAAAAAAAATAAGCTAAGGTAGTGCTCAGTACAAATACTTTTTAAAGAAATAAACTTTAACCTTCAGAGAGTATCGTAAGACTCGTCTTTTTCTTCCTGATGGAGAGGGGAAGGTTGGAAAAGAAAATGCACCAACCAGACATCATTCATTATATCTAGGGATGCATTTGCGCGTTGCACAAGTTTCATTAAGTGGGGGTTTTTTTGAAGCTCAAGAGGTATGGTTTCTAAGAGATGGTTGAAATTGTGCAGTATGTATGCAAAATAGGATGTATGCTGGTTAAATATGAGGAAAAATGAAATGAAAAGTTTGATCTGCAATTCTCTTTCTTTTTTACATTAATGTTACAGTCCAGGAGTTGCATCTGTTTCTGCCAAGTGCAGATAGGGCCTAGCAATTCTGAAGTAAAAAACGTTCATTTTGTCACTCCTGTAAAATATAGGAAGGAACAGAAGAAATTTTAGGTGATGAGAAAACTTGGAAAAAGAAGTGGCTCCCCCTGCTGCTAAATGTTGGAGAGCAAATGTAGCTCAGTAAACGATGAGAGTGGTTAATTGCCAAATACTAGTCTGTACATAATGACAATAAAAAATACAGTAATTTATCTGAAGATTTTTCAGATTTTATTACATGAAGTCTATATTAGGTATTTGGAAACAAACATGGCGTTGTTCTGAAGCACGTTAGAAGATTGGCTTGATACCAGAAAAACATGCTCCTGACCGTAGTGAGACACACCAAAACCCAGCAGGAAGGTCAGCCAACAGGCTGGTTTTCTTTTGATGGTAACTTTGTGTCTGATGAAGAATCTTAGAGTGTGAAGCAAGAGCTGAATTCAGGTAGCAGACCTGTTGTGCCACCATGCTGAGACCCATTTGTGTCTCTGGAGATCTCTTTCAGCATTAGGCCTTAAAATCATTCTCTTTTGTAAGTAAGAATAGTCACTGCTCTTGTTACAACCTCTGGTAGAGCTTAGCAGCAGCACGGGAGCTAAAAAAAGAGCAACCCACGTTGTTTGGAGCCAACTTAGTGCCTGATTTATGTTGAAAAAGAAGGGGGAAAGCCTGGAATGCTGTAGCAAGCAAGAGAGTTCACGGCAAGCAAGAGAGTCCAGGAGTTAAAATTTAACTTTGATCTTTTAACGAGAAGTTTACAAAGGTTATTAATCATCAGGGAGTATGTGGGAGCTGTTGGGTTTTAGTGAACTTACTGGTACATCTCAATGATAAGTTTCACTATGAGCACCACAGCCGAAATAGAATTTGGATTAAATAACCAGATTTATATAATTAGGAAGCTCAGAGCTGCTTGTTTGATTGCTGGTACTGTAAATCTCCCACCACATTCATAACCCGATGCTGCTAGCAACCATAGCAAAAGGCAGTCCCTGCTTAAACCTCAAATCCCTTACAATTTAATTACACCAAAAGGACATACAGAGCATGAGTGAAAAATAATATAGGAGTATTATTTTATTTTTATTATTATTCCATGCATGATCCTGTTGATATTTTTGGCCAGAGAAGGATGTGTGCTGTAACTTGCAGTTGATGTTTAGTCTGTAAACTTGTTCAATATGCAATGTCTCTTGCTCAGTTTGTTCCCTTACCTGTTTTGTTCAGATCTCAAACGTTTTGTTAGGCAGTCTGACTCTTAGAAAGTCTACGATATAGAAGGCATAACTGTGTGTATAAATGCATTTTTGCATGAATAAATTCACATATTATAATATTGCTAGAGTTACATTACAAGGTACCCTTATGTTAGCAAACTGAAAATCTGCAGAATCAAGCTGGGACTTGGAATTTTAAGTCCCTCTTGTTGCTCTTCATTGAACCACTGGCATGAAAGTTTCCATTGAACCTTGGATCCTACAAAAGGGAATCACTCAGGCAGACCCCTAAATTCCTGCTCCCCAGCATCCTATATCATCCCATTTCATTCTGCCTGAAGGATCAGGAATGAGCAAAGGGTAGAAGGTTGTCCCTCCTTCTGAAATAGAAATAAAGAGAAATAAAGAGAAATAAAGGATACGTTAGATGCATTCAGTCAAGGTTAGCCTTCAGCTTTTAAGGTCAGGAAGCTGAAATGGTTCAGAGCTCTTGAACAGATTTTGTCAGCAAAGAAGAATGTTAAGGACTCCTGCTTGCTGGCAGATATTTTTGGAGCTCCTGGAGTGTTTAGCAGACGTTCATTATTTTGGAGGCTTGCACAAATAAAAAAGGTATTGCTTTTATAGTAAAATTAATATAACAAAGATCACTTAGAACTCAACTTAAAGAAGCAGAGCCAAGGCCTGTGTGAAGGAAGTTTGAAATGAAACATAGGACACCAGCATACCTCATACTGGGGCATGAGGGTGCACATGGTTATGTGGTGATCCTACCGGGCTCAGGACAGATGGAGCAAAAGTTTGCACAGAGCTTTTTAATATATTTTGCAAAGGGCTGCAGTCATTTAGTGATCATGAATACCATTTACACAACTTTTGAAGAAAAAAGGAAAATGAATTTTTGTACATTTTTTTTTTTTCCCATTTGGCAAATGTATTGTCAGTAATCCCATGTTTCTCATGGAAAACTTCGTATTTATTTATGCTTTGCTAGTGCAGTGGGGCTGTGATGTGGTTGGAATGAATTTGAAGGGAAGAGTTTGTGGCATTTCTAGGGGAAAAGTGGGTTTTGCATGTGATAAAAAGAACACATTGTTAAAGTGCCAAATCAATATATGTAATTAGCTTTACTATAGTAATATGTGGTTGGTTGGGGCTTTTTTGGACTCTGTATGAATGAATAGGATGTATTTACTTAATTCCCAAAAGACAGTTTCTCATGTCAGAGGTACTTAATCTCATATGTATTTTTGTCCTTAATTATCTGGTAGATTATGTGAGGTCTTTTTCTTTGTTTCTTTGGCTTATGTATTATTATTTGTAAAAGTGTAATCATCTTTGTGGTCTCTTCTGTTTAAGTTAGCAAATGCTGGGTTAGCAAATGCTGATCTGGTTGTGGACACTAAATTTAGTGGTGTCATAGGGAGTGACTAGTGTTGATTAGGGAATACATTACGATGAAAATTTGTCGGTGCCCTCAGCTGACTGAGCAAAAATGTGACTGAATTCAGTCGGGTGAAGAAGAAGGAAATGACCCAGGAATATATAGGCAGAAAGGATAAGTGGTGTAATAGGGGATAAATGAACAATTACCTGAGTAAATAGGTCTTGTGTCATAGGAAAATTGTTACTTGAAATAAATTTTTAGTGTTCAAATTTTAATTCAGCAAAATGAGAAAAGCTGTGAATATAGTTGTGCAAGATGAGATCCTCATGCCCCACCACCACTGCGGCAGGACAGGAGGAATGCAAGGAATTTGGCAAGTTCTAAATTTCTTTAAAGAACCATGGATGACAGCCAGAAACTTGTGAAGTTCCTCTTGGAGGGGGAGCCTGTTGTGAACTATGTGTTCCCGATGTCTTCAGTAGGTGCTGCTGCTCATAGGGAAACTTGGGGACAATGCTCTCTGTCAGGCACCTCCAAAGACTTGTCTGGATTATGTCAGAGACACTCCTGCCTTAGGAACTGCTCAAAGTCAGAAGGCTTAAAGCTCTGGTGCGCTTTTCGTGAGTTATGAGTTCCTCTTTCACCTCCAAGGAAAGCGTTCCTTCAGTTGGGTTTGTGATACTAGCTTCCATGAAGCAGGCTGAGTAAAGGCTGTTGAGAGGACAAGCACCATATCATATAAAGTAGCAATTGCAAAACTATGTCTATTGGTCTATAATATCAGATAATACTGCAGATAAGTATTAATCAGATAGTTTATAGGTCACGTTTCTGATAAAGAGAAATCTTGGTAACTACTAAGAAGGCATTCTAGCAGTGTCTTGAAATGCTGGGAAATTATCCTAGGGAAATTGCTGTTGCAGTATCGCTTGATAACTTTAAATTCCTTCTCACTTTTTGTTAGTATGATCAAATATTTCAGAGTCCTTTTAGGCATAGTCTCTGTGTTTGAAAAGTAGATCTCATTTTTACCCTTACTAAAGGGTATCCACAGTACTGATCCATATCTCACCAATATTAGAAACAGTTTTTTCAGCTGAAGCCAAAAGAAGCATTTTTCTTTATAGTAGTTTTAAAAACGTTTACTGGAATATAATTGCACGTTCTAAAAAATGTCATAAACAGTTCAGTCTTTAGCTCTCTAACCAAACAGTTAAGAACTACTGAAAGTGATTTAGCACTAGGAAAGATGATGTAAGATCTTGTTTGTCAAATAACACTGGATACCCGATCTCTCTCGCAATCCCAGAACTGTTGCAATTTACCTCAAAAGAGTGGCATAACTTTTTTCATATTACATGTCACACCTACCTATATGTCAAAATATAAATAACATGCAGGACGTTTACCTGACGTTATACGTCCATCTTTATATAAATGGATCACATTTACTGCTTGTTCACACAATGCAAAATCTTCCTAGAGGTTTTTGGTTAAACTAATTTTCCACTGTTTTGCAGTCATCGAACTCTCTGAAGGCATCTTATGAAGACTGGCTGCTGACGTATGGCTTGAGCGTCTCTCCTTTTCACATGCGATGGCAAACAGCTCTCTTCAACCGCCAGTTCTACAACTGGGGGAGATGGAAACCCAGATTTCTGTATTTCTGGTATAAATTCAGGATTTTTTTCTTCTGTCAAATACAGAGTCAACAACTTAACCACATCTGTGCCTTTCAGCCTTAGAAGTGTAATAGATAAACACGGTTATTTCACTAGGCTAATGATAAAACCAAGCTAGCGTGGTTGCCATAATTGTACTGTGCCAGTATAAGTCTTTCTCCTCTGCTAAAAAATACATAGCTGTAATATAGGTTGCATATTGAGTTGCTATAACACTAGAAATCTGTAAACTATTTTTACCAACAGTTTGAACTATACATGGTTCTTAAGAGTACAGCTATGACATGTAATACTGCATACAAAAGCAGGTCTGAAAGCAGCTTCTCATATCCTAGATCTGTCCATCACTGTACACTGAGCTCTCTCTCCCCTGTTCACTAGATTTTAAAAAGTATTCAAAGACAGTTGTCTCCCTGTTGTCAATCATTGCCCAGACATTCAGCAACTATACCTGCTTAGAAGCACATGGCTCACCTTCTGTCTTTTATCTGCTGGCACCTTTCCCTGCTAAGATTGCACAGACTGCTGGGAATGGGTAAATAAGCAGGGTGGTTAGTATGAGTGCTCCTGGACTCGTTTAGAAAATTATTGTTCAGTTGCCTTCCTAGCATTACTTTATATCTGCTCTGAAAATATAAAATGAGTAAGGTTTGAATTTCTTTTCATTTCCTGTATTGCTACCCTCAGCGCAGTAGTAATGAGAGGTCTGCTTTGTAATGGTTTCTCTCGTATGTAATGATTTTACTATTTCAGTTTGAAATAGTTCCATATCAATCACAATTTTTTAATGTGTGTAATTTATTACAGTATAATGTTTCCACCAGTCTCTTTAATTAACATTACAAGTACATGTTGCTTAAAATAAATTTGCTAGTTCCCAGTGTGCTTCATTAAGGATAGTAAGAGAAAAATTATGCTGTTGTGAGAGGAAGAAGGACTGGTAGTGAACTGAAGTGTTTTAGCTAGAAAATAAACTTTTATCACATCCTTCAGCTGTTGGACAGTTTAAAATAATAATGCTGAATAAAAATTCACCACTATGTGGACTGACGTAAATTGAAATTATTTTCAATGCTGATTTTAATGAAAAAATAAATTGGTGGGAAGAACAATGTGTTTTAAGTAATTGATTTTATTCTGGTCTTGCAGTTGTACCTTTTACTTCCTCTTTAAAAAAGGTTGAGGCTCAGTTATTGTTCTTTAGCACTTTTTATTGTTTGTGAGGATGATGCAACATTTATTGAAAAAGCTTATATAAATAAACATGTATGCCACCCTGTCATTTGATCCAGCTCTCTAAATATGTGGTGGTGTGGTACCACATCATTAATTATGTATTGTTAGTTATGTTTTTATATTCATAGCTAATGGCAGGTTACATGTATTGGGTAACTGAATAAAATTTAGAATGTGTAAGTACAACACAAAAATATTTGAAAATTAATCAGGATGTGGTTTGGATGTAAAACATTTATTAAAAAAGGAAAATATTATACGTCATTAGTCAATGTTATTAGTATATGTTATTATTGTTATTCATTTCCTTTAGCTAATATTTTTGTATGGGATTGTTGATACATGAATCGTGGTAGTAGCAGCAGTTAAGTTTTGTCCTATGAGTTTGATGTGCTAAATTGCACTAAAGCAGTTATTCAGCAGATTCAGCAGAGAATATACCCTATCTTCTTGCGGCTGTGCGTTGCTAAACTATTTGCTTCTCTTCGTAGGTTCAGCGTAGGAATGGTGTTTGGTATAGTTGCCATGTTTGGCTCTGTTATTCTTCTCGGAAAGACGCTGATGCAAACACTGACGCAGATGCTCACTGAGGCACCGAAAGCCCAGAATGATCGTATGCTGCAAGTTGTGGTACGTGTGCTCTCCTCGGGTCTTTGAGAGTTGTGAACTGTTCTTAACCATCTCCTTAATGGGGTATGTGATGCTTAAATCCTCCCATGCAAGAATAATCTAACTTCTGATACTCATCTACATAAAAATTTGCTGGTTGTTATCAGCCTTAAAAATGGGGAGTGGAGGTAGTAAGAGAGGGGAAGACAAATGAAGGCAAACATGTGGAATAGTTTATATTAAAAATTCTCAGGAGTGAGAATTGGCTAGTAATTTTGAAAAGCCCTAAATTATCATAGTACTAAGAATACAAAACAGAGCTAAGAATTTGCCTCCTTTGAGCTGTGCCATGTAGAGGCACTGGTGACCTTAAGGTTTGCAGGGCACATCCATAATCCACAAGAAGAGAGGAGTTCTGTTTCATTTATTACAATACAAAACATCAGTGGAAAAGGAAAGAAGTGTAAAGAGCTTTGTGTGATAGTGGAAGCCAAGATTCATTAGTGAGGAGATGGCATATGTTTTGATTGTTCAAGGACTTATGCTCTAATTTACAGCGTGAAATTGAAAGTGCTGTTTCTGGCAGTATCTGGTCAAAGGCCTAATAACAATGTATTTAATTGTTTTATGGATTTCTGATGCTGGACAATGTATTGTATTGTTTTAGAAAGGAATGTATTTCACAGAATGGGAGAGATTGCAAATACTGTGTTTTTATCTATGCAAGGCAGTAATGGAAGAACTGACATTGCCCTTACAACACTTCTAACCTGCAAGGATTCCTAACTACCCTTATTTTCCCAAGAGTGCTATCCAGTCAGAATGTACTGTGGTCATTTTTCAGAAATGCAGAAAGTCCTATGAGATTGCTTTGCCTTCTGCTGCATGGCTTAGAGCAGGGGTGCCCAACCATTTGTCTGTATTTAAGTACTCAGCTAGTCTAGTGAACAGAAGTTGGGAATCGTGTGCTGCCACGATAGGCCTTCCTGTAAGCGCTAAACTGACTGCATGCAGCTAGACTTAAAAAGTTGCATGAGCGCGGGAAGCCTGATCATTAGCATGTGCCATGAACTCCAGGCCTTTGGGATGGTTTGGGTCTGTTTCACACATGCAGGGAGAATATAGTGAGACCTGGGAGAGAACTGCTGGTACTGCCACTGCAGTCACCCGGTGCTTAGCCTGCTCCTGAATTATCTCCAGAAGCAGACAGGAGTGGGCAGTCTGTGTGTCCAGTAGAGCGCGAATTGAGCATGAGACAGAAAATTTTTAATTTACATGCCAACAGGGTCTGTCCTAAGCATGTATGCCTGTTACATTCTGGGGTAAGAAAAGCCTCCCTTACATCTTCATTTTCTGAGATTATGATATCCACTTTGGTGACACCAGAGTAAAGTGGTCATTTGCAATACATTGCTCTTTTGAGAAAATAACATAGAGGCAACCAAAATAAAGATGAGCCTTTGGAATTAAGCTGGCGTGAATTGGAACTTTGAAAGCAGAAATCTAGGATAATGTTCACAATTTCAATGTGGATTTGATTCCTCAGTGACTGCTTACTGGCAATATCACTGCGTTCAAACCAAGGACAGACTGGCACTGAAAAACATGTAATGTGTAGGGATAATGTAATGTCATGTATGGGGATAAGGTTACTTCTCCTAAGTTGACTTGTGGTTCTCTTTCTTTCCTACCTCATTTCTGGATGGTGACAGTTGTATAATTCTTTTTTTGAAAGGGAATGTGCTAGCATAAGTTGACACAAAAAAGTGACTCATGTGTGGTTGCACAGAGGTGAAGAACAAATCAGGAGGACCTTCTCCTAATTTAAATTAGTTATTTGTATTTGCCTGGAGGAGAGCGAGTTAAGTTTTTTTAAATAAAACAACTTTTTTTTTTAATTCAACTTTAGCCTGTGGCATAAATCTGTTTAGCTTTTAGCCTTTGGCGATGGAGAGGGGGAGATACAGTTCTGCTTATGTTTTATTGATTAAGATTTTTGTACCCTTCCTCTTCTGTTCAGTCATGTACTTTATTTAAAATACCTATCTGTAGGTAACTGGGCAGTTTTTCTTTAGCTACCCCCTCTTGTGTTTGTTGCCTGTTGACAAAAGTGGGAAAAAGGCAGATCAGTTACTAGCAAAGGATCTTCTTTCACTAAAGGCATTTCCAGAAGACCATAAAATATGACAATGCTTATTAACAAAATACTGCTATTGATTTCAGAACCTGTCATGAGAGTTAACTTCCTTTTTAGGCAAATCTTAAACTGAGTTTTTTGACATGAAGTCTGAAAGCATCCGGTGCTGCGTTCAAACAGGCTAGTTATGGTGGTATTAAGATGGCAACTCTTGCTGTTGCTGTCTGTCCTCCCATGTGCCTGAAGCAGAGGGCCACTGGCAATGCCAGTTAACTGATGCATTAGTGCCACCAGCTGATGCTGTAATACAAGCAATGGATGCTTAACGAATGAAGAGCAGCTGTCTTCATACAGTGAGGTATGCTAGTCGTGCCAGTTAAGATAAATATCTTGGTCATGATCAGAGTCTGGGCAGAATTTGTGAGATGATTTGGTTTAACATTAATGAAGAGAGTCTTTTGAAGGATATCTTTTAGCTAAATTGTCTCAGCAACCTATTGTAGATTTCTGCTGCATGGGTAGGTGAATGCATATAATTGAGGAATGTGGAGGACTGAAGGAAGGTAGGAACAAACGGCATCTGTTCAGTTGGATCTGCAGTCTTTTGTGTCCCACAAGGGTAGTTTTTAGAGAGTCCTATAGGCAGGCCAGGAATTTTTGCCCATAGCATCTCTTTTCTGCCACTGGATTACAATTCAAGTTGTGTTCACATCAGCTGTTAGTAACTGTACTGGAATATGCCCTGCCTCCAGTGGGGAGAGCTGTGGAGCAGATGGGAGAACTGTCCCCGAGCAAGCAGCAGAAGTGGCCTTATCATCCCACTGCAACATGGCCACTGAGCAGGGACAGGAACCAAGCAGGAGGAAAGTCCATCAGGAGGAAAGAGTCATTCTCTGACTCATGACTGCTTTGAAGCCCATCTGAAAGGAGTGTCTGTCTCATGGCTAGTGCAATGAAGGACTTGGGGAGCGGTGGGAATCCACAGCAACAGGAGGAATGTGAGGAACCTGCATATTATGTCTTACATAAAATAGTATACTCATTTCAAGTGCTTTTTTTTTTTAAAGGTTAAATTTCCATATGTAGACTGCCAAAACTTGAACAACAGACAGAAGTTACCCTTTTTTTGACCTTGTAAATTTGGGATGGTCTCATGATTTGGATAGGGAGAGAGCAGGGAGACTGACACTTCCAGTCGTAGGCTCATTTTTTGAACTTTTAGAGCTCATAGTGTTTTAAGTACCATACAAATTTTTTTTTTTTTTTTTTTTGGAAGGGTGGATCTTCTCTATAGCTACATGACTGGCTGCAGGAAATTGTAAACTAATGCTCACAGTTGCCAAGCTTGTCTCATTTGAGTGGAAGTCTGTGTACATTTTTATAAACTTCTTGAGCTGAATATAGAATAGGACACATTTGGTCAGGGCTGTGGGGAGTAAGTAGGGCAGGGAGAAGGCTTTTGTGCCTGCAGAACTTTCAACCTTCAACAAAAGAATATATATTTAATATATTTTAAGATATGTTGAATAAAGTGGGAGAGGAGGTACAAGTGATAGTGCTGTGTGAGAATGACCCCTATTCTGTTGCGGGTCTGAAGAAGCTGTGTCGGAGCAGCAAGTTCAGGGGTGGAATGATTTGTCTTTGTACCTCTTGGTTTCCTCATTTGTTTTATTTTGTTGTCATGCCCACATCAACAGGTGCCTGGTGTAAATTTGCCTGTCAGCCAGCTGACCTATTTCTTCTCTGCAATCCTCATCAGTGGTGTGATACATGAAGTCGGCCATGGGGTGGCAGCTATTCGGTAATACAAATTATTTTTCTCTTACTATGTGCCAACAAAGCCTAATATTCCAGAGCATTTACTTACAGGTGAATACTGTTAGCACTTCTTCAGTTTATCTAGAGAGTCTGTTTATTCTGTATTTCATAGCTTCCTTAGGTTTAAAGTTTGGAAGGGTGTACAATTAAGGATAGGGTTTTAATGTACTGTCTATTCTACAGATCATGAGAAAGGACTTCTGCTTTGCAAATACACCATGCTGCATCAGGTTTAAAATAATACTTCTTGTAAGTGCTCCTGTTGTTCCTAGCAGCAATTGTATTTCTGCAGCTGTGGCACTTAAAGAGGACCCATGTGCTATTGCACGATGGTACTTTTAAATAGATTTTAAATTGGTTTGTTTAAACATAGTATGTGAAGTAGCACATGAACAGGCTGAAGCAGTAACTTGGTCAAATGTGATCTGCCCCTCTTAATCTCAGTGATGTGTTAATTTTGATCAAAGATGATATTTTTAATGTCATAGAATCATAGAATGCTTTGGGTTGGAAGGGACCTTTAAATATCATCTAGCCCAACCCCCCTGCAATGAGCAGGGACATCTTTAGCTAGATCAGGTTGCTCAGAGCCCCATCCAACCTGGCCTTGAAAGTTTCTAGGGATGGGGCCTCCACTACCTTTCTGGGTAACCTGTTCCAGTGCTTGACCACCCTCATTGTAAAAAATATCTTCCTTATATCCAGTCTAAATCTATCCTCCTTTAGTTTAAATCCATTATTCCTTATTCTGTCACAACAGGCCTTGCTAAAAAGATTGTCCCCATCCTTCCTATAGGCCCCCGTTAAGTACTGGAAGGTTGCAATAAGGTCTCCCTGCAGCCTTCTCTCCTCCAGGCTGAACAACCCCAACTCTCTCAGCCTGTCCTTGTAGGAGAGGTGCTCCAGCCCTTGGATCATCTTTGTGGCCCTCCTCTGGACCCACTCCAACAGGTCCATGTCCTTCTTGTGCTGAGGGCTCCAGAGCTGGACGCAGTATTCCAGGTGGGGTCTCACCAGAGCAGAGTAGAGGGGCAGAATCACCTCCCTCAACCTGCTGGCCACGCTGCTTTTGATGCAGCCCAGGATGCAGTTGGCTTTCTGGGCTGGGAGTGCACATTGTTGGCTCATGTCCAGCTTTTCATCCACCAGTACCCCCAAGTCCTTCTCCGCAGGGCTGCTCTCAATCCTTTCATCCTCCAGCCTGTATTGATACCGGGGGTTGCCCCATCCCAGGTGCAGGACCTTGCACTTGGCCTTGTTGAACCTCATGAGGTTCACAGAGGCCCACCTCTGCCACTTGTCCAGGTCCCTTTGGATGACATCTCGTCCTTCTGGTGTGTCAGCTGCACCACTCAGCTTGGTGTCATCTGCAAACTTGCTGAGGGTGCACTCAATCCCACTGTCTATGGCATTGGTGAAGATACTAAACAGCACTGGTCCCAGTACAGACCCCTGAGGGGCACCAGTTGTCACCGGTCTCCATTTGGACATCGAGCCGTTGACCACTACACTCTGGATGTGACCATCCAGCCAATTTCTTATCCACCGAACAGTCCACACATCAAATCTATATCTCCCCAATTTAGAGAGAAGGATGTTGTGGGCGACTGTGTCAAAGGCTTTACAGAAGTACAGATAGATCATAGAATCATAGAATCGTTTAGGTTGGAAAAGACCTTTAAGATCATCCAGTCCAACCATTAACCTACACTACCAAGTCTACTCTAAGCCAATCAAGGGTAGACTAGACTAAACCATGTCCCGAAGTGCCACATCTACCCATTTTTTGAACACTTCCAGGGATGGTGACTCCATCACCTCTCTGGGCAGCCTCTTCCAATTCTTGACCACCCTTTCCGTAAAGAAATTCTTCCTAATTTCCAACTTAAACCTCCCCTGGTGCAGCTTAAGCCCATTTCCTCTCGTCCTATCACTAACTACTTGGGAGAAGAGACCAACACCCACTTCACTACAACCTCCTTTCAGGTAGTTGTAGAGAGCGATAAGGTCTCCCCTCAGCCTCCTCTTCTCCAGACTAAACAACCCCAGTTCCCTCAGCTGCTCCTCATAAGGCCTGTGCTCACTTAACTATGATGATTACTTCACAAAAAAGTTAGTTGACATGGTTAGTCGTTACTGTTAAATGACACTCTAGCATAAGAGGGTTAAGTGGTGGTTACTGGGACTGATATTCAGGTGTCCTCTGCATTTCTCCTGGACATCATCATTATCTGTCCCGTGAGTATGAAGCCGTAAGTTGTTCCTCTGATTTTCTTGAGTGTAGGGAGTCATGATTGCATCTTAACCCATTACTACCTTTTTTTATAGCCCCAAAAGTTCTCAGTTAAAGGGGTGGTTTGGGACCCTCTGTGTTTCATGTTCTGTTTGTTTTTCAGCTTTTTTACCCTAATATTCACAGGGATTTTTCTGTGGAGGATGGAGCTTTTGCTCTTGCTTATCCCACCACAGGAAGAAGCAACAAAATTTTCTTTCTCTTACAGTGCCTTCACATGCTGCTGGCTAACTGCAGATAAGCCAGAAGTAACTATAGAGCTCTTTTTAATGAAAATGAATATTTCTTATACCTTAGTGGTGTGATACCTTCATTCAAGATCCGGAGAAAAGGCTCTGAATATTCAAGTTTGGGTTATGTTTTTGTCAAAAAATTGATTCCCAGCAATCTCCAGGGGAAGAAAAAGTTTGTGCAATGTACATTGCTGTTGCTGATGCTGTTCTCCGCTTGATGTTTTTTTTTTTTCCTCGTCCTAGCACAGGTTGGGTCTATAGTGCTGTTGGGGTCAATCCTCAGTGTTTAGGCTTTACTAAATAGCTGTGCTGTGGGCAAATTTTATTACTCTGGCAAATCACTTTGACTCCTTGAAATCTAATACACTTTTGCCAACTTCAGTTCAAGATAGTATTGGCTGTGAACTACAAGACCTTAAAACATTTGAGCCTTAGCTTAGTTAAGGCTTGTGCCAAAAAAGCCTTTTTCTTTTTTCTTCTGTACCTCCTTCCCAAGCCATGAAATCATGTACAGGCATTAGACTGCCTATTAATAATTGATAACATGGGTAGGTCTGATGAGTTAACTCCAGGGAACTGATGTGTTACTTCATTCTGATTAATTTTGTATAACTCTGTGTCTTCTTTTATTGTATATGCACAATAAATATATAAATGTGAATAAATAAAATGCTCTGCCCAGTCTACTGTCTCAGTAAAGATATGGGATTAGCTGATCCATGCCTGGTTTGTTTTGGAACATGATTGTCTTGGAATAATAATTGGAATGTAAGTATCTGGGAACATGATTGTCATGCCTCTGTTAGTCCCTTACGAAATTTCTAGCTTCATAAAAACTTTGCATAGTTATTCCAAAAAGTGCCATTTAAAAGTGATTGTAAAACCTCTGAAAAATATATAGATATATATATAATCTGTATGACAGTGTCAGCTACTAATATATTTAAATAGCATTTGTCCTTTTAACCTCTTGACTTGTTTTCATTTTTTCAGATGACATTTCCGTCGTTTTTGTTAGTTTACAATTTACTCTAAATTTCATTTAGGAGAAACAGAGAAATGATGAATTCCAGAAATCTGTGACAGCTTCTTCCAGATAATTTTTCATAGATTAGTGATTAGATTTTTCATAGATTAGTGGCAGCCTACAGGCTGCCATTTTTTTACTTAAAAGAAAAAATCCCCCAAATGTTAAAATATGTGTTAACTTGAAAGTAGATTTTTAAAAAAAATATTTTATGTGTTACTGTTACCAGGAGAAAGAAAAGAAGTTGAACTTATCCTTTATTTTTTACCAGACTCAAGAAATGTGTGCTGCTTAAAAATGACAACTACTGCAGACAACATCCTTCAGTTTAATTACATTTCAATTACTCATATTATGAAAAATAAGTTAGTTTTATAATTATAATTTTAGTTATTGTAAAAAATACGTGTGCTATGTAGAATCTCTCAGTTTTTCATTTATTTGTTTGCAGTGACACCGCTTCATTTTTCTTTTCTTCTTTTTAAGAGAACAAGTACGGTTTAATGGATTTGGGATTTTTATCTTCATTGTCTATCCTGGAGCATTTGTTGACCTCTTCACAACCCACTTGCAATTGATATCTCCAGTCCAGCAATTAAGGATATTTTGTGCAGGTAATAGTTTGTGCTTTTTTATTAAATCTTTGCTTAGCCCAGTCACTTATTCTGCAGGTATCATTTGTGAATCCTTGATGGAGGATTGAAGGTTTAAAATGAAGAAGTACAAAAGCTTTCTTTACCTAAAGGTGATCCTTCTGTTCTGAACCTAAGTTGTGATTTCAGAAAATCATTTGATCATTACTGTCCATATTGTGCTGTTTTCTGGAGGAGAAACATCAGTTTCTAGGAGCTTAAATGAACACCAGTTTCTTGTCATGAAAAATGTTATTATATCCTAGACCTGATTCAGCATAGTTGTGCTTAAGAAATTCCAGTTGTGTGGTTGGGGAAAAAATGTGGTTTCTGACCTTCCTCTCTCATTAGAAAAAGCTCTTACACCAGCTCAGGAAGAGCTCTTACATCAGCTCAGGTGCAGAAGTTCCTTTGGGGTTTTTTGGTTTTGGGGTTTTTCTGCATATTGTATGGCCTAAGTAGTAAAACCTTGGAGCACAAAAGCTGGAAAATACTCAGCCAGAAGACTGTTAGTATGAGAACATGACTTGCTGTCACAGGTGAACACCCTTAAGCAATTCACTATCATTTTCTGCAACAGGAGCAATCTATTATGTGATTTTTCAATAGTATTGTGAGTGATTTTCAGTGACGTGTGAGTTATGTTATTATACAGGTCACTATGTTTTGATGTTGCTGTTGGGAGGAAATAAAGGCTAAAACACAAACATCCAAAGAGAATCGCAGCTTATGGCTCCAAATAACCTCCGAATCTTTTTGATTTGATGTTTTTTGAAGTCTCTGGCTACTGGGAAGTAGAGCCCTGTTCTTGTGAAAAGTTAGACTGAGACTGTGTTATGCTACCTGAACCACTTGTATTATTGATTTCTAGAGACAAAGGTGTTTCCCAAACTACTGAAATAAAGATAGAAAAGTTAGCATCTTGGTTTAGTTCTTTTTACTGATTGTTTTCTGTTGCAGGGGACAGTAGGATAGCAGCCAGCCTGTTGTAATGTTTAGATACTAGCATTGTTTCTTTAATATTGTAACTAAAACATTATATAGAGGGTTTTAGGCTGGGCATACAGAAGCCTTTAGCAAAGCATCTTTTCAGGCTTTCATAAATCAAGTCAATGATGAGAAATGTTAGGTAAGTAAATATATCTATATTCCAAATACCCTAATGAACGCAAATCATTCACTGCAATAGGCTAATTTTTATGAAGCCCTGTTTCTCAAATTAATCATTTTCCATTTCCAGCTACTGTGAACAGAACTGAAAGAGAAGACATACCGATTTTCAAAATGGGTTGCATACATACATTCCTGAGAAATCATGTAGAAAAATAAGATTATAAGCCGTAATAGAAAATAGTTCCTTGCATGTTTTTGATGACAAGCAAACACCTATAATATTTTTTCAGGTTTATTGGGAACCATGAAGTAGGGGGATACAAGGCAGGAACAAGCTTGCAAGACTGGTTAGCATCAATGGCTTGTTATCAGTTAGGTATAACAAATATATGCATTTTTTTTACAGCTAATGATAGGTATGTTTCAGAACTAGGATGTTTGATAGTGATAAAAAGTGATATTCACTAAACTTGACTCAGTTTTTCTTAATTGTCATAACAGTTGAATGAACCTATTCTCAGTGTTCTGAAGTTCAGAGTATACAGAGACATGCTTTCAGATTTTTGTATGGCAGCTAAGTAAGAGAGCTACAGTAGAGAACGACACCAAATATTCCTTTTGTAGTCCGCCTATACTCTGGAGATTAAAGAGTATATTTGTTGTACAGCAGATGGCATCATGAGTTCAAGAATAGTCAATGAGTGTTCTTGTAAGACTTGTGATTTTTTTTGCATTAATTCCATGCCTAGTACATGAAAAGTGCTTGTGCAGCACTTTCTTATAATCAGTTCAAATATTTGTATTTTTTTTGAGACCCTTTTTAATATGTTTTGTCTTTAACAGAAAAAGGAGTTAAATATTTTTAAAACATTATTTTAAGGTCTTTTAAGGGTTGTGTAAAGTGTCCCTTTTTAAGTATAAGGAATTAGGTATCCAAGGTTGAGCCTGTTTTACCAAAATGAAATTGATGGTATACTCAGCAGTGTACCTCTGTGGGTATTCTCATTTTAAGCCTGTTTATTTTTCTGTGGATCACCTGGGAAGAATTTGAAGCCTTTGTATTTTAGGCTTTTCTGCTGTATTCCACACAGCAAACTGTGTAGATTATGGTATTAAGGCCCATGTTTTCCTAGCTGTTTGAAAGTATTCCTTGTCACGCTCTAGCAGTTCCATCACCTCTTTTTTTTTACTATTTTAAAGTTTTTTTCCAGTTTACTCTCTTTAGCAGCCACACTGTTACAAAGAAATTTTGTTTCTGTCTTAGATTTTTATCTTTTGTTAAGTAAATATTTTTAAGATAAAAAGGTTAAACCAATAAAGTTAAAATATTTACTTAATACTTTTGGGCTCGTTGCACTTGTGTGTGTGTGTGTTCATGCATATATGTATGTGTGTGAGATAAGAGAACTGAATGCTGAAACATTTCATCTATTTGACTGCCTTTCAATGATATATGATTAAAAACTACAGAAAGAGAAATCACTTTAAGAAGCATCTACTAGTGGAAATGTCAGCAAACCCTTAGTTAAACTACTCCAAAAATGTCTCTCATTTCTGCAGCATTAGAAAAATAAAAGAAGACTGGGTGACATGTAGAGATAGCCAGGGGAAATAAGTCTGCCATATGTTATGATTCCTGTGTTATATACAGTGCAAGAAAGATAGGTTTAATATGCTTTTAAACACAGTTAGTTCAGTTCCTCTCCTGTAACTGCACTGTAAATATAGAATTGAATCAAACCCTTCTTAACAAGATGAAGCACTTATGAAGCAAATGAGGAATCTTCAACACTGAAAAGTTTTCCTGCGTTGGTCGTACAAAATGTTTGTCCAAGAACACAAATTAAATGAGAAAACTTGTATGGTACTGGATGTTGAAGAAAGCCAAGTGTGTCTTATGATAGCGATTCATATCTTCCTAGGGAGAATAGCATGCTATAAAGATTGCAGTTGCAAATACGTTGCCCAAAGTAATGTGTCAGGAAGTGCTGATTGCACAACTTAGTTTCCTGATGTGGTTTTAGGTCCAGATTTTCTTGTAAAAGAAGCCTTTTTTCAAGTAATTTTTTAAACTTGTTTGGCACATATACATGTAATTATTTTCATTGAAACACTGGAGATAACCATTAAAAATACTGAATTGCAACTGAATTTCAGACATCTTGCTGACTCGGACAAATGGTATTTATTCACATATAAGCCCACTTTATTGTGGTAGGTGACATGTAATACATTTCATTCCACTAGTTTTTTAGTATTTATGATTGATGACAACTCTGTACATAGAAACTGTAGTTTAATAATTGATTCAGAAACCCAGTTTTTCTTCTGGATGCTCTGCCCACTACATACTTAGAAAAGTAGTGTTACGTGATGAAATATCAATATGATAGAATGACACCTTAAAAATGGACTTGCCACTTCCCTATCTTTTCTGATAGTATAATTCTCAGGGGTTCAGAGGCTTCTCTAAAACTCCCCTACAAAGTAACATCATAGCAGCTTAAGTTTGTGAAGTAATATATGTATTCTTCTTTCATGCCTATATTCACAAATTAACTTTTCATCCATTCTTACAGTAATTATTTCAAGAAAAGTTAATTAGAAGGTAACTGTAGAATCTCGCATTTCAAAACCACCTTTTTGTTATTAGTGTTTATTTAGAAATGTGATTTTTTTTTTTCCTTTTTTTTTAGGAGTGTGGCATAATTTTGTTCTTGGTGTTGCTAGTTTCATGGTTTTATTTCTGCTGCCAGCTATCCTTTTCCCTTTCTATTACACGGGTGTTGGGGCACTTGTCACTGAGGTTGCAGAGGTAAGAAAAGATCTTTACTGTTTTCATATTATATGCTTTGTGAGCTGAAATGTAACTGTGTCTCTTATTATCACAGTCAAATTTGGTCAGTGCAGCACTCTGCAAAATCTAATACATTGCACTTTTTGTCTGCCTAAAGTTTCTGTCTCGGTCTCCTGTTTTTTAGTATTTGTAAATGAAGGAACGTGGTATTAATAATTATAGACTATTCAGCATACTATAAAACTGTTTAGACATCTGAGATGAGTTTGCAGGCTTATTTCTGGGGGGTTTTTTTAACTTATTTTCAGTATTGGCACCAAGTAAATCTACTGGAAACTGCATTATCACTCTAGTTATTGCTATCTGGTTTTAATGTTAAAGATTATTTTGAGCTGATTTCCTTGCTTGTTTGGTCAGCTGGAAGCAAAGTAGCGATAGACTGCTGAGTTTCTGGAAAGGACTGATTTTTTTCTGACTTAATCAAATACAGCACAGTTGAACAGCAGAGCTGAAAAGATTCAGTCTTTCTTGGATCTAAAAGTGAACTGATATAACTCAGGAGCAGAGTGACATTTATTATGCTTTATACCTTCGAAAGTATAGGTACACCCTGCTTTGTTGAAAGATTCAAGGTATTAATTTAAGCTTCTTGAACTTAAAATGGTAGGAAAAACCACAACATATTAACTTGTATGAAAATAATTACTCAAATTTGAAGAGGTCCCCTGGAACACTTGGAGACTTGCCCTTTTCTTTTTTTTTTTTTTTTGCAATAAATAAGCTATTCTTTGTACAGGATGTTTTTGTAATGCTCTATCATAAGTTGAAATAATCAGTTCTAGTGGAGCCTGAGATTTTCCATTTCTCTGGAAATAACATCTTAACCTAAAGATTTCATGGCTGTTCGACAGAACTGTAAACAAATCCTTGTAGTTTTAACTGTAATAACATGACTGACTTCACTGTTTCTCTCAGGATTCTCCTGCCAATGGACCAAGAGGTCTTTTTGTGGGAGATCTTGTCACTAACCTGCAAGACTGCCCAGTTTATAGTGTAGAAGACTGGAATTCCTGTCTGGGAGACATTTCAGAGAAGTCACAGGTTGGCTACTGTGTAAGTGCAGCCACCCTACAGCAATTAAGCTTTCCAGCTAGAGGTATGACTTTAGGTGCTCTCTTCATTAATTTATATTGTAATTTTTTCATGTCTTAAAGACTATTTTGGTTTTAGGATTTGTTGGTGGGGACAGATTTCTCGTAAGTCAAGTCTGCTATCCTGTATTAAGCAGTGACCAACATGCCATTCATTTTTGTGAAATCTAAAAGTGAGGAAGAGGTAGACAGAAGAATTTTTCTGGTCTTCCAGTCATCCTATACAAATATCCTGTATGATCTGAATAATGAAATTTGCTTCTTCAGGATACTGCATAACTGGGTTATTAGCAGTAATACAATTATCTCCTCTATTTTCAGTTCAGTTATATGGATCAGCTCAGTGATCTTTTGCAGATGTAAATTCCACACATTACCTTACTGCTTTGATCAGCATGACATTACAAATTGTATGGCTTAACCCAATGATGTGCTTTATTACGGCCACTTCTTCTGATGTGTCTCACTGTATGGGTTTTATGTTTCATTTGCTCCTTCAACCTCACAAAGTCATTGCCCATAAACTCAGTTTTGTCTGGATTGCACATACTGCTTCTAGGAGTCAGTCTATTTCCTTCTGTTTTCATTTATACATTAGAGTGCTTGTTGCTGTAACAGCTTACCCCTGAGAAACAAAAAAAAAAGGTGAACGGAACTAAACTAGAACAATAAAGAAAAAATAAGCAGAACAGAAAAGGCCAGCTAAGTTAAAATGGCTGGATGTCTTGTGTCTGTCGCCGAGGCGAGCAGCTTTGGAGCGGAGTGCTCCAGCGCAGTGCACAGGGGGGTTTCCTGAACCAGGGGAGCCTCACGGGGAGCCGAGAGCTGCCAGGAGCCCGCAGCTCCCATGACAGCGGCTGATGAGACCTGGCCGGGGCCAGGAACAGCGGCGGCCGAGCCCCCCACACGTATAAAGGCAGCCCTGAGGGAGCGCCAGCCATTAGGAGCGCCGCCAACAGGGCGGGCAAGCAGGGCGTGGCGCGGCAGCAAGGGCGTGGCAGTTGGCACGACGGGGCATGCAGGAAGGGCGCTGAAGCTCTGCCAGCTCGACCAGGGAGCAATGGTATCCAGCCAGCAGAAAGCCACGCCCTCTCTAAGCTCTGTACCCACCACGGCTGACGCAGCTTCCCAGACAGCTCTGGTGGGGACACGCTGCCGCCCAGGTGCCAGGCCGCAGGCTGTGCCCTGCTCTTACGCCAGCACCAGAGGACAGCAGTGAGCACACCTGTGGGACGTGCGCCCAGGTAGGGGAACTCCTCCGCTTAGTGACAGAGCTCTGGGAGGAGGTGAGTAGGTTGAGGAGTATCAGGGAGTGTGAGATGGACTACTGGAACCACACCCTACCTTCCATGGGACAGGTCCAACAGGCAGACAGGATGCATGATACAGAGGATTCCCTACCCTCTCTCTGCCTGGCTGAACACAGTGACTTAAGGGATAGGGAGTAATGGCGACGAGTTCCTGCCCGGAGCACGTCTCCTCTGTGACCGCCCCACCTTCCCGGGTGCCCTTGCATAATGGTTGAGGCTCTGGAAGTGGAACCAAACAACAACGAGGACGATGGTTCATCTAGCTCGGAGGGGTCCAGGAGGTTAAGTCAGCCTACGCCCAGCGTCAGAACTGCTTCCATAAAAAAAAAAAAAAAAAAAAAAAAAAAAAAAAAGACAGGTAACTGTCATTGTCCCTCCCTTCTGAAGGGAACAGAAGGCCCAATATGCAGACCGGACCCACTTCTTAGGGAAGTCTGCTGCCTCCCTGGGGCCCGGGTTAAAGATCTGAAGAGAAAACTTCCTACCCTGGTACAGCCCTCAGATTATTATCCATTATTGATTTTTCAGGTAGGCAGCGATGAAATTGCAACAAGAAGTCCAAGGGCAATCAAGAGAGACTTCAGGGCCTTGGGACAACAGGTTAAGGGATCAGGACGACAATTAGTGTTTTCCTCTATCCTTCCAGTTGCAGGGAATGATGAAAGAAGAAACAGGAAGAGCCAGCAGATCAATACCTGGCTCCAAGCCTGGTGTCACCAACAGAATTTTGGGGTTTTTGATCATGGGTCAGTCTACATGACACCAGGCCTGCTGGTGACAGAGGGGACATACCTGTCTCAAAGAGGGAAAAGGATCTTTGCACAGGAGTTAGCAGGGCTCATTGAAAGAGCTTTAAACTAGATTTTAAGGGGGAAAGGAATAAAACCAGGCTCCCTAGAGATAAGTTTGGGGGCAGCACGCCAGTGTTTGAGGGATGGTGTGCTAGCAAGGTCCTTTGGTCTGCCATCTCAGTGGAGGTAGGGGATGGAGATCCATGCGGCAGCAAAGATGGAAGGCTTATTGATGCGCTAGAAGCCATGGAAGCTCCTGAGAAGAGTCACGTAGGAATTTTAGGGCTTCTCCCCCCAAAAAGGTGGCGGGACCAATAGCCCAACTGAAGTGCATCTACAGCAACACACACAGCATGTGTATCAAACAGGAGGAGCTGGAAGCCATTGTGCAGCAGGAAAACTATGATATCGTTTGCAATCATGGAAACCTGGTGGGATGACTCACACAACTGGAGTGCTGCAGTGGATGGCTATAAACTCTTCAGAAGGGATAGGCAAGGAAGCAGAGGCGGTGGGGCAGCCCTGTATGTTAGGGGGTCTTTTGACTGTCTAGAGCTTAATGGTGGTGACAATAGGGTTGAGTGTTTATGAGTAAGAATCAGGGGAAAGGCCAACAAGGCAGATACCACCCAACCAGGATGAAGAGACAGATGAAATACTCTGTAGGCATCTGGGAGAAGTCTCACAATCGCTAGCCCTTGTTCTCATGGGGGACTTCAACTTACCAGATGTCTGCTGGAAATACAATACAGCAGAGAGGAAACAGTCTAGGAGGTTCCTGCAGCGTGTGGAAGATAACTTCCTGACACAGCTGGCGAGTGAGCCAACTATGGAAGGTGCCCTGCTGGACCTGTTGTTCGCAAACAGAGAAGGACTTGTGGGTGATGTGATGGTTGGAGGCCATCTTGGGCACAGCGATCACGAAATTATAGTTTTCAATTCTTGGAGAAGTAAGGAGGGGGGTTAGTAGAACTGCCACCTTGGACTTCCAGAAGGCAGACTTTGGCCTGTTTAGGAGCCTGGTTGACAGAGTCCCTTGGGATGCAGTTCTGAAAGGCAGAGGAGTCCAGGAAGGCTGGACATTCTTCAAGAAGGAAATCTTAAAGGCACAGGAGCAGGCTGTCCCCATGTGCCGACAGACGAGCTGACAAAGAATAAGACTGGCCTGGCTGAACAGAGAGCTTTGGCTGGAACTCGGGGAAAAAAAGAGAGTTTATGAACTTTGGAAGAAGGGGCAGGCAACTCAGGAGGACTACAAAGATGTCATGACGTTATGCGGGGAGCAAATTAGAAGGGCCAAAGCCCAACTAGAACTTAATCTGGCTACTGCTGTAAAAGACAATAACAATGTTTCTAGAAATACATTAGCAACAAAAGGAGGGTGAAGGACAATCTCCATACTTTATTGGATGCAGGGGGGGAAATATAGTGACAAAGGATGAGGAAAAGGCTGAGGTACCTAATGCCTTCTTTGCCTCAGTCTTTAATAGTCAGACCAGTTGTTCTTGGGGTACCCAGCCCCCTGAGCTGGAAGGCAGGGATGGGGAGCAGAATGAAGCCCCCATAATCCAAGGGGAAATGGTTAGTGACCTGCTACACCACTTAGACACAAACAAGTCTCTGGGGCCAGATAGGATCCACTCAAGGGTACTGAGGGAGCTGGCAGAAGTGCTCACCAAGCCACTTTCAATCATTTATCAGCAGTCCTGGCTAACCGGGGAGGTCCCAGTTGACTGGAAGTTAGCAAATGTGATGCCCATCAACAAGAAGGGACAGAAGGAGGATCCAGGGAACTACAGGCCTGTCAGTCTGATGTCAGTGCTGGGGAAGGTTGTGGAGCAGATCATCGTGAGTGCCATCAAGTACTGGTGAGGCCACACCTCGAATACGGTGCTCAGTTTTGGGCCCCTCACTACAAGAAAGACATTGAGGTGCTGGAGCGCGTCCGAACGGCAAGGAAGCTGGTGAAGGCTCTAGAGAACAAGTCCTATGGGGAGTGGCTGAGGCAACTGGGGTTGTTTAATCTGGAGAAAGGGAGGCTGAGGGGAGACCTTACTGCTCTCTACAACTACCTAAAAGGAGGTTGTAGCAAGGTGGGTGTTGGTCTCTTTTCCCAAGTAACAAGTGATAGGACAAGAGGAAACGGCCTCGAGTTGTGCCAGGGGAGGCTTAGATTGGATTTTAGGAAAAATTTCTTCACCGAAAGTGTTGTTAAGCATTGGAACAGGCTGCACAGGGAAGTGGTTGAGTCACCATCCCTGGAGGTATTTAGAAGACGTGTAGGTGTGGTGCTTACGGACATGGTTTAGTGGTGGACTTGGCAGTGCTAGGTTAATGGTTGGACTCGATGATCTTGAAGGTCTTTTCTAATCTAAATGATTCTGTGATTCTATGATTCTATGCCCTAAAGCTCTCTAGAGCTTTTTTTCATGCAAGCATCTATGGAGACTGAATTCCAAAGGTAATGGGCTGCCGCTGGGCAAAACCTCCATGATACTATTCAGAGCTTCAAAATTGTCACTGAATTTTTCCATTATACTGGAAGTAAACAGGTCAGGCAGCTCGACTACCCATGTTTTTTGATGCATTATAGTTCTTTTGTGAGACTAAAAAGGTAATCTTTTTTTTTTTTTTTTAGTATGTAAGGAAAGTAATCTTACAGCTGGAACTACAATAAATATTTAAACTGGAAACTAGTGGAGTATGAATAAGATCCTGCTTTTAGAGACTTAGCAATTCGGATTATCCCTCCGAAGAGGAGGGCAACTTTGGCACATGCTTTCAGCTAAGCAGGGATGGCAAGTAAGAACCAACTCTTAGATGGTGTAGGTCTGTATGCTCAGATTCTGCTGTTCTCTGAAATGCAGTTTCAGAGTCATGGATAATAAAACTGCATATTCTGCAATTGAACCAGTCCTATTTAGATTGAAATACTAGACACTTAATACTAGAGAGTCAATATTGCTTCCAAGCTTGGTTGCTGTATTGTGTTAGCAGCCCATTGTCCCACTGCTGCATTCTAATCAGACCAGTCTGTCTGCATTTTAGGAGCCATAGCTGCCTCCAGCAGTGAGAAGTATTCCTCTGAAATTAAATGAACTCTGTGCGGTCGCTAGCAGCTGTCATTTGTCAAAATCTTCACAGTTCACAACTTGACATAAATACAGAATATTAATAAAAATGTATCTAGCAAATGGACCCTATCTACTTGACCATAAAACAAATGGAGAGTAAACTATTTGACTGTGAAGCTAGACAGAAAACAATGCCCCAAGGACCTTCCTGAAATTAAAAAAAAAAAAGTGTTTTCAATGTAGTTTATAAGGAAATTAATTTCATGGTCATTCACTGTTCAAAAATACATGTGGTTGCTTAGCCTCAGGGTACTTGAAAAAAGGATTGTATGGTACAGTGCTTGCACCTGTAAGCCCCAGGCATAAAGCTCCATGTTAGTGGACTGCAGGTGATGCAGTGATAAATCAGCAACCAGTATCACAGGCTCAATCTACCTAAGGAAGGTACTGCATTGTTGCTGTGACACAGATTCCAACAGTGACTATTTTGTGCTTTTTTTAAAAGCTGTTGCTGTAGACTAAATTAGGATTAATTCATTTAACAAACATCCTTACAAAGATTCTGTACCAGACTATTTAAATCACAGTTTAAACCATCACTTACTCACTGCTGCAGCCTTCAAGGCTTGGAAAGCTGTCAAAACCTGCATCTTGTAAAGGCTTTCACATTTTAAAGAGGACGTTTTGAGTCTTGGTCATTTCCATAGCCAGCCAGTGAAATCAGTACAGTAGCAGGTAAAAAATTTCTATGCCAAACTTTAATGCAAGTTGGAGGCAATGGATAAAAGTATTTTGTAACTCATAATGCTCAGAACATTGCAGTGATAGACCCCAGTTTTCCAAGGAGATTTTTTGAGACGAAAAAATCAGTATGTGACATGACTGAAATCAGGTGACATTGTTAAAGTAGTGAAGCTTGTTTTTAGTTGTGATTGAACCACAGCTAGGCTCTGTGAATTACTGTAATTCTTGGAGACTACAGAATGATTGTTTTACTTTATTCAGAGACTAATTTCTTTTCAGGAAGTTACTATAATATTGACCATTTGCTCTATGCCTATGTTCTTTAGTCTATAGAAGACTCGATGGCACAGTTGAATGTTGTAGTAACAACAGCCTCACAGACATTTGCTTTTCATATAGCAATAACTTGGACAGCCACCTGGTAAGTTACTTAAACTGCTAATTCTGTTTGGTAAATCTGAAATTATTTAAATTAAATTAGTAATGTTTACCAACATTTATGCAGCATAGTCAAGTGCTTAAGAATACCTACAGTTTGTAATAAAGGTGTATGGGTATGTTATTCTCCCCATTTACAGCTTAAAAAACTGAAGTATTAGTTACGATTTTTCCCATGATCAATCAGGGAGTGTCTGGAAGAACCAGAAGAGATCTTACACCCCTCATTCCTTTAGGCAGAAAGACACCTCCCCCATGGTCACCACTGGATAAGAATATTTGTGAGAAAAAAACAAAAAAAACTTTTGAGAACAAGGTGAAATTGCTTATTTTGGTGCTTCAGTCTTTAAAGGTACTAAGCACTACAGGCAAGGCAAAGCCCTGGACAATCTGTTCTGTTATTTTGTCTGAAGCCAGTAGTGCTGCTCACTAGGTTAAACTAAAAACATGCAAGAGAAGGTCCTAGAGATTGCCCAGTTTTTCACTATGTTGATTTTCTTGTAACATGTGGAAACCTATAAAGTTTCTCAGTAGGATTTTTACTTACTCTCTTCAAAATACAGAAATGTTTGTTAAAATACAGGATCCATTTTGACAGTGATGTAATATTTCTAACAGTTGTCTTTACGAGGAAAAGAGCACAAGTACCAACTGTGTAAACTTTTCTACATGTACCAGTTTGTTATTGTTCTAACCTCTAGTGATAAATACCTAAAGAAATGGAAATCAGTCTGTTCCTACATCTGGTATGTTTACAGTTTCTGTCATGGTAAACTTCACACTCCAGGGTGTTTTTGTGGTATTTAACCACTAAGAATTGAGCACAAACCAGCAGTTCATTTGAAACATGACAGTGGCTGGTAATATCCCGGAGTTCAGCAAGATTTGATAAATCACTACCCCACTGAGTTTTGACATTCTTAAGCCCATAGCTGCTACTTAGGAACAGAGAAGAAATAAAAGCATCCAGAAGCCTGTGACCTTCAAGTGTCCTTAGACTGGCTGTGAGTTTTCGAACAATTATTTTAAATAGTCTTTGCAGTGCTATGCAGCAGTATTTGAAAGTGTGCCCTCTCCCCCTCATTAGAATAGAAAGAGCTTGTATTGAGGTTGATGGAGAGTGTCTGACACTCATGCCTCTATGGGGAGTGTAACTATCAGGACAAGAAGCAAGAAGATCTTTTTTTTTTTTTTTTTTCCCCCCTAAGGCAAACAGTAGATGAAGAACTTTCCTTGCTTGTGTTTAAGAACAAAAGGAAAATTATCACTGAGCTTTTATGAGAGACATGAGGGGGAAAAACAATTTCCTGTTCCTTTCTGCTATACTCTCTTTGGCCTGTGGGGAGCAAGAGAGATCTGGTCTTTCAGACTGCAGAGTGAAAGAGTGTTACAGGTAGGCCTGGGGGACACAGCGCTGCATTAAGTCCTGTGTTCATCTTGGTTGAGAATGGTTTCTTAGCTACCACACAGCCGGTAGGTTTGTTGGTTTGTTTGCTGAACATAAGGTTTTGTTGAGCTAAATGAGGTTTTAGATCAGTGAAGACTAAAACTTCTTAAACACGTAAGTCATTAGTATGTTGATGCAGGCTCTGTTCTTTAGAAATCACTGACTTTTGTTTAGATGCCTTGATTTTTTGTTGTGCATGTGTGTATCTTTTTTAAAAATAGTTAGCTTTTATTTTGGTACATGTGCACACCCTCTCTTCCACATTCCACCAAAAATGGAATTACAGGTTGAATATGTATCAGGTAGAGCTTCTGCAGGGTTTGACAAAAAAAGCCCAAAAAATCAGATTTCAGCTCTTTATGGGCTGGTAGTATATCAGTGAGGCACTTCCTTTGCTTTGAAAAGGAATATATAGTACCTTTTATTCTGATCTGTTGGAAAATATTTTTAAATTTGATAATCATTTTAAATGCCCTTTGCAGTATGCCTGTCTGCCAGCACGAAAAGTTGTTGAGGCCAGCAAAGTTTGTCGAACCAACATGGACTGCCAGAAGGACTTTGTTCCAGGCTTTTGTGTGACTCCTTCTTTAGAGAACCAGACAAGGCTAATCAGGGTAAAACATCCACCCCATATTGACATGCTGTATGTAGGACACCCCATGCATCTTCAGTACACAGGTTGGTATTATTTATTAAAACAGTTTAACAAAAAAGATTTCTAATATGGTTTACTTTGCCTGGCTGCTTGAACAAGGTCTTGGAGTGCTTGTCAGTTAACCTGTTTAATGCAGAATCCATTTCTTGTTACAGCCAGTGGAGAGACATGGACTACTCAGGCCTAAAATGAAATGGGCACAGTGCAATGAGTTATGAAGGTAATAGAAACCATATGTGATATGAGATGGTTGTTTTTTCAGAAAAGTATGCAAGGACTATTTCTATAACAGTTCTCACTCGGCTTAGTCATGGGAACCAGGCATCTGCATTTTCCTAACACATAAACTTCTCAAAATGCTACTGTAAAATCTCTAGGGCATCTTGCTCTAACACCTTGCCTGGAATATTAGCATGACTGCTTAAATCACACCTAATATCCAAGTATCTGTGACAGATTCCCATGACTACTGAGCCACAAGTACAAATCACAACATAGTTTTTTCCTGATTTTTTTTTTTATTTATTTGACTGCCCTAAATTAAATAATGTATAACAGTTTAGTTCCTTACTTTGAAACAGACTATGGCTCTCCTTTAGGCAAGCTTATATGCTTGAGCCAGGTATACAAGTAAAAAGTAATTCTGCTCCTGGAGCAAGTATGGAAAGAATGAACAAACTCATTAACATCCCTACTTAGTAGCTTGAGTGGCATGGTGAAAATTAGCTTCAGATGGGCTTAAAGTACCAAGTGTTAAACTACTGTCCCTTCCTGTGAGGAACCTATCTGTTCCTCACAGACAGCTGTGGCACACAGACATACCTCACAGGGGGAGATTTTACTTCAGACACCTCGAAGTACCTCCTTAGCAAGGCATTGTACTTTTCTGAATAAGCACTGGAATTAGGTACAAAAGAGCTTTAGAAACAGTGATGAAATCTGGTAGTGTAAATCTATTAGCATTCTTGCATAAACATATTTTTAGTTAATCTGTCAGCCTTTATCTTTCTGTGCTGGTCGTATTTTGATACTCTGTGACAAATTTTTTATTTCTACTTGTTCACACTGTACCCTCGTTTAAGCCCAAAATATGACCTCTTCACTTGTTATTTCTGCCCTCTTGCCATTTAGGAAGAAAGCATTGTTCACCTGTGTGATATCAACACACAGTTGTGTATTTGATGACATGTATTCCAAATGCAGCAACAAATTTTGAGGGTAGAGTTTGATAATTAAAGTTCCCTTTCTTGGTCTCTAACAATACAAACTGTAGGTACTCTAGAACAATTGATATTGTTCTCTTTTCTAATATGTTGGAGCAATGGAGTTTTAGTTAGTGTTTCCTACTGAACAGTAATTCCGCAAAACAATTGAACCTGTCAGTGTTTCAGAAGACAGAAAATAATGTTATTGCATCTAAAGAGAGAGTTCTACTTCAAGAAGTTACTGTGTGAAAGTACAATTCGCATTGTATTTACAGGAATATCATTCTGAAGTGATTTACTGTACCCTGGGAATTGCACATTGAATGTTTTAATTTGAAGGCTAAAAACTTGACTTTATTACAAACTTTGCTGCAAATGCAACCTATGCTCTATGTTCTCCTTCGAAAAACACCAGAGCTAAAATTATAGGATCCTGGCTTGGGCAGCAGGTAGTCTGCTGCACCATCGTAGAGTTCCATGCATTCAAATGAAACAACTTGTAAATATTTCAGACATAACTTTGCACTGTACAATACTGGCTTGGGGCCAACAGGTTTGATTTTCTTTTTTCCCCAAATGTGACTGATCAGAATCTGGTAACCATTTTTTTACAGTTAAGAAAGGAAAATAATTTCTTCCTCTACTGTGTGAATTTTGAAATAGGAATACGTTTTAGTGGAATGCCTTATTCTTTAGTGTGATCTTTCTGCCTGCAGGAAACATTACTTTTTAGAGTGGTGCCTACATTTAACACACAAGCTAATACAGGAGTTGCACTACTGTGTGCTATGACTTTACTTTCTCTAGAAATGTCACTAAAGTAATGTTTGAAAAACATTCTAAAATTATGCATGTATCATTTTCTATTTAGGCTTGTATTGTTGTCATGATAATCTTGATTTATGGAGAAGCAGTAATTATTTCATATTTTAATTTGAAGCTAGCTTCCAGATACAACATTTTTAAAAATTTATATCCATATTATCTACTTATAAGAAATAGGCTACACAGCTTACTTCTATAAAATGTTTCTGTTTCCTCAAAGTAAAATATCCTAGCAAAAATATTTTTGTTGATAGGGATGCTATATATAGCCCTTGTTTCCAGTATAAAAAAAAACCTGTAAAGAATCATAATCCTAAATGAACTTACAGTGCTTGAGATTTGGCCAAAACTGAAACAGAAGGAATGATCAGGAATGCATGTTGTTTAGAATGGACACATTGATTAATCCTTTTAATTAGCATTCTCTCTGTAAAAAGTATCTACTGTAATCCAATATAAATTCATACTGTGGGTTTAATTCATGTGGTATTACTCAAGACTTCAGACTTCTCTTATTGCAGGCCAGTTATGCTCTGGAGGCTCTCCCTGTGTTGGACAGATGATATGTAAGGTTGAAATGGAGGGCCCTGTCATTATTGCCATGCAACTTTGCAGTGTTTCATCTTTATTTTGTATGGGGTTTTTTATTCCTTCATGTGATTTCTGGTATTGCAAAATCTTGGCTTCCTTCTCTGGCCCTTGTTGGTTGGGAAGAATCTGGTGACTAACAGTCACATTTGGAATTCACACTGCTTGAGGGAAGATCATATCCCTGAATGTTACTGTATCAGCATTGCCCATCAGGGATCAAAAACTGCAAGAATTCCTTCATGAAAAGAAGATGGAACTTACCTAGAAGATAATTTCCCCAAACTGCACAAGTCTTCTACTTCTGTTGTATCCAGGTCTTCTAAAAAAAAGTCACTTCCTAGCTTTGAGAAGTTTTTTGGGCAACAACAGCCATAATCCCAGATGAAGGTCTATCTGGCACAGTCTGGTTTCTCAGTATTTCCATGCTTGTTTCCCCTTATTGCTGAGGATGATCCTTCTTTGCTTTCAACCCAGATTTAAAGGGTTACATGTATAGTTCTTCTGGAGACCACACAGAAATATCTCATACCGTACTGTCCCTCTCCTCCATAGCATATATGCCCTTTCCCCCATGAAGGTGTTTTGAAAAGATCTTTGGTCAACCTAGTCTCCAAATCACTTCTGATTAAAATTGTGTCTGTTGTGCATTCTTCTCAATATTTGCCAACACCATCTAGCATTAGCCAACAAAACAAATGTTAATTCCAGGTCAAAGAATTGTTTAATTAGAGCGGGAAAAACAATGACTGTTTCCTCTCACCCAGCCTCATTCCTGTTCACCTCTTCCCAGCAGTGTCTTTTGAAGGCAAGCCTGGAGAACATAATTTCTGTAATTCTTTTGTTATTCCTCGAAGGACAGATTTGCCTGCTGCCATTAGGTTTGATGCATTACAGCCCCTAAATTCATTGCCTCATATTACAGTGTCCAGAGCTCAGTCCAGCAACTTCCTGAAGAGTTTCTTTGTGTTTTGGAGATTGCTTCAGCAGCAAGGTTTGGAGTTTAGATCCATGTCTAGTGGCTGTCAGGGACAACAGGCAGTTTGTTGGAACAAAGAGGGAAGGAGATTAGTGATCTATTCTCAATGTAGGCACAACTTCAGGTTCAGGATGGTGACTTGTTAATGGCCATTAGGTGTTTGTCAAGAGGCAGTCAAGCTTTGAAATTACGGTATATTGCAGTGTGTGTCTTTTGAAACCTTTGAATACACTGGCTGCCTCAGCCTTTTTGCTATTTTGGCTGATGAACAAGAGGTCTAATCAGATGTTCTGATACCAGCCTTCAGCTTGATGGGTTGTTTGCTTTGGATATCACTTGACTTGGATGGCTCTGACTTTCTGAGCTGGGTGGTGTCCAGGGTTTCTGTCTGTTACGTTCTTCACTCAGTAGTCCAACAGACATTTATTTTCTCTTAGTTCCCCTAAATCAAAGGTCTTTCTTAAGCTAAGGTAAGAGAGAATGTGATTTTCAAGTTGTCTTGGTGCAGTTGTGGCAGTTTTGGGATTGGAAAGTTCTCTGCTTGCTGCCACACCAACCCCATTCTTTTTTTGGGACTCCTTGCTGTCCAAATCTCTCCATCCCATGGTATGCTTGCTGGTTGGACTAATTATCGCTTCTGACTCGTCAGAAGGGCCGCTTTTAACAGAAGAAAATGTGGTTATGTGACTGAGTGGACCAGTTCTCTGCCTCATGTGCCTTTGGAACTACTTCCCCTTCGTCTTTGTTCTGGTGTGCTTGAATTGATTATTGAACCTGAAGAAATCTGATCTCACTCTTAACTAATATATACTTAGCAGCACTTCTGGCATGTTATGTGCTAGTGCTGTGAGGTCCCCAGTGTTGTCTTAGCCTATGACTTTAAAATTTCTCAAAGGGTGGGTTAAATTGTTCCTTTCCCAAGGGATGTTTATATGAGTGGGATCTGAACTCTTGCTTTCACATATCTCTGTGGAGATGGTATTTCTTATGGCTGTAACTTTTTCCCAGGCTGGTAGGGAAAATGCAGGCCCTTGTGGCTGGCCTCAACTCGCTTCCAAAGTTGTTCTTTAGGGACAGAGTGACTATGGTTGATACTGTGCAAGCTCATTCTTAAGGTGATTTTCTAATTCTGCCTTAATTTACCTAAACCTCTTCCTTCTGGGGATAAGACTCTGCTATGCTGTGAGTGGAGCCTTCTAGTAGGAAAGGTGTCTTTCTTCCAGCTGTCACAGAACTGAGGCTTTCAAATGGTCCCCGAGGCTGACAGACTGAGACTGCTGTTTACTCTGAAAGACTGCATCAAGACTTTTTATGAGACAACCCCCGTACTAACAGGGTGCACTCTGGGAGGTCTCAAGCTACCTCAATTTTCTTTGAGAAAATAAACATTTGACATGCACTCAGCTGAAACTTCATGTACACCTTCAAAGAAGTTACAGGACTAAAGAAGTGTTTCAAGGTCATGTGGTGCTTGACACTGCAATTTTCCAGTCGCTATTTATAGGAAAGATGCCGAGTCCCACTTCCCAGGTTTTTAAGTTGCACTAAGTTACATCTTGGAGTGACTTAAGGTATCATGTGAAGACAGAAAAAGATGCTACTTATGTACTGGCTAACTGGTGTTAAGGTGTGTAATGCAGCTGTGCATCATCTCATAGCCTTTGCTTTCTCAGAGTGACCCCAGAACTCTGCTCCCTACGTGCCCCGTTCCTATACACCATGAGCTCAGCCTCAGGTCGGGGCGATTTTCTGCAGCTACTGCAAGAGGAGAATTTTCTGGCCTTCAGAGAAAGTACACATGTGCACCCACAGTATGAATGTGTACATGTGGACTGCATATGTTGAAAAAGTCTGGTAACTATAATCTCTTTTTATGTGTTTTTCTTTGAAAAGGACTTATATTATGCAATGTGGTCTTTATGACTACAGATGTCCAGTTGCCTCTGAAAGTATGTATCTTAGATCTACATTTACTGAAATTATGCTAATTGTATTTTGTGGAGTGACTTTACTATGATAGTGACCACGTTTAAGAAAGATTTAACGGCTGCACTCTTTTAAAAACAAAAACCAAGCAAAACCATATTTAGATTAGTTATTCATCCTTGAAGAAATGTCATTTCAGATCTGATTTTTCTGCAGAATTATAATTAAAATTCATAATGTTATAATCCTGGAATGACTGTTCGTGTTTTGTGTATCTTTATATTTTCATTTCAGTGAGTCTCAGCAGTTTTGTACCAAGACAAAACTTTCTAAGCATCGATCTGCCTGTGGTGATTGAGACATTTTGCAAGTATCCTTTGAAGTATGTTTGTTCTTTTAAGGCAAGAAGGGAACTGTTTAGAATTTGGTGACCCAGTGAAATTTCAGTTGGATATCATTTTAGACAGGCTGCCCTGAAACATTTCTGTAGAGTTTTGACATCTTTATCCCATCTCTGCATTGATTATTGTTCATGTGCCAAGCTCAAAATGAAATCTCTCACTTTCTTGGGCTTAGCAGGATATTTTTGGTCAGTGGTTTTTTTAAGTCTTTCTTGAGGGTGAGTCTTAACATCTCTGACGAGAAAGTCAAAGTAAGCCTGAATTTACAGCAGGACAAATGAGATGTTATTGCTAGCTTTGGTATGTCAGAGTTTTATCATTTTTCAGTCATTATACTGAGCTAAATAACAAGGTATGGTGGTTCTTTTTGTTTTTTTCCTTCAACAGAAAAGAAAACTTTCAAAAAGCAGGGTGACAATTCAGTTAAAACATGCTTATTAATGAATGAGATGATATATGTATGCATACATAAAGGGTAGTAGGCTTGAATGTGGCTAACCTAAGAACCCTTAGCCTTAGACACTAAAATGTTTATGCGTGGCTGTAAAACAATTAAACAGTATAGTTCAGTGTAGTCTATAAAACTAGAGTAAAGATGCTACATAAGCTCCCTTTTTCTGGGAACACACCAAGGTTCACACTGACCCAGCTGCTTTCTGAGTTATATGTCATCACTCCTTGTCCAGCCATTATAGGATGGAGGTAGGTATTACAGTAAGCAAGCCTTTACCAACAATAAAAATTATCTACCCTTGCCTCATTCTCATGTGCACATGCACGTACAGAAATCCACTTAACTTTTCTGGCTAACAGGTAAGTAGGAGAGAGAGGCCAGATTTCCAATTATATTCTAGCCATTTACTTACTCCAGCAAGGGAGTGTTTTGGAAAATATTCCTAATCATTATTTCATAGTTAGGTCATAGGTCTAGAATACCTTCTTACTTCAGGCATGGTATCAGAACTATAACTTCCCTCAAAACCACCCAGAGCAAGGAAGGTGTGGTTTTGCTGTCTCCTGCTTTCATCTGAGTTGTGAAGAGTGCAGGTTGTTTAAGTGTCCAAACCCAGTGCTTAAAAACAAATGAATCTATATAAAGGCAATTCTCTGAGCTGGTATGTTACAGTAAAATTCATTGTACTCATATAATTTCTGTGAAACAGAATGGCAGCTAAAAAAAATAACTCTCATGTTTCCCTCTGCACACTAGAAATAAAAAAAAAAATGTTTTGTATTAATATTTTTTTTTACATTTTCTTGGATGTTATTCATGAACCTTAACTAATGTCAACCAGGTACCTAATTTCACTGTCAGGAGCACTGGCAGTTATCAATGCTGTACCCTGCTTTGCTTTGGATGGTCAGTGGATATTAAATTCATTCCTGGAAGCCACTCTGAGCTCCCTGATTGTAGAAAAACAAAACAGAGAGCTTGTTGGCTTTTTAATTTTGCTTGCTGGTAGTGCACTTCTGGCTGCCAATGTTGCACTGGGACTTTGGATGGTGACAGCACGATAGAACGTTGGACACGCTTCCATCACTTCTCAAAGTATACAGAAATAATGAATCCATTGCCTTTTAAAACTTGTTCAGTACTGAGATTGAAATAATTCCCTTAAAATGACACTGAAAGAACAATCACTGGTGGCTGCTGTTTTAATTTAAAACTGTACAACATTGTGCCTGTGGTCATTGGAAATCTAATAGAAAGAAGTAGGAACCTTTTTATATAGTCTTTAAGCACTGTACTAATTTTGGAGAAATTGCATTGTAAAGTTTCAAAGGAAAAAGCCTAAGACTTAATTAATTAGATCTCAAAATAAGGGAATTATTTGGCCTCAAACATTTGTAAAGTGGGAGAAAAAAACACTTAGGTTTTATCTTATAATTTGAATAATTGTCAGAAAATCTGTGTGGGCTCTGATAATTTCTCAGTCAGCATAGTCTTGAGTGTCTTGGTTTGTTTTTTTTTAATCTGGTATTCTACCAAACTGGACTCCAAGCAGCCCTAAAGTCTGATCTGAAAATGGTGAAAAGCTAAGTAAATGCTTACCATGTGTTAATGAGAAGAGAGAGGCCATATGGGTTAGTTTCTTTCCTCTTCAGCTGGCCAAAATGACTGGAAGCATGTTGTCCTCAGGATGTAGATGAGAAGTGCCAATGTCTGTTAAGAATGAGGCATGTGGAAGGATAACAAAGCCCACATGTCTGTGTTTCTTACACATTCAGTTGTACATTATCATACGCAGCTGAAGATTTTTTAAAGGCAATATTTGTCAGCAATAGTTACGAGATAACTGAATTTTAGTATCTGAGTGCTGAAGTATGCTGTGCACAATTATTCCTACATGATAAGTAACATTTGTGTTGTTTTACTCAGAAAATAATACTGTATTATACCTGTTTACAGTTAAAAGTGAAACCTCTTGTTTTTATGGTGTCTGTCTTCTGATGCTATGCATGTAATAGGTACAGTAACTCACTGATGGTTTTCTGTTTTTCAAAGGGTTGTTTTCCTTTGCTAGGATTCATTCTGTTCAAAGATAGCTAACAAAGACGTTTAGCTGAAGCTGGTCTTGGATCAGAATTGTTTAGAGGAAGAATATGGTTGTAAATTGAACTGTTTAAACATTTGGCTTTGCTTTCTGAAATGAATACAGACCACATCCTTGTTCTTAAATGAACAGTCAGCGTTTTGCTGACTGAAGTATGTCTGACATACTTCGAAGCTCTTTAAGTCTGTAATATTTTTGTACCCAATAGGATTACATATTGACTGTCATGCCCTTCTGTGATATATTGCCTAGTTTATATAAATCGGGTTCAATCAGAGCCTTGCCTCAATATAGGCTGATGTTTAGGAAAAAAAAATGCTCTAGTTTGGGAGCCTAAATATTTGAAATAGGAAAATTTTGAAAAATATCCTGCAACTTCTGGCTCGTACAGTGCTCCTCATAGGAGCTGCTGCAGCTCAGAGTTCCTTTACAGAAATGGCCTTTCCATCAGGAACTGAAGAGGAAGCTAAGCTCACAGATACTGGCCTGCAGGGAGTCCTGAAGCATTCATGACCAGCTGACATAGATTCTCTTGGCACTAGAGGTAAAAGCCTGGGTAATTTTAAAAGCAGGGCTGAGCCCCATTCCTGGTGCTACAGCATGGATTCATAATTATGGCGTTTGCATTTGCCCACTCATTTGTTACTGGTTTTTTGTACAGTAGCCTTCACACTTACTTAAGATGTATTATTTTCTTAAGATGATGCAAGCAGTAATGAGAGAGCATGTTTGTTTATTTGTTGTTGTGTTAGTTTACTTACCTCTCCAGTGCTGTCGCAGACTGGGTGGGCCTCTTGAAGTTCACCTCTGTGGGGTGACAGGCCTGTGCCTCTCATCTTCAATCGTTTCAACGCAGGCATGTCGGCACAGATCCCAGTAAGAGAGAGTAAATCCTCCAGTCAATCCAGTGTGAGTCAGTCCCTTTGGGGACTCTTAAAAGTCACACAAAGTGCAAGAAAGGAAAAACAAACTATCAGAAACTACCAGCGGGCGTCTTCTTTCTTCAGGAGACACCCTGAAAATCTAACTCATCATCACTCCTGGAAACACATAGAGGCTTTAGGGTAGCGGTTCTGATGGGCCACTCTGCCACCTTTCCGTGGACAGGAGGGATAGGAGCAGCCTGGTTCTTGCACAAAGCCTGACTCTGAAGCTGTGCTCCAGAAGCGTGCGCTCACGTGCCCAAGTGGCTGCTTACTAATCTGAGCTCTTCCTTTCAGTGGCTCTGTGCCACTTGCCTCTGTCTCTGTGTCTTGTCCAATCTAGAGTGCACAAAATTAATTTGCGCTTAGCAGTTTGAATGCAATTTAGTAAGACAGGATATTTCCTTTTCAAAACAGCTATTCTTTATGTATCAGGGTTGCCGTGCTGTCTTACTATCTAAAGCAACAACAAATGCATTTATGGCGATTTCAAAAATACTCCGTGAAAAACATTGCGGGTTTCATACTTTATATATTCATGTTGACCACAACTGCTTGGGATAATCTTTTAGCATAGTACCCCTTCTGGAGATGTAGGCAAGAGATTCAAAACAACAAATTTTCCGAATTAACGTACACAAGTTACATCTGCTATACTGAGACTGGCAGGTTGTTCCTGGTTATTTAATGTACTACTGAAACATGATGTTTTATCAAAGGAAACTAAATCCAGTTTATTTTACTTTGCTCAATCACTGTTATACTAAATAGTTACTAAGTACACCACAGTTATACTAAGTAGAACTTCGGTCTGTGTTGGACCTCATAACCAAAAAGAGGGTGGAGAAGACATCGGTCATGGTTTTAGCAAAACAGACACGCTAGTACACTGTAAAGACCCTGGCTATCTTCTATGGGAGAGAGAGTACTAGAAGTGTTTAAAAATAATTCACGGGTCCATTTCTCCATGTGCTGGAATTCTACTGAGTAAGTGTCAATTTAGTTAGGTATGGGTGCTTTGAATCAAGACTTTAAGCAAACTGGGTATGAATGGTGACCCAGCACATTTTAGATTACCTGTGGACAAAGGTAATGGTTAAGTTTGACCACTGTCTGAAGAAAAAGTTGTTCAGTAGATCTATTTCATTCTCCTATAATCCTAACATAGGGATTACATTCTGATAAGCAAGTGCCATACATAAGTTATTGGGAGGGGTTTTGCTGGGTTTTTCTTTCTTTAGCAAGAGAGAAGACAGAAGGACACAGAATTTTTTTGTGTGTTGGATTTTTACTCTGGAGAATTTGCAGTGTTTCTTCTATTTCTGTTTTTGTGAAAATTGAAAGGAAGCCTTTCCTTAAAACAAAATCTTTCCACTTCTCATTCTAATTAGTCCCTCAGAATATAACGTATTCTTTAAGACAGAATCTGTTGATATAATTATAGGGCATATTGACTGGAGTGTAAAACAGAACACTATTAAAAATTGGATAGATACTACTATTTATGTATATACTGTGCATTTAAAATCTGTATCAGATGGAAAAAGTAATGTCTAACATTGGGAAGTGTTATACGTAGGTTTTACTTGAAAGTTGCCAGAAGAATTCCATAATTGTAATCAGTAGTTGTTCTGATTTGATTTTTATGAGAATTTTTTTTTATACGAGCAAAGACTTCTATAGCATGTTCTGATAATGCATGATATGACATGAATAAGGCTAACTTCTTAGCATGTAGGAAGTTACACACTCTTTGCTAACTTAGGAAATTAAAACCAGCTTGCTTCTGTACAAGTTAAATTAAAGGACTTCACTAGAAAAAGTGTAGACAAACTTGCAGATTAGTCTGCCCAAATTTATGAGCCACAGTGGAAAACCTGTTCACTCGTCCTTTTTATTTAGAATGAAACAACGAACTGTATTGACAGTTATATTTTTCAGTGATGATGATTCTGCATTTGTGTATGTGTGTGTGTATACAGGTATACATATATATAACAGATAGGTACACAGCCACAGTCTGTATTGCTGCTTTTTTAGGGGTAACTTACAGCAGTCCTCCACATTCTGCAATGCAGGCTTTTTTTTTTTTTTTCTTTTTCTTACTATGAATTCCATGGGTTTCCCTGGATTTTAAAATTGCAACCATGTTTTTCTCCCATAACTGAACTAACTTCTTTGTTAACAGAAGTCAAGTGATGGACACAATGTAACCACAGCTGCATGAGTTTTGTTCAGCCAACATTTAGAATGTGTTTCTTGCTTTCTGTGAGGCCTGAGCTACAAGCACGGTGAACGCAGTTTTTCAGGGCAACTGAAAGAGGTCAACCTTAGAATCCATCACTCTCTAAATGCTGCTATTTGTGCTGTTTTGAATGGTAACTGGGATGAGTGAGACTGTGTCAACTATACTGAAGAAATAACATTTTCAGGACAGACCTCCCCATGGCAGTCAGGGTGTTTCAGTTTTCTTGAAATAAGGATATATTTTTGTTCAGTTTAGAACATCAACAATCCAAGTTTTCCCAATAGTTTCCTATACGCTTTACACGATGGCAAAGGGTGACCTGTAGCAAATAGTTTTTAAAATAAATTCTGTATGTCTTCTTTGTGAAAGATCTGAATTTGTATCTGGATATCATTTATGACAGCTGAAGAAGGATTATAACTGTTTATGTAGCCTAGTCTGTATTTAATTGTTTTTAAAAGTTGTGATTTAAACTTTAGAAATCAATAGTTATTTGTAAAATATGCATTCCGTACACCTGCATTCAGAGCAGTTCCCACAACCAGTCTTGCCTCAACTTTGTTCTTGTGACCTTGTGAGCAAGGAAGCTGAATCTAACTCAGGTAAGATCCAATATTAGCAGTTACTTTATACCCTCTTTATCCTGAATTTCATGTGACACTATGTCTGGATTAGTTATTTAATGTGGCTGAGTTATCTGTACTTATCCTGTATTAATGCAGCATTTGGGAAGCATTGTACTAGGGACTGCCAGAAAACGGCAGCTCTGTGACTCCTTCTTGTTCCTTGGACTCATCCAGTACGATCATGTGAGGAGCAGGTGACAGCAGCTAAGGGCAATGAAGAACCTCGGTTTATGGCAGCTTTATGAAACCTTCACCCTGCTGACCCAGTGTGAAAGGACAGGAACAAAAAGCAGGATATGACACTGCAATTCCATTCATTCCACTGACATTGGCATGAAATGTGAAAAGAACTTGTAATGAATATTTCAGAGCATGCAGATACATTTTCATTCAGTGACTGGTGATCAAACTTTTTTTCAGTTTGTCACTCCATGTGCTGAGTAAGTGGTATGGGTAGTTGTAGCTTATTTAGTAAAATGGACTTGGATATTTCTCACCTCTAGATGTTCATCTTGGGTTGGTTTTTGCAGTGTCATAGTGTAATTGACCTTCACTTGGTACTAGTTTGAAAGTCTGGGGGCTATTTCCAAGCCATCACTGGAGAAATCTAGTTTCTTCCTTCCCAAGTTGTTTGTTAATACTTTAAATTCCTCTTTTCCTTACATAACTTTGCTTTTAGATTTCATATGCTCAGATGATCTTATCTGAAGCCTGTCAATGGAATATGTATTGTTTTGAAATTCACTGTGGTTTTTTTTTCCTCTACATAGCCTTATTTTTCACACTGACTCACAGCTGTGGAATGTTAGATTTCTAGACCCTTTGTTCCCACTATGCATTGTTCATGATCATGTTCTTTTAAAAAAAAAGAAAGCTTCATTTTGAAAATGTCAGCTAACAAATATATGGAACACTTTGAATAATGTATTGTGTGTTTTTGTTTTGCTTTTTTCCTCTATTTAATCAACCAAACAATAAGTATTGTTTTCTATGTATGATAAATGTATCCTGCAAATACATTCATTGTTTGATTGTTAATGTGTTTAAATCTGTTTTTAAAAATAAGGTAAGAGTGACATAATTCCTTATTTGTGGTAATTACCATCTTCTCTCATATATTTTCATACTCTTCATATGTAATTTATGTTCTCTCTCTGGGTACCGACAAGGTACCACCAGGTACCACTATCCTTTTCAGTACCTGACCACCTCGTAAAATTAATAATAACTACCACTTTACTTATTTACCAGCTTATCACAGTAATAGTTTGAGTTATAATAGAAGTATGTCCAGATAAACACCTATGCGTTGTTCCAGAGCAAAGCTAGCTTCATTTTAATGTGACCAAGGTACCTAATGACTGCCTTATAGGAGCAAATCCCTTTCTCTTGGCTTAGTTCCTCTGTAATTCTTTTCTTCTGGAGCTGTGGACTTCTGTTAGCTTGGTTTGTAGTGAAATATTTGACACAGGATGCCATAGTTAAGGTAAGTGAAACCACCTCTCTGGGTGTTAAGGCCAGTCCCATGTGAAGAACTTAAAAAGTCAGATCTTTGCGTGACATTAAGGTGATGTTATGTATCACCACCTTCAATTTGTATACACAGGCCAGGCCAGAGCTGGGCACATATCCTGGCTGGTTCTGAGCAGGTTTACTTAGGTACCCAGATGCTATCTGGGGCTGCGTTAGCATGCTGTGACCAGGTTGTTGAACTTTGTTTGAGAATGAAGCTTTATTGCTCTGTTTCTTGAGCAAGCTCATCTAGAGTTAGCCAGGTTATTTGTACTAAGAACTAAATTGTCCTTTGTTGCTTATTGGGCAAGCTGTTACTTTATACAAGCAGAGCTGTTTCAGCAAGCATGGCTTTGTTCCCAGATAAAAGATTACCATGAGAAATAGGCACAAAGCACAGATTGGACACATTGGTAGGATTTTCCAGATAGGTCGCTATACAATTTTCTGAATACTTGCATAAGGAGATGGCACTTTTTTTCCCCCCTCTTTTTCTTACCCATGTTAAAAGTAGAGAAAATAGTTTATTTTTTCTGAAGCATTTAAGCTTCTAGGAGGGACCTGAGGTTTTTCGGTTGATTTTGAAAATGTTATCCCTTATTCTGATTAGGTATGTTCTGTAGTCTCGAATAAAATCAGTGATGTCTTATTGTCATCTTGAGGAATGTTGCCTTAACCACTAATATAATTTCAGGATAAGATTTAAAAAGAAATATTCTATCTGTGAGTCTTACTGCTGATAACTTTATAAAGAGGGCTTAATATAATTCTTCCTCTGATCATACTAGTTTGAATCACCAAGCAGAAGCATTCTTAAACATCTTTAGTAGATCTGTATCCATTGAACTCACTTATTTAAATCTTATTTAAGATTTTTATGAGCTTTTGATGTGAACTACCCAATGAAATACAGTTTCAGGCGTGATTCTCATCTTACGGTGGTAAACTGGGAGAGTCCACAGCATTCATGAGGGCTAAGCAGCAGTCACCCAGACTTCCACTAACTTTTGTTCCCCTTTTTTTAGTTCAGACAGATGTGGGTCTGGTGTTGACTTTGATGTTTTTAAGGCTGCAGTGTTGCTGAAATAGAATTGGATGTTCTTATCAATTATGTACCTTATTCTCTACACTTCTGATTAATTCTACCTCTTTTTAGTTCTTTGCAAATGTAGTAGTGGCTGAATACTATGTAACCGCCAGTTCTGACAGTCCTGAAAACACGTGGTTTACATCCTTTTTTATTTCCCCTGAACGGAATCTTTCAAACTAAAAAGAAATACTTTTATCTTTTTTTGTAGTTAAATGTCATCCTTTTTACTTGCTATTGTATTATGAAAGCCTCTGTATCTTTCTCCCTTTCACAGCTCTGTGAGGATCTCTATTAAAATATTACCAGATATTTTTGAAGTGTAAATTCTTGTAAGCCTACTGAATTTGATTCAGTTACCCACATAGACGTCTAGTGTAGTCTGAGATATCCTAAGGTGTTCTCAGGTTAATAATCTGACTTGGAACAACATTTTGAAACTCATCCCCCACTTGTCTCCGTTTGTCTTCTGTTGGTTTAGGTCTTACGGTTTCTAAGAGCTACACATGGGGCTGGCAGATGTGGGTGAGGCCCTATAGGAGATCAAAGACATTCTGGACCAGCAGCTGGATACTAGGAGGGGTACCTGAGGGCATTTTGTATCACGCCAGATGCTTGTATGTGGGCAAAAACTCAAGCCTGACTGACTTACTTTTCTTTCCTTGCATTTCTTTTCTTTTTGACTCATGAATTAAAGTGGAAGATGAGGCTTTTTGAGTGATTTTTTTTTTTTTTCACATAAAAACACATCTAAGCTTTTCTGTTTGTGCATAATAGTGCTATACAGGCTGTTTTATAAAAGTTAGGCTAGCAGAATACATGCATTCTCCTCCTGCTCTGGACCTTAGGTCTGGAAGCAGCAGAATGAGTATTGCTGCCTTATCTACAGCAAGAAAAAGGAAGGCTTATTTTATAAGGAAAATACCATCTGTCTCCAGATGTGGAGTGGTGGTAGCAGCAGCATGCAGCTTGAGAGGAAGCGATGAAGAGGCACCAGGTGGAGACAAGGCTGCATGAGGGGACTATGATCGTCTTGGCCGACTGCCACAATTGTGTATTTGACTCTTCTTTTCCCTTGCAGGAGAAAAGAATTGGTGAGACTTATGGTTAGGAATGAGATAAAATCAGGGGAGGAGCGTGATAAGAGAGAGGTGGTTTGTTCATTTACAGAATCTTTAAATCAGAAAGAGAGCATGTATACTTCACGAGTGGAGATATAAGTGCTGTTTAGTAACTCCCTGATAAGCATTTTTACTACTTTTTTTTTTTTTTTTCTCTTGAAGCATTTATAGAGCTGACCTGCAAATAAAACTAACAAACTTCCACCATTGGTAGAAACACCCAGTGTAGTAAGATGAGACGCAATAAAAGCCTGTTCTTCTAGACAGCAGTTCAGGCCACTTAGACCTCGGAGTGGTGTCCCTCTCCCTGTTTAAGGATTGGGCCCGATCTTGCTTTCAGTTAGTCCGGATGCAAAGTCAGAACTTTTCTCCTGTTTCCACATTCCCTCTTCAGCACGAGTTAACCTCACAGATGCAATTATTAAGAAAAATTAATCACTCCATTTTTATAATGTTTTTCCCCTTGGCTTTGTTTTCATTCCTGCAGCTATTTGAATAACTAGCAGAAACTAGGCCAAACCACCTGTATCTCTATCATCGCTGCAAAATCAACAAAGCCAGATTATGAACGTGCATTATAAACCACAAATTCCTGGGTTCTTACCACTGGTTATACCAACAATTTTTTTTTTTTTTTTTTTCACTGTGACCGCTCTTTATTAGATGATTGAATTTATTCCCTGGAAATATTCTGTGAGGCTCTTGCAGTGCTGAACATGCTGCAGCGCTGAAGGAAAAAATGGGCAAAACAAAACTTGTACTGTATGCTTTTTACAACTAGACAAAATTCACTGTTTCATTTACAGGACCAGTGTGGATAAGTTATTAGTCCTATATGAAGGCCCTGGTTATTTTTCCAGTATTTATTTTCAAAGTTACTCCCAGAGAGAGCATTTCAGTGGTTAACATAACTGGCCTTTGCATACCACTTTAACTGCAATTAAATATAACTGAACCAGAAGTTAAAATATTACTGAAATATTTGTGAAAACTTTAACATATTATCAAGCAGTATTTTTTCATCAATGCACAGAAACCTATTGTTCACTTGAGACTTCACCTAACTGGGAACTACATAATTTTTTAACCTTTGTTTTTTATCTTGACATAGAAACATAGAGTCATTTAGGTTGGAAAAGACCCTTAAGATCATTGAGTCCAACCCTTAACTTAACACTGCCAAGTCCACCACTAAACCATGTCCCTAAGTGCCACATCTACATGAAAATACCAAAAGCAATTCCAAAGAAAACGTCTCAGCTTTCACTTACAGGGTTACTTAGAGGGGCTTGCTTTTAGCATGTGCAAATGATGGTGTAAAAATTAAACTATCATTTAACAACGTGATATTAAATGTGATAAATCCCCCTGTTCTCATACATGTGATTCTCCAGTTCGTTTCCCATGCTTTATGCTAAGTCAAATGCAAGTGCAATGAGGACTATTTGCATGAGCTTTTATAGCTGTACAGGGTACCTGAAGACATTAAGGTTGCAGCCAAACCAGGAATCCAGGTTTGGTGAACTTAGTTCATCATAGTAACAACATAAAAAAATCTAGACAGTGAATGTAGCTGATTAAGGAGTCATGAAACCAAACTTGCCATACTCTGATGTAAAATAGTGAAAAGAATCCAGAAAATGAATGGTCATGCGGGTTTAAAAAAATAATAATTTTTATTGTTAATTACAAATAAGAAAATACCTTGAAAAAAATGCCCCTTAAATGAAGGCCCTCTTCTAGATCAAAAGCATGCTTTGAAATGCAAAACAAACCCCTCTTCTTCTGCCATGGGTTGGTGCACACACAAAGATGCTAATTTGATAGGCGCTTGGTTAACTTCCGCTGACCTGGGCTACCATCAGCTTAGATAAAAATAATGATTGTTAGCGGCCTCAGAAAGCTGTGAAACGTATAGGCTGTAGCTGCAGCGAAGGAAACTGAAATGGCATTATCAGATCAGTAAATAAGAGCTTGCAGTGAAGAAAAGTGGTTCAGCAGCTCCGTGCGGGCCTGGGATGTGAGACCACCCAGCGGCACAGATGGCCTGCGGTGCGACCCCTGCCCTGCGCAACCTGCAGCAGCCTGCTGGCGCCGGACTCGGAAAGGGACCTACAGTCCCACGGAGGGACTCGGGCCAGAGGAGCTCACTAAGCTCTACAATTAGGATCGTGCTTACACTGAGGTCAATAGGCCTCCAAGTTTTTTACTCAAAAGAGCCCTGAAGTCTTCTTCTGCACATGCCCAGGCCTGCCCCAGCAGAAGAGCACACGCACCACGTTCAGGCTGCGGGCTGGCAACAACACGTGCCGTGCCGTTCCTCTTGCCCGAGAGGCTCAGTCGAGCACATGGCCTCAGGGTGGAAGTTTTAAATCAAGCATCCCACAAAATGCAGAAGGGGTTACGTCTGCCTTCGAAAATGCTGCGTGCACTGGTGGGAGCAGGATACGGCAGACGGGAAACATTCAGGATGCAGTCCAATGTCTATTTAGCGAACCACTGTCCGGACTGTTTATTTAATACTATAGGTGAACTTCAGGTCTTGGCCAGGACCTACTTACAGTCTCTAGGACAGAGCCACAATGTTTCCGGGAATGTTTTAGATTGTGTCATTTGGTTGTTGGTGTTTTTTAATCTTTGCTGTATTTGTTTTGGAGCGTAAGGAGTTTGGTATCCAGGGCCACTAATTCTAATATGATGCAGCAGTCTGTGTGGGGATGCTTCCTCTAAGGATGTGTACAAACCACGTAACAATGAGGTGTTTTCTTGTTGGAGAGGAATGTTAAAAGATACTGTCAATTTTAAGCTTTGGGGAAAAGGCAACTATGATTTTAAAGAATAAAAGTGCTTTAAAATTTGAATAGCTGTTCTGCTTTTCTACAATATTTGCTGAAATACCTTTTCTATGTTTAAAAAAACAAATCTAACTTTATTCACAGCTTAGGAAGGGTACTGCTTTGGAGATGGAAGCTTATGGACAAAGGAGCTTTGAAATGGACTGTCTCCTCTTCAAGTGCTCCAAATGTTTGTCCTTGATGTATCATTGAGAAGAAACTGTAGCAAGCTTGTTGCTGATAAAAGCTTGTGGTTCTCCAGCTGTAAGGAAAGTCATCTGTCTTAAGAACAGCTTAAATCATTAGCCAGGTAGGCACCTGAAATCAGAAATTTCTGCTGGTGCATCCCAGGGTTAGGAATGCTGTCCTATAAAATCTAACACTGCAGCGAGACAATTAGACCTAATATCAGAAAATCTTAGGTCCAAATTAAACTGAGCCAATAAAGTAATATTTGAATATGATGTTCACATGAAAACAGAGCCAAATTACAGAATCAGAGAATCATAGCATCATTTAGGTTGCAAAAGACCTTTAAGATCACTGAGTTCAACTGTTAACCTAGCACTGCCAAATCCACCACTAAACCATATCCCTTATGCACCACACCTACACGTCTTTTAAATACCTCCAGGGATGGTGACTCAACCACTTCCCTGGGCAGCCTGTTCCAATGCTTGACAACCCTTTCAGTGAAGAAATTTTTCCTAATACCCAACCTAAACCTCCCCTGGTGCAACTTGAGGCCATTTCCTCTTGTCCTTATTGCTTGTTGCTTGGGAGAAGAGACCAACACCCACCTCACTGCAACCTCCTTTCAGGTAGCTGTAGAGAGGAGTAATGCATGCCTTATGCATGAGTGATAAGGCTGTTATCAATTTGAGAATATAAAGGACTCCTTTTTTCCATCCTTATTCACCATAGACGTGATTTGGCTACACTGACATCAGTGGCAAACATCCCATCCCTATCTGGGGTAGAGTATCAGGTATTAAAGTAATAGGGGAATAAGGTGACATAGCCTAAAAAACAGTGACAGAACTGGACCTGCTGAGGTAGGAAAACAGTTTCCTTGCCCCAGTTTCTTCAATCTATAGAATGAAGCATGGGGTTTCCCTTGCTATAGTTAATGCGTTTCGCAAAGCCCCTTACTTGCATAGTGTAAGATATAGGCCTATTCTTCTAAGCAGAACTTGTGAAAGTTATGTAGCGAAAGTTACTGTGAAAAGATGTAGCAATCAAATGGAATCCAAGTTTTCTCTGTTTTGGGCTGTAATAAACTTTCAAGGCTGCTGGTCAATTGAACAGGGTGCTGCTATGAGGGGAGGAATTCAGGGTTTCATCCCCACCTAGCTCGAGTCACTTGCTTGACGCATTTGGATAGTCACCTTTTCATCTCTCTACAGTCAATAAAGAAAGAGATACCACCACAGATAGCCATCTGAGGAGTGATCATGCTGTGGGGCTGCTTCTCACCCGACATACTATAGACGCAGCCTAGGTATGCAGCCTAGGTACAGCCTGCTCCACAGCCGTGTTGAAGAGGTATACATAAATAAATAGGATTGCTCAGACCACCTAGACAGGCAGTATATAGTGCAACAGGATAAAACAGTACCCCACAAAAGCCATATAAGTAACTTGAAACCAATGAATTAATATTCAGAGAATATTAACTGCCTTGTTTCTTCTTTCTTTCTTTCTTTCTTTGGTCCGTAGCATGTTAATGAATAAAAAGGTTTGCATGAATAAACACTGGTTTGTGGCCGATTACCTTATTCAAAAGGTATTTATTTGTGCACACCACATTCCTCTAAAGAATGTTTTAGAACAGGTTCTAAAAATTGTAAATATTGGACTGAATCATTCCTGATTTAAAAATACTTTAGTCTAGTAAGAGAATATCACTTTTTATATATGCATATGTCATTAAGATCACTGAAACATGATGATGAACAACTTGTAATTGCTAGGTATCTGGCATTATCAATGCCTTCTTATTTTTAGAGGAAAAATTACAATAAAATGAGTCAGCAAAGTAGACAATAATGTTTAAAAATACTGATGATGAAAATAGTGTTTTAGAAATCCACCTAGCTAGGACAGGCTTAGAAAAAAAGCCAAATGTACACTTAAAGACGGGAATTCTCAATTATATGTGTGGCCTCAAATGGCCCCTTTCCACTTTCCACACTGCACGTCTCTGCTGCAGTTGCAAATTATTATGTTTTTACCTACAGAATTGTTCACTGGCCTTTTCTCTGTCTTTCTGCCAAGACCAAGACTGAGGATTGGAAAGCCAGTTAGAAATACATCTTCCCTGTCAGAGCTGATTACCACTACTGCATTCATTAACCAGTTTGACACTGAATTCACAACCTGTACTCCTTCTACCTCCTGCCTTTCCCAGCACCTCCCTCACCTCCCCATCTGGACTTCACTTTCTCACTAAAAAATCCAGAAACACTTTGCAGAGTTATCAGTATCAGCCTGCCTTTGTTTTGTCAGCAAAAACATGGTTTTTAAATGAAAAAGTAAGAATTTTTCAGCAAGCCATTCGTATGCAGTCAGGAGGAAGGAAAGGGGAGGGAAGGCGTCTGTGCATTTTACTCTTGATTTAGCTGAGGACTTAATTGGCAATTATATTTGTCAACCTTTCGGTTCTTTACATCTCTTTAAAAGAAATGACTGTGGTGATATGATTGAGAAGAACTATTTATAGAATTATGACTCCTTACCTAATTATGTTCTGTTCGCCAGCTGTGGCATCTATTTGAAAGGCTGCACTTCTGGCTGGGGATTACTAGCAGCTTATATATACCAGGTTATATACTTTCATACAATCCATTGCTTAATGCTTTATCTCCCTTGAGGGCATAAGAGATGTTAGGGTGAAACCTGGATTCATGTTGAAGGGTAATTTGCTTTAGGAAGAAAGAGGTTTTTGCAGTGAATAAGCATTACATGCATCACATAAAGATGTGGCCAAGATTCTGGAAAGTGACTACGGGATCTAGGCACATTTTGAAGATTCCCATTCTAAAGGATTGCAACAGAGCAGAAAATCAAGTCCTTTAAGAAGAGCCAACTTGCACACTAGACACATTGCTTACTACATATTAACATTTGTGTTTATATGGGTAAATGTTTGTGATTTACTTCTCACTAAAAGAAAAAAGAAAAAGGTTGGAAAAAATGAAATTGGTTGCCAATAAGGGCACCAACCATATTGTTACATACAATCACAACAGCTTCCTGGACAGCTGAAATAATAGCAGCCTGTTTTAGTGCCCTTGAACCAGTTTCTACTGTCTGATTGCACTTCACAGTAAAGTCTGCAATACAACTATCATCAAAATGGGCAGCATAATTAATTGTGACACTGCGTAACTATGGCAGATGCTGAGAAAGCCTCCATATCTGCCCAGGCTTGATTTGGCTTCTAGGACAACGAGGGAGATGACAGTTCAAGGTGCCAAATATTTCTACCATTAATATATCTGACTAAGTTTTACAAGGTCTGAATTAAACTCTCAGCTCAGCCACTGTAAATGATGTTTTGCTGAACCCTTTTATTGTCAGTATTTGGATTGTAAATTCTCTGCGTAGAAACCCTCTCTTCTGAGTGCAGTGATGTGAGGCTGTAATTCAGCATGGAGAGGGGGGCCTCCAGGTATTGGTAAAAGGATGGTTTGAGAGTAGTGTGCGCTGGAAAGACTGGCTTCCAGAAAAGAGATACTAGCTCTTAAACACGATCTCTGTCACACAGTCCAAACACAAACAGCAGTATGCATTTTGAAAACTAATTCAGGCAAGAAGTCAGCAACAGTGCAGGCAGAGCAAGAAAAAGAGGTTGTAAACAGCAGAGAAGTCAGAAACCGATGGAATGAACATCATACAAAGGACTCGCAGCAGGAGAGGATGTGAATGACTAGCATCAAACAGAATAAAGTATGGCTTAGGAAAAGAAGAAAGATCTGAGAACAAACAGTGCTTCATTCAGAACAGGTTGGGCAAGTGACTGCAGCTTGAATGGGAAGACAGAGAAAGCTCCACTGATTTCTAAATAACAGATAAAGATGCTAAGATGAATGAAAGATAATAAGGTGAATTAGGTATCAAAGAGCTATAGACAGAGGCAGGGCTGGAGTAGCATGTGGCAAATGAAAAACCAAGCTGGCAGAGGGGAAATAATCGGGAGAGAATTAAAGGAGGAGGCCTCCAGTCAGCAAAGGTGTTAAGTGATGATCACACAAAAGAAAGAAGAGAGAATGGAACTGAGAAGACGGGATGTTCAGAGGGGGAATGAGAGAGATGACTGGGGCTTGAAACTGCAGAAGGATGTAAGGATTAAGGAAAGGACATATAGATAGCCATTGCTTCTCCTTCATTCAGAGGTACCTCATCTTTTTTGTCTTTTTACCTCCTTGTCGTCTTAGTTAGACAGCACTTTTGTATTTATACCACAGTTGCATTACTTGTTTTTAACATTTGTTATTTCAAGCAGCTTGCAATATGACCTTAGGGGAGGTGTAAGGTTTTATAGCAACCTTTTACCTACCCACCACCTCTTCTCAAGCAACTTCCAGTTCATTCCTGCCATGACTGAAATGCTGCATGATAGCATCTTTGCAAAGCCTACAGAAGCAGCATAGGGCCAAAAGCATCTTATTGCTTCTCAGTTTGCATTTTCTTAAAGTCAGTTTAATCCCACATATTTAGTGCTGTAAGCAATCCATTTCAGAAAATTAAATAGGAATTTCCCTATGTGTTTATGACATAGCAGTGATGATAGATTTTTGTTTGTAGTTAAATACTTCCCTGCAGTGTTTACCGATTAAACATTCAAGGCACAAAGGGAAAGTGATTGTGGCCTTGACTGAAAGCCATCTGAAGAGAGAAAATTTCATTGATTCAGCTGTTCCAGAGACTGATTTGTGAATAAATGTGTGCATTTCACTAATACATTGGAAGTGGGGACTGTTGCTTTTATGGACAGGAACATTTACAAAACATTTAACTCCTAAACAGTTTATAAATAAGAGCTCTGAACAGTTGCATTCTACAGAAGGATATACTGTATATGTGTTACTTGGATTCACCACTCAGACAGACTGCATATATTCCAGGCAACGAAATATGCCATGCATGATGTATGTCATATGAATAGGACTAGTCTGCCAGTAACACATGCATTATCCCTTAAAGTTAGGCTCCACGAATTATTGTAAAGGAAGAAGTGAGGCTCACTAACAGAAGCATGCCTAAAGCTAATGTTACTGATACCATATAATTTGGCTAGAAATATTACCTACAAGCAGAAAACGATGGTCTCTTTCCCATCCAAAAGTACCATTTTAGTTTTGAATAAAAACATATGCAAAAAAAAAAATTTAATGTATTTTTAGCTTGATATTATCCATGGATGAGCAAGAAAAACAACAGGAAAATAAAACTCATTGAAAGTAAAGCCAATTTGTTCCCAAGTGGTCAGTAGTCTAAACAGTCTTATAAGTGTAGTAATAATAGATGTGCTCTCTTGTCAAGGAATTTAAGAAACTCAAAGGCTCCCTTAGGTTTAGCCTGCAAAATCATAATCATGTGGTCTCATAACTGGAAGTTGGGATCCAACAGTACGAATGCTGGCAAGAACATATTTTCAGGAAAACTGAATACTTAAGGACTAAGGTGCTTACTAGTATTTCCTCTGACCATCTCAGCCTCCTTCTGTGACTCTAGTGCGGCTCCTCACAGCGTGATCCTATGGAGGTTGTTTCCATACCATTGGAAAGTGCTGCAGCAAATAACATTTGTGCAGATCAGATAGGCACGAGGCACTCCGTCATCGTTACTCATGTCTGGTTTATGACAGGATAAGCTTTTATCTCTTAGGGCCAGGTCTTTTAATCCAGCTGAATAGCTTCAACGCAGGACAGTGTGTGGGAAAGCAGAGCTGTATGCTGCTTCTACACTGGCAGAGTGCTGGAGCCAGCAAAGGCTCCACGGTAAGTCTGGCTGCACGTAACTGCCCATAGCACAAAGGACAATTGGTCTCATCTGCCAGGAAAGCCCTGGACTCCTTGTGTCAGCGGCTCTCAGTGGCATAGTGTAACCATGTCAGAGTGTAATAAAATCTGTGGAAAAGATTTCCGAAAGAATGGAGTCGGGCAACTGCATAATTTTGTTCCAAAAAGTCTGCATGACATATTGGCTAAAGTTAAATTTTATGGCTTTGTTTGACATAGTCAAAAGTGGCTGTCACACCGAAAATGTATCTTGTCTTTTCCTGAAACTTTTTTAATGCAAAACCTGTTATCCATCATACGCTGGTCAAAAAATTAATTAATAGGCTTTCACATTAGCTCTCACACACTTCCTAAGCCAACAGTAAAAGTTAAATGCTGGCAGTTCAGTATTGTTTATTGTCACATGGGGCTGTGTTAGTTTGAGTATGTGATGAAGAGAAATACAATAGTGTATACTTCAAAACGGGAATCAAGAAGAAAATATAATCCAGAAGTTTCATTTCAGCATTCTCAAATGTCTTTTCAAGTCAGTGTCTTTTGGCATTGTGTGGACTTGGCGAGACACCAGCTTGAGCTCTTTTGGCACAATGAGACACAGTATTGTAGACTGTGATAGATGTAGCCCTTGAAAACAAGGCAAAACAGAAAAAGAAGGAAGAAGTGAGCACTCAGAACAGAGCAGCTTGTTGCCTGAATTCATCACAGTACAAACTCAATGCCACCATATCACTGCCTAGATCAGAAGAGAAACCTAACTGTGATTTCTAATACCCCGCAGGTATGACAATACATTCTTTTCTTCTTACAGCTGAACCCCTGCATAGTAACAGTTCCAACAAACAGTGGAAGCGTAGGAGCCAGACCAAACTAAATTACCCACCATTTGCTTTAGGTCATAAAAGCAACCTTTCTATCAAGATTTAATTGAAAAATTAAAATGTTTCCGCACCAGAAATTCTAAGGAGACTATCTATTCATGGACATTTGTAATTTTGCATGTCATGCTACTAAAGTTGGGATTGGGGAATTACAGGAGATAAAATAGCTACTTGCTCTCTTCAGAATTCACACACTCACAAAAGTAATTAAAGGAAAAAAAAGGAATTAAAAAACTTTAAAAAAGAAAATATGATTGCATGTTATTGCATAAGATATTTGAAGTCCTTAAATTACAGAACCCTGTATGAATAGCCTTCCTTTACGTAGCTGAGCAACCTTACACCTTTGTTTATCAAAGCAACTGGCATCTTCATTGCCTATGCTTTGACATAACTCTCATCAAGGGAGTTTTTTCTTCTAATTTTGTCCAGACGGAGGAAAAGGATGATGTTTTGATTTTTGTATATGAAATTCTTTTGCTCTGTCTCTTTTTGGAAGTCTGCATTTCTCTCACCATTTTCAGCCCCAAAGTCAAAATAGAAATGGTACTCAAAAGTCCTGCCTTTGAAAATTATAGTTAGCTGTTACCAGTACAATGTAGCTGCAGTTTCTATCAGAAATCCCTTTAAGTACTTGAAAATCTTGCCTCACAAGATTTTCACCTCTCACCTCTTTGAAGAAAACCTTGCAGAATTCTGATGCTGGGGAGAAGAAAAAAAAAAAAGTTGCATTTGAACTCTGCATATGGTAAGCATTCCTATCTGATTAATTTTCTGATTTTCTTGTATTTTAGGTTAATGTTGCTGGCAATAGCAGTCATTCTATAAGTGTTGCAGCCAAAACCTCTAAGCAAACTACTTGCTACCTTTTGAACAACTGCTCTATCATTAACAATAGCTACACATATAATTTTGTGTTCATTAGAAGTTCTTTCAGTTCAAAATTAACTATCAGAGTAATGAAGAAAAACTAAAAAAAAAAAAAAGAAGAAGAAATTTCTTAACCTAATGGCTAAATAAATAGAGAAAATAATAATGACTGTCTGAGGAATTATTCAGACATATAAGGCAAGTAATAAAGAAGCATTGTGGAAAATTTATAGAATATCAAATACATTGTTCACAACATAAATTTATAGTTAGCTGTTGAATTTGTATTTTTAAAAATGTCACAGCTGAAACAGTTTCTGTCCTCACATGTTTACAAACTGGTAGAGAAAGAAAGTACTGTTACCACCACTTTTAAGATACGTTCTAATTTATCCAAGGTGGAATAATCAATAGGAGTTTAAGAATTAAAACACTGATCTCCTGACTCCCAACCTACTGCTCTAATCAGAATACATTTCTTTCTCTTAAAGCATCAGGTGAGACATTTTAGCAAAGACTGAGCTGGCACCATTGAGGACCAAACTCCACAATCAAGTATACATTATTTGACAAAATTCTGGGCTGCAAGGACATGTAGTTTTCTGATATTTAAGACAACAGGCTGTTTTAAGCTGAAAATTTTTATGTCAATTCCAAAAGTCACTTTGCTGTAATTAGTGCCAACTATTACTTTATTGAGTTCTGGTGAAGTTTTGGTATCAGACTACAATACATTAATATTTTACCTTATCAATAGGTTTAGTATTTTTATGTAAGTTTTGGAGGATTAACTAGATTTTTGTCTGTTTCTCCAAATTTGGTCTATTCATTGGAGCTCTAATTGTGAAAGTATTTAGGTGAGGTATAGGTCAATGACTTTGGATTATATTCTTGGATCTACATTTTGATTTAATTACCTTGCATTTGAAAATACAGATTTATAATTAGATGTTACCTGACAGCTTCTTAGAGGAACTGCCTGTGAATAATCACGAAGTCCTTCACAAAGTCCTTCCAACTTTTTTCTGTGATGCCTTTAGTAAACTTAAAAATGGTCTGGCAGCCAATAAAATGAGATCATGTCCTGCTGAGCTGATCAGTATTATCTTACTGTATTGTTTTTTCCCTTGGAATACTCATCTCTCTTTCCTAAGCACACGTTGTTTCTTATTTACAATAGAAAATGAATGGAGAAGTTTGTGCAAAAGCTTCTGCTAAGGAGAAAACTTTCAAAGAGTAATCATGGCTCTGACTCCCCACATGGCAACTCTTATTCGATGTTGAGAGTATTGCTGAAAAGAAGGAAATGAATTTAAGCTGTGCAAAGCACTCCATTGATGTGGAATTCACCTGAACTGTTCATAGTCAACAGATAGAAGCAGAGCACATTTTATCTGATCTGTTTTAGACATCTACAGCAGGGTGAGATGAATCACATCTTAAAAATGGCTCTGCGCTTGTTGTGAAGGCAGTCAAGACAACCAGATCAAATACAGGCTTCTGGAGTGTAGACGTCTGAAGTTAGATGAGATGAGCTTCACACACAGGGCTCACAGGAGAGCCTGATGTGGAACAGCTGTTCTGCACTGACACTTTGACCTTTTAGACAGGCACCTTTATTTAATCTGGAAATCCCTTTGAAGAAGAGACCACCTTTTTACTTGGAATTTGTATTGCATTTTCAACCAAAAGGTTCACTCATGACAGGCAAGATGGTAATACCTCTGCTGATAATAAAAAAGCTGACCTAGTGAACATAAACTAATACCCCTTACAGAATTATGACAGCATGTGTGTGACTTAATTGTAGCTAGTATGATTTATCAGCATGTATTTAAGCATTTTGTTTGTTATCCTGGGTTTTATATTTTGAATGCAGTTATGTACAACTCTGCCTGGAAAGTCAAATGACCACGTAACAAACAGAGTATTAATCTAATCTTGTCTTCAGTGCCCCAAAGACTGAAATTCTGGCTCCCTTGATGTCAGCACTAAGTCTGTCTTTGACTTTGGTGGCGACAGCATTTCAGATAGGAAGCCCTGAATCCAGTGCATAATATATGAAAAAAAAAAAAAAAATCACATTATCGTTTACCAGCATTTCTCACAGAGTGCACACTGAGGCATCATCACTCAAAAAGGAATTAGAAAAGATAACTAAAAGGAACAACTTTATGAGCAACAGTATTGTACAACATGCATATAAAGTACGGTAAGTATTACTGGTCTCTACTTCATGTAAAACACCTTTTCCACTGTCTTTTTTTACACCGCCTTTCTTTTGGTCATCTGTTTTACTGCCTCCTCATGCTGCCTGGATGAATTAATAATTCAAATTGTAATCAATTTATTATCCATTCTTCTCTGTGCAGGACTTCCGTCCCTCCCTATAAACACTTTGATCAGAAAGAATAGTATTCCCTTCACATTATGCGAGGCTAGGGTTACAAATTGTCAACCCATGTATATTTTCCCTTAATTTACAGAGTTTTAAAATGTGTAAAAAAAATGGTCAGGGAGAGAGGATTTCTTTTTAAGATTTCATTAGTCTCATTTCATTTTGACATTATTTCAACTGTAACTGCTAATCTTGATCAAAAGAAAGCAGAATGCTGTCCACTGGATACAGAGTGCTGTGATGAAAAACATAGGGCATTTACCTGTTCAGTGTGGCTTTTTGATATCCAGGGGCAAACCTCTTTCTGAAGTCACCTGCATAACATGGAAAATTATCAATCAATAGACAAGATGTTGTGACCTGGCTGGATTGGGAAAATGGACTGTGCATTACTGGTTTTGTGACTGTAATTATTAGGAAATAGAAGACAAAACAGAAGGAGAACGGGAGAAGAACTAGCTGTCGTGGTTTAACCCCAGCCAGCAACTAAGCACCACGCAGCTGCTCACTCACTCCCTCTGCCCTGGAGGGATGGGGGAGAGAATCGGAAGAGCAAGAGTGAGAAACTCTTCTGGGCTGAGATAAGAACAGTTTAAGAATTGAAATAAAATAAAGTAAAATAGTAGTAGTAATAACAACATAATAATAACAGTAATAATAATATACAAAGCAAGTGATGCACAGTGCAATTGCTCACCACCCACTGACCAATGCCCAGCCAGTCCCCAAGCAGCGATCGCTGCCCCCCGGCCAACTCCCCGCAGTTTCTATATTGAGCATGACGTCATATGGTATGGAATAGCCCTTTGGCCACTTTGGGTCAGCTGTCCTGGCTGTGCCCCCTCCCAGTTTCTTGTGCCCCTGGCAGAGCATGGGAAGCTGAAAAGTCCTTGACTAGTGTAAGCAATACTTAGCAACAACTAAAACCTCAGTGTGTTATCAGCATTATTCTCATCCTAAATCCAAAACACAGCACTATGCCCACTACTAGGAAGAAAATTAACTCTATCCCAGCCGAAACCTGGACACTAGCTTATGGTAACAGAAAAATGACTCTGTTCTATTGCTGATGGAAACGAGGAGAGGGCTATCCTAAAGTCCCAACCACATCGCACATAGCCACATCCAGCACTGGCTTTCTGACCTCACCTGAGCTTGCCATCATTCTGCTTTACATACTAGGAAACAAGGTATCAGAACTCAATTTCTTCTGTTATGTTCTTTTTGACTGTGAGCCACAGGTCCTGTCCTGCAGCTGGGTCTGTAAGTCACCACTTGGGAGTGGTTAAGATATTCTAACAAGCTGATGCAACTACCAAACATAACTTCTATAGCTTAGGACATAAAGGAAGACTAGTACTAGCAAGCCCTATCGATGTCTGAAGAGGTATATCCAGACTACGTGACAGGCATGATAAAGAAGGTGGACAAGCCAGGCAAGCCATGGTTGCTATCCAAGATAATGATCATCTGTTGTGGGATTAGAATCACCTGATGAGCTGGCCATGGGATTAGATGATGACTGGGGATGAAGAGGGAATGGGGGAGGTCATCTGATAAAAATTATAAAAAGTTTTCTCAGGGGCTATTTTCAAACACCAAAAGGGACTTGACCAGCCGGGTTAGCTCAGTTGGTTAGAACATGGTGCTAATAACGCCAAGTTCACAGGTTCAATCCCTGCTTACTGCAGGGGGGTTGGGCTCGATGATCTCTCAAGGTCCCTTCCAACCCAAAGCATTCTATGATTCTATGACTGCTATAGGATGTAGCTGTTCTGAGAGATGACACAGATGTTAAGGCAAAGCTTGACCCTGTTTTGCTGTGTCATGTGATGGGTTCATGGGCAAAACCGTGGTTGGGGTGCAAGAGCAGTGTTCCTATAGACTTTCCTTGTATTTGGTTTGGGGGTGAGGAAATATTAGTTGGGATTCTGGGGAATTGCGTTGTATGGTCAAACATCTATAGAGAAACATAAAAAGAAACTCTGTCAGGCCTGTGGTGTTTTGGCAGTTAGGGAAAACCCCCCAACCCTCCAAACCCCCACTTTGTGCAGGTTAGAGGTATGACACTGGGCTAAGCTTACAGGATGCTGGTGTGGAGGCAAAGGTAAGGAATGGTCTGTCAGTAGTTTCCATGGCTATTTCTCAGTGTTATCAAAGTAATTTGCTAGTTTCTGTCAAGCTTGAAACCTGATTAGTGAGTGTACTAACACAAGTAGGGTATCCCTGAAGAAGGTGTGCAGGGTGACCAGGATCCTGAGGCCACTGGACCTGAGGTCTCACCTCCGTGGTAAATAACCTCTGCTCAAGAGACAGACTGGAGTCTATTTGGATCAAAGGAAATCCCACAGTAATGGTTCAAACGTAGCACTCTGGCTGAAATCCAGCAGAGGACTCTCAAAAAGCAGAGTATAATAGCTGCTGTAATTTATGGTAGCACTTATTTAAGCAATTAACTCTTATCTGAATTTGCTAAAACTTCCTGAAATTGTTGTCTTGTTCTGTGAGAAGCCTTACATCCTATGATATAATTCAACTCTCCAGGGTCCTTGTTTGCAGAACTTAAGAAGAAAAAAAAAAAAAATCCTTACTCACTTTGTAATCTACTTGAATGCTTCCTTGTTCAACTCAACATGCTTATTTCTAAAGTTAGAATTTTTTTTTCATGGTTTCCAGTAAGATGTAGGCTCCACACTGCCTAAATTTAATTTGAAAGAGACAGTTTGCTACCTTTTTTTTTAAGTCTCCAGAGCAATGCCCCAGCAAGTTTACATATTTGATTGTGAGCATCCAAGAAGGGGGAGATAAATTATATTTGTTTTAGTAAACACTAACATGCTCAGACACAAAAGTAGAAATAAGAATGAAAGGAAATTCATTAGAATACTGAGTTCTAGTTTTCTTAGCTGTATTAAACAGATGGTCACCTCTATAAAACATTAATTTGTCATTATATAATAAGATATACTGTTTTGCAATGAGGTAAACTTCATCTTTGGTCATAATTGTGGTACCACATTCTTACCTCAAATAATTTTCTAAGAACAACCACTACCTTACAAGACCCTTTTTTCCTCCATAATACTTTTCTAAAATGAAGTACTATCTTTCTTCTCCTACCGCTCTAAATTTACCATGACTTCTATCAATTATAAGCAAATACTAAAGAACTAGAGCTGTGTTTAAATAAAACCCACCAACCCCCCCCCCCCCCACCCCCCAAAAAAAAAAAAAAATGCCTGGGAAAAAACTGACCCAATATGATGCATAAACAGGGAGGGTGATGAAACCACTTCCAAGTGTCTGCATCAAACTCTAACCCTCTTTTGTTTGCAGCCCCTGCTTTTCCCATTTCGGTACTACCTTCTAGCAGTCGCTGCAGCATAGGGCTACATGTTTGCACATGTTATGCTGCTTATTTAATTGTATAGTGTAAATGCCTCCGCTTGGCATAAATTGATTATGTTTAACAATACTCTGAATATACAGAATCAGGCATGGAGAGAGAACCTCTGTGTGTGCATATATTTTAAATAGGTATGTTTGATTTCAAGGTTTTAATTAGCATTATGAGATGACCACATTATTCATGAGTGACAAAGCCATGAGATATACAGGTATTCCTAAACAAGTGCTAACACAACCTTTGTGAACTCCTGTCTCAAATGTGTCATCATTTCAGCAACTTGTTGAGCCATGTCCTGGTTTCGGCTGGGATAGAGTTAATTTTCTTCCTAGTAGCGGGCATAGTGCTGTGTTTTGGATTTAGGATGACAATAATGCTGATAACACACTGAGGTTTTAGTTGTTGCTGAGCAGTGCTTACACTAAGTCAAGGACTTTTCAGCTTCCCATGCTCTGCCAGGGGCACAAGAAACTGGGAGGGGGCACAGCCAGGACAGCTGACCCAAAGTGGCCAAAGGGCTATTCTATACCATATGACGTCATGCTCATTATAGAAACTGGGGGGAGTTTGCCAGGGGGCAGTGATCGCTGCTCAGGGACTGGCTGGGCATTGGTCAGTGGGTGGTGAGCAATTGCATTGTGCATCACTTGCTTTGTATATTATTATTATTATTACTACTACTACTATTATTATTTTCCCTTTCTTTTCTGTCCTATTAAATGGTCTTTATCTCAACTCACAAATTTTATTTTTTTTTTCCCGATTCTCTCCCTCATCCCATTGGGGAGGGGGAGAGTGAGCGAGCGGCTGTGCGGTGTTTAGCTGCCTGCCAGGTTAAACCACAAACAGTCCTTTTGGCACCCAACATGGGGTATAAAGGGTTTGAAATAATGACAGCTCTGACCAGAGTGTGTTAAAACAAATTTGTGGTAAGCATTCATTATACTAGTTTAATAGTCACTGGTCGCAATATTGATTCATTTGCTCTCAGAGTTGCTGTGTTTGTCCTCAGAGCTGTGCTATGTAGCACCCTACTTCCCATATGCACTCCCTGTGGTGCTGTTTATCACCTCTGGGAGCTGGATTAGTTATCACTTTGCTGTACTGTGTAACACTGGTTTGTGGTATGATAAAATTATCAGTCATGAGATTGTACTCAGCACTGTCATCATTCCTGTACTTCAGGAGTTTCAGGAGCCATTTCTCAGAAACTATAAATAGTTACACTTTTACCTCTTCTCCTCAGAGAAATGATCTATTGAGGAGACAGAGGGGGACACTTTCCCCCCTCCTTTACCATCCCTTTCTTCTTCAGACTAGTTACAACAGCTTTTGAGAATTTTGAATATCCTTGGGATATTCAAACCAGCATCCTCCTACTGCTATGTCTCCTGAATGCGGTTCAGGTTTTGTTTAGGGTTAAACAACTATGTAAGAATATCACCCAGAGATCAACCCCTGCGATGGGCACTGCAGCCACTCCAACCCACACGGCAGGCACTGCAGCTACTCAAACCTCGGCGACAGGCATTGCAGTTACTCCAACCCCCATGACAGGAACTGTGGCTACTCAAACCCCGGTGAAATGTACTGCAGCTGAACCAGAGGACCAGCCTGTGTTGGTATCAGTTGCCTCCATACACAAGAAGAAATCTTGGAAGAAAAAGTCAGCTTGTTTAGAAAGGCATCATGAAAAAACAAGGCCATCAAAAGGAGAGGAGGAGGAAGAGGAAGAACTTGTAAATGAGATGGAAACCACCCGATCCTTACCCTTGAGTGAGCTGCAAGATAGAATAGAATCATAGAATCATAGAATCATTTAGATTGGAAAAGACCTTTAAGATCATCAAGTCCAACCATTAACCTAACACTACCAAGTCCACCACTAAACCAATTAAGGGTAGAGTAATAATTAATTTCATGTTTCCTGGCTTGGTGGCTGCATTATTTTTAATGAAAGTAAAACTAGAATAGAATGATTAAGATTGGGAAGGACCTCTAAGATCATCAGTCCAACCATCAACCCAACACCACCATGCCCACTAAACCATGTCCCAAAGTGCCATGTCTACATGTTTTTTGAACACCCCCAGGGATGGTGAGATTCCACCACCTCTCTGGGCAGCCTGTTCCAATGCTTGACTACTCTTTCCATGAAGAAATTTTTCCTAATATCCAATCTAAACCTCCCCTGGCACAACTTGAGGCCGTTTCCTCTCATCCTATCGTTAACTACTTGGGAGAAGAGACCAACACCCACCTTACTACAACCTCCTTTCAGGTAGCTGTAGAGAGCGATAAGGTCTCCCCTCAGCCTCCTCTTCTCCAGGCTAAACAACCCCAGTTCCCTCAGCTGCTCCTCATAAGACTTGCTCTCTAGACCCTTCACCAGCTTCATTGCCCTTCTCTGGACACGCTCCAGCAACTCAATGTCCTTCTTGCAGTGAGGGGCCCAAAACTGGACACAGTATTCCAGGTGCAGCCTCACCAGTGCCAAGTAGAGGGGGACGATCACTTCCCTGCTGCTGCTGGCCACACTATTGCTGATACAAGTCAGGATGTTGTTGGCCTTCTTGGCCACCTGGGCACACTGCTGGCTCATGTTCAGCCAGCTGTCGACCAACACCCCCAGGTCCTTTTCCACCAGGCAGCTTTCCAGCCACTCTTCCCCAAGCCTGTAGCGTTGCATGGGGTTGTTGTGACCCAAGTGCAGGACCTGGCACTTGGCATTGTTGAATCTTATACAATTGGCCTCGACCTGTCTATCCAGCCTGTCCAGATCCCTCTGCAGGGCCATCCTACCCTTGAGCAGATCAACACTCCCACTCAAATTGGTGTCATCTGCAAACTTACTGAGGGTGCACTCAATGCCCTCATCCAGATCATTGATAAAGATATTAAACAAGACTGGCCCCAAAACTGAGCCCTAGGGAACACCGCTTGTGACTGGTCACCAACTGGATTTAACTCCATTCACCACAGCTCTCTGGGCTTGGTCACCCAGCCAGTTTTCTACCCATATGATATGGGTATGCGAAAAGATATGCGAAAAGATTTCAGCTGTCATCCAGGCGAGCACATAGTCGCCTGGCTACTCCAGCGCAGGGATAATGGGGCCAGGGGCGTGAAATTAGAGGGTAAGGATGCCGAACAACTGGGATCCCTTTCTAGGGAAGGGGGCATTGACAAAACAATTGGAAAAGAAGCACAAGTCCTTAGCATCTGGAGGTGACTCCTGTCAGGCATGAAGGAAAGATATCCCTTCAAGGAAGATGTTATATATCACCCAGGCAAATGGACCACCATAGAGAGAGGTATCTAGTACCTGAGGGAATTAGCTGTGCTGGAGGTGATTTACAGTGACCTGAACCATAAGCAGCTACCCAAAGATCCAGATGAAGTCAGGTGCACATGACCCATGTGGCGGAAGTTGATATGGAGCACACCAGTGTCGCATGCCAACTCGTTGGCAATACTGACCTGGAAAGATGAAGAGGCACCAATGGTAGATGAAGTGGCTAGCTGACTCCGGGAATATGAAGAAAGTATCTCTTCCTCCTTTGTCTCAGCTGTAGAGAAACTGTCCTGGGAGGTCCAGCAACTCAAAGAGAATAGGTCCCACTCTCCACCTATACAGACCAGTATCTCAGCTATTAGGAGTCAGTGTTCTTCTGCTCAAGAGAAGGGATAATAGGGGGTACACATCACAGGGCACCCTGTGGTTTTACCTGCATGACCACAGAGAGGACATGAGGAAGTGGGATGGAAAACCTACTTTGACCCTAGAGGCACGGGTACATCAATTGCAAGGAAAAGCAGTCACACAAGGAGGTTCTTCCAGGAAAACTGCTGCTCCAGTTTCCAGTGGGCAGTTCCCCAGACAGAGTAGAAAGGCTGATCTTACTTCTGATCTTAATGAAGAGACTCCTGACTCATATGTACAAGAAGTGAGTAATGAATACTATTACCAGTGTTAGAGGGGCCCTGCCTCCAGCCAGGTGGAGGAAAGGGACAACCGGGTTTACTGGACTGTGTGGATTCGATGGCCTGGCACATCAGACCCACAGGACTACAAGGCTCTAGTAGACATCGGTGCAGTGTACCCTAATGCCATCAAGCTATAGAGGGGCAGAACCCATTTGTATTTCTGGAGTGACGGGGGATCCCAACAGCTAACTGGATTTGAGGCTGAAAGGAGCCTAACCGGGAACGAGTGGCGGAAGCACCCCATTGTGACTGGCCCAGACACTCCATGCATCCTTGGCATAGACTACCTCAGGAGAGGGTATTTCAAGGACCCAAAAGGATACAAGTGGGCTTTTGGTATAGCTGCCTTAGAGATGGAGGAAATTAAACAGTTGTTGACCTTGCCCGGTCTCTTGGAGGACCCTTCTGTTGTGGGGTTGCTGAGGGTCGGAGAATAACAGGTACTGATCACCACAATGGTGCACAGGCGGCAATATCACACTGAGACTCCCTGATTCCCACCCATAACCTGATTCATCGACTGGAGAGCAAGGGAGTGATCAGCAAGACTCACTCGCCCTTTAACATTCCCATATGGCCAGTGCAAAAATTTAATGGGGAGTGGAGACTAACAGTGGACTATCGTGGCCTGAACAAAGTTACACCGCCACTGAGTGTTGCTGTGCCAGACATGCTAGAACTCCAATACAAACTGGAGTCAAAGGTGGCCCAGTGGTATGCCACAACTGGTATCGCTAATGCATTTTTCTCAATACCTTTGGCAGCAGAGTGCAGGCCACAGTTTGCTTTCACTTGGAGGGGTATCCAGTACACCTGGAATCGACTGCCCCAGGGGTGGAAGCACAGCCCCACCATTTGCCATGAACTGATCCAGACGGCACTGGAACAGGGTGAAGCTCCAGAACATGTGCAGTACATTGATGACATCATCGTGTGGGGCAATACAACAGAAGAAGTTTTTGAGAAGGGAAAGAAAATATTCCAAATCCTTCTGAAGGCTGGTTTTGCCATAAAACAAAGTAAGGGCAAGAGACCTGCATAGGAGATCCAATTGTTAGGAATAAAATGGCAAGATGAGTGTTGTCAGATCCCAATGGTTGTGATCAACAAAATAACAGCTATGTCCCCACCAGCTAGCAGGAAGGAAACACAAGCTTTCTTAGGCATTGTGGATTTTTGGAGAATGCATATTCCAAATTACAGTTTGACCATAAGCCCTCTCTATCAAGTGACCCGGAAGAAGAATGATTTCAAATGGGGCCCTGAGCAACAACAAGCCTTTGAACAAATTAAATGGGAGATAGTTCATGCAGTAGCCCTTGGGCCAGTCTGGGCAGGGCAGGATGTAGAAAATGTGGTCTACACCACAGCCGGGGAGAATGGCTCTACCTGGAGCCTCTGGCAGAAAGCACCAGGGGAGACTCGAGGTCGACCCCCCAGGGTTTTGGAGTCAGGGATACAGAGGATCCGAAGCCTGCTATACTCCAAGTGAAAAAGAGATATTGGCAGCATATGAAGGGGAGGGGGAGAGGGAGCGAACGGCTGTGTGGTGTTTAGCTGCCTCCTGGGTTAAACCACAACAAGCCTTTCAGGGAAAAAAAGGTTACTAACGTCAAACAATCCTACTGCAACCTAAGTAGGCCTCAGAGAGACCTGATTTTTGCTGAAATGGTCATACACATGAGGAAAAAATCTTCTAGTTAAAGCATATTTCTTAGCTGCTTATGAGAAGTTGTTTTGAACTTTAATTCCTGAGGCCGTCTTTGGATTAAGGCACTTGTAGCTGAAATATTTTCAGACCAATGCACACAGGTGGATGTAGCCAGGGAAGATGAACTGGGAGCCTGTGGTTAAAAATGCTATTATGCTCTGCTTGAAAAACCTTGAGACTTGGAACACTTGGCATTTCAGTTCACCTGTACAGAGAACAGAGGTGATGCAGGCAGGCTAAACAGCACCTCTAGTGCAGGGTATAGCATACCACGCAAGGCCTTTGTCCCAACTTTTTTCCAGTGCAAGATTGTTCCTGTCAGCCTGTGTCTTTCATCTAATCTGTCCAATCTACCTGTAAAGGGTAGGGCCTCTGTCCTTGCTTTTCAGCACAAAGCTTTCCACAACTCGTCAAACACCGGTGTCTCAACCTTTTTTTCACCGTTGCACCCACTTTTGCAGTCTCTACTGGTTTCAAAATACGCACGTAATCTTACACCAAATAAACTCTTTCCATATAGCCCGTGCTAATCTTAACAATATGATGTCATCCAAACTCTACAGCATTTGTGAAACATGTTTTAATATTCCAGCTCTTTTGATCTTGTCTCATAAATCAATCCCTCCACCTCTTTAATTATTTTAATTGCTCTTCTTTAAATTCCCTTCAGTGTAATTTTCTAACAGGAAGATTCCCTAAAATATCCCAGGCACAACCTAGTTAAGTAGTAAGCACAGGGTAGTCATGCCAAAGAAGTGGAAGAGAAAGCCTCTTAGTTCCTTCCTCAGTGATGGGATCCTTCAGATGGAGGCTTAAATTCTGTGGGCTTTGTTATAACACTGTTCTCTAAGACCATATGTAACTTACTGTCCACTTTCACTCCTACATGTTCATATTGCAGATTTCTTCCTCTTGTTGAATGTTTTCCTACAGCTCTACCAATGTTTCCAAGATGAACCTCTTCTTTTCCACCCATATTCCTTTTCTGAATTTGTTCATACAGTTTTGCCAGCTTTCCCAGCTCCACCTAACCTATTGAACAGCTGTGAAAGCCATCTGTGGCTAATAACTGTCCTTTAAGTCAAAGTTTAAGAAAGAAAGACTTCATACTGTTCTCTAAAATAATTTATTAGCCTTCATTAGCCTTGAAGTCCACTACTAATCCATAGAATTCCCATCCACATAAAAAAGGGTATGGTAAGATGACTTTTCTGTTTCTTTTTTCCACAGCAAATTTAATTAAAAAGATGATGTTCCACCCCTCTGGAGGGGGGTGGACCAGTCTGGAATGGTCGGCCTTAAGTAGCAAAATTAATGCCAGGAAAAGATTTGCATGACAAGTTGGTGTTCTTTTTTTTTCCTGTAAACCCAGCAAAGCTGCTCATGTGTATATAAGGGCATAATTTAGCTAGGCACCTGGCACGTATGAACAAATACAATTGAAGGTACTTAGGTGACAACATCACTATATTATCTTCTTCCAACTATTCCACAATGGAAAGATAATGTAATAGGTTGAACTGAACAAAAGGCATTGGTTAGTTCCTTGCTGCCATTGAAGTTTAAGTCAGCAAAAACAATCCAGTAAGCTCCTTTATGTAATGAGGTAACTGAAACAACTGCAGCCACCACAAGCAAAGGCAAGAGACATAAGGGATCATAAAGTACAGGGATTTTCCTGGCTGTCTTGTGGCAGCTGCATGTCTGAAAAGAACAGCAGAGAGATCAGATGGCAGCAAGGAAGCATTGATTTTGGTTAAAAAAAAAAAAAAAAAAGTCACTAAGAAAAATCAGAATACCTGGTGAAATGGCACCAAGGATACCAAATCAACCCAAACAGGACTATGTAATCCCCTGTAACATCCAGGATGGGATCAAAGATGTTTTATGGGAACCTACAAAGCCCTACACTTTGGCTAATTAATCATAAAAAAAAAAGCTCCTCTTATGGATCGGCCATGTCAAATGAACACCAGCTGACAAAAGTGTAGTTGTTAGACCTGCAGACGCTTATGCCTCTTTTGATGCCTATCTCCAGTGAATGTTTTTGCTTTCCTCAGGGTGCCTGTGTGGAACTGTACTCTTCAAAACAAGGATACTGAAAGCTTCCATTGAAAAAACGTTGTCGCAACGGATGGAAATAATGATGGCAGTACAGGTTAGATTACACATTAATGGTTACTTGCAAACCTCTTCTTTTAATTGTGGAATCACGTGAAATCACTGATGCCATGGTATTGTGCAAATGCGATCTCAGTCCTGCAAAGAAATTAAAGGAACCAAGAGCTGTGAAACTTTTCGTAACCGACGAAGTTAAACATCAGTCCTACCACTAAACCCTACTGGTATGTTTCCGGGTTTGTAACTACACGTGGCTTATGACATTTGTGGCTTCAGCACGCTATTTTACAGTTAGCCTGTATATATATATATATATATATATATATATATAAATTACTTCACATAAAAGGCTTTGGAGATTCTCTGGCGATGGTCCCTCTAAAGTCGCGGGAAAAGCCCGCACCCCCCTGCCCAGCCAGGGCCGCGGCTGGCAAGCAGCTCTGCGGCCGCCCAGCAGCCCCAACGCCGCGGCCACCATTGCTGCCGGGAGCTGATCCGTGGCCCCAGCGCTGGGCCACCACCCAGGGATTTCACCGGCGGGCGGGGCGGCGGGGGGCTGCGGGTGTGACTAGAATCCTAATGAAAATTTGGCTTCCGCAGGGTTATTTTTCGGGCCTATTGAGCGGCCCCGGCCGCGGGGGCCTGAGGCGGGAGCTGGCGGCCCGGGAGGCGCAGGCACCAACCGCCGCGCTGAGGCGACGCAGCCATCGGGGAGGGGCGGCTGCGCCGCAAGCGGCCGCCATCCCCGCCCGCCGGAGCTTCCGCCGAGCCCGCCCGGCACCGGCCCCCGCCGCCGAACGCCCCGCGCGTAGCTCCCGTCCCTCCGGCCGCCCGCCAGCCCCGCTCCCTCCCCTCTCTCCCCTCCCGCCGGCCGCCAACAGCCGCCGCCCTCCCGCCCCGCCGCCATTGCCCCGCCCCGCCCGCCGGGCCCCGCCCACCCCCGCCGCGCCGCTGCAGCCGCCCCCCGCCCCCCCGCGCCCATATAGGCTCCTCCGCCGCACTCGCCGCGCCGCTGCCTCTTCCAGGCATGGCACAGGGCTCTACCTCACTATGGCAGCACCAGCGCAGCACAGCACCCTCGACTTCCTGCTCGGCGCCGCAGGTAACCGCCGCGGCGGGAGACGGGGAGGGTGGGGGGGGGGGCGCGTCCCGTCCCCCCGTCGCCCCCCCCCCCCGCCTTGGCGGTGTGTCGCGCCCCGCCTCCCCTCGCCCCTGTCGCCGCCGCCGAAGCGGCGCGGCCGCTCCCCCGCCCGCCAGGCCCCGCGCAGGCGCCCCCTCCCCCGGGCCTCGCTCCTTGCCCGGCCGCGTCCCGTCGCCACCCCCGCCCCCGGCGTCCGCCTGTGCCGGCGGGCAGGTGCCCCCGCGCTCCCCGGGGCCGCCATGCCGCCCTACCCGCCCCGGGCCGGGGGGCGGCCCGCTGCGGCCTCCTGCCCTCAGCCCGCCGTGCTCGCCCCGGGGCGAGGCGGCGCTGCCGGGGGGGCGCCGGGGGCGGGGAGGCCTCGCAGGTGCCCCCGCCCCGGCCCATCAGTGCGGCGGGCTCCGGCCGGGCGCCAGGGCGGGATTTCCCCGCGGGCGGCAGGGGGAAGCGGGCGGGAGGTGCCGCGCCGCGGGCCCGGGGGGAAGGGAGGGCCTGGCTGTTTCCGAGCGGCCGGGCCGGGGCTCCCCGCGAAGCCCGCCTGGGCTGGGCGCCCCGCTTACTGCCAGCCCTGGCACCGCGCGTCAGGCGGGGCGGTGAAAGGGGCTCGTAGCTCCCGCAGAGCGAGGTGCGGGTACGAGCGTGAGGGTCCTGTCACTGCGGTGTGTCTCTTAACCCCGCCGCAACAGGGGCGAAGGAAGTGATCAGCGATGGAACTCGGCTGTGGATGTGCCACCGGCGTTTTGAAAGCTTTACTCCCTAGTTATCTGTAGGGGGCACGTTCGAGCCAGAAACCGAGGAAACCACCACGTTTCTCAACGGCCGAGATGGGTGAAAAGGTTTAGTCGGGGGGGAGCTGCCATGGGCGCCCAAGTGGGTGAACGCCGAGCAAGGCCGCCAGCTCGGGCTGGCCTTCCCGCTCCGCGGCACCCTCCCCGGGGCCGGCCCTTCCCGGGGCTCTGACCTTCTGTGTCGCCCCCCCTTTCCTTTCATTTCCCTTTTTGGAGGGAGGGTATGTGAGGGCAGCTTCCCCCATCAACAAAAAATCTGTCGATAGCTTGATTTGAGAGAGAGGTTCCTGACCCCAGGGGCTTTGCTGTGTGCTGTGCCCTTAGTGGCATTGCTGCATTTGGACTACGAATTATAGAATGGTTTGGGTTGGAAGGGACCTGTAAAGGTCATCTAGTCCATCCCCCCTGCAATGAGCAGGGACATCTTCAACTAGATCAGGTTGCTCAGAGCCCCATCCAACCTGGCCTTGAACACTTCCAATGATGGGGCATCTACCGCCTCTCTGGGCAACCTGGTCCAGTGCTTCACCACACTCACTGTAAAAAATTTCTTCCTTATATCCAGTCTAAATCTACCCTCCTTTAGTTTAAAACTATTATTCCTTGTCCTGTCACAACAGGCCTTGCTAAAAAGCCTGTCCCCATCCTTCCTATAGGCCCCCTTTAAGCACTGAAAGGTCGCAATAAGGTCTCCTTGCAGCCTTCTCTTCTCCAGGCTGAACAACCCCAGCTCTCTCAGCCTGGCCTCATAGGAGAGGTGCTCCAGCCCTCAGATCATTTTGGTGGCCCTCCTCTGGACCCGCTCCAGCAGGTCCATGTCCTTCTTGTGCTGAGGGCCCCAGAGCTGGGCGCAGTGCTCCAGGTGGGGTCTCACCAGAGCAGAGTAGAGGGGCAGAATCGCCCCCCTTGACCTGCTGGCCACGCTTCTTTTGATGCAGCCCAGGATGCAGTTGGCTTTCTGGACTGGGAGTGCACGTTGTTGGCTTATGCCCAGCTTTTCATCCACCAGTATCCCCAAGTCCTTCTCTGCAGGAGACTTTGGGAGAGCTAGGAGCAGAGAGGGGGAAAGTATTGGTGGTGGTGTTCCCAAACAATGCATTTCAGGATATTCTACCCTGTTTCATGGTAAAAGTCTTTCAGTTCCCATTTTACAGTGAAGTTTTTTATAGTGCAGTTTAGCCACTCTAATGGTGAATGAGGTAGTCCTGCCATCTTCCTTGCTTCTTGTGCTTGACTGATTGATCTAGCACGAGCAGAATCAGGAAGCTAAATGAGTCTAAAAGCAATTTTTGTGGATATCACCTGGCCCAGCAATGACCTCTTTGCCTGTTTAGTTCCCTGAACTATCATGGCCTGGGTTAGTTACATCAGTAACTGGCTTCTGCAGGAAAGTCGGAATTACCAGGGAAAGGAGTAGGACTAGGTATATTGAAAATAAGGTGCAGCTATATTAGCTGCTCTATGTTATAAAAACACCACCATTAATTAGAGAGTGTGGTAACAATCTTAGGTATTGTCTTGCTTTCAGGTAGGTTGCTATTCTGTTTCCCTTTACTTTTGAAGGCAATGTTTGCATCTTTCTCCAATCAGGATGGATATGCCTAAATGGGGGTGAGGGGATGGACCAATTGTGGAAGTGTTGCTCTATAGATCAAAGGAGGGAAGAAGCCTTTTTCCCTTCTTATGTCCATTTCAGCGCAATAGACATCTTTAGTGAGATGTGAAGAACTTTCTTCCACCGATGACAGCTCTGAAGTTGGCTTGTACTTTTCATGTGGAGTTTCTCTTCTTGTCTTGTGCTTATGGCCCAAAGCACAAAGAATTGTCTATAGAGGAAAAATTCATGAATGTACATTTGTAGTTTGTGTTAAAGGAGTTAAAGTTTAATGCTGAGTCATGGGTCATCAACTAGTTGAGATTTTTTACTGTAAGTTACATGGACAATAAAACTTCTGAATGGTCTGGAATGCTGTGAAATGGCATTTAGTAAAATGAGATGTGTATTTTTAGACCTTCTGATCTTGTGAGGATAACATGTTATCACTACATCTTGGCTGAAGCTGTTGCATCTTTATGTTTGTATTCTGGAATATGCAGAATCTGTTAACTTCTTGGTAAATGCACACTCCTTATTCCTCAAAACATTAGCCGTGTTCTCAGTTTTTGACAAATAGTTATTTTTGGTAAGTATTAATATAGCTGTTAAATTTGCCAGCTTGTCGGAAGGCAAGACTTTAGTCTATGAAAGCAAGTTTATTCAGTTGTTTGTGTTTCATTGCAATGTGTCTTGCAATAACTGTACATGATTATGTGTCTATCTCTTTAAGAATCTGCTTAGATACGAGAGTTGTTATATATGGTTGGTGAAATAATTTGAATATGGTTCTCAGTGTTCATGTTTAACACAGTAGCTATCCAATGTTCTCCTAATCCTGAAGGGAAGAAAGGCTTCGCTGTTATTGTCCAGCATCAAGATTGAACATAACTATAAAGGATGGGATAGTGTTTCTGAGATGTTAACATTTTTCGAGGATCTGTTTGGTTTTTTGTGTTCTGTTGTGTGTGGCTTGTCTTCATCCTCAGTCTTTAGAGGTTCTCAAGGAGTAAAGGAGGGAGGTTGTCTTTGGATGTCAGTGAAAGGATCTGGAGGGCACAGGTCTATGATAGCAAGATGGAATTTTGTCATGTGTTAGTACTTGTGCAGCTATTAGCTAGCAACTGCTCATGCTGCAGAATGGTATAGATTCTGGTGGGTCACTCCCACTGGCTGACTTACCTGGCATGTGCCAAAACCCCTCAATAGCAGCCCTCTTTTCTTCAGGCAGTCCAATTCTGTTGGTATGTAGGACTGTGGTGCCTGTTACATACATTCTTCAGGATTCAAATGTGTACTCAGCAAGGGTCTTGAATGATAACTGGAATAGTAGGCATTTCATAGTGTTTGTCATCATCACTTCTGTAAGGTTAATGGTTGTTGGAGGTATTGAGAGATGCAAGCAATGTCAATGGAAACGTGGGTGTAGGGAGTTAGAGGAGAAAACAAGTCCTCTTGTCTTGGTTTGAGATGGGGGGGCAACACAGCACTATCTTGGGAATGAGGCTGCATGAGATGAATGAAGCTGTGTACCTCTACTAAAAGCTGTCAGTTTTCTTCACACTTTTCAATAATTTTTTAATGTACTAAAAAAATTGACAAACTAGTCAAAAGAAAAAAGCCCTTTTGTCTGTTTTCATAACTATACCTCCTCTAATTATGCATCCCATTAGTTTTTAAAAATAATAATAGGCAGTTAGATATAAGCAGGGCTGGATCTTTGATAGCTGGGTAACACAATCTGACTTCCTGTGATGGTCTCCTCAAGAGCTGATTTAAGTATCAGCTGTAGAGCTCAGTCCTTTGAGCAGAAGTGTCTTGGTTGTCTGTGGCCCCTGAGACAAGTGGACAACTTCAGCAGGCAAACAGCATAGTGTTCCCTATTCTAAAATAGGGAAGTGCTTTAACACTTATGAAAATGGACACGGATTGCTCACCTTCCTTAATTTGGGCATAGAAGGCTTTAGTCATGCCTTTCACTTCTGGGCTAATGACATTTTAGTAAGTCAATCAGAAATGTGGAATTTGAGACTCCTCAAGTTATTTAGTTTAAGGGCTTTATTATGAAAGTATGTAGATGCTTGATGCCTTGTACCTCTACAGAATTGAGTTTAGATTACTGTATGTTGTAAATCTGCTCATACATGGGGATGTTTCCATCCATGCATGAATGTGTCATATAAGCTTAGTTTTCTTGGTTGTTGGGTATTGAAATGATTAATGTTCTTCAAGTTTCTTTAATGGGTGGGGGGAAAGATAATAAGGAGACTTCTTTGAGATTTCTTTTTTTATTTGCTTCAGAAAGTTGCTTTGCAAAGGTTTAACTGTCTTGAAGTTTACTGTTTGGGATTATTGCTGGGAGGGGGCATTATACATTTCATAGTACAGCTGTGCAAACAGTTGTGCTGACAACATTCAGGGCCAGGGCACAGATGAGTGAGCTGGTAGAGGAGAGCAGTGATTACCTGAGCTGACGCAGTTACTGAAATAAGTTCTTATGAAACTCTTGTGTCAATTAGCGCACAATGGGAATGCCAGGGCTGTAATGCAGGTAAGGCAATGCTTGGGTTTTTAAGAAAAAGAATGAGACCATGCATGTGCATGGTCTGTTTTTCTTCAAATGAATGTTTTCATGGAGATAGAAGGAAAGAGGGAATGACCTTTTGTGGGCTGAGCCTCCTCTTTGGTCTGTCAGTGGCTTTGTTCCTGTCTGCAGGGTCTGCTGCTTAATTCTGACACTGTGTGTGGGGGGGGGAACTTGGTGAGAAAATCAAGCCTGTCATCAGTAGGAATACATGTAAACAAAATGTCTAATGGCTACAGTACTTACGTCTAAATGTTGTTAGATATAGACAATATATTAAGAGATATTCTTTACTAACAAATTGTGTGAAAGAAAAATCTAACTGGAATCATGTATATTGGATTTGACTTACAAAAACTATTTTACACTTTAGTTAGTGTTTTGCTGCATAACTGCACTTACTGGAGACAAACTTGATTTATTAATTTTTTTCTTTCAGAGGTTTTTTAAAGGGGAGGCACTAACTGCTTTACAAGTTAATTAAAAATACATAACATGTCTTAGCTGAAGCATCCATTACAATGTTAAAAGTGCCATTAACTCTACTGGCAATCCTATATCATAGACTTTTGGCCTATTTTTAAGCAGACAGGAATACTGTCAGGTGAAGCTTTAATATGCAGTCAGGGGTGTAAAGATGTAAATAGCCCTCACATCCTGTTTGTTTACAGCTGTTTAATAATACTGCATGATATACTCCAGTGTTTGACATCCTTAAAAGTGTAATAACTCACTGGTCATACATGTTGTGTTCAGAAAGCATCTTGATTATAAGATGTTCTAAGTTACTCTACTAAATGTTGTTTCAGTATTGAAGTTTTTACTTAGGCTATCAAATTGTTAAATATTTGAATTGCATGCAGTTAAGCTAGTATTTTCGTTCTTGTCTTTGTTTTGATTGGAAGTTTTAATGCTCTTCATAGAGCAGGACCACATTTCTATGTGCATGTTCTCGGCTGTGCTGATCTAAACTTTTTGAGGGGGGAAAGAGTTGACAAGGCTTTTAGTTCTGCATCTCTTTGGAGCCTTGTAGCAGACTTTCCTTTAAGGGCTAATTTAAAAAATGCCTTTCTCAGGGGGCAATCTCCCAGAAACAGGATTGTTTAGGAGAACTAAATGATGAGGAGGGGTGCTGTATTGGCTCTTCCTCTCTACCATCTCTGAAACCTCTACCTGAATTTCTACTTGTGGAAACTCTACACAAGTTCAGCTGCTCCTGTGTGTTGAGCTGCATCCTGCTGCAGTAAAGACAGCTTGGAATTGGTGCTGGTTTGGTCTAATCAGCAGTTATAGCTGTTGATTCATGGTTTATCCCGCAAGAAGTGTGGAAATACCAGAGAAAGCAGGAAGAGGTGACTGGCATTGAAAACTTGGTGTCTCTTGCAGATTTTTTCCACCAGTAAGTCAGAATCTTGTGTTCAAAAGGGAAAGGGCTAAACTAATACTAAATGTTTGGCAGTTTCTAAGATTATAAATGAAAAACTCATCAATAAAACCTTCAAGCACTTGGCTGTATATAGAGTTATTTAAAAATTAATATTCTCTGTAATGGGTGTTTTTGTTGCCTAATGTACTAGAGATGCTAGGGCTTTGTTTTTCTTAAGGCAGATTCTGCTTCTATCACTGGAGCTGGCTGCAGTTAGCAGTAAAAACACATTAAGTATATTTGAACGTATTGTGGGGGGAATGGCATCTCTGAGCCTTGTAGCTCAATTTGACTGGTTCTGTCAAGCATTGGGTTGTCTGAAGTGCTGAAACATCTGATTACAGTGATAACATGTGGATGATAATGCTTGTCTCTTTTCTTTACCGTATTGATTTATGGTATGTTATAAAAATTTGCTGAATCCTTGACTATCATCTGTAAGTGAAGGCCATGTAAATAAAGATTAAACAAGACTCAAGTAAATGCCTCTGGAGCTTGCAACTGTTATCAACCTTGGCTAAAAGTGTGTTTGCAGCTAGCTTGCAGCTGCAGTTCAGGAACAGGTCCATGTTGTGCTCCCTTAGCAGCCTCCGAGTGGTGTGGGCTCAGCCTTTGCTCTTGGCTGGGCTGTTTTGAGCTGAGCCCTGCAGGTCTTCTCAGTCTAATTCTGACAGGCCTGGACCAAGAACTGGCCTGCTGTGTGTCAGAGCACAAATGGGGCTTGTCAGGAGGTGTTAATACAGGAATTAATAACTTTCCATTTTTAGCAGTAAGGACTGCTGTGAACTCCTTCCCTGCTTTTGTTGGTTTCCAGTCTGGAAGATTAAAAAGCTTTAAATGCTCTGAAAATATAATTATCTGAATCTCCAGCATGATGTCAGGTACTCAATGGCTGCTTGCTCAGACATGAAGGAACTGTCGCCTGCAAAGGTGAAGGTTAACAGCATGGGAGATGTTTTCCATGAGGGTCTGGCTTCCTGCAGGAAATAAAAGCTGCTTTTGACACATCAGTGTTTCCCATTTCAGGTACACTTCTCTGATGATGCTTTTTTAATAGCAAAATCCTTGGAGAGAAAAGTACATATGACAAGTACTAATCCCTTTGCTTAAAACATTTCTAGAAGATGGTCAGGTACCAGGTGATGAAAGTGGCTTGAGATGTAAGTGAACAGGAGAGCTGGTATTATTTTGGGCATGCTGAAGTTCTGTTACCAAGTACACTTTCTTTTACTGCTTTTTTGGGTGGAAGGGCTACAGATATTTCAACAGGTGATAAAGTTTCAAATGTGACCAGTCTTTATATGCCAGTTGATGGACTTCAGTTTATGCATTACTGGGAGAGGCGAATGAAGTTAGTGGAGCTGTGGCGTTGAAACTGCATTTGTTGATGCTAAGGCTCAAGCTATGCATCATATGAAGTCAGTTTTCTGAGTGCACAAATACTCTGTGTAAAGGTGGTATACCAAACTTATGTATGAAAATGTTGGTTTGCAAATGCCTTTGGCTTATCTCTTTGCCTGCAGCTCAGCTCTGATAATCTGTTGGCATGATGTGTTGCAAGAAATGTAATGAAATGCTATCTTCCTGTAGCAAACTTAAACTTGACCAAGCAGCAAGTCTGGAAGAGTCTGTTGTGAGACTTAAATGTTTAAAAGGTAAAAGACACTGTCTGTGGGTTGTCCAGAACAGTATGACAAATAATTCACATGTCTGTCTCTAGATAAGCAAATGTTGATTCTGTATTAAACAACAGTGAATTTGTATGAAGTGGAAAAACCTATAATAATCTTACAGGGTAAAGTAACAATTAAGGAAAGGAAAAAAGGTAAAAGCTTTTTTCTTAACTGAACTTTTGTGTGATCATTAAACAGTAATGTGACTTATAGAATGCCAGCCACTGTTACTTGTGAAGGCCTATAAAGGATTTTTCTTCCAGAGTTACCAGAGTGACAGGACTTCTGGTGAGCTATTGTGCACCATTCCAGATGATCTGCATTTAAAAAGTTGTTAACCATAATAGGATGTCTCATCATAACTAGCTGCAATTAGATGCAAGGTATAGGAAAACCACTTTAAAAGCATATATTTTATCAAAAATACAGAAAGAAATAATTTGTAAATGTCAAAGTGAATGGGAGAGACTTTTTAAACATTCTTTAACTCTGCATTTGATTACTGTGAAAGGTATGGTAACCTGGCAGTTCTTTGCTTTTATCCTTTCTGACTTTGTTTTTGAAGGGGCAGTACTTAAATAGCTTCTTCAAAGTTGTCCCGGCTGTCAGAGTTTGGCATGCTTGGTGTCTTAAACTTATTTTATTGTCTTGTGGAATGTTCTTGTAGGACTCACCCTACCTAACTGAAAAACATTCCTCTAGCAGCCAGCTGAAAATGGTCCCTCAAGTGCTCCCAGCAGCAATGAGGGGCTTCTAAAAGTTTTGCTAAAAGTTAACAAGGAAAAAACCCTCTATAGGTCCCTGCAGTGGGTTCTTTTTAAACTTCACTAGTGTGTTGTGAAGCAGGAGTCATCAGGAGCGAGCCTTTGGATGTTAATGAATCCACAAGCAGGATCCCTGTGTTTTGCAGTAAACAAGCCAGGAAAAGTTTCCTTGCAGCACTTGATTTCCCAACTAACTCCTCAGTCATGTCAGATGACAATCAAATACTTAGACAAATAAAATCAAAGTAGATTCTGGAAGGTGATCCCTTGTGTTCATTACTTCCTTTCAAGAAGTTTCAGATTCAGACATGCTGCAAGTATTTTAACCTTGACTTTGCTGGCTCACTTTGCTGGCTCTGCTGTAGTCAGCCACTGTTACAGAGATCCTACATGGTGAGGAGTAAAACTGCCCAACCTTGTTAGCACTGTTTACTTCCTCATTTAAATTATGTGTTTGACTGAAAAGTCATGGGAGACTGTGGTAAAGAGTGGGAATGCTGTGATACAGTCTTGTAAACCTTATGTTCTGTTCTCACTGATTTAATTAAACTGTGTTGTGGTGTGTTGTGATTGAATGTACTGAAATAATTCTTGTAACTGCATTATCTGTCCTCATAGCAGAAGTTTGCTATTTAACCTTTTCAAAAAGAAGCTTTTGTCTTAAAGACTAGATGGAAATGGAATACTGGCTTTTAAATGCTGCCAATTAAAGTGTTCTGCCACATCACTCGTACTTGAACATGGAGCCAAACCTGCAGTTCTTGTGTGTTGAATTCCAAATTATAAGATAACTTACAAAAGTGACCTTATAGTTAAGATCATGGCTGGTATGTGTAACACTTTCAGATTAGTCTTACTCTGTGCATGTGCTTACTGGTGGTACTTTGAGATATGACGGTACCATTATTTTGCAATTTGACAATAGATGTTTTTAATATTGTAATCCAGTAACTAGAATTTTATGTCCCCTTGAAGCACAAGCAGTAAGGATATTAAGCCTCACTGATGTTGGAATGTATTTTTATTGAGGCTGAGGTTACAGAAAACTTCAGAAAATTCAGATTCACAAAACACAAAGTATTCAATACACAAGATCACTTCTGGTTTTGTGTGTACAGTAAATTAAATTTTTGGTTGTCCTAATACAAAAAATTGAATAGAGGAAGGGTGAAGGAGTAACTTCCATAATGTATTTTTTCCATTATGGAAGTGGATGGAGCTGATAGACCTATAGTTGCTGGAAACTTAAGGTTTTGTGTAGAGTTTTCCCTTAAAGGTGATTAGGGAATCTTGCCCTGCTTTTGTGAAAGAACTGAAAAAGAAAAGTCTCTATCAGAGCTCAAAGGAGGAAGTAAGAAAAGGTGATTTTATGTTACTGACTTTTAAATAACAGAAGGTAAGCAGACTGCATCTCTGGGAATGATGTTTTTGGTTTTACACACACATGCACTTTGCACCGCTTGCAGAAGTCGAAGCACAGCCGTTCCTGTTCACTGTCCATACAGTTGCTTTTGGCTGAATTCTCGGTTAGCGTTTTAAGTAATGACTTGCTGGTTGTGTGCCCTGAACTTGAATTTTTATTGTTGTATAGGAAGGGCTAGGGAAAAGTGGCTGTATAGCTCTGTTCTCTTTAATGTTGGAGATTTGGAAGAGATTTAAGGCTTTTATTTTTCCTTAAAGGTGATACATGACTGTATGAGCTTAGAAGATGTGGTTGTATGCTAGTGCAATCTGAAAGCCTATATTTTTTGTGTTACTTTGCTCACTGTTATTACTGAAGTTATAGTAGTGTTTTTGAAACTGCAAGAAAAATGCAGCTTTTTAAAGGTGGTAGGAAAGTTGAATAGCTTTTCCTTTTTCCCCCTTGCATTCCTTTGCCTGAAGCTGTGCTTCCACAGACCTCATTCTGATGAGTGGCAGAGGGAAGACAAGTCAACTTTGGGAGATTCGTGTATGTGGGGAAGATGAGGAGAGAAGGTAGGTGTAGACTGTGGAAGGTGTGGTACTCTTTACCCAGGACTAGGTTCCTTGTAGATGTATGACCCTGCAATGATTTTCTAAGTGCATCTGAGCGAAGAATCTGGGACTGAAGGAAAATCAGTATCACTTCTATCTTCAAGAGAGCAAGAAGGAAGAACCAGGGAACTACAGGCCAGTCAACTTTATCTTGATACCTGGGAAAGTGATGGAGTAAATCTTGGACACTATTTCCAAACCTGTTGAGGACTAGAAAGTGTTTGGGTGTAGCTGACATGGATTTACAAAGGGGAAATAGTGTCTGACCCACCTAATAGCATTTTGTGGTCAAAAGACTGGCTTGATGGAGGAGGGACTAATAGTCGTTGCTGTTTATCTAGGGCTTTCCACACTGTTTCCAGTAATATCTTTGTGGACAAAGTGGTGAAGTACAGGGTAGAGAAATCCACAATGAAGTGGATTGAAAACTGAACTACTGGACCCAAGAGGGTGTGTTCAGCAACAAAAAGTCCACCTGGAGGCCAGTCAGTGGTAGTGTACTCAAGGAGGGGTAATAGTGGAGCCAATGCACTTTAATATCTTCATTAATTACTTGGGCATTGGGACAGAGTGCATCCTCAGCAAGCTTGCAGATGGCACAAAACTGGGAGGAATGATTGATGCACTGTAGGCACTCCCGGCCTACAGGAACCCAATGAAGTTTAACCAAAGGGAACGCCAAGTCTTGCATCTGGGAAGAATGACCTCATGCACAAGTACAGGCTAGGGACAGCTTTGCTTTCGGCTTAGTGGTCCTTCCCCTCAAGTCAGCCCTGGTGTGGCATATCTGGAGTGTTGGGTCCAGTGCTGGGCTCCCTAGTACAAGAGAGTTGTACTCCTACTGGAGTAGGCCCAGCACAGGGCCATGAACATGAATAAAGGACTGGAGCATCTGTCATACAAGGAGAGGCTGGATGAGCTGGGACTGTTGAGCCTGGAGTAGAGAAGGGGGATCTTACCCATATAGAATCATTTAGGTTGGAAAAGACCCTTAAGATCATCAGGTCCAACCAATAACCTAACACTACCAAGTCTACCACTAAACCAAGTCCCAAAGTGCCATGTCAAATTATATATATATAGGAAAAAAAAAAAACCCTGATGCAGGGAGTAGAGAAAACAGAGCTGGACTTTCCTCAGTTGCCCTGTGTGACAGGGCAAGAGGCAGTGGGCACAAACTGAAACATCTGAAACTTAATCTGAGCATAAGAAGACACTTTTAATCATGAGGGTGATTGAACACTGGAACAGATTACCCACAGAGGCAGTGGAGTCTCAGTCCGTGGAGACAGCAAAAACCTGACTGCTTGTGGCCCTAAGCAGCTTGCTCTCATTGAGCCTGCTCTGAGCAGGATGTTGGCTGAGACAATCTCCACAGGTCCCTCCAACCTCTGCTCTTCTGTAGTAGCTATCTGACCCTGCTGTGCCAGAGGGATGTACACAGAATTGAGTTTACGTAGAAAAATCAGACCTCAGGTGAACTACAGGCTTGCTCAGGGGATATGGTCACATCATGGCTTAAGCACTTTTTCATCCTTCCCTCTCACTCCTTTTTATGCCAGCGCTAGCTCTTAAAATACATGTTGTGAGTTGGTTTTGGATGCTTCCCACCCCCCCACCCTCCCCTCCTCGGCCAGTTGAGTCTGGTGCATGAGTGTAAAGGAAGAGGTAGGAATGAGAGAAAGTGGAAGTGCTCTGTTAGATGGCAGTGCAGTTTTAGCATGGCCTTGGTCAACACAGAAAAACTTCTGGAGTTCAGTCCCTAGTCAGCCGGATGCTTTGGGGAAAAAGTGGCTGGTTGCATTTAACTTGGTCAGACCAAGAGAGGAGAGGTGGTCATTGCAGGAAGAATGTATAGTATTTAGCTGGGTGTAAGGGAAAAACTATTGTGCTTTGAGAAATGCTACAAATAGTGCACTGAAGATTTCTAGTGTCTGGTAGAGGGATTTGTTATCTTGTGTGGGTGTTTTGTGCGTATTCCTCTTGGCAATCTGAACTGATGTAAAGGTGGTGATACTGCTGTGGTGATTACATGGATGTGCTGGTAAGCTCATGCATTTGCTGTTGTGGCACAGTATAGCTTGACTTGCCTCTATTCACTATGTAGCTGGAAGTCCTCAGAATAGGAATGAGGGGGATGTTCTGTGGAAACACTTTAGGAAGAAGCATCCTTCTACTCTTAACCTTTCTGTAATACAGAATAATGAAATGGAGTAAGTACCAAGGAAAACTTGATGATCTGTGTTCTCATGGATGGGTGAACAGTAGATGACTTTCGACCCACTGCTTTTTTAAGCCTCATGCCATGCATGATTTGGTGACTTCGCTGTATAAGTCAACATGATGAAGTTGATTCTCACAGGTGCAAATTGATTGAAAGGAATAATTTCAGTATACATCTCTGCTTCCTGCTGTTTTCTGCTTTCACAGAGCTGGCAAGGACAAAACAAAGGATTCTTCCTCTGTGGTGGGTGTTTCTGATGGGAGACATCCAAACATAATATCTGAGAGGTGTGTGTTGCTGAAGCGAGTTGGTTTTGATCTGTGTCTGTTAACATGTCAAGAGCAAGCTAGCTTCTTTGTCCTGGGGAGTAATGAAAGCAGGGGCTTTGGGGTGTGCTTGGAGGGGGTCCTTTTGTTCTTGTGAAGCATGGGTTTACTTTGTAGTCATTGTTGAAGGCAAAGGACCAGTTTAGGCAACTGTTGTTATTCTGAACAAGAGTTCAGCTTGAGTATCATAGCTAAGCATGTGATATTTCTGTGGAAACTTCTCTGGATAGTGTTTCAAACACTAGTGTACTCTGTGCACTCATTTTCCATGCAGGCAGATGCTTTGAACCAGGACAAAAGGAGTACAATTCTTAAGTTTTCAAGTTCTAAGAAAAAGATCGCCATGCAGGAGTTGATGACTAAACAATAACCAGTTATCTGCATATTATTATGCCTGTGTATGGAGGGAGAAGGAGAGCTAGTAGGATGAAGCTGTTGGCTTTCCATCAACTGTGGTGACTTTTGTCTCCTTTTTTCTCTTTTCAATGATTTCCCTGTTTTAGTGTCTAAAGGAAATCTAGGACATGTAAAACACAGGCACTGGAGCCTGAAGTTTCTCCTTGGCTTTGATTTTAAAATTTATGAACATTTTGCTCGCTAAGCATTTCTGCAGCACATCCCTCATTCTGGAGCTTTTTCATTATTAAGATTGAGATACAATATTGGCATTGGAAAAATGGCTGAGATTAGTCTGTAAATGAGAGGAACCCCTGTACACCTATAAGCCTGGCTACTGTATTTCCAGTAAGTGGTGGTGGAGGGAGGCACTGTGAGTGGCCTGAGTTGACTCTGGTGGGCTCAGTGCCAGGGCAGTCAGGTGTGCTGCTGCAGCAGATTGAAGGCCCAGGCTCCTGCTGCTCTCCTCTTGAACTGCCCCTGGGACCTCACCTGGCTAGAAATGAATCTCTCGGGTGTGTTGCCTTCATCACTTGTACCTGACACCCTCCCACCTTGTCTCTAGATATTTCCTTTTCCTGTGAGGCTTTTAAAGAATTGGAGTTGACAGGTAGAGTGCCCATGTGTGAGAATTTTGGACTTGCACAACATGGTGACTTAAAATACTGAAATGATTAATTTAAACAGCTCTGAACTGAAACAATATGCCAGTCATTCAGGTTACTGTTTACTATTGGCATATTGTGCATTTTGGCTCCTAATGTACACTAACTCTTTAATGTATTCTTAATGAAGCAGTTCACTTAATTTGATTCCCCCTTCACCTTTCTCTATCAAAAGTGTAGCTACTGAGTGGAAAAATGCATCAGAGATGGGGAAGCATACATAAGTGCTTTGATGTGTCCTATTGTTTTGGTTATGTTACATTCTCGCTAGAGGAAATGATTCAAAATCAGGGTAAGAAAAATTTGAAGTCAGATATGGGGTGAATATTTTCAGATGACAGCTAATCTGTTCCCATAGCTTACTAAGATTTTGTCAATCTTCTGGTATGAGGAGGTCTCAAACCAGAATATTTTTAGAGATAGTCTGGCTCAATAGCAGATTACTGAGCTCAGTGTTGGAGTATCTGGGTAAAACTAGCCAGTGTTATGCATGAGGCCAGACTGGATGCTTACAGTAACTCTGGACTTTGAGCTGTTCTCATGTTTGCAGATCACTGTCAAATAATGGCTTCTTTGCTGCTAAAATTTCAGAGGAATGTCTGCAATTGCTACAAATCATCTCTTCAAGTGTGCTGGAATTCCAAAACTGTCTGGCTTAACTGGGCGTTAACTCTCTTGAAAAATACGTGTCTCTCAAATCTTAGACACAGTGTTTTTGTTTCTCTTCTCTAGAGTTGAATCTCTGGACCTTTTTATTCCTTCTGGCAAATAATTATCAAATATTTGCAACAGTATTTCACACTTGGTAACCAGCGTTTGTTTCCTTTGTTCCTGAATAGCAAAAAAAAAAAAAAAAAAAAAGATTACTTGAATTAACATTTTGATGTAGATTCAAAGGTGTTCCTACTGTTCTAATCACCATTGTCCTTTTTGCTTATCACTGCTTGATGATAGCATATCTGAGCTTGGAGTGAGGTGGTAGCAAGTGGATTTGAGAGATCCAGAGTTTGCTGAAACTTCCTGATGGCTTCAAACAACCACTGATGCCTCAAAACACTTTAAAAAGGAGTCTGCAACTTTGGAGAATTAATTAGCCCTCCAAGGCAGATCTTGTGTGGTATAACCAAAAGGAGACCTGATGAAAGAGCATGTTGTTGAGTTCTTCCTATTATGTGATTAACTTTAGGAAACTAAAACAATCAAGCTTGTGCCTGGCTGCTTAGCAAAGAAATCTGCTGCTGAATGATGAGCAGCCTGTGAGGGATTAGTATGTTCATGGAGCAGAAAAATATCAGTGATGATTTGTCCTGCAGTCTCTGCCAAGAGGCACCTAGCAGGAATCCTTGAGGCTGTTGAAAGCAGATAGGCTAAATGTGGTATGAGCACTTCAGTTCTTCCAGAGTCTGTTCTTAATCTTACTACTTCAACATCTTGTAGGAGCTGCACAATTGAAGTGGTCTGGGGGTTAGTTGCATATTTGTTCAGTTTGGGTTTCATGTTAATTTGCTGGCCTGGAAGGGTATGGTATGCATTATTAAACTGAGTTCTTGTTTAACATTGTTGTGGTGGTGACATAAAAAATAAGTAAGGGAAGGAAATGAGTATGGGTTTTGTAAAAGATGAGGGAGAGGGTAGAAGAGTGGGGCAAGGAAGCAAATGCCAAGCAAGAAGAGGGGACCACATGTCTGAAGTGACAAAAATTCATTGTGAATGTACTGGCTTTGGAGCAGCTGCTCCTGCCCTCCCCAAAAAGAGTGCTGATGCACGCCAGAAGCTGCAAGTTTAGAGTGAGCAGTGCAAAGTTCCCTTCCCAGCGCAAAGCTGCAGAGACTGGAACCAGTTTAAGAACTGTGGCTCTAAGTATGGCCTCATTTCTCTTATGGTTTTGATGTCCCAAAAACATGTTAGCTTGATTGTTGGCCAACTTATTACTACTGTAACCACTGTTACTGGGCAGATAAACTGTGTACTCTGAGCCTTAATTATTGCCTGTGCCATGGTGGTACCTGACTGATGCTGAATAGGAAGCATAAAAACTTATTGGTACAAATGATGCAGATTTTGACAGTAAGGTAGGGAAGGAAAAAAAGCTTCATAGTGGTAGTGGACTGTCTGGGGTGTTTCATTGGTGAAGGTAAAAATCATCAGTGGTGCTACTGACTGACAAGGGGCCAGCAGTTAAATCATTCACTGTAGTTGCAACAGAACTTATTTTTCCTTGGTTCTATTTCCCTGTGATTTGCAACATGGGGAGTTAATGAGTGAGGTGTAGAAGGTGAAAAGTAAGTATTTATGTCAGAACATGCATTGAAGATGAGATAGTATGAGCAGTAAGAAGCAGGGCCTTTCCACTTTCATTAAATACCTTTGGCAAGATATTGGGGAATTGGCTTGCTCTTGACTTTGAGGAAAATTAAAGTAAATGCTTTATCTGTTGTTTCAGTCTGGTTAAAACATACAGGGATAATTGAGTTCAGGCTTTACAGATGGGCAAACAGGTTTCAAGTAATCAGGTTTTCAGCTTAGTCTACTGTGGAGTTGTGTAGAGATGATAGATGAGCTGAACTTGGTATAGATTTTTTTGTTCATTTGTTTGAAGCTTGTACAAATAGGTAACATCGTGGAAACTATTGCTGATTATGTCTGCAGGCTGCATTTACTAGTTTCCAAGGCATATGCATTTGGGGGCAGGGAGTAAACAAAACAACTACCTTGGGAATAACTCTTCAATAAGTTGGGGCGGGGGGGAACAATGTGTCAGTGCTGAAGCATTTGGTTATAAACTGTGCCTCCATAATGTGGCTGCACCAGGTGATTTCTCTGATAGACTCTAAATCCTTGTTACATTATTTGACATACTGCATGACTGTAGTGGCTTAGTTCTGTGTTTATGAAGCAAAAATGATACTTGCCTCACTGGGACAGCCTGTAGATTAATATTTTGTTAGGTCTCCTCACTGACACTGGTATGATGGTCTTTCCAGTTTTGTTCCTGTTCTGGTAGGTGTAGCTTTACTAGCATCCTCCACTAGCTCACCTTGTCAACTCCAAAATCAACTGACAAAACTTGCAACTTGTTTTTGAGACAGTTGTTTGAAAGGAGCATCTAAAATAATTGTAGTGAAGATTAGTTAAAAAATCCCCACAAAACTAATGCGTACAGCAAACCTGAGGCTTCTGAAATCAGCATATTCTGACTGAAGAAGATACCTTTATGGACAAACCATCAGCTTGCTTTTGAAGATAATTACCAGAGTAACTTTAGTTATTTCCAAGTGAATTTTTGTGTGTTCTGAGAGAGGTCTTTACTACAGCATTATGAAGATTTCAGTTGGGGGCCTGCTCTGTCCTAGATGTTAGAAAAGGATGTTTCTGTAGGTAGGGCAGAGTGGATAGGATAGTTTGCCCTGTCCAGTGTTCAATGCCTTTGAAAAAATGTTGAGCTGTAGGACAGGGAAACTGCTAAGTTTCTTGTCAGTGCTGTGGCTTCTTTCTGGGATTGTTGTTTGCATTTTTGTGATTTAAAAAGTAATTACATGAGTAAGGACTTGCCTGGATTGTGATACAGTGGGTGACCAATAGTAGCCATAATAAAAGCACTCATTACATCCATTGCAGATAAACACTTTCGCTCAGGGCTAAGAACTGATTTAAAAGAAAATTGTTTGGATCCCCATGCACTGAGAAATATCTCTGGGGATGGGGGTGGGTGGAGAAGGTACATGAAAGCTGTTGTTCAGATGGAACTCAAATAAAAAGTACTCCAGGCTGCCAGTAAAAACTGTTCAGCCTTTAAAAAAAAAAAAGGCAGAACTGACTTGAGTGGAAAATGCTTACTGATTTTTTTCTTTTCTCTTAATCTTGCAGCTGATTGCAATGCCATACTTAAAGCTCTACAGCCCATTTTTCAGGAGCAGGGAATGACAGAAACAGTTCATAACTGGGAAGACCATGGTTATTTAGCAACCTACATCAAAAAAAATGGCAGGTGAGTGGATTTTCTTTTTCTTCCTATAGATGATGTCCCCTCTGTCCTCCCTTAGAGGCATTTGTTCTCCCTGCATTGGATTTCCTCCTGGGGTGCTGGCAGGGCAACCTGTTCTCTTACCAGCCTTGTGTATGAAGCAACTAAAATAAAGCAGAGTACTGTTGATAATCTTGTCTATGTCATCTTGCAGTTTGGATATCAGAACAGTTGAATTGGTCAGTCTGGGCTGTATTGATGCAGTAACACTGTATGGTGTCTTGGTCTCAGGGCCAGTCCTTCCAGATGCAGGACAGCTCAAGTCAGTTAAATGTATCTGTAATTCTTCTGACAATTGAAAATGTCTAAATATGTTCAAGCCTAACCTTGGCCTGTGAATAATGAAAACTTCCTGTCCCTGTCTTTGTTGTATGTGCTTTTAAACACTTTTTTTTATACACTTCAAATTCTCAAGCAGCTACTGAAGTAACTAACAGCATGACAAAGGTGGGTGGTGTCATTAGTGACACTCATGTAAGCAGAATCTGCTGGGATAAACTGGTAAGCAGAACCACATACACTTTATTTCCTGAAGCTGCTTTACAGTGTCTGGATTAGTTAATTACAGTATACATCTATCTGGCCTATTTATTAGTAACTACCATAACTTTATTGCACTTCATTTGTTTCCAGTTAGTCAATTATTTTGTTCTTGATGTCCATTGTGGCAGTCACTGCTTTTGTTCTTTTTGAAATCTCTACTTCGGTGTTCTTCAGGGTTGGAGTTAAACTAAATAAGCTTTAATTTGTTGGCTGCCTTCTCAAAGGGATATCCTTGTTGCTCTGAGTATAGGCTTGGGAATTCAATATATTGGAGAACTATAAATAAAAATCTACCTCCAGTCAGCTTTTTGATGCTTTTCAGAACCATGTTCAAGTAGATGGCAAGGGGGGCAGGGGAGAAGTGAGGAGAACAGGATGCTGTTTCCTGAAAGCCATGTGTAATAGATGAGCTTCAGTGATTGCTGAGCATTCTTACTGATTTCTAAATGGGTTCTTTCCTGTGTGTTTTGCTGTTGTTGATCTTGTGCTTTCTAGCAGCATGACACTTTGAATCATTCAGCTTTTCACTGTGCTGCTAAATACAACTTAAGCTTTTGCACTAGAGGATAGCTCACAGTATTCTTACTGCTGTGAGAAGATGAAGATGGGGAGGTGGGCCTGGTGGCCTTCCTGCAGGGAAAGAGGGGAGGGTCTGTTCTAGATACCTCTTGCCACTGGCTGAGCTAAGTAAAAGAGCTGGGGAGCAGGGGCAATCATCACTCAGACATCTATACTGCTGTGGACTGCCAGCTTGCTCCCTAGATTTTTTCTCTAGGGCTACACCAACAGTTTGTCAGCTGGCAGGGTCTTGGGTTGGTTTGTTTCAGAGCTCTCTCCCAAAAGGCAGTGTTGGTGAGGCTGCACAGTTTGGGCTGCTGCTGCTCTCATGCAGTTGTATCAAGTAGCCTTACTTTTCTCACGTACTACCCTTGTGCCATGCTCCAGGGCATGCAATGCATATGGTCAGCTTGATGGTGTAAAATACTTCCCTGGTGACTGCAGCAGAGCCCTCGTGTTGCTTCACATGCTTTGATATGGCAGTTGGTGGGTTGAGGGTGAAACCCCACTGTCTTGGGGCTGCAGGAATTCCATGTGGGCCACAGGGAGAGCTGGGGCTAAGCGGTATAAGCATGGATGTGGCCTGCTGGTTCTCGGGGGATGTTCAGCTCCTTGAGCTCTCCAGGCTGAATGCAACAAGTTTAGTCAAGTATTGGTTCTTATCTGTTTAATAGCATCATATGCTAGACATCTTAGACTAGCGCTGTTCATCTTTTCAACTCACTGTGAGAAATAGGATAGAGAATACTAAGTTTCAGGAAAAAACATGGACTTAAAGATGCTCTAAATACTGAGGTATCCAAGAAAGACACACATGAGCTTTCTACTACTGCAGCACCATTTTTGCCTTTCCTAATTTGCATAGGCTAATTGACTTGCTCTGTCACTCTCCATTTGACATATTGTTTTTTAGCAGTCAGGTGTAGAAGTCTCCCCTTCTCCCTGTAAACATGCAGGTGCTGTGACCTTGATTTCCTTGTTTCCCCCATGTATACTGTGCTTCATTGTCTGCCTCACTAATCCAACTGTGAATGGGCTCCCCAACAGACATGTGGTTAACTGTCAATAAGTTTTAGCTGAGCTTGGTTTTAATATCAAATTACTGTTGTCAGCTTAATGCAAATTGTATACAAGTGTTGTCAGTTCAAAATTATGTTTGCTAATGAAGACTCTTAATACTTAGGAAATAAGTTCTAATACAATACAGGTCTGGAAACAGTTGAGCTTCTAAGAGAAGCTATCCAGTAAAGCATCCTAAACATAATAAGGAATTGCAGTGTGTGTTACAGCCTTAAACCTGAAGAATGAAGAAGAGTGCATGGAAGAGCTGAATATTGAGGAGATTGTTTACTTTGCAAGTGGCTATTTCTTTTTCTGGTGAAGTGTTAAATGTAAATTAATAAAGAATGGTTATTGCTTTCTCTTGGTATATTCATTACCATTTGAACTCCAGTGCATACTGGATTTATCTTCCCTGGAAATTACTCACTTTAGCTAGAGAGCTTATTGTTTGTAGTGGTGTTAAGTACTTTTCTGTGCTTTGGCAGCCCCATTAAACACTGAATTGCGGAACAGTAGCAGGTGCAGGGGAACTTCTGTGAGTTTTGGAACCTCAGCAGTTTTGGTTTTTTGAGTCTTCAGATCACTTAAAGAGACAGCATATACTTTTTTAAGGCAGCCTTAAACAGCAACTTCTGTTAATGTCAGTTGATGTAGTTTCAGTCAACTGAAGCAAATATGTGTGAACACTTAAACTAATCGACTGGACAGTTAAAACCGTTTTGTTTTCTGCAAAACAGAAACAAGCATTTAATGAGTGGTAAGAATGAACTGGTGAACATACAGAGGATTTGATACTAGCTAAATAGGCTTTATTTTAATACTAGTAATTTTGTCTGCATTTTATTTTAGAGACCTAAAATATCATAAGATTTTTATGCTAATTAAACAAAGTATCTGACACAACTAGGAAGAAATTAGCCCAGAGTATGCAGACTTTTCTTCCTTCCCTGCAAAACAGTGTACTTCTGGAAATTAAGTAGCTTGTAGTAAAAAGCAGGGGGAAAAAAATTGTGATGGAGGGTAGGTGTGTCAAGAGCAGTTTCCTGTAAGGATGGCTGGGTTCCACAGGATGAGGGGTGTGCGAGTTGGTGCTGTATGTGAGTATGGATTTTGTGAGTATGCACATACAAACACATTTTTAACCAGCCAAAGGTGAGCCATTGCAAGACAAAGATGTGCAGCTGATGTAACAAGCTGGGTACTAATCCCAGGAAAAAAGTTTGAGATCAGATAGTAGTATGTTGCTAAGCCGTGTCCACACTCCAAAGTCTGTAGAGATAACCCCTGTACCCTGCAGGGTGCCCCGTGCTACAGATTGTTGAATTGTGGGCACTGCTGTTGATGAAATGCTGTCTCTGACAAAGGTACTGTGTGAACAGCCCCGTGGAGGGCTGCGGTTGTTAAACGAATTGGAGCTGATTTGGGGATTAAGCCATGCTTTCCTGTTGTCATTACCAAAGCAACAGATCCCCTTTGTCTGAAGCTAAGCAAGCACAAGTCACATGTGGCAACTCTACCTGGTCCATTTACTTTGTGATTTACTCTGACAAAGGACCTAATTGAGGGAAGTTCAGCTGAAAACATTTACTAATGGGGTTGTCAACACAAGGCTCTAGAGCTGGGCAGGAAATGGCTCACTTGAGCCACTCAAGTCCCTGTCTGTAGTGGTGGGGATGGATACACTTCCCTGCTTTGCCAGCCCCCTTGCCCAAACACTGGTTGAGCAACTGTAGCACATGCAGGAGAGGAGCTCTGTCTCTGAGTTTTGGGGCCCTGGTAGTCTTGTTTTCCTGAGCTGTGTGTTTTCAGATCGCCTCCAGAATGTTTTCAGGGTCACCTTAAGCAGCGTGCTTTATTGAAGTGTCACTTACTCTAGCTTAGACTGGACAGTTAAAAAAAATGTTAGAAATGTGAAGTCTTTATCTCTTATGTATATGGTACTTTGTACAGAGTCATAGGGTTCAGTATATCTTATAGATGGAAAAAATAATTAAATCTAGGGTAAGGAGAAAAATCATTAAGGCTAATCTTTAGAAATTGTTGAGTACCTGCTCAACTAATACTATATTTTAATAGCTTCACTGCTTGTGAGCAGGTATTCTTCTGTTACCTACTGTGTACAGCTACCAGGGTTTTTCTTGTCCTTTGTGCATCTGTGCTCCCTCTTTTGTCATGTTCTACCTGAAAGTTCTTTAAAAACCTACAAAATCTTAAAGTCGCTGTTTCCACAGTAGAAGACTGTCTTTTCTAAAAGCTTTAACCTCCCCTATATGCACATCCATTTTTAGCTTCTGTTCTGTGTCTGAATTCTTGTTTAGAGAAGCATAATCCTACTGGCATTTGACTTTACTGTTCACAACAGTGCAAGATTTACCCAGTTGAAGTTGGTTTGTATGTCACTGAGATGGTGATGAATATGTTAACACCATGAAGGGAGGGGTGAGTGTTTTTACTTTTTTCTTTTGTGTGTTAGTCTTTTGCTAACCACTCTATAGGCTAGTCAGCATATTTTAAAGGAGCAGGATGAACATTCCTCAGCTCTTTGTTTCAGGCTAAAATGTTGTTGTTTATTCATGGAGCTACCCAGAGTGCAAAAATGGGCTGAAGACTTTGGAGCAGTTGCTAGGAATCAGCAACAGTTTAGAACTGTGGTAACTTTCATTGGCTTAATTTCCTTATTTTGTAAAAAGAGAATGGAAATAATGGTATAGTGAAAAACTGTGGTTGCTTAATTCCTCAAGGTCCCTTAAATACTCTGTAATTAAGGGGAAGAGCATTTTCAGTAAAGCATACTATTCTTTTTAAACAATATCGTGACAGTTTCATTTTGGGATTTCCTGGTATAAGCAGGTTTTCATTTCCTCCCTCATTATGAGTAATTTGACAGGTGATGCTTTTATTGGCAAGCTATTTTTCAAATACTTGAACAATTCTATCTATTCTGTAGTGACTCAAAGTTAGTCTGTCAGCAGATAAAAGATTTGATGGGTGAAGAGGGGTTTGTGGGTACCTGTCTGTCTATCCAGTTTTATTCTCTGGGCATGGTGGTGGTGGTAAATCCTTTCTCAAATACGTGGGATTGCAATGTTTCTTACTCCTCAGTACAAGTAACTAAGGTAGGATACACGTTTTGGCTTAGAATGTGTTGATCTCGGTGCTTCTGGCTCTTTTTAAATAAAGAGGATGCTCATCCAAAACCTTTGTCGGTTTCAGTTACTCTTTGATTTGTACAATTGGGATTTATTTCTTAACATCTGATGTTCCCTGTTGTTCAGGTGGCAAAAGCAGCACTCAAGGCAAGATGCTGCACTCAATAGAGTTGTTTCTGTAGTTAAGACTGCCTTGCATGCAAGCACAGAAAGCTTGAGTATGTAATATGAATATGTAGTATAGAATATGTAGCAGGTAGGCAGGTGTAGCAACAAATGGGGCCTTGTTACAGTGGGGGCTGCTTTTCACATGCAGATTTTGTTGCCTAATGGAAAGGAGAGGATCCCTTCTCACTGCTTTTATAAAAGTGTATGCAAGCACACCCCAAAGGTATAGCAGGTCTTTTATTTTGAAAAGAGGAATTAAATTATTCAGTAAGACAAAATGCAGAAGGGGAGATCTTCGAAGAAAACCTAATTTTTCACAAATTTTTCCCCTCATTTGGGTTGTAAAGTAATACTTCCTATATTTTCATAGGTAGAAAATGGAAACTGTATTATCATGGTTCTTAAAAACCCTCTTCCAAATACTAAGAGAGGTGCTGCTGCAAACCTGCATTCACATGCATTCTGCCAAGCAGACAGGTGTAAAGTAACAAAAAGCCAGCATAGCCTTTGCTCTCTGATTGAAGCTAGTAAGTCTTTTGTGGGTTCAGCCTTGGCCTGCTGCTGTTGCCATAATGCTACTAGACTGGTTGTTTTTTCTGAATGTACACTTGTACTGTTTGGTGTGTGTTTAAATCCTTACAGGTATTTTAGCTTATTTTGGGTGCTCATTTCCAACCAGGTGACTTTTAACCAAGGTGTAACCAACCTGGATCTGTATTGGCTTCTTGAAGAATTTTGAACTTCATTCAAGGTTGCTTACCATAAATTATCTGCCTGAGACTTAACAGCCAGACACTCAGAACTTGAATTTTGTCAAACTACACTGTTCCAGCCTGGTGCCTGCCTTTCTTCTCTCTCCCGCTGCCCCAGGTGTCAGGACCCTGCTAGTCCTGTAGAGGTAACAATTTGACAGAATGAATGATGGTTCTGCAGTGTTACTGTCTCTGTATTCTAATGCTATCATAGCACTTATGATAAGTCTCAAGTTGTGTGGTTGTGCTTTTCAGAGCAACCCTCCTTTCTGCCTCTCCTTGCCTCCCACCCAAAAAAAAACCCAAACCCACCAAAAAAGCCAAAAAACCCCACCAAAAAAAAAAACCCAAAGCACAGGAAGTAACATCCCCTGCTGAGGAAGTATTTCATGCAGTCACAGGGGAAGTGAAGACCATGTCAGCTGTCAAATCTTATGACAGCTATGTTTCTTGTAGGAAAGGAATTTAAAAGAGAACTCAAGTCATGGGAGAATCAATCTGTTGCTTATTTATGTCAATAGTAACCCCTGGAATATGGGAGTAAACAGATAAAAAGTTTTTCTAACAGTGCAAATGTTTCTGGTATTGTGCCAGATTTCAGAGAACTTAATAACAGTGCTGTCTCATGAACTGCAAATACTCATTTCTGTCTGTGCTGCAGCTGTGAGGGCCTGGAGCAGGTCTATGGACTTCACCAGAAATGTCCCTATTCGGTGTGAGTGGTTGTGCCCAAAACCTGCTGGAGTGACCAGTGCTTCCATCTGGCAAGCTCTGCTCTTCTGTCTTTCTCTCCTTTAAAAAAAAAAACAAAACAAAAAACCCCCAAACAACAACAGAAAAAACTCCTGGAGTTTTGCAATAAAGCTGTTTGTTCTTATGCTTGACTATTTTTTTTTTTCCTCTCATGTTAGGCACATTACAAAATAAACCCCTGCTGACATGAAAATCATATAAACAGAATCCTGGTGGGGTTTTCTCCAGAGCTGTCCTTTGCAGTAGCCGTTCCCTCTATGCTGAGTACCAAGAGACTCTAGGAGAAGCATGTAACTAATCTGAGTCCCTTTGGTTCAAGGGGTTATAAGGTCACAGAGAGAAGTGTTTAAAAACTCTGAAGCCCTGTGGAGACTGGGGAGGGGTGGTGGTGGTGTGTGTCTGTCCTGCCCTTTCTTTTTTTATTGTATGGTTCTAATTGTGTCTTTAGTGGTACTGATAGGAACATCAGCTTAAGCTGTAAGATCATGTAGTCATATGCAGAGTCGAAGTGGCCCACGCATCAAAAGTACTTAACTGTGTCAGTCACCAGCGCGTGGGGTGTAGCATCCTAAAACATGCAGGTAAAGTGTTTACCTGCCAAAGTTCAGAACAGCTTCCTCTGCTTTGCTTTGGTTTTGGCAGGAGTACTGTAGAATGAGTTTGCTGGTTTCCCATAAACACTTTCTTGTATAGCTTGTATGAGAGAAGCAAAAAGCTGCCTTAGAAATGTCTTGAATACTGAAAATGCTCTTATTCTAATTAGCTTATAAACCTGGTCTCTTAAGTGGTAGGTAGCTCTCTATCTGGTAATTAAAAAGAAAAAAAAAAGAAGAAAAAAAATCTTTTACTCCTTCAGTATTTTCTGTTCATCCTTTCATCAGGGTAAAACAGCGTGTTTTGTTTTATGCAGGAGTAATTTCCTGGTGCGGGGGGAATGCATATTTTAAGGCTATTCTGTGGTTTTGCTTAATGGCCACTGGGAGTACAGGCGTTTCCTGGTCCCTAATCAAAAACACTTGTCGGGAGGACACCCAGCGGACAGTTGCTGAGGTGTAGGGAGGGTCACTGAACGACTGTGAAAAGCTGCATGCACTTGGGAGGGGGAAACATGGTGGGTGTGGATGTAATGTATAGAAACATCTTTCTTCCTGAAGGCAAGACATGTGCATGAAGTCCTCAGGAAAGCCTGAGACTTCCCAGGCTTATCTTCTGAAGAGAAGCAGGTGATACTCTGGCTTCTCTGTCAACTGTAAACACATCACAGCTATAGATCACTGCTTTCCAAAGTCAGCAGGAGTGTTTTTATTCTTGAATCACTTCAGTCAGTTTCATCGTTTGATCATTTTACAGTTAACAAAAATCATAATCTTCAGATCACACTTACAGAATATTCAGGATTTTATCTCTGACTGCAGCTAAGGGTGTTTGCTGGCCAAAGTTCCCAGCACCACAGAAGAGGTGGTATTCACATTGAAGCTCACAGTTTAGGAAAGGAACTCTGGAAGGGACAAAAAAGGTGGGAGTGGTGGGAAGATGGGAGGTCACATAAACTTTTTGTCTCGAGAGTTGAGGCGGAGTGGGGTGATAAGAGCAGCCAAGCAAAGAAAGGGGCAGTCAGAGAACTGTATACAGCGCATACAGCTTTACCTGGGGTTTCTCTGTGTTGCACTAATGAACTTCCATCCCTGAATACCCTTCTTCCTTTGCTCAGCTATTCCTGTTCCCATCCCCTCCTCTGCCCGCTTGTAATAAGAAAAAATACTGAAATAGTATATGCTTCTCCTCCCTTCCTTTATGTAATCCCTTTGTAGCTTTTCAGTTTCCTTTTGTCTTCTCCCCTCCCCAGTATGGAAAGTGTATCGCCTCTGCTACTCTGCTTTTATTTTATTGTGTCCTTCACCATTGTCCTTTTGTTCGTTGCAAGTTCTTGAAGGTCCTGTATTTGTCCACCCAACACCTAGCAGGGTAAAGCCTTGCTCTTTGGTCTTTAAATGCTCCTGCAATAAATACAATATGCAGTAGGAGTTTTGTCATTCATCAGTGAGTTTGCTGCTGTACTTTCTTTGCCAGTCAAAGCTGTGGTTTGCTCCAGGACACTTATTGTTTCTCACTTATAAATTTTTATTCAGCTTTGAATGTGAACACTGTCTCTGTGAATAGTTGCTATGAAGTTTTAAAAAAAAAAAAAAACCACAACCACCAAAACCAAAAACACAAAAACCAAACCAATCCAAAACAAAAAAACCCCATGATATGAGAAGGAAGATATAGGGGAAGGAAAGTGTCCAGTTGTTTTCTTGAGGCTTGATTTCAATTAAAAACCAAACAAAACAAACACAACACACCTGTTCACACAGGTCTTATTTAAAGAGCTGAGACTAGTAGGCAGTATATTTTCCCCTTGTACTGTAGCTGTTCTGGTTTAAGCACCTTGTTTCACTGCCTTGCTGCCTGCTGATTTTATTAGTTATGTAGCGACTGGCATGCTTTTGCAACTTTGTTTGCTGCTTAGTGACTTGCAGAAGACGACCAGAGCTGCCACTGCCAACAGTTACAGATGGCTGGAAAAAGAAACATGCATTCTGAATTTAATATAACTCGTTTCAGACTTACTTTCTTCGCTCATTCTGATCTTTGATAATAAAATCATCATCACTATCTCTCTCTTTATTTTGTAGTTTTGCCAATTTGAGAATTCACCCTCATGGATTAGTGTTGGTGGATCTGCAGAGCTACAATGATCATACAAAAGGAAGAGAAGAAGTCCATCAGGTATGAGTGATGCTTATCAAACTGCATGGGGAACCCTTCTTTTCTTCAGGTCTATCAAAGTAGATCTTGGTAAAAGATTTTTAAATATCAAAGTTAGTTCAAACCTGAATACTTACAAGATGAGGAGTAGTAACAATACCTATTGTAGTTGCATACTCATGTGAGTGTGCACGCACACTCCCTCTTTCATGTCCTGGGCCTCATGTTCTTTCTTGTAAAAGTTGTAAAGACCTAGCAGTCTTGGTTAGGGCTCAGGTCTCTTCAGGCACCCAGGGCAGCGAGGGAGAAGTGACACTGAACCTGCAACCTGGTGTATTAGAGTATGACTTTTTTCCTTCTCTAATCTGAGAGATGGGGAGCCTCTATACTCAAACTTCTTCCCCTTGGAGAAAAATAATTTCCTCTTCCCTGATATGAAGGCTTCAGAAATTGGATATTGCAGGGGAATAGGCCACTGCTTGGGCAGGAATTAAACCTTATAGTGTTCTCATGTTCCCTCTTTGGCTGTGCCTGAAAGGTCTGGCTATGTTATCATGGAGGACAGCTGAACACCGTGATGACAGCTGCTACAATACTCACTCACATTCTTCCTAGTAACAAGGCTAAGGTGGCCAGCTAGTTATTCATAGGCTCCTAATGTTACACTTCAAAGCCTTTCAACGCAGGTGCTACTTTTTATTGCCTTCCAAGTAGCCTAATTTAACAGATATTTTACATTAAGTGATTACCTATAAATTCTGTTTGTCTTGTTTTCTATTTTTTTTCAGCTTCTAAACAAAGTAGAAGAAAGAATGAAAGAATTGTTTCATGGCAATATAAAAAGGGTGAAACGGTAAGTTCGTATATCTACTTCTGTATGCAGCTACTCTACATAGTTGCTAAAGATAATAAGCAAATTATGCTTTGCTGTACTGTGATGAATAGCCTGGAGTATGAATTTATGCATGTGGTTTTTTCCCCAATATTTAAAAATTGTTTCATTGCAGAATTGAAGATACTGTGAGGTTTGTCATTTTGTCAAGCTTCATCTTCAGTATTGTTACTTCAGGCAAGGATTATTTCTTTAATTTGCTGCAATGGTTGCATGAAATAGTGGGAGAAAATGCAACCAGGAAACAAGAGCAGACTGCTCTGGCTGGGGAGCCAAGGGTGGCAGGGGGATAGGCCAGGGCATAAACCATGCCCTCCAGGCCATATCCCATAGCTCGTGGACAAGGCAAGCAGGACTGGTGATGGTGACCAGGGTCAGCCCCAGCCCTGTGACTGCCAGGCTGGGCTGTAGTACTGAGGCAGCTCTGATACCAAGCTGGGTGTCGAGGACTGGCAAAAGACTTGGGCAGGCGTGGGCAGAGTTGCTGTGTAGCTTGGTGAGGGACCAGGGGTGAGGGCTGGAGCTAAAATGAAGCTCAAGCCCATGGAGGAAGCCCTGCCCTGACAAGATTGCCTGCAGCTCTTTCACAGCTCTGCTCCAGCTGTGCCTCATGGTGTTAGCCTTAGGAACATATGGCAAAAACCCTGGGGGAACGTGTGCGCTTAGGGCCCTGCCAAGAAAGTAGAAATGTTTTGTAGGATTTTTTTTTCTGTTTTCTTTTTAATGTGCTTTGAATCCTTGTGTTGTTAGCTTCACGCATGCAGCTCCACTAGAATTAATGCTGCTGGAAAAGTTGTTCCTGCCTTTTTGTTTGTCTTGATGTAGTGAATAGATGCTCTTGCTCTCACCGTGTGCTGCCATCTCGCGGCTCACTGAGGGTAGAAAGTATTTCTGAAATGTTTATTGAGAATCATTAGTGCATTTACAACAAGCTTGTCTATGCCTTGTCTTCTGCTACACCTTCCTCGGGGTGGGGGCCACCAAACAAAAAAAAAACCAACCCCAAAAACCCCTTAACTCTCTGAAGTGTGTGTGTGTGTGTGAAATCTGATTAATTCTGTGCCCATACATTTTGCTTAAATGGAATGCAATCATTTTGATCATTCACTGCCATTTCAAATATAGTTTGTCTTTACAGGTGAAATACTGATTTGAACCAAGATACTTCCATATGGAATTAAAAAAACCCCAAACAAACAGCAAAACCAAAACAGTCTAAGCAGATGCTTGAACCACTTTTTAAAAGTAATGCAAACTGTCAGCTGATATCAAGGATTGTGCTTATATGCTGCAGGGTGACCTGGCTCAGTTTGAACCACTATAATAGTTCAGTTTTTGTGTTTGTGTATGTTCTTAAAATGTCTCTCAGTACAACTTAGGGTGAGATCCACTAGTCTCAAAGAAATGGCATTCTTAGCTGAGCTGAAGATGGGATGAGGTTTTGTCATGTTTTTTTGTCTGCATTCTGCTTTTGTATTGTCTCCTTTTCTAATCATGAGCTGATTCTTCTGCAGAGGCTGGTATGTTATGTAAATAGCATCTCTTAGGGTAGAGATAGATTGATGTGCACATTGTAGAAGTTATACATAAAGAACCACCATTTATTTCATCTGTGCCTTAGCAAGTTATGTATACTTAACATATGGCTGATGGGTTTCTTACATCTGTTGAGTGTTAAATCTTGCAAGTTTTCATAGATCCCTCTTGTAAATATTATTTATTTATTATGGTGAATCCACAGGATGTTTAGAGGGAATTTTTTTTTTAAAAAGTAAACATTCTCACATGTTTTGTAATCTTTATTTCTTTCTAGATTGCCAACCATTTTGAGAGGAGGTGTCGTTGATAGATACTGGCCCACAGCTGATGGCCGCCTGGTGGAGTACGACATAGATGAAGTTGTTTATGATGAAGATTCACCTTTTCAGAATATTAAAATCCTGCATTCAAAACAGTTTGGGAATATTCTTATCCTCAGTGGGGATGTTAGTAAGTATCATCTCATTTGAGGATTTTTGGCATGAAATTGTAGGAAGTGTTTTCTATCTTGCTATGGCACAGTTTTAATAGATGACTAAGTCATGGGTTTGCTGCTGGAAGCTACAAATATGCATGTACATGTATATTTGTTCCTGTATATAAAGTATTTTAATCAGAAAGGCTGACCAATGTAAAATCTAGAGTACAAAAAAAGATTTCTTCTTTTTCCAACATCATTGTCTTTTCTGTGGAAGGTAGCTCAGGAGAAGTGTTCTAGTTTAGCCTGGCAGGCAGCTAAACACCACACAGCCATTCGCTCACTCTCCCCCTCCACAGTGGGATGGGGGACAGAATTGGGGAGAGGGGGGAAAATAAAATTCATGGGCTGAGATAAAGACAGCTTAGTAGGACAGAAAAGGAACGGAAGTTAATAATATACGAAAGAAGTGATGCTCAATGCAATTGCTCACCATCCGCTGACTGATACCCAGCCCATCCCTGAGCAGTGATTGCTGCCCTCTGGCCAACACCCCGCAGTTTCTATACTGAGCATGATGTCATATGGTATGGAATAGCCCTTTGGCCACTTTGGGTCAGCTGTCCTGGCTGTGCCCCCTCCCAGTTTCTTGTGCCCCTGGCAGAGCATGGGAAGCTGAAAAGTCCTTGACTTAGTGTAAGCACTGCTCAGCAACAACTAAAACCTCAGTGTGTTATCAGCATTATTGTCATCCTAAATCCAAAACACAGCACTGTGCCAGCTACTAGGAAGAAAATTAACTCTATCCCAGCTGAAACCAGGACAAGAAGTCAGTGTTCTTTCTAGCAGAGCTTACTCTACTCCTTTCTTTCATATGAGATTTTACTTGTTTGTTGCAAGTCCAACCTCTCAAGGGCTTCTCTTTGACAGTAAAACAAGCTATGTTGTCAGTCTTCAAAACACAGTGGAATTCTAAAGAAATATGAAGAAGTAGGAGCTGGTGGGTGTGTGTGCGGGGATAATACTGCTCACTAATTCTCTAAGGGAATTACCTGCTTGGTGAGATACAAGACAGCTGTGTCTTAAAGCATTTAGCTGCTTTGTTGGTGAACATCTTTTTGACTGTGTCTTCTTCAAAATGCTCAGTTGAAATCTAACTTAATCAGAAGTGACCCAACATTTATGGGAGGGTCTTTATATGTGGTAGTCTGTGCCTGCTGATCTTTGTATTTTTGAATATGAACTTGGGAGAAGATGGGCTACTGTTCTTTTAAGATAGATAAGAATGCTGTTTGCTAGAAAATCTAGGCATCAAGAAGTATGCTTTGTAAAATCTCTTGGTACTTACATTGAAAAGTACTGACTGAGGTAAATGAGGGATGTTGCTGTCTAGGGATAGGATACCTCATTTCGGTCTAATGGCAAAGTATAGTTAAGAAATTTGACCATAGCTTTTTTGATATAACTGGAAATACCTCTAACCATTTAGCTTTCTGCAACTGTCAGCGGGACTTCTGTGTAGATGGCAGCTGAAAAGTGTTATTGAATTCATTAGCAAGGTATTTTCTAATTCAGTTAGAATTGTATTTGAAATCACCAAATTAGGTATTCTATACTTCTAGCCAGAAATTTTCATCAGAGTCTCATATGGAGATGAGGTTTTCTTTGAACATTGTCACAATGTGCCTCATAGAAAGGGAAGTATGCAATTACTTACTTTCCATGGGATTTTAAAATACTGCATTGTGTCACTTTGTTATTGCGCACTTATAAGTGAAGTGCTGGTTGCCAGGCAGAATGATAGGATCTGCCATGATGTGCTGCTGCACAAAACTTTGCCCTTATAGCTCAGATCTGTTATTACAGCTTAGGAATGTTATCGCCTGCTTTGAAGCTAATAGTGAACAAGTCGGCAGAAGACATGCTTCAGGGTGCTTCAGCAGTTTGGTGTTAATGGTCATACTTATGCTTCTGTTCAGGGATCCACTGGGGTGTATCTAGGTTGCTCTTTTTAGTTGGGGTCCAGTGTGTGCTTTCAAAAATCTCCTGATTTTTGTCTCGTGCAGCACTAGCCTGAGGTAAAAACCCACTGAAGTATCAAGTGTGGACATCAAGTCCTAAGTACTGACAGTTTTGCTCTACAACTTTGCTTCCTTTGGCACGTAGTACTTCCTAATGCTGAGGTAGCCATTGCTGGGTTTGCACTGAGAACTAGAGAAATCCTGTGTGGGATTCTGAGGATCTCATTAGCTTTGGTAAATCACCATCCTCCCATTCATTACCTGGACTGTGAGAGCTAGGTTGTTTCTGTAAATGCTCTTGTTTTGGCCTGTATTCTATCACCTTTGGATTACTACCAAATTAATACCAATTAATGAGAAGAATTAAAGATTTAATGTTTCTGTCCAACTCTTTCTCTTCCATTCAGATCTGGCAGAGAGTGACCTGGCATATACTCAAGCCATAATGGGCAATGGAAAGGAAGACTACACTGGGAAAGAAGTGCTAATCCTAGGAGGTGGTGATGGAGGTATACTATGTGAGATAGTCAAACTGAAACCAAAGATGGTTACTATGGTAGAGATATCCTTTGACAAATGACTGATCATTCCTTTCAACATTTTTCAGCCTGTGTTTTCTGCTTATGTCTTAGCATTGAGCACAATTAACTATTAGGTTCTGATTTGTGTGAGGAGATAAGGACTAAAATGAAATGTCTGTTTGTCAGCTTAGAGAGACCCAGTGACTACGTATTTGTGCATCATTATGTAGCACGTGCTTTCAAGTGGCCAATCTACTATAACTCTTGAGTAGCAGTTTACATAGAACTGGAAAGGAACACTTCTGTCATCAGACTGGTATCTTCTCTGATAACAGAAGACAGGTCTGTTGAGTCTGCAGTTTGGGCCGAGTTCCTTCTTGGGTTCTTCTGTTTTTCTAAAGAAAGCTATCTAAAAAACAAAAAATCCCTAGAAGCAAAAAAAGTTTAATCAATAAGAATTTCAGGATTTGGTGAATTGTGTTGGTGGCAGAATTGACCAACTGTTGCCCTGTCTTAAAAATACTGACACAAATCAAGTTTTCGACATTCTGTAGTTCAAATAGTTTGTAATGTAAACCACTGTTAGCCACATGAAATGTTGATCATTCTAGGTTTGGGGATCCCCTTGCTTAGAAACGAAAAATAATTGTTTTAAAAATGTAGGTTAAAGTCTTAACCTAGTTTAGCCCTATGGGGTTTTAAAATACACCATCCTATTGTTCACATTTCAAGTTTTCACCATAATGGTAATCTAAGGTACTGGAAATACTGGTCAAAAACAATAATAAGCACTTCCTAAACCTCTAACTGAATGTGGAGGCAAATACGTAAGGTTAGCTATTGCAATATGTATACCAAGATACACATCTTACTATTCTTTTGTGAACGTCAACTTTTTGAGAATTTCTTTCTGAAGAAATAGAAATTGTTACCTGTATTATTTCTGGAACGTAGAATGCCTTAACCAGCTTCAAACATTGACCAAATGGTGATCGACGGGTGTAAAAAATACATGCGTAAAACATGCGGAGATGTCTTAGACAATCTGAAAGGAGAGTGCTATCAGGTAACTTCTTGGTTTTCTTTCATGAGAGTAATATTTCAAATATAGTTATACCTAGCCTGGAAGACTGCTATGGCAAAGTCTTGGGGAAAAATATTGTAACTCTCCATCTTCAAACTCTTTTAAAAATAATTACATTTAGCTTTTAAGGAATGTGAAATAGGAGAAGGTTTATTGACATAGCTTACAAATAAAGAGGAAATAGCAGTAAGGATGCAGTGCCGAACGTCATTCCTTAAATTAATGAAAAGGTAGAAGAAACATGTTTTTAAGGTAGTTGTTCTGTACTGTTGAAAATCATCTGAATTTGTAATACACACTTTAAAATTATTTTCAATTTGCAGGCAAAATCTCTTACCATTACACTTCTAGTATATTAAAAATTAAAAAAACCCAAAAATTCATGCATCCCAGCAGTTAAGGTCTTTAAGCTGTCAGATGCAGCACCTACAAACTAGCCTGGGTGTAATCTGACATCTTCACTGGAAACCTTTTCTTTCTGTTCTCATTACTGCTCCTTAAGGCTCTCACAGGTACTAGTTTACAGGTGTGAGCTAAAAAAGCATGCAAAAAAATTAGCAGAGAAGTCACATGCTACTTTGCATGAGTCCATGGCCCTTCACAGAAATACGTTAGTTTACTGTTGGGGGACTGCTAACTGTTGTTATCATTTGGTAGGCGGAGCAGTGGTCACCCAGGAATTGGTGACAGAGCTAGGAAATTCAGTCCAGTAGTGCCTATGTTGTTGTTGTCATAATTCCTACAACTGTTCCTCCTTTTTATATATGATGTGAAAAGTTGAAAATGGAGCCTAAAATTAAATGCGTATTTGTTTTTGTACTTTTCCTCTCCTCTTAATTCCTGTGAATCAGCATTTGTTCCTTTTACCTGGTCCGTTTTAAGGTATTTTGAGGACTAGCTACAGTATTTCATTCTTATAGGTTCTGATTGAAGACTGTATTCCTGTGCTGAAGAGGTATGCCAAAGAAGGAAGGATGTTTGATTATGTAATTAATGATCTGACGGCTGTTCCAATCTCCACATCTCCAGAAGAAGGTTAATCTTATAATTTATTTTCCTAAACTTCTGAGGATTTTCCATGTTTCTGCCCCTCCGCTGCATAATGGTTGGCAGTTTGCAACAAAAATACTTTGATTCTTGCCTTTTTGATAGCAAATCTGAGAGGCAAAGAATGATGGTAACACATCTATTCTTTTTGAATTTTTCTTGAATGTTAGAAAAAAGTTAGCAAGTGCCTAGGACTTTTTTTAAACTGTGCTCTTATTCCAGAATAACATGAACTCATGTAATTCTTGAAAAGGTATTTGGGGAGTTCACAATCCAGTAAGTTTCTCCCCACTCTACAGTTTCTTGGAAACGTCTGTAAAATTACTGTGAAGAAAACCAGAGATACTTCCACCATCATTGTCATTGTGTATGGGTTGCGCGAGTTCTTAGTGGCTTTTTTTCCTTGTTGGTTTGTTGTTTTGGGGTGTTTTTTTTTTTTAAAGGTATAGGATAGCTACTTTTTAAACAGTAGATATGTTGCAAGTCTTGAACATGTAATAGTGAACAAGCAGGTAATGTGCTGTTTTGTTTTTAAATCATACTCTATATGCAGAGTCCACATGGGAATTTCTGCGGTTGATTCTTGATCTCTCAATGAAAGTCCTGAAACAAGATGGAAAATACTTCACGCAGGTATGATATCTGGATGTAAAAAAGTATTGCTGTACATGTATTGCAGTGCGCATTTTTCAGGTAAAAAAAAAAAAAGGAAGGGGACAAAACCAAACCAACTAACTAAAAATCTATTAGCAAGCTGTTTTTCTCCTTTTAACTACTCATTGGAGATTTTTGCATGAAATTTGGGCTTTGCTAACTGACTTTTTATTTCAGCTGAATTTGTAGTGCTTGTGTCTTTGAATTCAAAAGCATAATTTCAAGAATCAGCTAGGCATATTACAGAATAGTTTAGCTGTAAGCAATTCTTGGAAGAGCAGAACGGATGTACTTTATAAACAATACACTCTACAACTGGAGATACTGGCTTAAAAACCATGTAAGACGTGAAAATTTGTCATCCATAAAGGTGTAAGAATTTGACATAGGTGCAATGGGATAAGAAAATCAGTCATTTGGGAGTAAATACTCTCCTTTTGCTTGCTATCCACTCCTAACGCAAGTCACTGGTTTGGCTTCTGCTAAATGGATTTTGAATATTTGAGTATGTTTGTTACAATGCTTGGCATTTGGAAGTATTTTATATAGTAATAAAAAAGATTTTGTCCTTGTGTATGAAGTTTTTAATGCAACTCTACTTAAATAATTCAAGATTTGTATACTTGCTACAGTATAGCTACCTCATGGATAATGTAATTGTAGTATAATTTTCATCTGAAGATACTTTCTGTGTGTAATCCTGAATTCGGAATGCCACAAAGTTGTGTGCAATTGTACAAAAATGTGACGAGATCCAGCAGATGGTTGAGTAAAGTGTAAGTCTGTGAAGCTATATTTCTTCTGTCATGCCCATACCTTAACTAGTTTTCTGATGTGTGGAGCATATAAGTACAGCATTTTGAAATAATGTTGTTAAGCTCTGAAATAACCTAGCTAAAATTATGCGTTTGAACTCTATTCCTATCAGCATAAAGTTCTGAGGTGTGTAAAGGAACTGGTTTACTGTAGAATTCAACAGGTTTATAAAGAAATGCAAAACTCATAGAATGAGGTTTTTGGCAACTTTAGTGTGCTGCTTTATTTTAAAATGCTGTGGTTTTATGGGCAAGATAAATTATCTTGTGGTTGAAATAGAAGATGACTAATATGGTTGTATCACACTGTAAATATTAATGGCTTTTCTATAATAGTGGAAATATTTATGACAGACCGATATTGAAAGGATGCTACATCTTTTGGACTGAGCAAGCGTTTGTGTTGCAGTTGTCATACTTGTACACAGTGGGACTAGCTGACTTTATTAGAACGTAGGTAGCTGACTTTATTAGAACGTATGTAAATGTATGTCTGTGGACAGGTATCTGTCAGACTTTGCAGAAGGACTCTGGGAATAAGCTTGTGCTGAAAGTTGGTGTGATGGCTGTGCTGCAGCCAGGGTACAGGGAGGTGGTTTTGTGTCAGCTGAAACCAGTAGAGGTTGAGCCTGGTGCAGCCCTGCTGCCTGTCCTGGTGGGAGGAGGTAACTCAGCTTCCAGCATCTCTGCTTGCACAGGAAGAAAGGACAGCAGTACTGAACCAGCCCTGGTGGGTTTAAGCTGTTGTGAAACTGTGCAATATCAGTTTCACAGTCCCAAAGCAACGAGGTGGGCCATGGCAGGATAGGAAAGCAACAATATTAAAATTGAAGTGGCTTGAGTTTGGACTTATGGCTAACTGGTAGCCAGTGAAAGGGCTGGAGTATAGAAGCAGCGTACTCTGGCGACTTAGTCTTCCTGAGGGTGTTGAAAAAAGGAAAATTAATATTGGGGCAAATGGCTCTCAGAGCTTTTGATATATCTACTGATACACTATCCAGCCCATTTGATGGTCCTTGTAGCCTCTTCCCAGTTGGGCCTGATTTAAAAAGAAAAACAAATGGAAAAACCCTCAGAAAACTGAGTAGTCTGATCATAGGAAGAACAGACTTTTAGGGGTGCTTTAAATAAAGTCAGCTGTCTATAACTTTCTTTAAAGTAGGTTTTGAATTAAACTAATTGAAGCTGGCTATCCAAAGGATTGGGTTAGACTATGGACAGAAGTTCAAATATGACTGCTACTGACTTTGGTAGCTGAGCTTAGTCACACACTGGGAACTCATAAATGGTTTTGAATACTCTCATGTGTTAGCTGTTAAATGCCAGTGTTTAGCTCTGAGTATGAACGCTGGGCGCTTAAGTTACTTTTGTTCCAACTGTCTACTTCCAGGATGCTTATCTTAGGTAGCAGGCTGTACTTTACTTGCTGAAGGAATCACATGCCTTTTAAGGCAGTTGTGTTTTTAAAATCCAGGACGTTGCCCCACACATACCCCCCCAGGCTTTCTTGAAGAGCGTTTTGGCTCTCTAAAACATAAAATATGTTAAATATCATCAGGAAGAGTGACTGGGGGAATGTCCACCTATTTGTTAGAGCTTGACCTTTGCTATGATGAGGAAATGTCTCATAGGAAAGATGCTGCAAAAGGGTCATCATCCGGTTGGCTACTGGCCAGTAGCTGTAGTTGCTTCTTCTGCCCTGGCATTATGTTGTACTAACATTTGAAGCTTCTGTCCTCTGATAGTTCTGCTTGCAGGGGTTACCCTGTGCATCTTGTTGGAATGTCATTTATTTGAATACTCAAGAAATGCTTTACCCAGAAGTGGAATTTTGTTTACAGAATGCCAGCCTTTCACATACTGTATTGCTGCTTGACTTTCTAAATGCCACTGCTGGGAAATGTTCATCACCTCTTCATTGAACTCTGCACAAGTTTTGGAAAATGTTCTCTTCAGCACATGAATAGACAGCTCTAGACCCTGCCTGCTGACAAATTCTAGATAGAGAGAGATTTATCTGAGATTATCAAAAGAATTATTTTTTTGGCATGCTATTCTGACACAGCTGGTTGTTCTCCCAGGATGCTGTGGTGATCCTCAAAGCAATCTCTAAATGCTAATGCAGAATATGCTTTCACCACTAGGTGGAGACTGGTAACTAATACTGCCTAGCAGTTTATTAACATCTATAGAGAGAGTCTTCCTGTAAAAGGTTTTTCAGACTATTTATTCATATTCCTAGGCAATGCAAGAACATACATGGCCAATTTTAGGATGAAGGAGGGACTTCTTGCTTATTTCAGCCCTGGAAAGATAAAAGGGCAGTTTATGGATCTCATTCTCTGCTGCTGTAAGTCTGTGCTTAAGTGTATCAGGGGGGAAAAATGCCTCCATACTTGCTTTATGCAGCAAAAAAAAAAGTAATCACAATGAGAACAAAAGCTTACTTGTACGAGTAGCAGCCTTGCTTTTCCTGTCCTTGCTTTTTTTAGCTGCATCATCCATATTGAGAGTCTTGCAGCCTACATAGGACCTGGACAGAGAGGTGAGCTTTAGGGCCCTTAGCATGCAGAACTTGCAGCCCTGTCTGTAAGTTTAAGACTTGAGGCTTGTTTGCAAAAATTTGCTGTTTAACATAATCCCACTACTCTGATGCTTAAGGGTCATATGGCTTGCAATATTTCTGTTCTTCCTTCTTCTGAAGCTGGTGTTTTGAAGTGTTTAGTGATGTAATAGGGGTCTGGGTCTGTGAGGTGCTCAGTGTTGCCTTCTCCGATGGGAGCCAGTTACAGGTGCAGGTTCCCAACCATCACAGGGGAGAGAAGTGGCAGTCAGTGAGGATGTAAGAACTTGGCGTATCCTGAGGTCCAGTTTCATCTCTAATGGACCTTCCTAGTGACTTGTTTCTGAACATGTTAAGTGTTTATATGCTATTGGACCTCCTGAAAGCCAGTATGATCTTTAGATTGCCCAAGCAATTTTTTTCAACTTCAGTGGATACTAGTGTGATACATTTGTGGGTTTTTTTCTGAACCATCACCATCCTCTGCCTTCCAAGTAGCATGTGAGGATTGTCCCAACAGCTGTGAAACTATGCTCTGTAAGATGCAGAGACTGATTGTAAGGTTGTCTCTGTGTGTCAGTGGATTGCATGTGACTAAGAAAATGCCAAGTTTTTGCTCTGCTGATCTAATCCTTTGAGGTTGAGCAAGCTATCTATCATTTTCAGTCTGTTTATGAAGTGCAACCTTTAAAAATACCTCTGAACAGGAGTGCTCTTTCCTAGTCTGGGTCATCTAACCCAGGCAGGATAGAAACAGTCTCAGACCACTCACAAGTTTGGGTTACAATAAACAGCACTAACCACTGGTGCAAGGGATCAGATGTCTCCCACGTGCACATGCAGCCCTCCACCAAGCTGTTGCTTCCTGGCCGCTCTCTAATACAGCATGGCCCTGCCCTCTAAATGTCCAGACCACCATGATGTTGCTTCATAGTTACAGTCCTTTTTTTGGCTGCTGTGTGGGTTTTCTAATTAGCACTTCCAAAGAGGGAGCAGGGTTCTCCTTGACTGCAACGTGAAAGGAGTCTGGAAGAACGGATGCATGCCCCTGTGTGAGCCTATGTGATTTCTTGGCAGTTTGGGAGTCTTTAAGGGACAGACATTTCATTTCCTTGTGTTACTGAGAGTTCAGTTTCAAATTGATTCTTTGGCCAGTGGAGATGCCTTCAGTCAGGTTTGCTTCTATTATCTCCTTAAAAGCCGTCACTGTCACCCAAAACTCAAGCCCAGATTTGATGCTAGGTGTTTCATGCTCTATGTATCTCATTGCTTCTTAGTCCCTCTGACATGAGGAAGGAAAAAACCCAACCTTGGCCATGTTCAACTCTGGCACTTCTCATTACAAAATAAAAATAGAAAACTATGTTAAATTAAAAATAAAAATTAAACTTCTCTGCTGTCACAGACAAGGTGTCCAGTGGCAATGACACATAGGGTTAGACATGCAAGAATGACATGTAAGAAATGGGCAAGTATGGAAAGGGACCCTTCCATCTGCTTTCGAGTCAATAGTTTACTTTCTAAGGTTGGAGGAAGCAGAGAGGCCTAAATTCAGCCTATAACCAGTTGATGGACACATCCCCCTTATAGGTGGGTAAAGTTAACTGGAACTTATAGGGTTCATTTAAACAAATTCTTTTTTTTCTACTTATTTTAAGGAATGTTTTTTATTATCTGCCCAGAATTGTATTTATTATTTAAATTCTTTGTGCGCTGTGCTGTAGAAACCTGAAAACTAAACCTACGGTACTACATAATGTGTGTCTCATGAAAGCCCAGAAGAATTGGTGTTGGGAGACAGGCATGAGCTGTCAGAGTGTGTGCAAGCACTGACCAGACTCAGAACGTAAAGGCTGTGAAACAGTTCAGGAATTGTCAGTCTTAAACAAGGTCTTATAAATACAGATTGGTTAAACTCAAAGTTTAAAACTACCTCAAATACTCTTGTGTCAGAGAGATGCTTGTTAAGGAGAAAAAATTTTCAGCATTCCCCGTTTGTCTGTCAAATTGTTTGACATGGAGCAAAGATTAAGTAAGGGGAGAGGGCAGAGGAGTTTGGTAGGGTTTTTGTATATGTTGAAAATTGAACAGTGTGGGAGAAAAAAAGTCTGATGTTGCTTATTTCCCTTTGAAAAAGTGTAATAGGTGAGTCATCAGCTTTAAACCTTATTAAACACTGATCAATATTAGTTATTGCTTGAGTTTGTGGTGGCTGTTCTGAACAAAAAAATGTATTGCTCTACCACATAACTGTTTTCATTAGGCAGGAGAATTAAAATGAACACAGGTTATTAGATTGATCACTGTATTGCATTCTGGGCTTGGTTCCTTGTGTCATATTTTAGCGATGCAAGAACATCTAAGTGTGACTGATGTCATTATCAACACTGTAGTCTTAGTTGATAAAGTTGGTCACTTCTTTCAGAAAGGTGCCAATAACAGTGATTTTTCAGTAACTTTCCTCTATTGAAAAAAGTTCATCTAAGTTGTGTAGATTTAATTTCTGGAATTCTTAGCTTTTTTGAGTAAAGCCAAATAACTGCAAAAAAAATGCAACTGTGCAGAATTATAAAATCCTGTGGTGTCTCTCCAGAAGGAGAGGTTAATAAAACAGCCAGGTGGGATGTCTGAACTTTTAGGTAAGATCTTGATTTGGAGATTGGGGAGTTGTGGGTTTGAAAAGTAAAAATTGCTTATTGGCATGTTTCATTGTTCCTGTAATTTGTTTTCCACACTGTCTGCAGTGATTTGTCTGTTGCTGGAGAAGGGAGAAAGGATGAAATGCTGAAGCAACAAGCTGGGAAACTGTGGATACTTTTATCTCATTGTATAACCTATTAAACTTCCTCCGTAATAGTGGTATGCTCCATAAATTACCTAGCAGTGTTTTCTATTTATGACGCAAATTACACACACAGGTTGTTTTTTAGTTTTCTTATGCATTCAGTCTGATGTTGAAACAAAATTATATGTTTGGTAAAGGGTGGCTGAACCAAATAACTGCTATAGTCCCCTGGATAATAACAGGTTACTAAACAAGTACTACAGTAGTCTGTTCATTGTTGTGCTCAGTTAGTGTTCATCTCTTACCTTTTTACAAACAGCTTCTTGTTTCTGATACCCAAACCCAAAATACGATACATTCAATATAAAGCATGCCATCTCCTTTACCAAATAAACAAGTACGCATTTGTTCATGGAATATGATCAAAATGATAATCAAACACATGTTTTATGCAAGTTCTTTTGAAAGAGAGCTTTCAAGAATATGATTTTTTAAGTTGAGGTTTTCTTTTCCATTTGTGAACACTTGAGCATAATGCAAAAAATTCATTGAGCATGGTGCAAAAAAATTCAGAGGTTGAACAGTAGGATAAAGTCTGTGACTGTAGGACAGCTATAGTTTTTAATTAGATCTAGCCCTTTTTCTTAGTTGAACCATCTGCATTCTTTCACAGTCAGATGCGAGTTATGGTATCTAAGGGCAGGAAGGGGCAAGATACCTTGTTCAGTAATTGGGGAAAAAACCCAATATTGTGTGTGTGTGCACAAACATTTCCAGAAGTCATTCAGAGCAGAAGGAAGATACTGCCATTCTGTAGGTGGAGTCTGTTGCTTTAGGCTTTCTTGTTCTTGTGTGTCTCTCTTCGGTCTTGTAGACCGTGCAGTGGTGACTATATTCAACTTTACTCCATTTTAAGTTAGTGTCTAAACAACTTGTATTTGCCACAGTCTTCTTAGGATCATTGTATTTAAGGTCATAAAGTATCAGCTAACCTACTCATCTATGTAGGCAAGAAACTTGACAAGAAGTTTTTTAGTTAAACTTGCACAACTGACTTTATTGCTTTGGGTAGTTTGCGTTCATTCAGTCTGGTGTTCTGTGGGCTCACTGTTATTGCTAAATCTTCAAACCCATTATGGGTATGGATAGTCTCTTTTCTAATTAGAGCTTTCTCTATATGGATATCCCAGGTATATGTTGCAGTAACTTCTGCTTGTTAATACTTAGTTTTGGACAAGGTTGTGCTTGTAATTAGGAGTTGTTTTTGTTTTTTAAATTCCTCACCATTTGTAATCCTTGATGTGTTTGTGTTCCAAGAATGATTTATTTGGGTACTATTTGTTTGTCTGGGAAGGAATGCTGTGAATTCAATGTGTCTGATATTTCATAGTTGCACTGTTAAAGAAAAATAATCTAAGCACTGATTTTTATTTTGTTCAGAAAAGGGGACTAGTAATATTCTTAGATGAGGTAAGACATGGATTGAAGAAAAAAGTATCATAGGAATTACTTCCTTTTCAGAAGCATGATACACAGAAACTCAAGACAACATAGCCTGCAGCCACAGAACTTCTGTATAATCTGATTTATTTTGCCATATTGCTCTGTGGAAGAATGTTTAAAAATGAATAGGTTATAGGGTTTTTTATAGTGCATTTAAATGTTGTAAGACCTAGGCAATGTTAAATAATTGAGAAAATCTGGATGTTGTTAATACTGTTTACTAATACATTTAAGCAATCATAAAGAACATGGTTATTGAGTAGACGTTATAGGTAAACAACACATGGTGGTCTGTTTTAACTGGAAGCCCTAATGTAATGGTTGCTTCTGCTAATGAGAAGATAGATAATCCCCCCATACTTACCCTTTCTTGAAAACATACAAATTGTTGTTTGCTCTAGGCAGAATGAAGACAAGCTGTTCAGTATTTGCCTTGTAAATATTAAATACTATGAACAGCATGTATCTGGTTCTGAAGTATGTGGGAGCCTTGCATTAATGTCAAAATGTATATGTATTCATCTGCAATTTTGCTTATTTGTTTGATTGTAACTGGGACTTTTCTCTTCTTCAGGGAAACTGTATCAATCTGACCGATGCCTTGACTCTGTATGAAGAACAGCTTAGCAGGCTCTATTGTCCTGTGGAATTTTCAAAAGAAACTGTGTGTGTTCCCTCCTACATGGAACTGTATCCTTAAAGACTGAAAAAGAATGGAAAGTGTGTATTAATAAATCAAGCAAGCCTAGATTACTCAGAGGTAATGAACTCAAGTGCAAGAAGGCAGTTCTAATTTAAACACTATTAATGTTTTTTCATAGTAAATGAACTACTGCAGTTTTATTTTGAGGATAATTGCAGGAATTATTTTTTAAAGGTGCCATAAATTCACAGCTGGTGAAATGATCAGCACCTTTTGTTTTTGAGTGTTTCCAAGTGTATTGTTTATGTGATGTAGGATAAAATGTATGAGGGTAATGCTGCCTGGGAGTTCTGGCAAGGCTGTCTCTTCTTTTTTCTTTTTTTCTTTCACAAAAAAAATCCAAACTAACTTCATACAGATTAGCATGATCCAGATCTTTAAATATTCTCTGATCTATTCTTGAACATACAGTTTAGACTGGATTTCGAAGGAGGGAGGGGAAGTGATTCCTAACGGTCATTACTAGTTACTGAAAAAAATATTCCGAGTGGAGGGGTATACACACTTTTTCAGCAACATCCCATTCCTAAAAATAATCCTTCAGAATGTCTTCATTTTGTGGGTGGCAGGCAAGTTATATAAGGAGCTAGAAGTTTGTTTCAAGCCATTAGCTCTAGAGGGGCATTTTGATCTGCTATAACCAAGGTGGTTCTGCTTGCTGCATTTGCCTTGAGTGTTTACCACTTTTGTGTGATCTCCCAGGAGATGTTTCTGCAGGGTAATGCCTGCTGTGGCTGTCCTCTTGACAGGAGAGAGCTTTCCAGGTTCTGCTTATTCGTAATACGTTAAGCGTGTGAAACTCTGCCTCAGCCTTTCTTCTGTTCTGTTCATTTTGCCTCCCTTCTCTCTCTAATTTTGATACTGTTTAATGCTGTAGCCTGCTGTTCTGGACTCCATACTGACTGTAACAATTCCTCCTGTTTCTCATTACTGTTAGCTCTCCAGTGAAACTCAAATTTGATCTTAACATTTTCAAGACAAAAAAGAAAGAGTGAAAAAGGATATGAAGATATTTGCCCTTGTAGCTTACAATTTCAGAGAAAATGGTTATTTTTGCCTGTACAACTGCCAGGCCTTAATGCAACGTGTATGTGATTTGAAGTATGCATCATCAGAAAGTTTTCTAAATACTTATTGCATTGTTTATTTCAAAGTATGCAAAATGTTTCTAAGTGAATTGAGTAGTAAATGCTACTTCATTCCTTTGAAAAATGCACTTAAATGTTTCTAGTAAGCTAACAGATATGACACATTTTTAGCAATAAATTTATTAAAACTGGCCATTAAATAGGTATAACAGAGCTTGAAAGTGAACAGTTGTTAGAGAAATGAGGCAGGCTTTATTAGTTTGCTTTTTCTGAATGAATTAACAAGGATATAATGGTATGGGTATAGGAATGTTAAAGGAGAAGTCATCTTGATGACTTCAGATTAGCCAAAAATAAGTACTCTAACTTGTAATTTGGCCTCGGACTTCCAATAGCCCTTTACCTGCATTTCAGGTACAGGTTATCTATCACCTTTCTTGAAACTTAGATTTCCAAGTAGGAATATGTATCTGAAAGGAAGGTTATACCTAAATGCTGTTTCACACATGACTGAGACACATGGTAGTTTACAGTAGAATTGTGACAAGTAATCAAAAATGAGAGTTTTATTTCTTTCTGAAGAATGTGACACATTTGTGACATTCATTTAAGTGCCTGAAATCTCTTGAGCCGTTGAACAAATCTTTTCACTTAACGCAAATGTTCATTTTTGTAATCTGACCAAAAGTTACCCGCGTGGGTACCTGAATGCAGCCAAAGTACTAAGCTGGCTTATCACTTTTTATTGTTACTTGTTTTGCCTACTTCAAGAATTGTTGTTGTGTGTAATTGTTACTTGAAATTCTCATGTTTACCAGTGTTGCTGTGGGAGTCATCTGAAATGCAAGTAGCTGTGGACATAAAAGCCAGCTCTCTATTTTAAGGAAAGCATGTGTGTCTCTGAGGTCTCCACCAGGACCTTATTGTGAACATGGGGGCTCCCATCTGGAACACATGTGACCTTGCTTTGTAAACAGAAGAGCATATGCCTGTATGTGGTTTTACTAAGTTAAAAAATCCCAGAAATCTATGCCTTACTCTGCAGCTGTTGCTGTAGCCCTAAAAAAAAAAAAAAAAGTGATGTTCATGTCTCATCCTCCTGCCTGCTTCTCCGGAAGCAGGTGGAATTATGTAGCTCTGACCTCTCTCATGTGCCAGCATGGCAAGAGAGCTCTTGAGGATCAGTTGTCTGTCCTGCCAGGAGTACCTCAGAGAACTGTGGTTTGAGCATAGCTTCCGTATGACTCTGAAGCTGGGTCCATCTCCCCCCAGAGGAGCAGCAAAAAGCACTGATGCAGTTGCCAGTTGCTCTGTATTTGCTTCTGGCTCAGTCTGGGCAACATAAACACTTTTCAGAAAGCAGACTTTTAGGTAACTGAAGGCAAACACTGGAGAAGATTTTAGAGAAAAGCTTAGGCAAAATTCCGATGCATCTGTTACGTGACTGTTCAGCAGAACCCCCGTTGAGACAGTTAAGAGGCAGTGGGCATTTAAATTATTTGAACAAGTAAGGTACCTAGACACCTAGTGTTCAGCTGCTGAACATCTTGGTATTAATTTTGTGTGTGTGTCTGTGTAAGAGATTCACAAATTAGGTTCCTATTCAAGCTTGCTACTTTACAATTCATAAGATGAGCAAGAGGGATCCCAACTTGGTGAACTCCTGATGAAAGTTTTGATCACTCTTCCCAAAGTACTTCCATAGTTTGTTCAGTGGTTGCAATGCAAAAAAATGCACCACCTGAAAGTCTGCAGCAGGAATTAGAAAATATGGGTTTGCAAAGTATTTCAGTTTCATTGGAAGTGGGGTGCTCTTTTGAACTGCTGAACCAAAAAGACGATCCAGGGAGATCTCACTTTTGAGATTTTTACCTACCCCATCTTTATGAGCTACCAGAAGTTTTCAGAATCAAAACAGAAGTGAAAAGAACTACTTCCATTTTAACTATGTACTACAAACTTTGCTTTTTTTCCTTAACTGCTTATTTTCTCCAGATGGGTATTCTACACTATTTGGAAGAAACAAACTGACATCTGAACATCAAGATTATTTGAGATTATCCTAAATGTACATGCTGCATGGAGCATATAGGCCTGCCACATGCTGCATATTGGCATCTTGAACCTTTAAATTATATGCTGTAGATGATCCTGAAACTTACTCATGCTATTGATTGTGAATTCTTTAAATGTTTTTAATTATTATTTTAATTTAAAAGCAAATGGAAAAAATGTATATTTTGATGAGCTAGGGTGTTATTTTTGAAAGTCAACTTAAAGATGAATAAGCAGCAAAGCTATATAGCTGCTGAATGCACTGAACCTTTAGAATGTGATCCTTTTTATTTTTTTGTAGATCTTCACAAACTGATTGATTAAAAAAGACATCTTTAGCATTTCATCCCTGAAGGGTGGTCCATGGAGTTTGTTTTGGGGTTTTTTTTTTGTTTTCCACCAGATTTCTTTATCTGTGGTGCTTTTTAAGAATGGAGGGGGGTTTGTTTGATTTTTTTTTTAAATGAACGCTGCAGTGCTTCCATATAGAGAAAAAGGGTATAACTGAAAAAAAAGAGGGGGGGGGGGAAATCTTCTGAAAGGATATCCCAAATCCTTCATTGCAAAGAGAAGAAAGCTAGTAGTCTTAAATTTTTATTTACTATAGTTTCATTCATCATTGCTGTAATCTCTTCTGCAGAAGAATCTTTGTCCTTTCACCTCATGGAATTCTTTAGCTGCTGCTGTATTGATTATTTGGATTTTGGTATGGATTTAACAGTAGGCTATAGAGGCACTTTGAACTCTATTAGCATGGAAATTAAAGCTGGTTTTCCATCCCACCACAGTGCAAGAAATTGAGTGTAGTGAGGTTCTTGTGGGCATATACTCCTCAACCTTATGGGAAGCACTAGGTTCATGGAGAAAGAAAGGTCCCTTTAGAGGGTAAAGAGTTATGGGTGTGATTTAGATTCATGTGCACCAGTATTGAATGTATTGAGGCAAGTATGTATACTTCAGTAGGGTAAGTCCTGGTCATATTGCCACAGATTGACCGTGTTGTGTGGGGCTCTTACTGAATTAGATTTACTTGCAGTGTAAAAATCAGTGGAAGCTAGGTTGCATTGTAGTTTTGCTCTGAAAGATAAAAGTATTTTTCTTTTAACTGTTTCTCATGTTGTCACAAGAGTTATATTTTTGAAAGAATGTGCTATGTACTGACTAAAACTTTGCTTTCAGTGTTTAAAAGATCCCACTTGAAAGGAGGTTGGAAGGATGTAACCATTCTGTGAATTTCTGTACATTTCCAAGGTAGAAAAAAAGGTGCAGTATTTCCATAAACACTCTAATCCTGAACCATAATGATGGTTTTTTCCTTCAACACCTAGTATCAACATTTTCTTAGTTTTTTTGGAGGGGGTTGATTTCTTCCAGACACACTGTTAATGAAAACAAAACAAACAAAAAAGGCACTTCTAAGATCTGTATTCTTAAATAATATGTAAAGAAGAATTCTACTGTCCCCCACATACATCAACTGTTCATGAAAGCTGAGTATCACAGAATAGTTGGGGTTGGAAGGGACCTCTGGAGATCATGTAGTCCAACCTCCCTGCTAAAGCAGGTTCACCTAGAGCAAGTTGCACAGGATCTGTCCAGGCAGGTTTTGAGTATCTCCAGAGAAGCAGACTCTACAACCAATCTGGGGATCCTGTTCCAGTGCTCTGTCACCTTCAAAGTAAAGAAGTTTTTCCTCATATTCAGGTGGAACTTCCTGTGTTTCAGTTTGTGCCCGTTGCCCCTTATCCTGTCACTGAGTACTACAGGAAAGAGTCTGGCCCTATCCTCCTGACACCCACCCTTAAGATATCTGTAAATGTTGATAAGATCCCCTCTCACTCTCCTCTGCTCCAGGCTAAACAGATGCAGCTTTCTCGGCCTTTCCTCATAAGAGAGATGCTCCAGTCCCCTAATCACCTTCATAGCCCTCCACTGGACTCTCTCTAGTAGTTCCTTTTCTTTCTTGAACTGGGGAACCCAGAACTGGACACAGTACTCCAGATGTGGTCTTACCAGGGCAGAGTAGAGGGGGAGGATCTCCTCCCTCGACCTGCTGGCCACACTCTTCCTAATGTGCCCCAGGATACCATTGGCCTTCTTGGCCACAAGGGCACATTGCTGGCTTATGGTTGACTTGTCCAACAGGACTCCCAGGTCCTTCTCTGCAGAGCTGCTTTCCAGCAGGCCAACCCCTAACCTGTACTGGTGCGTGGGGTTATTTCTCCCTAGGTGCAGGACCTTACACTTGCCTTTGGTGAACTTCATTAGGTTCCTCTCTGCCCAACTCTCTAGCCTGTTGAGGTCTCACTGAAAGGCAGCACAGCCTTCTGGTGTATCAGCTGCTCCACCCAGTTTTGTATCATCAGCAAACTTGCTGAGGGTGCGCTCTGTCCCTTCATCCAGGTCATCGATGAATAAGCTGAACAAGACTGTACCCAGTACTGACCCCTGGGGAGCACCACTAGCTACAGGCCTCCAACTAGACTCTGTGCTGCTGATCACAACCCTCTGAGCTCTGCTGTTCGGCCAGTTCCCAATCCATCTCACTGTCTGCTCATCTAACCCACACTTCCTGAGCTTACCCAAAAGGATGTCGTGGGAGATGGTGTCAAAAGCCTTGCTGAAGTCAAGGTAGACAACATCCACTGCTCTCCCGTCATCTGCCCAGCCAGTCATGCCATCACAGAAGGCTAGTGGATTGGTCAAGCATGATTTCCCCTTGGTGAACCCATGTTGACTACTCCTGATAAGCATGTGGAGGAAAAGAATGTTAGAGATGGCATCCAGAATGAGCTGTTCCATCACCTTTCCAGGGATGGAGGTGAGGCTGACTGGCCTGTAGTTTCCAGAGTCCTCCTTCCCGCCCTTTTTGAAGATTGGAGTGACATTGGCTTTCTTCCAGTCCTCAGACACCTCTTCTGTTCTCCATGACCTTTCAAAGATGATGGAGAGTGGCTTAATAATAACATCCAGAGTGATACTGGAAAACATGCAAAAATTTGCTCTTCATTTGCTGTATAATTATTTTTGTATTGTACAGTTGTGCTGTTAAAATGCTTTCAGTTTGCAGAGCCAATAGAAGTGTTCTTCAGTCTGTTGTTTTAAATTATTACAGTTAATGTCCTTTAATATACAGGGGGCACAGTTCTTCCATGGCCTACAGCTTGTGCATCCCTAAATACTCTCAAAGAGCAGAGCCTCCCTCTACACAGGAGGAGAGGAAACTGTCTTGCATTTCCCTGATTGTTTTAGCTCTGTATACATCCCAGAAAATACCTTGATATTATTGCCTATGACCTAGTAGTGACCCTTCATTTATGATAACAGGAGTGCAGTCAGTATATTGTATAGCTGCAAATGAATGCAGATGTTCTATAAACAGCGTGTATCCTTAACTTTGCAAGCATGAATATTCCCATTAATTCTTAGTGTGATTACTCATGTAGGTGAAATTAAGCACACAGGCATTCACTGGAACAGGGCTTACAGCATATATGTTCCTGAGTGAGCTTGATAGATATAAAAATCAGTCACAACAAGTGGGGGTGGTTGTTTTTTAGCGAAGAAACTTGTGAACTGGAAAGTGACTTAATATGCTTGCTGGCTTGCTGTAGCAAGCTTTTCTTTAGTGTTGCTGCACAAAGCTGCCTGAGCACAGGGATGTTGGGTGTGCAGGGATGTTCTGTCATCGGCTCCTGGAATGACCAGGGGACCTGAATTATATGTTGATAGGTGAGAGGCAGCAGTGCTCACAAATCTTTCCTTTTCAACTGATACAGTATGAAGAGAATTGGAGGATTTTTTTTTTTTCTTTAAACTTTTTTTTAATGTAGGCTTTTTTTAAAGTGATAGATGCAGTATAAAACAATTCAGCAAACACTGAACATTATATTTCTTAAGTTGCTGAATTGATTCTGAGCAAATATATACACACCGTCGGTCTTCATTTATTTGTTGCTGCAGTGTAGATTTTTTTTTAAAAAGGAAAACAAGTCTCTGTGTTAGAATTTTCAAATGCAAACTGCTATAGCTGATCAGTTTTCTATGTTTAAGGCCAGTTGGGAAAAAGCTATGATTGCTGCACTATGCAAGCAGTTCCCAAGATGTGGTTAACATTAGGGTTTTCTTAACTGTTCTTTACACTAAATGCTGCTTCCACCTAGAAATGTGATTTAAATATTTTAAAACTTGATTGATAGTAGTTTGTGCAGAGAGAAGACTGCTGGCATTGTATCTACTGCATCAGTGCAGTGCACGTGTTAAAATAAAGGTACGCTATTATTACTTGTGTGTTTGAATTGTTAAACACATCATGCATGCAGTGTTAAAATGAGAGAATTGATGGGTATGATGTACCACTGTACCTCTTTTTTTCTTTTCCTTGTCACCTAGCAAACATAAAGGTACTTAATGGTCCTTTTATTGAGTATCTTTTCTGTCTTTCTCAGATTAATAAATTCAGTTATTTTCCATATAATATATGCTCAGATAAGATAGCCTGTAGTATGGAACAGCACATGTTTGTGATGATGTTTGTGATGAGGAGGATCACTTGAGGCTTCAGTGATCTTTGCCTAGAAAGAATTAATTTTCTGTAGAATACTGTAGATGTGAATTCTTTGGAGATCTGTAAGTTTGAGTCTGCTGAAGTGGCAAGCTGGCTTTGGGTGGCAGTGTGACTCGTGTGGCATAGAGAAAAGGCAGGCTTAGGAGGAATAAGAGGCATTAAGCATGATGCAAGCTTTGGCACAGAAGTTTAAGCAAGAGGGAGAAGGGCATGAACAGGATGGGCACATTGAAGAAGTTACCCTGGGGTGTGATTCAGAAAAATCACTGATGTCAAAGTAGTATGTGACTTCTAAAAGAGATTATAGAGTGATTTACATGAATTCCAGCTAACTGGAAAGGAGAAGTATTTACATCTGTCTTAAGTACAGTGATAACAAAGGGCTTGGTAGTTGGGAAGAAGAAGGGGGAAGGCTTAACTTTTTGAGAAAAAAGTCTCACATACAGACTTTGAGGGTAAGATAAAGAGTAATTTTAAAGAGCCTACATGCATGACAGGGAAGATAGGTATCTCTTGCTTTATTTTCACTGTTTAGAGTTTGAGGTGTTGACAGCTTGCTGGAAGGAACAAGGCGAGGGGACAAGTGAGAAGAGTACTCAATTTCTTATTTTAATTTAGGAATAGGAGACTGCAGATGATGTTGCCTGCGGGTAATAGGAGGAAGCTGACAAACCTTGCCCAGAGAGAAAAAAGCAGTAGCTGTAATCATTAAAGGAGATGCTGAAGGAGCAAGTGAGAGGACTCGCAAAGGAAGTAAATGCAGGAGTGATTAATAATAACTTTGAGCAACATAGAAGTGCCTTTTTGAAATGTGGGATGCTTTAGGAAGCAAGGAGTTAGAAATGTGGAATGGGAATGGTGGAAGGATGTGAAGTGAAGAAGTTCATACAGTGGTCATACATTTTAGTGAACTTGAGCTTCAGGGGTAGCAATGGAGAAAGTAGAAAGGAAGGAAAGAGCAGCATGAAATGTGCTTAATAATTGGAAGCATGATAACAAGTACTCCTGTGCAGTGTCAAGGGAAGAGAGGATGCAGGAGCAAGAGCAGTTAAGGTGGGAAGGAACTAGGGGAACAAGCCAGGAGGAGGAACCAGAAGCAGGACAGCATAACAGATGTGGTGGGGTTTTGGGGACCACATCTGGCCATGCAAAAAAGGAGTGCCAGTTGCACTGCCTAGCTTGTGTTCTGTAGGTATAGGAGGGAGAATGAAGACAGATTGGAAATGTTTGGGGTTTTTTGGTTTGGTTTTTTTTTTACTGAGTAATGATTGGAAGATAGCTCCTAAGTATTTTAGGAGGAAAAGAACTTTGCTGGAAATTAAATGAAGACCAAAAGGAAACTATTCCGATTAAGGAGTGTTTAGGGTAGACAGATTACCTAAGCAAATAAATACAATACATGAAGCCCAAAGGAAAGGGAACTGTGGGATTTAACTGTCATCGGTTGTCATTGTGAGCATGGAAGAGTGGAAGGCAGAAGCATATGAGTGGCATCTCTGCTGTCTTCAGCTCATGGAATTGGTAAAACTGGTCAGAACTGGCAAATGTATGAAAACAAAACAAAAAAACCACCTGCACTGCTACAGCCATTATAGGGTTTTTCATCTGCCTTCAAAATGCCATGACAACTTTATTGTATGTTGCTTGAGAGGATAATGAGTTTCATGACCTCAGTGATGAATGCACAACACATTGTGTGCCATATTGCCTGTGCAGCACTATTAGTATGATTTTCTTTGAAAGACCCAAAGACAAAAGTATTTTACTGATGTATAATGGAAACATCTTGGTGTGAGTAGTCTTTGTATACACAAGGACAAGTGGCAATGGAATTTTAAAACAGTAGTTATAATAGATGAGAATAGCAAAGGTGAGTATGTACAGCTATGTCAAGCTTTTTTTTTGTTCTGGTAGCTGCTAATGTTATCTAACACTACCCTATTTAATTTTTCTTTAATTATCAAAACTGATGGGTTTGGGTTTGGTTTTTTTGTTGTTTGGTGGGGTTTGTTTTTTTTTTTTTTTAATTATTTTATTCCATGCTTTGTCCAAATTCTGCTCTTAAGCTTCACACTGGGACATCCTGGAAAATTACTTCCTAATGATTGGCATTTCTTGTAACACTTGAGTGTTTTGATGATGTTTTATAACCACTGGTTAGTTATTTGGGGTAGAAGGATGACTGAGTTTTTTTTCAGGCAACAAGTTTTTGATAGTTCATTGTTTAAAACCCCAGTGAAGACTGATAGAATAATTAAAGGAACATGCATTGACTTCTATTTTTAAAAAGGATAGCATCCTTTTTGAAATTTTTACCTGTGTCCTGTAGTAAAAAAGTTTCTACTACCATTATAAAATTCTTACCATATATATAACAGTTAAATACTAGGGAAAGGGAAGATACCTGCTCACAATTTCTGGAATTGGTTTTCAGATGGCCATGTGCCTTAAGTTATAGTCAAGAAGCACTTCAAGGCTACTTCTTTGGGATCTTGACCTTCCACATGGTGAAGCCCTGTGTGCCTTTACCTCTGTGGTGGCTGGGATCAGATGCCACACCTCTGGCTATTTGAAATGAAGAAATGGTTGAGCATACCTAAGACTGCAGCAGATACTAGGCAGTGCGAAGGAAAGCAAAGACAATCTCTCCAGCCTCTACATGCTGACACATGAACAGAGTAAGCTACACCAAAAACACGGAGTATGGGTAGCTTGTAGTAACATGGAGTAACACGTAGGTAACGTGCATGTGCTCTGCTGTTCAGGAACCGCACCTAGCAGAACTGTTGCCTCCAGCAATGGTTGTTGATTTGCTAGCCTTGAGCTTTGGGCAAGTCTTTGTCGTGTTGATTGTTTATCTTTGCAGATACAAAGTGAGCTCAGGGAAGACATCCACATCTCCTGGAGACCCGATAATCTTAAATACATAGGTGGCATGCTGTGTATTCATTATGCACGTTTTTTGTTGTCCCAGACACTGTATGTGGTGTGAGCTAGGAACTGCTGAAGGTACCTCAAAAGCAGAAAGGCTGACCCAAGGTAGCCCAAAACCTTACAGTGCATGGGAGATGGGGTTAGCAGGTGGTGGACTGCAGCACAGTGCCAGATACCAAACCACTTGCTCATCCGATCACATACACTGACTTTTGCATCAAAACCGTCCAGGCTGTCACTTGCCTGTCTAATAGCGCATGTTACATTCTAGCACCCCCCCTTCATCTGTACCAGTTCTGACAAAAATTACCTTGCCTTAACATAGAGGTGCCTTACAGCCAGTGTAGAGCCCTGACCGTATATGAGATATGGAGAGCTTGCTTCTAAGTACGATCCAAAGCCATCAGCATGTAGAATGGGAAGTCACCGTGTTTCTCTATCACAACCTGTGTGCGTGCCGTTGGGCCCTTTTGCTGCATTGTGTGGCAGGCTTGCTGTGGGTGCTGTTTGCACCTGGGTGGTAAGGCCAGAGTAGTCTGGGAGTGCTGGATAAAACAGTTGGGCCAGCTCAGCTGTGAGGTGCAGTGCTCACCCAGAAGCCTCCCTCCTAGGAGTGCCAGGTGAATTGCACAGAAGACATGGGAGACAAAGCTGTAGAAGAGGGAGAGGGACAAAAATGAGACTGGTAAGTGGGTAAGCCACTGTTCTAACCACAAAGGCAATCTGCAGCCCACAGCCTGTTTATGGGTTCCCTGCTGGTAGGGGGTGGGTGAGACAGTGGACACTGGTCACCTCGATTCTTCTGGAGGACCATGTGCAAGCTGCAGGAACACCTTCCTGGAACACCTTCAACCTGAAAAAAAAAAAAAAAAATTGTGATACTTTAAATGTGAGTGACTAGGAAGACAATAAACAGGGCAAGAGAGGAATTCAGTGCTGTTCAAGGTAAGTAGAGAAAGTGACAGCCTCACTAAAGCTGAAGAGTCCCAACTGTTTTTAAGTTGCTGACTGCTTAGCCTGGACATGTGAAAATATTGACGAGTTGGAAGTTTTATCCCTAATAATGAGGTTGGTTGTTCTTTTGAGCTAAATCTAAAGAGTTGAACTGCTGTCAAAGCCTTTCTTATGTAGTGTGTATCTTTAGTCTATGGGTCATGCTAGAACTATTTTAAGAGCTTGCTCACAAGACAGACCTAACTACTAGGTTTGCTGAGACTAGAAGGTATAGTCTCCCTCGTCCCCTGTCTTTCTGAACTTCTATTTCTAGATGTGCTGCAAATGCACATGAATATGCAGAGATGTATGAAAATTTAATTAGCCATAACTTCTCAAAGATCAAAAATAGTTCAGACTTTCTTGACTGAATGGAGTGTGTTCTAAAATCTACTCAACCCAGTTTGCTTAACGCTACAGCTTGTGTGAAGGGGTTGCTGCAAAGGCATTTCTTCTGGTAGCTGTGCCATGTAAATGGTCCCAGCTATCTTCCCTACACTCCCCCCTCTTCATTCTCACCCTGCATTAGCTCCTCTGCTGTGAGAGTTGCAGCTCTCCTGTGGCCATGTGGCAAACTGATTAGGCTAAACAAGAGCCAGCAGAGACATTAAAGGGGGATGGGGAGCCGACCTCACTTCAGCTATGCTGCTGAAATGAATGGATGAAAAAGCAATCTGTGTTTAAAATGAACCTGTCTGGTTCATCGTGTTGCCAGACAAGCAGTTGTGCTGGCAGACCTGAGTGGTGTGCAGGCATGGGAACAGGTGATGGGGGGAAGCAAGTCAGAGGAAGGTGTAGGATAAGGGAAAAACGTTAAAAGTGAAGGCTGTAGTATCATTGTTTATACCTGCTTTAGAAATACAGGAGATGAATTAAGGGAGTTACCCCTTGATTTTTTTTCTTGTTACTGTTTTTCTCTAATTGCATCTACTGAACCATTTATGGGTCTCCCCTCCAACTTGAGATATCTTATGATTCCATGATTTCAATCATGCAGAAGTTTCAAATAGTTAGAATTTTTTAGGAGCAGCTAAAAAGTGATCCAGCAGAAACCACATGCCGCTTTGGTCTAATGGAAATTAAGAGCTTTATCTCTGTCAATACTCTGCATGTAGCTTTTTTAGGGGTGTGTGGTGTTTTTCAATTATTTGTTGCCATTCATACCTTCAGACACAGTAAAATACATTTTATGTCATGCCAATCAAAATGCATTTTAATAGCCTTAAATGTTTCATAGTGCTTCCAGATTCATGCAATAGTGGATGCGTTTCGTTCAGTATTTTATGTAACTTAAAATAGTGCTTTATCGTTGCTTTTATCCCCCAACAGAGTGAAGAAAAATAGATGGTTAAAATAAAAACGGCAAGCCATAAACGGTTTTATGAAATGAAGTTGAAAACAAGTGATTCCTCTTAAGCGCATGTTTTCCAAAGGCAGAGGCTGCAATGCCTTAAGAAAATGCAGTGACAGCATCACATATGAGAGCTTGGATGGGACTCCGAGTTTACCAGTGACCCAGAAGGAAATGAGCTGTGTTTGCATCATTCCTGATAACCTGTTCTGGTGCTCCGAAAGGAGTGAGTAGTTGACTGTAAAGGGAATGAATTAACTCTGGTGAAGGCCAGCAGCTGGGTGGAAAGCTGGAATGTGACACTGCCTTTTCTCAGACTGCTTTTCTAGGGTAAGATTTGGTACCAGATAAAGTGAGGAAGTGCCTGTGTAAGAGGAGCAGGTCTTAAGAGTCTAGGAGGTGTAAGAAAAACCTGTGAGGAAATGGAGGTCTTCAACTTAAAATAGTTGATAGCCTGGGCTACATCACCACATCCTGGCTGACTACAGCACAGCCTGGGATCCTGATCTCTGTTGCCCCTAACACACTGCGATACTCATCAAGTTCTTGTATCGGTGTTCTGTCCCTGGCCACCTTGATCGTGGGTGGGTGCAGGTTGTGCCCAGATGCGGAGTCGAGTCATATTTGGGAAGCCAGTAGGAAATTCTCTTGTGTCCAGATGTAGTCTGGATGCAAGTGCTTTCTCTCTGGCTTGGGAAGGTGGAAAATGCCCCTACAGGCTGTTATTTTCTCTCATTCATGGCCTTTGAAGCAGCAATCATACTCCTAGCTAACTTTTGGAAACATTGCCTGGCTGTGGAGTCTTGCCTGGGGAAAGCAGTTACTATTAGTATGTTCTGGCCAGTCTTGTTTCTGTTCATAGTCCAAAGTGCAAGATAACTTATGACTATCATTTTAAGTGCAAATTGCAAGATACTTATCATGACTATCACATTTTATTAGAAGTACAATCTTCATGAAAGTTTGACTTGGGTCAAACAAAAGTTGTAAAATTAATAACGAATTATTAATGAACATTTCAGTCAACCAGTTCAAGCAAGGAAGGGGCTGATGATGTTTCCAGTAATTTCAAAGAACTATGAGCAGAAACAGCATCAAACTGTTAAAGATCAGTGAATTCTTCAGCATCTTTTAGTGGACTAAGATTCTGTCATTTGCTTGAGAAGTGCATATTAAAGAAGCTAAGGAAACTTCTTCAGAAGAGTGTGATTCCTTCTGCAAGCTTTAGAAAAGGATTTGGTTTTGGTCAACATGATTTTTCCTCCCCTATAAGCATGCTTGATCATGACTGCTTTTGTTGTTGTTAGCTTGGCTAGCAGTAGTGCTAATTTCATTGCAGTTATTTAAAAATCTAGGAGTAGCTAGTTAGAGCCATACTGAGGCAATTCCATCAGAGGACCCCTAGTCCAGCTACTTGTTCTCAGGTTCTAGAAAAATTTTATTGGGAACAATACCACGTAGTGATCTAGCTTTTGGTATCTAACAAGTATTTTGGATGCATTTGACACAAAGCTCAGTACCAAAATCCTCATTCTGGTGACCGTTTTGCCTTTCACTTTTTCCTCAGGCACAGATAGACAGTGAGAGTGGATTGCCACTGACTTTTTCATCCTGCAGCCTCTCAGCAGCTGCAGCTTCACACCATTCTTTGACAGAGCTTCTTTTCAAATTTTCGTTATTTCATTTATACTTCTTTTGACCTGTGATAGCTAAGAAGGCAAAGTTGTGGGTGTCTTCAGCACTGTAACATCCCTGAGTCTTTTGATCCCCTTACAAGCTTCAAACGCCTTTTCTAATACTATTTTAACTTTACTGTTAAGTTTCTTTTCCATTTTTGGCTTTTACAAACAAAAGTATGAGTGTTTTTCTTAATTATTCTGCTCAGAGCAGAAACAATGTTTGATGTTTTTGCTTAAGCCGCTTTCAGATTTGTCCTCTCTTCATGCAAGTTTTTTGTGGCACTAGAAATTGAAACCAAGTAATCCAGAACACCTACTTTCCCGCGCCAGTGTATGCAGATAAGTCACAAAAGAAGAAAATTGCTACATGTTTTTCTTTGGTCCTAGATAAATCTTCTACCCAAGCACTGCAACAAGCTTTAGGCTAGTATGCTCTTCATTTCAAATGTAGTGAAAATCTGAAGCACTGACTTTGAGAAATATGTGAGTACAGCAAATAGTCCATGTGAGCGTCCACAAGTTTTACTCAAAGTTTTGCTTTGGTTTTAATCAGGTTTGGATATAAATCCGTAAAAATATAAGGCAGTGACAAAACAAATGTGTGTGTGTTTCATAGCCTTGTGTCAATATGAAAAAAAAATAAACACACAAAGCTTTATTTTAAATAGAGACGTTAGGAACTTCAGGGATGGGCTGTAAGAGACATAGCAATTTGGTTTGCAAAGATAATTATATTTAGTGCCTAACTGTTTGGTTCTTGAGGATTTCTGGGACTTCAGGAAAGCAAATGTTTGGTCTTGCCGATTCTGTCGTATGGGGCCTCATGTTGTGGTTTTAACCTGATCTGTCTCTGGTCTCTCCTTTCCAGAGAACTTGGTGATCAAATGTATTTAAACCCTCCTGAGATGCTGGTGTATGTCATTATTAGACATGGGCATAATCACTGGAATAGCACCAAGACTGGGACACGAACAGATGATACCAAGAAATACCTGTGCTGAACAAGAGAGACAAAGTGTCATGTCATTGTAGTTAAGGCATCATATTTAATGTGGGATTTTAGCTTTTAACTGTGTGCAAAGTTAATTGTAATCTCATTTTGAGATGAGAGAGAAGAAAAAGAATCCACTTGAGTAAAATGCATTCAAATAAAACTAACTTCAGGAAGATCCCGAGCTGGCTGTAGCAATACCCTGGAAGAACAGGGATTTTTTTTTTTAGCCAGCCTGTCCTCCTCTGAAAACAGGTTATGCAGTGGTGCTTTTCCTAGCTCTGTCTCCACTCCCTCCCACCCAGCCTTGCTCAGTAACCCTTGACCTTGTCAGCCAACTTCAACCGAATTTGACAGAGAGGATTTGAGCTCAAAGACATCAAGTTCTGACAACTTTTTGCCTGGGTGGAAAGATCTCATGTTTCTGCTACAAAGGCTTCACTGTCATTGTAGCCCTTGGTAGGCACAGGAGAATCTGTTGTGCAGAGGGATGTGACTGAACAGCCCTTGTGCGAAGAGAGCTTTCACCAGAGCTGGTACCTCACAGGACTGCTGAGCTCTACTGCCTTGGGTAGTAAAGCACGTGGAGGAGTTTTTGGTCTGCTTTTGCAGGTTTTCAACAAAGGTCAGCGCAAGCAAGTGAGCCGATACCCTCTTGCAGTGACAAGGAGCCCCTAGTTACCTGTTCTGCAGCTCCTTTGTGGAGCAATTGCTCTGCTCCTGGCTTCAGCTGTCTCTGAGCTCTGCTGCTTCTGAAGACAGATTTGTGCTTCTGTGCTAATACCTTGGAGATCCAAGTAGGAGAGTAGGCAGGAGCCTTGCTTTTGCAGAAGCAGTCATGCTTCTCAGACAGGAGGACACAGTTAGGGGGATCTCCTTGGTAGAGGCTGAAAGCAGCTGTGTGCAGGCCTGGTGGCTCTCCTCTTTTGATTTCAAATGTTAGTGAATATGTGTCTCATTACACACCTGAAAATTCATCCATGAGACACAAACTCATTGGAAACCAAGCTTCCTTGCTTCCACTGTTTATATAAATAGTCTTTGACAGATGTGAGTGAACATCTGGACAGAACAAAATAAGTGGGTAAAGCTCCAGTGGCCCTGATGCAATAGTTTAAAGAAACAACAGACAGTTGTGTCCTGTCTGGACCCCTGCACCCACTGCTGTGGCCATTGGAAATGTCACATTTCCCAGCAATGTTTTTTTCAGTGCCTTTTCACAGATCATATGAAAAAAGCAAAAAATTTACTCTGAGTTACTCCAGAGTATTTTATAGATTTCATAATCCCCAAGTAACGTGCCTTTCTACAGTCCATGTCAGCATGTACACCGGACACAGACTTCAGGTTTAATCTATACAGTGGGATGAGAGATGAGGAGTACGCACATGTGATGGTTATAGGTAAACACGCTCTTGTTATAGTGTGAATGTGGCCTTTTGAAGAAGTAGTGTTTTGTTTAGCTATAATTTGATCTGCTTCTTGAAGAAAAATTGCCAGAAGACCTAAAGCAGTTCTTTCTGCTTGAGAACATCTGCATTGTTTCATTAAAGTGCTTTTTCAAAAGCAGCTCTAAAAAAGCTGGCAAACTTGAGTGGTTTAACTTTAATCATTCCAGATGTTGGCTTTCATAGTGAGTTGCTGTTTGATTTTGATACAAGTACCTTTTGGTCAGAGAAAGCCATGTTTCCTGTAGCAGGTACAAGTTTTTCTTGGAGTAATGAGAGAGGCTTAGCCTACTTGGAATTAAAAAAGAGAAAAAAATTGATTTGGGGAATTAAGTGTTGGAGGACAAAGTTTCCTGCTTTGCAGGGTGTTCTCTCCACAGTTGCGGTTATAGTTAGTGGAAAAACTTGCCACCAGCAATGTTCAGAGCCCTGCAAGGCCTGTTGGCTCTGTGTTGGCTCGTAATTAATGATCCACATTCTCACAGCTGCACTGAGACCTTCTGTGATGTGGCTGTACCAGTGGAAAACAATGGAGTTAGTTATTTCCGGCTGTATCTGTCACATGAATAAAGGACCAGTTTGTGCCAGAGGGTGGTTGCTGTTGGCTGCAGCATGGAAATTTAGGGGTTTTTGTAGCCAAGAGAGTATCCTTTCTAAGATTCAGAGATCTGAGGACAAATGGTCAAGCTGTCTTCAGATGCAACATGTTGGGTTTTTCTCAAGCACATAGTGTGTACGTAAAGCCTACTTGGCCGATTCTGGCTACAACAGCTGCAGAGTTTGAAAAAAACAGCTCAAAGCCCTTGAAATGAAAAGAAATATGGCCTTTACTCTGACCCATGCTAATTAATCTCTTTCAATGAAGCCAGCATATACCTCTGAATACACCCTTAACTTCACAGGCTGTACTTCTGTGCTTTATCTGCTGAAGCCACTCAAGCTGTATCTGGTGGCTCTGCCTCCAGCAGTGTGGGAGTGGCTATATTCTTCCTTTTACCATGAGCTAAAAATGCTCAATAGGCCATAATCAAAGCTGTGATGCTTTGACTGTGAACTGCTTCTGTCAAGCTTAACTAATTCCTTTAAGGTAACCTGTCAGTTACCTCCCAGATAGGGCAAGTCTTTAATGTGCACCACAAGGACAGCATCTTCTGAGGAAATGTCTTCTGTAACTAATGTATTAGTGTAGCCTAATATGTTTTACATGTGTTATTGTGGTTTTTACACTTAAAACTGAACTGTTTTTTCTGTCTGCATTAAAAGTATCAGTAATTATTTTAATATATTTTGAAGTTACCTAAATGCAAGAAAGACAAAATGTTTTATAGTGCTGGAACTCATTACAAGCAGGCCTTTCAGCAAGCTTGCACTGAACGTGTGCTGACCTCAGGCTGTTTTGTTGTTCCAGATGTTCAGCAACACCTGCATAGCTGTGGTTTTGTCTGTTGCCAGTGAAAATTAGGCAAAACGTGGGGGTTTGTGTGTCTATTGAATAATCAAACCTCAAGAAATGGGAACTTCCTTGAACCAAACTGTGGTGGAAGAAGTTGGCATAGTACTATTGACTTTAGCTCTGATCAAGCACTCTTGCCTGACTCTGGCATAATCAACAGAAGTAAGAATTGTGTCTGCTTGTGAAGCAGCAAGGTAATAAGCATGCACTTGTATTTGCTAGTGGACTTTCATGTGCATGCATGCACACTTGCATATGCGGACAGATTTTTTTCTAGAAGCTGGGACACTTTTCCTGTAGTTCAGCCTGGATCATGTTCCAGAGAGTTTGTCAGCTCTTCTATATGGGTTTGGGTGGAAATGTTTGCTCATTGTCCTGGTATTGTTGTAAGTGCCAGAGTGATCCCATTGTTTGAGTGGAACCTTGATCAGAGGCAATTCTGAGTGAATGGAGATTTAGAGCATGCTGCATTTAATTATTACTTCTTTTTTTCCCGCCTGTGTCTGTTCAATGTTTTATGAATGTTTAACAGAGTCTGTGCACAGCCTCACGAAGTGCCGCTTTGGACTATAACAGCAGGAGTGCTGTTAGCAGTTCCAGCAGTAAGCATGGCCACGTATCGTGTACCTACCAACGAGCTGCTGGAGTTATGATGAGCAAGACAACCAAATCCCAGCACGCTCATCTGAAACACGTGTCAAATTCCACAAACTTCTGTTACTGATCAGCAGTATCAGAAGCTGATTCACATGTGCTCCATGCACTTTTTCAAATACTGCCAGAAATGGACCTCTGTAGCTGTTGCCTGCGGCTGTTTGTGTTTTAGCCCTAATTTCATAGTTCTGTACATGCAGGAGAAACCAAGATGGGTTACTGACTACAACCAGGTTCTACAGCCAGAGGGAAGGACACTTACACTATGCCACAATGTAAATAAGCCCACAAACCTGAGTGTAGAGAAGTCATTCTGTTGCTGGCAGCTGATTGTGGTTTTCTTGCCAGATTGATCATGTGCTACTTGGGGCTGACTCTCCAGAGGAGTCCTGTAGTTGGAGCTTGCTGGTTCTTCTTGGGATATCTCCATGCTCCCATAGCCATCACCTTTGCTTTGGCTAAGGTTCCTATTTGGGAGAGGAGACTGAATTGTCCAGTCTCTCCCTCTTATCTGCTTCTTTGTCTCTCTTTTCCCTCCTCCCCACAATCTTCCTAAGGGAAATTACCCATTGCTGCTTTCCACTGTTGAAAGCTGTTCTTGGTTTCTGGCCTGATGTTGTCCTAGAAAGTGATCATACCTTGAAAGTAAAATGCTGTTAGTGAAACACTAATAGAGCATGATATTCAATACATGCTAGGCTGTAGTACTTCCTTATGGAGCAAAACTTTAAAGTTATAAAGTGTGGGGGAATTTGAGTAGGGATGTGATCATTTAGTGTTGGCTAGGGGGATGTAAAGCTGATGGACAGCATGCATAGGTTTAATAATTGTTCAGCATTTGTACTGTCAGCGGTTCAATACTGACATAGAAGGAAAACCATCAGGCAATCAATAGCAAATGCTTGTCAAAGGGTCCTTTTGAGATTTACTCAGTGTTCGGATTGTGGGCAAAGTTGATTAAGTGTTGAGATCACAGCATGTCCATGCATTTTCTGTGTCAACACTTTGCCCTTTCAGCAGCCCCTTTGAGACTCCTAATGATTTCTGATATGAAGACTCAAATAGCACCAATGTCACTTAAATACCTTTTCAAACCTGTGCTGGTAAAAGACTTGTGCTGGGGATTGTTTATAACCAGGCATCTGCTCACACCCATGGAGTCATTCATGCATGAATGGGAGCTCTTGTACTGGGAAGTACATGGTCCTCCTGGTTCTGTGGCATCATTTCCCTCTTCTTCCTCAGCTGATGGATGTCACAAATTGTGGGTTAAATGTGAGACAAGTAGGCAGGTAAAAAGAAACAAATGCTTTTTTCCTGTTCTGTGCCAAGCAGAGATGAGAATGCCCTCCTGGAGCTTGCTGGCAAAGAGGGACAGGAATAAGAAATGAGGGCACTTTGTTTGCAAGACCCCAGCCAGGCTGTAGAGGGGGTTGAGTGAGGGGTTTCAGGACCTTCAAACTATAAGTCTTGTGGATGGAGTGGGTTTTCCCTTTATGCTCATCTGGGATCCAGGACAACTTGTGTGCAGGCGCTCACAGGGAAAAACAATTCCGTCTCCAAACTGATAACTTTGCCATCATGCACACCTTGTGACACATGCGTTTCTTCTCTCTACTTGTGCAGTTTTTTATCAGTGAGGGTGGAGGCTGAGACAAAAACTCCTAAACCCACATAGAATTAACTCAGACACGTAAGCTGTTGTTGGGAACATGAGCATGTGTCCTGGTTTCAGCTGGGATAGAGTTAATTTTCTTCCTAATAGCAGCCATAGTGCTGTGTTTTGGATTTAGTAGAAGAATGCTGATAACACGTTGATGTTGTAGTTGTTGCGAAGTACTACTTATACTAGTCAAGGACTTTTCAGCTTCCCATGCTCTGCCAGGTGCACAAGAAACTGTGAGGGGGCACAGCCAGAATAGTTGATCCAAAGTGACCAAAGGGCTATTCCATACCATATGACGTCATGCTCAGTACAGAAACTGGGCGGGGTTGGCTGGGGAGCAGCGATGGTTGCTTGGGAACTATCTGAGTATCGGTCAGCGGGTGGTGAGCAATTGCATTGTGCATCACTTGCTTTGTATATTATTATTGTTATTATCATTATTATATTGTTATTATTATCATTACTATTTTACTTTATTTCAATTCTTAAACTGTTCGCATCTCAACCCAGGAGTGTTTCTCACTCTTACTCCTCTGATTCTCTCCCCCATCCCATCGGGGTAGGGGGAGTGAGTGAGCAGCTGCGTGGTGCTTGGTTGCTGGCTGGGGCTAGACCACGACAGTCCTTTTTGGTGCCTAACATGGGGCACGAAGGGCTTGAGACAATAACAGATTAACCAGAGTGTATTCAGGAATCTGTTAACAGTTGTTGGTCATGATATTAGTTCATCTGATCTGTACCATGTTCTTTTCTTTGCTGCACATGTTAAAGCTTGGTGTTGGTTTGTGCAGTGTGCTGTGCTCTGCAGTGATTAATGATGTTTTGCTTGGGAGGTTCCTTATAAAAATCCTGACCTTGAGCATTGTTTGGTATCTGGGTTTCATACACGAGTCATTACTGTACTTCAGGTACCACCTCCTGGAGAGTTAGCAATTATACCTTTTCCTCAGAGAGGTTTGCTGTGGAGGAAATACAGAATAGCACCTTCACTATCTTCTTCTATAATGCTTCCTCCATCATTACAAAAAGTTTTCAGTATTTTGAACATCCCTGGGCAGTTAAGATACCTCTATTGATACTTCTTGGGAATATTGTTTCGGTTTTGACAAAGGTTAGTAAGCAACTTAAGAATATCATCCAGAGATCTGCCCCAAGGCTGGAGAGTTATGAGTGGCAGGGTGTGTGGGATAGTATGGGCAAGTACCTAGGGCAGTGGGCACCTCCAGTGTTTTGGAACTTCACCCCTGAACAAGTGCAGAATCCTGAAGAATTAGTAAAGTATTTGAAAAAAGTATGTTGTCACCCTGGCAACTCCAGAGAGACACAACTCATTGCAACATGCTGGGGGCTGGCCCATGCCTATCAAGCCCTGTTCAACACTATTCAGTACCCTCAAGGGAAAGAGAAGGTCTCTGGATCTGATGACAAAACAACAGGCACTGTGGCTACTCCAACCACAGCCATGGGCACTGCAGCTACTCCAACCCTGGTGACAGGCACCGTGGCTAAAACAGAACCAGCCCGTGCTGGTATCAGTTGCCCCTATACGGAAGAAAAAATACACAAGAAAATCAGGTCATTTAGTAAGGGGTGAAGATGAACCAGGGCCTTCACGAGAACCAGAGGAGGAAGAACCCATAAATGAGATGGTGACCACCCGATCCCTGTCCCTGAGTGAGCTGTGAGATATGCAAAAAGACTTCAGTCATCATCCAGGTGAGCACATCATCACCTGGCTGCTCCGATGCTGGGATAACAGGGCCAGTAGCCTGGATTTAGAGGGTAAGGAAGCCAAGCAGCTGGGATCCCTTTCTAGGGAAGAGGGCATTGACAAAGCAATTGGAAAAGGGGCAAAAATGCTCAGCCTCTGGAGGCGACTTCTGTCAAGCGTGAAGGAAAGGTATCCCTTCAAGGAGGATGTTATATAGTGCCCAAGCAAATGGACCACCGTAGAAAAGGGTATCCAGTACCTGAAGGAATTAGGCATGTTGCAGGTGATTTATAGTGACCTGAATGATGAGCAGTTACCCAAAGATCCAGATGAAGTCAGGTGCACATGACCCATGTGGCGGAAGGTGGTACAGAATGCACCAGCATTGTATGCCAACTCTTTGACAATACTGGCCTGGAAAGATGACGAGGCACCAATGGTGGATGAAGTGGCTAGCCAACTCCGGGAATACCAAGAAAGTATCTCTTCCTCCCTACAGGCCTGTGTCTCAGCTATGGAAAAACTGTCTGAAAAAATGTGCCGAGAGTTCCAACAACTCAGAGAGGCTATGTCCTACTCCCCACCTGTACGGACCAGTATCTCAGCCATTAGGAGTCAACATCCTTATGCTCAAGAGAGAGGATATAGAGGATACACACCACAGGGCACCCTGTTGTTTTACCTGCATGATCACGGAGAGGACATGAGGAATTGGGATGGAAAATCCACCTCAACCCTAGAGGCACGGGTGCGTGAATTGCAAGGAAAAACTATTACAAAAGGCGGTTCTCCCAGGAAAACTGCAGCTTCAGTTTCCAGTGAGCAGTTCCCCAGGCAGAGTAAGAGGGCTAATTTTACTTCTGATCTTAATCAAGGGACTTTTGATTCACATTTACAAGGATTGAACAATGAATTCTATGACCAGTGTTAGAGGGGCCCTGCCTCCAGCCAGGTGGAGGAAAGGGACAACCGGGTTCACTGGACTGTGTGGATTCAATGGCCTGGAACATCAGACCCATAGGAGTACAAGGCTCTAGTGGACACCGGTGCACAGTGTACCCTAATGCCATCAAACTATAGAGGGGCAGAACCCATTTGTATTTCTGGAGTGACAGGGGGATCCCAACAGCTAACTGGATTTGAGGCTGAAAGGAGCCTAACCGGGAACGAGTGGCGGAAGCACCCCATTGTGACTGGCCCAGACACTCCGTGCATCCTTGGCATAGACTACCTCAGGAGAGGGTATTTCAAGGACCCAAAAGGATACAAGTGGGCTTTTGGTATAGCTGCCTTAGAGATGGAGGAAGTTAAACAGCTGTCCACCTTGCCCAGTCTCTCAGAGGACCCTTCTGTTGTGGGGTTGCTGAGGGTCAGAGAATAACAGGTGCCGATCGCTACCACAACAGTGCACCAGCCACAATATCACACCAACCGAGACTCCCTGATTCGTTGACTGGAGAGCAAGGGAGTGATCAGCAAGACTCGCTCACCCTTTAACAGTCCCATATGGCCAGTGCAAAAGTCTAATGGGGAGTGGAGACTAACAGTGGACTATCGTGGCCTGAACAAAGTTACACCGCCACTGAGTGTTGCTGTGCCAGACATGCTAGAACTCCAATACGAACTGGAGTCAAAGGCAGCCAAGTGGTATGCCACAATTGATATTGCTAATGCATTTTTCTCAATACCTTTGGCAGCAGAGTGCAGGCCACAGTTTGCTTTCACTTGGCGGGGTGTTCAGTACACCTGGAATCGACTGCCCCAGGGGTGGAAGCACAGCCTCACCATTTGCCATGGACTGATCCAGACGGCTGAAGCTCCTGAATATGTGCAGTATATTGATGACACCATTGTGTGAGGCAACACAGCAGAAGTTGTTTTTGAGAAGGGAAAGAAAATAGTCCAAATCCTTCTGAAGGTTGGTTTTGCCATAAAACAAAGTAAGGTCAAGAGACCTGTGTAGGAGATCCAATTGTTAGGAATAAAATGGCAAGATGGATGTTGTCAGATCCCAATGGTTGTGATCAACAAAATAACAGCTATGTCCCCACCAACTAGCAGGAAGGAAACACAAGCTTTCTTAGGCATTGTGGATTTTTGGAGAATGCATATTCCAAATTACAGTCTGATCATAAGCCCTCTCTACCAAGTGACCCAGAAGAAGAACAATTTCAAATGGGGCCCTGAGCAACAACAAGCCTTTGAACACATTAAATGGGAGATAGTTCATGCAGTAGCCCTTGGGCCAGTCTGGGCAGGGCAGGATGTAGAAAATGTGGTCTACACCACAGCCGGGGAGAATGGCCCTACCTGGAGCCTCTGGCAGAAAGCACCAGGGGAGACTCGAGGTCGACCCCTAGGGTTTTGGAGTCGGGGATACAGAGGATCTGAAGCCTGCTATACTCCAACTTGAGAAAGAGATATTGGCAGCATATGAAGGGGTTTGAGCTGCTTCGGAAGTGGTTGGTACCAAAGCACAGCTCCTGCTGGCACCCCGACTGCCGGTGTTGGGCTGGATGTTCAAAGGGAGGGTCCCCTCTACACATCATGCAACTGATGCTACGTGGAGTAAGTGGGCAGCACTAATCACGCAACGGGCTCGAATAGGAAACCCCAGTTGCCCAGGAATCCTGGAAGTGATCATGGACTGGCCAGAAGGAAAAAACATTAGAATATCACCAGAGGAGGAGGTGACACGTGCTGAAGAGGCCCCACTGTATAATAAATTGCCAGAAAATAAAAAGCAATATGATCTGTTTACTGATGGGTCCTGTTGTCCTGTGGGAAAGCATCAGAGGTGGAAAGCTGCTGTATTGGAGTCCTATACGACAAGTCGCAGAAACTGCTGAAGGAGAAGGGGAGTCGAGTCAGTTTGCAGAAGTGAAAGCCATCCAGCTGGCTTTAGATATTGCTGAAAGAGAAAAGTGGCCAGTCCTTTATCTCTATACTGACTCATGGATGGTAGCAAATGCCCTGTGGGGGTGGTTGCAGCAATGGAAGCAGAGCAACTGGCAGCGTAGAGGCAAACCCATCTGGGCTGCCACATTGTGGCAAGATATTGCTGCCCGGGTAGAGAACCTGGTTGTAAAAGGACATCATGTAGATGCTCATGTACCCAAGAGTTGGGCCACTGAAGAACATCAAAGCAACCAGCAGGTGGATCAGGCTGCTAAGATTGAAGTGGCTCAGGTGGATCTGGACTGGCAACATAAGGGTGAATTATTTATAGCTCGGTGGGCCCATGATGCCTCAGGCCATCAAGGAAGAGATGCAAGATATAGATGGGCTTGTGATCGAGGGGTGGACTTAACTATGGATGGTATTGCACAGGTTATTCATGAATGTGAAACGTGCACTGCAATCAAGCAAGCCAAGTGGTTCAAGCCCCTCTGGTATAGTGAATGATGGCTAAAATATAAATATGGGGAAGCCTGGCAGATTGATTATATCACACTCCCACAAACCCGCCAAGGCAAGCGCTATGTGCTCACCATGGTGGAAGCAACCACTGGATGGCTGTAAACATATCCCATGCCCCATGCCACCACCGGGAACACCATCCTGGGCCTTGAAAAGCAAGTCTTGTGACAACATGGCACCCCAGAAAGAATCGAGTCAGACAACAGGACTCATTTCTGAAACAACCTCATAGACATCTGGGCCAAAGAGCATGGCATTGTGTAGGTGTACTGAGGGAGCTGGCAGAGGAGCTTGCCAAGACACTTTCCATCATCTATCAGCAGTCCTGGTTAACAGGGGAGGTCCCTGATGACTGGAGGCTTGCCAATGTGATGCCCATCTACAAGAAGGGCAGGAAGGAGGACCCAGGGAACTACAGACCTGTCAGCCTGACCTCAGTGCCAGGGAAGATTATGGAGAGGTTCATCTTGAGTGAACTCAACAGGCAAGTGCAGGTCAAGCAGGGGATCAGGCCCAGCCAGCATTGGTTCATGAAAGGCAGGTCCTGCTTGACCAACCTGATCTCCTTTTATGACCTGGTGACCTGCCTGGTAGATGATGGAAAGGCTGTGGATGTCATTTACCTGGACTTTAGCAAAGCTTTTGACACTGTCTCCCACAATATTCTCCTTGGGAAGCTGGCAGCTTATGGCTTGTATGGGCGTAGTCTTCGCTGGGTAAAAAACTGGTTGGGTGGCTGAGCCCAGAGAGTAGTTGTAAATGGAGTTAAGTCCAGTTGGCAGCCTGTCATGAGTGGTGTTCCCCAGGGCTCTGTTTTGGGGCCAGCCTTGTTTAATATCTTTATCGAAGATCTGGATGAGGGCATTGAGTGCACCCTCAGTAAGTTTGCAGATGACACCAAACTGGGTGGGAGTGTCGATCTGCTGGAGGGTAGGACGGCCCTGCAGAGGGACCTGGACAGGCTGGACTGATGGGCTGAGGCAAACTGTATGAGGTTCAACAAGGCCAAGTGCCGGGTCCTGCACTTGGGTCACAACAACCCCATGCAGTGCTACAGGCTTGGGGAAGAGTGGCTGGAAGCTGCCTGGCCGAAAAGGACCTGGGGGTGTTGGTAGATAGCCGGCTGAACATGAGCCAGCAGTGTTCCCAAGCAGCCAAGAAGGCCAACAGCATCCTGGCTTGTATCAGGAATAGTGTGGCTAGCAGGAGCAGGGAGATGATTGTCCCCCTGTACTCAGCGCTGGTGAGGCCGCACCTTGAATACTGTGTCCAGTTTTGGGCCCCTCACTGCAAGAAAGACATTGAGGTGCTGGAGCGTGTTCAGAGAAGGGCAACAAAGCTGGTGAAGGGTCTGGAGCACAGGAAAGGGTGGTCAAGAATTGGAAGAGGCTGCCCAGAGAGGTGGTGGAGTCACCATCCCTGGAAGTGTTCAAAAAACGGGTAGATGTGGCACTTCGGGACATGGTTTAGTCTAGTCTACCCTTGATTGACTTAGAGTAGACTTGGTAGCGTAGGTTAATGGTTGGACTGGATGATCTTAAAGGTCTTTTCCAACCTAAACGATTCTATGATTCTATGATCCCTTACCATGCACCAGCCTCCGGGAAAATTGAGCGATACAATGGATTGTTAAAGACTACCCTGAGAGCGATGGGTGGTGGGACATTCAAGCATTGGGATACACATTTAGCAAAAGCCACGTGGTTAGTCAACACCAGGGGATCTGCCAATCGAGCTGGCCCTGCCCAATCAAAACTTTTATGTACTGTAGAAGGAGATAAAATCCCTGCAGTGCGCATAAAAAATATGCTGGGGAAGACAGTCTGAGTGACTTCCCCCTCTGGCAAAGGCAAACCCATTCGTGGGATTGCTTTTGCTCAAGGACCTGGGTGCACTTGGTGGGTGATGCGAAAGGATGGGGAAGCCCAATGTGTACCTCAAGGGAATTTGATTTTGGGTGAAAATAGTCAATGAACTGAATTGTATGATATTAATTGCTACATAATACTGTATGTTATCTCTTAACTGTATGTTAATATAATAACATAGTATAATGTTAATGTAATAATATAGTATGTTAATGTTAAGTATATAATACTGTATGTTATGGTTGCTATATGCCACATCAATGATATTACAGTAAGAATTGCCCAGCTTAATGAAAATGAACTTTGATGAAACTGTGTTGGAATGAGAACTGGCTTCATCATGCAACAGTCCAACACCACATACCACCTCTCCTGCTCTGAAAGACTGGGATGATGGATGGAACCCAAAGTCATGGACTATATGAACTCAACGGACATTTTAGAGGGATGGCCCATAGACGAAGGGAATGATATCTATGTGTATATATCAAGATAGGGAAACTGGTGGTGATTCATTAGAACGCACTGGAAAGGGGTAGGACCTGTGCATGACGTAGGTGGTATAGAATAAGGGGTGGATACTGTCCTGGTTCTGGCTGGGACAGAGTTAATTTTCTTCCTAGTAGCTGGCACAGTGCTGTGGTTTGGATTTAGTATGAGAATAATGCTGATAACACGTTGATGTTTTAGTTGTTGCTAATTACTGCTTATGCTAGTCAAGGACTTTTCAGCTTCCCATGCTCTGCCAGGTGCACAAGAAACTGGGAGGGGGCACAGCCAGAATAGTTGATCCAAAGTGACCAAAGGGCTATTCCATACCATGTGACGTCATGCTCAGTATAGAAACTGGGGCGGGGGGGGGGGGTGGGGGGTTGGCTGGGGAGCAGCGATGGCTGCTTGGGAACTGTCTGAGTATCGGTCGGCGGGTGGAGAGCAATTGCATTGTGCATCACTTGCTTTGTATATTATTACGATTATTATCATTATTGTATTGTTATTATTATCATTACTATTTTACTTTATTTCAATTCTTAAACTGTTCTTATCTCAACCCAGGAGTGTTTCTCACTCTTACTCCTCCGATTCTCTCCCCCATCCCATCGGGGTAGGGCGAGTGAGCGAGCAGCTGCGTCGTGCTCGGTTGCTGGCTGGAGCTAAACCACAACAACATGGCACTGCCTCTCCCTGCATCCTTATGTTTTGCATGAGGGTCCAGCTCTGGAGGAAGTGAGAGCTCCTCAGAGGGCTGAATGTCACAGTCAGCTCAAAGAACTCACCCTGAAATGATTAATTTTATTACTTGATGGATGGGGAAACCTTGCCACCTGGAGAGAGGATGATCAAGTCTAAGCCAGAAACCGAGAAATCCACATAAATAAGGCTTTTTTTGTTTTTTTCATTCTCCACTGACTTGAAGTGCCAAATAGATACTTTCCACTAAGCTCATAGTAGTATTTGACCTGAAAGTACAGGATCATCTCCTAAGATTCATTGCATATCAGCAAGGACTGAAATATCTTGCCTGGGAGAAAAAACCCTAGCTTTAAAGCAGCACTCTTCTGTAGGTTGTGCTGATTATTGCTTTGTGCTGCATGACTGTGATTTTTGGCACACAGTGTCACATACCAAATTCCCAAAATAAAATGCTATATGATATTCTAAGAGCTCTTAGGAAGCTTTAAAAAGGGATTTGTCCCCTGAGTGGGTATCTCTTCTAGTGAACCCAAATGATGCAGCAGGAATGGTTTAAGAGGAGGAAAGCTTAGTCAGCAGATAATTAGTCTTTTTAAATAAGCGCGAGGGGAAAAAAGAAAACCTTCCATCAGTCTAGTGTTTGTAAAAGTTGTCAGTAATCCTGCTTTGATTGCAAAGGGTTTTACAGCTATATGTTTGAATAGCTAAAACATCTGTTCAGCAACGTTGTGAAATCCTCATGTTCGGCACCCCTGATAAGGGGCACTGCTGAGCGATTGGCTCATAGAGGCTCTACAGGCAGCAAGGGCTGTACATGCAGTGGTCACCACTTGCCTTTCCTCCTCCTGGTCAGCGGAAAACGTAGGAGACGGCTACTATTTTACGCATGATTTTCCTTTGAGAGGGGGAGAGCAGGAAGTGCCTAGGAAATGGTTCACGACAGAAACCTGGAGTTGTAAGTAGGAGAGAAGAGGAGGAGAGCTCATGGGTGCAGTCTGTGAACAGTTGAAATACTGATACCACAGCAGCAGAGGAAAACCAGACTTCTGAGAGACAGAGCGCATCCCAAGCTGTCCCGATGGAAGGAGAGACGGTACCCGAGGCCAGGAGAGCAGCCAGCAAAGCCACACGGATCGCCCTCGGCATCTTTGTGAGTGGCACCGTTGTGCTTGGAACCGTGCTTTTCTTGGGTAAGTAAAAAGGTTGAGGCTAACCTGAACGCAACCCCCCCCAGCCTGTCTGTTTGGTGCCGGTGTTTGTGCTGCACAGTGTGTTTTGGTGAAAATCTCGGTCTCTTCTTCTTTTCCCTCCTTTTTATATTTATCCTGAAATGGAAATGTGTCAGGAAAGGGATTTGTTGTGGGAACACTAGAGCTGGAAGATGCAACGTGAGCTCATGTAACTTTCCGAATACTGAATTTAAGTTTGGATACTCAATTGAATGTGTTCTAGCCAGAATTGGGTTCTTTCACAGAACAGGGAGAAATGGGTAGCATTATGCCTATCAGTAATGCTGGTTATGAACTAGCAGATTGTGACCAAGCAGGGAAGGGAAAGCAGTATTGTATCCTGTAAGAACCTGCAGAGACAAATCCTCTTTTGGAATAATTGAGCCTAACTTTTCATTTCTTTAGACCAACGCAGATTTCCCTGGACTGGAGGGAACTTAGAATCTAAGCATGTCTTGTGCTTCCCTCTGATCCTTTATGATCTTGTGATCTTGTTTGAAAGGTCTGCTTCATTTATAATTCATGACAGAGAAAATTATGCCAGGTTTTCTATAGAATATTTAAAGTACCAGGCTCGCATTCAGTTAGTGTTTTTCTGCTCTAGAGCAAATCCTACAAACATTTGCAGGCAAGCAATATTTGTGTATGTGAGTAATCCCACTGAATTCAACAAAATTCTTTATAAACATGAGCAGGATTGAATCTTCAACTTGTTAGCGCAAAATATTATTTCTAGGTAAAATGACTGTTTTTCACTGAAAGAATACAGTGTCAAACACCAGGGAGTAATGGAGAGACCTTAATTTTATTTTTGGCACTAGATTTTTTGTTTATTGCTTGTATGCTTTACCACCATAGCTTGTCAGAGATGGAAGTGCTGTATCCGTAGACCAGATGTGAAAATTCAAATATATTAGTTCTTAGAGATAGCTTTCTAAGTGTGTTGAGGCCTATTCCATAGCCAGAGATTCAGTGTCAAAATTTTCATTGGCATAACTGCTAAGAAAATAAAAATGCTGGCCTCGGGTCAACCAGGATGTTTTTAGGATTTGTTTGGAAATTGTCTGAAGTTTTCAACCAAAAGAATAAAGGAAAGTTGTTAAATTGTTTTGATTTAACATTTTGTCAATGCAATGTTTCCATGTTTCATTGTGACACTGTGTTTTGTTTATAAGTTTGAGTTTAACTCTTTTTTAGTTTTGTTAAACCGTAGAAAAGGAGACAATTATTTCTGGTCATGTGAAACACTTCAAGCACATCAAGACGACCTTTTTTCTTCAGTATTCTTTTAATCTGTAAAACTTGCTGTTTCTGGTAGACCTAAAATAATTTCCCTTCAATTTTCCAGCCTGAGGAGTGAAACGTAGCCTTCTCCTCCTTCTCTTGTTTTTTCTTCTCAGAGTTCCTACAACTCTAAGAAGAATCTGGGAGAATCACATATTTTTATTTACTGTAACTTGCTCGTACTGGCTGTAGCCATAGCATGACTTTGGCGGGGAGCTACCAGGGGAGTCACTTGGCATCATGCAGGGTCCTGCCTGCAGCTCTCTGGACAGTGGTGTGGGCTGTGGAAGGACAGGAGCCACCTCCTCCTTGGGGACCTGGGTCAGAACAAACAGAAGGAGATCGCTCTCCAGTTCCCTCGGGCAAGAAGTCAGGCAGCTTTGAACCTCAATTTGTTAGCCTCTCCTCCTGACTTGGTAGCCCTTTGGAGTTCTCGGATTATAGCAACATCTACATTATTTGCACCTGGGTATTTGTATGCCCTTTCCCCTTTCAGATTTTTTAGGGGAACTTAATTAGGGTGTATATTTGCTTAAGAATCTGGAAACAGGCTTATAAAAGAAGAAGCTGGGACACCGAGTGTTATAACCACAACTGTAGGTTATAATGTAATGGTTAGTTCTCTTAACAACAACAAAAAGGCAAGAGAACAAAACCAGGCAGTTTTTCAATCAAAATTAGCTGTTAATTAAAAGGGAAACGTTACTGCCTAAGATTTTTTTTTTAACTTCTTGTAATAATGAAGTTGTAAATGGAACAAAATCAGTTGAAATGGTATTTTGGTTTTTTATGAGTATCAAAATCACAAGGGCTACTTTACATTCTTTACTGATTCTTTTTCTTTGTCCCTCATTTTCCATCAAGTGCAAAAGAATTAAATGGTGCCTGGGATTTCCCCTCCTTTCTCTGTTTTGTTAAGGAAAAAAATCTAGCAAACTTTCAAGACATGGACAGGTTCTAAAAGGCTAACTTTGAAGTGGGGAAAAGGTGAGTTGGGAGGAGGGCAACACTTAATAGGCACATTATCCATCATTTGTATTTCATGTGGTTCAAAATCATACTCTGGAGACCTCCACTTCCCTATTTTGTACTGTTCTTCGATATTCCAATTACAATCTTTATATGCCTCAAAATCTCTTGTATTTCTTGGCTAATTTACAAAGGTGGTTGAGGTGCTGTGTTTCACTGAGTCAGTGCAAGCTTTGGTAAAGCTGTCCAGAAATAGTTTTACATTTTCAGTTTGTAAGAAAATTTGATTGAAATCCAGCTATTTCTGTCATTAACTCTCATTAAAGCTATGAGGTTGGAAGAGATGAAACAGCTTTATATTCAGTTCTAGCTTTAGGTTTTTTTATAGTAATATTTTCCTGTGCTGAAATACCATTTCACATTTTCCTATCCCTTTTGAACAACATATAACTATGGGAGAAATTGCCTTATAACTATCAGCACTGGTGAAGCTACAATACCTTAATATATTCCACTGTTGGGTTTTTTGTTTGCTTTTTTTTTTTGCTTTTTATTTTTGCCATGGACTGAGTTATTTATTAAGATAACAGACATAACGAGACATTTCTTTATGTCTACTGAGCACATCTACTGAGTCTTCTTTCATCTACCCCTTGGGATTCTCCCATCCTCATCCCAAGTATCAATTATCTGCATATTTGCTGCCTGACAGCAGTGTCTGAAATTAGCAATTCCTATGCTTAAGTTTCGGTGGCAGCTGTAATACACATTTTTAAAAGATGAGCAAAATTAACCGACAATTTCATAGTTCTTGTCAGCAAGGTTTTTGGAAGCAAATACAATTACAATACTTTTGGGAGCCAGTTGAGACAGAAACTATGCTGTGCCTTATAAACCACAGTTATCCCTGTGCCCATTGCTATCTGGTTTATTCCAGGCTGGAATAAGGGGACTCTCACAGTGTCCCATTGGTGCCGGGTCGTGCCGGTGGGACCAGGCAGTGCAACAGTGCTGCAGGAGGAGGTGCAGCAGGGCAGTGCGAGCCCTGCAGCTCAGGAGGAGCTGTGGAAACCCTGCAGAAGGTGGCTAGATAGCTCCATGTTGCATTGCCAGCTGTGAAAGGTGCACCTCTGGAGGATGATAGCAGCAAGGATTAATTGTTTGTATCGTGGTGGCACTTGCTGTCAGTGAGTAAGGCTGAAGTGTTGTTGCTCCAGGCATGGTGCAAATGTATACTGAGAGACAGCCCTTACTTCATGCTGCCTATGAGCAAAGACAGAGGAAGGAGAAAGCAGGCACAGGAGGGGAAAATTATTTGTTACGAGCTGCAGTATTTACTTAATATGCATTCTAACTGTTTTAAATCAATGTAGTCAGAGATACATTAAAGCCAGAGATTGCACTGACATTTGAATGATCAAGTACACAACACTTGGCTGCAATGGTCAAAATTCATTACAAATGATCTCACTACGGTTTTCCATTTTGCAGTTAGCCAAGGTCTTATAAAGTTTCATCCGAAGCAACAGTACTGTTTGACCTCAGAATGCATTGAAGCTGGTAAGCAACAATTTTATCCTCTCCATTATATCATGATTATAGTATGCTAATGAGATATTTATTCTGTTTAAATTTTTTTCATGATACATTTTACTCAGAAAGCTTCATTAATAATGGGGGGGAACCAAACTTTTAAAAACAGTCACTGTTTAAGTTGCTGCAGATCTGTTTATTTTCTACAATTAAAAATCATGTTTTAAATTGTTTTAACTCTATTCTACCCAGGTTAACTCAAAGTTTCCCATAGGGTTTGTTTTTTTAATAGGAAACAAAATGTTGGGTGACTTGACCTTCGGGTGTATTTTGTTGTTTCCTTCCCAGTAGCCAGAAAACTAGCAAGTAAATCGTTAAGCACAGCGATGCTTTAGGGCCAGGCCTTGCACAGACTTGCACAATTGTAATGTGGTGACTACGACTCAAAATCTGCAACTAATTCCATACTGGCAGGCTCTTTTCCCCACGCAGAGATACATGTGGTAACCCTTATAGAGCTGGGACATTGTCCTGGTTTCATCTGGGATAGAGTTAATTTTCTTCCTCGTAGCTGGCATAGTGCTGTGTTTTGGATTTAGGATGAGAATAACGCTGATAACACGCTGATGTTTCCGTTGTTGCTAAGCAGTGCTTATACCAGTCAAGGACTTTTCAGCTTCCCATGCTCTGCCAGGTGCACAAGAAGCTGGGAGGGGGCACAGCCAGGACACCTGACCCAAACTGGCCAAAGGGCTATTCCATACCATATGACGTCATGCTCAGTATAGAAACTGGGGGGGTGTGCTGGGGGGCAGCGATGGCTGCTTGGGAGCTGTCTGGGCATTGGTCAGTGGGTGGTGAGCAATTGCATTGTGCATCTCTTGTATATTCTATTATCATTATCATTATTATTATTATTTTCTCTTCCTCTTCTGTCCTATTAAACTGCCTTTATCTCAACCCATGGGTTTTACTTTTTCTTTTCTGATTCTCTCCCCCATCCCACCAGCAGGGCAGGGTGAGCGAGCAGCTGTGTGGTGCTTAGTTACTGACTCTGGTTAAACCACGACAGACATCTGTTAGTATTAAATGCGAGCTAAAGGGAAGGGGCTTGGTAGGATCTGAGACACACCCATTTTTCACTGGTCAGTTTTGACAGAGTTTTGTTCGCACTAAATCAATGAGAGTTTTATCATTGAGTGTAACGAGAGCAAAGATCAAGCAATAGTTACCACATCTGGAAAACTGCCCCTAGAGCTCTTTTACTTGAAACAAACTGGACATCGTGTGAACTTACAAGAGTACTTATTTCCATTCTGAACCATATTAAGCTGATACTGTGAGGTGTTGGGCTTGTGTTTGAAATCCTGACAAATTCTGTGGGGCTCCATAAATTGAAAAATTTGCAGATCTCAACATTTGCCATTCTGCTTCCGCTCTGCGCTGCACTGACAGTGCTGGGGGCTTCATCTTGAGCTTCAGAACAAAAATATGTTACTTAAGAAGTTTGAATCTGAATTAGATTTCTTCTTCTCACATGCACAGGAAATAACATGGATTTTTTGGTAAGCTCAGCAGAAGCTGGGATTTTGCACCAATGCCGACTTGGACACCTACATGATCTGACTGTTTTAGCTCAGAGTGCTCTGTGTAGTGACTACATAGTGTCTCAAGACCTGAGCCTTGTCTTGCTGAACAGCTTTTCAGGAGTAATAAAAAATTGCCAAGAACCAAAATGTCTTCTATGTAGTCAGTTTGAGAGTTTCTAATGTAAGAGAATTACAGCTGAGACATAGAAACATTATAGGAAGAGTTACTCAAAGTGGATGAAGAAGAGGTATTGGATGCTAGAAATAGTACCATAAAGTCTGTAAAAGTTACCAGATTTCCTGCTAGGATTTTTAATCTGTTACTTGGATAAGCCTCAAAACACATGGTCATTTAGCCAAAGAATATCCAGTATCCACATATTCCATGTTACTCAACCTGTGTAGATATAAGCTGCAATCACTATAATGCATAAAAGGGGTAATGGTTTTAAACTAAAAGATGGTAGATTTAGACTAGATATAAAGAAGAAATTTTTTACAATGAGGGTGGTGAAACACTGGAACAAGTTGCCCAGAGAGGTGGTAGATGCCCCATCCCTGGAAACATTCAAGGTCAGGTTGGACGGGGCTCTGAGCAACCTGATCTGGTTAAAGCTGTCCCTGCTCATTGCAGGGGGGGTTGGACCAGATGACCTCTAAAGGTCCCTTCCAACCCAAAGCATTCTATGATTCTATGATTAGATACTCAAAAGCTATTAAATCTCTGCCTTGTCAGACTGATCCTTCTCTTACCAGTCTCACCTGCAACAGCAACTGGTGAGGATGCAGTCACAAAATGAGCTGAAAAATACTACAATTATCTTTTCCAATGAATGGCAGATCAGAACTTGATTTGTTTTCTTGTGCCGCTATTCAGCTAAAGGTAAATAGTGCATAATTTCTGGAATGCTAATTACAATCTGTTTGATATGTATTGCTACTAAATTCCTCGGGCAATTAATTCTGTCATGGCAACAATGGACAGCCTGTCTTCAGATGTCTGGTTCCAGCAGTTCATGCTCCTGTAGTGCTGGGTTCAGTGGTCATTGCTGTACAGCACTCAAAAATGTTCATTGCAGATATTTTGTCTTTTTTTTCCTTCTCATGTAGGCACTGTTAGATACTAGTGCAGCTGGGTGGCATTCTTGCTGCTCTTTAGAAATGGCAGAGATCGGGGCACACATCAGCCCTAGAACAACAAGTCTTAGGTTGCAAGTGATGTCAGCATCACGTTGCAGAGACTGGTAAAATGTTAATCGTT